>NC_133169.1:70124269-70804267 GCF_040802235.1 Manis javanica | reverse complement strand
ATTCCCACCAGCAGTATAGGAGGTTTCCCCTTTCTCCACATCCTCGCCAGCAATTGTTATTTCTTGTTCAAGGCAATTCTTATCAAATTACCAACTGCATTTCTCAATGAACTAGAGCAAATATTATGAAAATTCATATGGAAACACAAAATAACACAAATAGTCAAAGAAATATGGAGAAAGAGGAACAAAACTGGATATTATGCTTCCTGTTTTCAAGCTATACTGCAAAGTTATAGTAGTCAAAACAGTATGGTAGCGACACAAGAACCAACTTATAGATCAATGGAAGAAAAGAGCCCAGAAATAAACCCAAACATATATAGTAAATAAATATATAGTAAAGGAAAGAAGAATAAACAATGGGGAAAAGAGAGTTTTTAATTAAGTCTGTAGGGGAAAGTGGACAACAACATGCAAGAGAAGGAATCTAAATCACTCTCTAATCCCATGCAAAAGTACAATCAAAATGGATTAGAGCTCTAAATATGACATGAATCTATAAAAGTCTTAGAATAATAAATATGCAGAATGTTACTGAGTGCTAGCATGAGTCACTTTTTTCTGGATATGTCTCCCTGGGCAAAGTAAAAATAATAGAAAACATAAATAAGTGAGACTATATCAAACTAAAATTCTTATGCACAGCCAAGGAATCCATCAGGAAAATAAAAAGACAACCCACAGTGTAGAATAATGTGTTTTTAAATGAAATATTCAATAAGGAGCTAACACCCCAAAATACATTAAGAACTCATATACCTCAACACCAAAAAAATTAACCCAATTAAAAAATGAACAGAGGATGTGTGTAGATATTTTTCAAAAAAAGTCATACAGATGGTCAATAGACACATGAAATGATTCTCCACATCACAAATCATCAGGAAAGGCAAACAAAATGACAATGAGGCATCACCTCGCAGTAGTTAGAATGGCCATTATTCAAAAGACTAAAAATAAAACAAAAGTGAACAAGTGGTTGTACACTCATAGAGACTGAGAAATGACAGGTGAAGAAAGGGTTAGGGTGGGTGGGTGAAATAGATAAAGGGGATAAAGAGGCTAGAATCTCAATCATAGTATATATAAATTAGTCACAGGGATAAAAGCATAGAGACAGTAGCCAACAGTTCCATAACATTTGTCTTCATTGAGAGATAGTAACTATACAGTTTTTGGGGTGAGCACTTAATAAGGTATATAATGCTGAAGTGCTGTTGTATAACTGAAAACCAATATAATATTGTCTATCAACTTTACTTCAATAAAAAGTTTGATAGAATAAAAACACACACATATGACTATTCTACTATGTTAGGTACTTGTTTAGATATTCAATTGATGTTGCTTTTTATTGCTCCACTTGTAGGCATCCAGTAAGGGTTTGTTGGCTCAGTGACTTCTAAATAAAGTTTTTAAAATCATTAAAAACCATATTACACACCTTTCCTGGATATTAAACAAAATGGACAAAGTAAAATGCTGTGCTTTTTAGTCAACCTGAGGGGAAATTTATATGAAAATAAATGCCAAAACGGTGTTTTTGCTTTTCTACAAAATGCTGCCAAACATCAAAGGCACCATTTCCTTTCCATAGAACTCATGATTTATTTTGCACATTTTAATAGTCATTTTATTGAAATACATTTTCTATACAATATTATATTGGTTTCAGATAAACAACACAGTGATTCAGCAATTAAATATATCAGTGATGCTCACCATGATCAGTGTAGTTGCCATCGGTCACTTAACAAGGATATTAAAATATTATGAGCTATGTCCCCTATGCTGTACTATTACCCCTGTGAACTATGATTTTATATGTGTATCTCTTCATCCCCCTCACCTATATCACACATCATCCCTCTCCCACGGTAATCAACCACCTGTTTATGTGTTTAAGTTTCTATTTGCATCCATCAATAGATGAATGGATAAAGATGCGGTACACATATGCAATGGAATATTCTTCAGTCACACAAAACAAAAAAGTCTTGCCACTTGTGACAAAATGGGGATAGACCTAGAGGATATGATGCTAAATGAAAAAAGTCAGTCAGAGAAACATGAATACCATATAATTTCATTCGTATGAAGTATCTTAAAAACAAAAATACCCAGAAAATATCTCACATATCTTTTATAATGGCTTTATTGATATATAATTTATATACAAAGAATGATGCATATTTTAATGTGTGCAGTATAATGACTTTGGACATATGTATGTGCCTGGTGAAACTATCATGACAATGAAGGTAATATATGTATCTGACACCCACCTTGTTTCACTCTATTTCTGAGGGTTAAAAACTCTTAATATCTACTCTCTAAACAAATTTTGAGGTAAACGCAACTACAATGTTAAAATTAGGCACTATGTTGCACATCAGATCTCTGTCTTCTGTTATATATTCATATAGCATAGTTGAAATTTCATATCCTTTGAATATAAACTCCCTAATTCTCCCAAACACCAAGGCCCCAGAAACAACTATTCTATTTTCTACTCCTATGAGCTTGATTGTTTTAGAAACTCCATATAAGTGTAATCATTCAATATGCGTACTTCTATGACTGACTTGTTTCACTTAACACAATGTACACCAGATTAATTCACATTTGTATATATGCAGGATTTTTTGCCATTTCAAGGCTAAGTCATATTCTATTGTATATATAAACCACACTCTTTTCATCCATTCATCTGTCCATGGACACATGAGTTGTTTACACATCTTGGCTATTGGGAATAATGTTGCAATGAACATGGGAGTTCAGATATCTTTTCAGGATCCTGATTTTAGTGTGACCTCCTCAATACAATACTATGTCCTCTGCATCTTAGATATCTCTCAGATAAAATCATGTTATGACTTCCCATCCTTTGTCTAAGATTGAAGACAAAGAGATGATTTGACAATGCAATAGTAGGTCTCTAATACCAACTGCTCAATATGTTCTCACAGCTTGGCAGTGTGAATCACCCTGAAGTTCTCTCAAGAGTACATTTACACTTGTTAATGTAGTAATAAACAAGGCATGACCTTCTCAGTAGGATGTCCTCCTTTTGTTTAGCTAGAAACATAACATTTCCACAATAGTTTGGCAATGTGGGTCAGGCTTCTAATATTTCAAGAACTATGAACAAATTATGCAAAACAGTATTGATGAAGAAAAATGAAGACAGATTTGTAGCTTACTATCACAAAAAAGACAATAACAATATATGTAGACAAACATAACTAATTCATGGGGATATATTCAAATAGAATATATATAAAATATAAATATAAACAGCAGCATCAATGTTGGCTTCTAACCAGGAAGTCAGGATAGGAAAAATAGATAAATTACCTTGAAATTAAATGAAAATACATATTTCTCTGGATTTTCTTTCCCAACTCTGCTGAGATAACATTAATTTAGACATTTGTAGGGTCAGAAAATCCAAGTGCATAACATATTAAAAGTAAGATCCATTCTCCCCAATGTTTTACTTACTGAGCACATTACAGTGTTATGTAAAAGGTTTTAAAAATTATTCCTAAACACATCCATGATTTTTTATATCAGTTCTTCAGCGTCAAATAGTTGGCCTAGACATGTTTCAAGAGTTTGATATTGATGTTTGAAACTTCCACAGTTTTATTCATTCACTCCAAGCACCAGGAATCGAAATGTCTTTTAATGTATCCCCTTCTGTGATTAGCTGCTCTAGACTTTCTCTCACAAATTTTTGAATGATACATCCCCTCTGAAATGTTTTTAACACAAATGAGAAAATATAATTTATGCCAAATTTCTTTCACTGCAATTTCTCAATAGAACTAGTATGTGAACCCTTTCTATCTTCCTTTACAGCACATAGTCCATAGTAGGTGTGGTTCAATTCATATTTGATTGGTTCTGTTTTACTCCTGGCAAGCATATAGTCATTTCTCTTCCTGTACTCTACTTCACCTCTGCACCTGCACATTTTATCTCAGAAAAGCATCCTCCCTGAAATTATTCCTTCAACAAGCACCCCTCCTGCTGTGTAGCATGCATTTCAGTTTTTAACGTATTGGTATCTTTCTATGCAGTCCTCTCCACCTGCTTACATAGCTTTTGCTGAAATCTCCTTATTCTAAAGTAACTATTTTAAATTCATTTCAGTTACTTGTGCTTGCCTTGAGCATTTCAAATCATAAAGAAATCTCATTTATATCTTAATTGCTTTTCAATAATAATGTTAGTTAATAGTGGTACAATTATAGTATTATTTAATATTCATCTGTGAAAAATCTAGAGTAAAGAATTATATCATTAAAAATGTTAGTGTTTGCATTTCTGTATCTTATTTATATCTAATTCATGTCATAAAATGTTTTATAATTTTATTGTCATATTTTGGGAATAATATTGTAAACAATAATATTTATATGCCTGCAACAGTGGCATTTATATGACCTTTCTAGTGCTTTACCAAATTATTTTGTTAGTTTTTTCTATAACAACTCTGAATTACATGTGGTTTCTTTTATTAGTTTCATTTTTCTAACGAAAAGAAAGTCCTTTTAGTAGAGAATGTCATCTTCCAAAACAACACTCATTGATTTAGTTGATACTATAGATTTATATTTTTAGTTAGTGAAGGAAATCATGCTGACATCTAATTAATTAATTAATTTTTATTAAGGTATTGATATATGCTCTTAGGAAGGTTTCGCATGAAAAAACAATGTGGTTACTACATTCACCCCTGTTATCGTGTCCCACCCCACACCCCATTGCAGTCACTGCTCATCAGTGTAGTAAGATGTCACAGAGTCACTATCTGCCTTCTCTGGGCTACACTATCTTCCCCCTGGCCCCTCCACCCCATAACATTCATGCCAATCATAATACCCCGCTAACAGCTATCTTTAACTGATTTTATTTTTTAAAAAACAAATTTTAGCTATAGGTCATTTGAAGTTTCATTTCCATCTCCCTGCCTTCAGTTACATCTTCTTTTTCCTAGATCTAAAATTCTCATGTTTCCCTCTGCCAACTTTGCCTTACATCTCAGAGTGTATCTGCTGGCCTTCTGAATAGTCTTGTTCAGTAGAGAATGTTCAGGACTTTCTCCCTTCTTATTATCTCAATTACATTTATAAATTATTTAGTTCACAAAACTTTCAAATGTGGACAACTGAATGAGTAGAACTGTTAAGTCCCCACAAATGATTAAGCAGATGAAATTAAATGATATATTAAAATAATCACTAGAACCATTTTAAGGACTCATAAAATAAAACTGTCATCAAAAATTGATCATACTTATAAACATACAAGATGTTTTACATTTTATATTTTATATTACAATATTTTGCTTATGTGGTTCAATTTCTATGAAATATTATTGAAACTCTTTTTGGCTGGTTGATTGTTTAGTTACTTTAAATTCAGCTCAAGTGATATTTAACTCATGGGGCCTGCATTTCAATGTGCAGGGACTTTTTCTGTTACCTGTGTTTCAATACTTTGATATTTATCAAGCACAGATATTCAAACTATTTTAAATTAATCATTTAAAATGAAAACTAGAATCAGAACCTTTTAGTCTATTCTATTAGCATATATACATTATATAAAGTACAAATATGCTTAAGATACTCAAATGTGTCTTGGTTATGTCAGGGACTTATTCATTAGTAATTTTAAATAAGTACATAAATTAATACATACAAAATACCTGAGAAGTGAATTCATAACTTTATCATCCCTATCATGAATATTTATTTTAACACAATTTAAAGAAACAACAAAATCTTAGACTCTACTTATTCCTTGAATAGAATTCATGGAGTTACTTCCCATGGATATTCATACTTATCATAGACCATATGAACAACTCTGCTTCCGTGTTATTTATAAGCATGAGTCTTTAGTAAAGGACTTGTACAGGTCATATCTCCAATGAGCCCTGGAGAACCGGGTGAGTTCTACCTCCAGAGTCCAGCTTTCCTCTAACTGTGGACTGTTGAGGATTATCTGGTCATGCCATTGAGAGTAATTAAATTTGTAAGAGTATTTCTTAGCAATAAAATGACAAAGTTTTTTTGTGATACTTAACAAATGAGAAGTATTCAAAAAAAGTTTCTGGTCTACTGCAGAGTCAGTTAAATTTCAAGTTCATGTCTGATTACATAGGCAATTTATTTACTATTATAGTAATTTCATAAATATGTGCAAGTCTTATACAATTATATTTTCTTAAGGTCTGGACTCCAATATGGCATGAAAGAAATCAAATACCACTTGAAATTAATATTGAAAATCTTTTACAAGCCAAATCAACAAGCAGATATTAAATTAAAGAAAAGTGGATATTTTAGAATGACTTATTAAAGGAAAGCAAGTAAAAGAAAAAGTAATTATGGTATGGAGTGGCATTCCTGCTCGCCCAAATTGACTGAAATACACCTTTGCACAGGACACATAGCCAGGACATTGGTAGGGTGACCAATGGCAGCTATACTTAAATATGGAGAGCATTTATTTATATAATTGTTGAATCACTAAGCTGTTTATCTAAAACCAAAATAATATTGTGTATCAACTATATTTAAATTCAAATGAATGAAAAAGTTATTTTACTGTCTATTCCAAAATTTTGCAAAATACAAAATAATAACAATAATAAATTCAAAACACATTGCTTAATATTCTATGGGGGATAAAGTCATTCCATAGGGGTAAATGATTAAATGATTAAGAATTGTTGTCATAAGCAAAACTATAAATATAGAATGAGTCACTTAAATGGATTTTATTCTAGAACTCTACATTGTTTCAATATCAAAATAGTGGAAGTACAGTGACTGTGCAAAAGGAAGTCCATGCATTGCAGGAATGATTCAATATATTCATTAAACTGAACACGAGTCTAACAATGGTGCACTTTACAAACAAAATTGTGTCTTACACATAAATACAAAATATGAGATGGGGAAATGTATTATTTCTATACTATATGTAAAATAATATAAATGTTGGTGTATAAATAACTGTGTTTTATATTTCAATATCCTGAAATTTGAAAATAAATTTTAAGATAATCAGAACTTTTTTTAAAAGCACCTATGCATTGTAAAGACGAAGTGGTACATATACACAATGGAATATTACTCAGCCATAAGAAAAAAGCAGATGCTACCCTTCACAACAACATGGATGGAGCTAGAGCGTATTATGCTCAGTGAAATAAGCCAGGCGAAGAAAGACAAGTACCAAACGATTTTACTCATATGTTGAGTATAGGAACAAAGGAAAACTGAAGGAACAAAACAGCAGCAGAAGCACAGAACCCAAGAATGGACTAACAGTTACCAAAGGAAAAGGGACTGGGAAGGATGGGAGGGAAGGGAGGGATAAGGGCGGGGGTAAAAGAAAGGGGGCCTTACGATTAGCATGTATAGTGTGTGGGGTTCATGGGGAGGGCTGTGCAACACAGAGAAGACAAGTAGTGATTTTACAGCATATTACTATGCAGATGGACAGTGACTGTGAAGGGGTATGTGGGGAGACTTGGTGAAGGGGGAGCCTAGTAAACATAATGTTCTTCATGTAATTGTAAATTAATTATACCAAAATAAAAAAAAGTGCCTATACATTGTTTATCAGAGAACCTCTTAATTGCTTCAGATCTCCCAATTTGTATTAGTCCAATATTACATGAGTTTCACTTTAAGGATTTCAAAAATTTGTAATCCTAATTTATGAGGTTGTATATTTAGGGTGCTTGGGAAACAGGTCTATACCCTGAAGATTTTCATGCAGGATCTGGCTTGTTTTCAAAATTTTGTGTAGGGTGATGTTACCCTCAATTTTTAGAAAACTTAATTTTTAACACTGATTTGTTAAAAATATCATGTTTTACTTTGGATGAGGACTCAAATCACACATACAAAGCAATAATGTACATTAAAGGATGGTTTATGGAGGGTAGAAACACTACTGCTTTTATTTCACAGCATGTAGAAATTGAGCTTGAAATTTGCTGTTGAGTGTATATGAATTACGAAGACCTATATATCTTAAAATTCTATCATTTATTTATTTATATTGATGTACATAAAATAAAATTCACAAATCTTAGTGCATAGCCTGATGAATTTTAACATGTACACACACTCATGAAACTGTTGCCATGACCAAGACACCAATCTTTGTTTTTAAGAGAAAGAAGGGACAGCATTATAGAAAACTCCTAAATCACTTTGGAGAAAACCTAATAAATGTAATGTTGGCAGACTGATGCCAGAAATCCAACTGTAAGACTGCTTCTAGGTGAGTTTAGGTGGAAGTGGAATATGTTATTGGGTCCAGGAGTTAGTGGGCTCCATGGTATGCAGTCACATAACTCTTAGTTAAATTGTGTCCTACAGTTTTGTGGGAAGCAGGACTCAGACATGTAAACTTGGATATTTCACTGAGGATATTTCCCAGCAATGTGTCAGACCTGCACTTAGGATCCTCTTTGCTTATAATAAACTGGGAAAGTCATAAAATGAGAGAATTAATGTTTAATCAAAGAATAGAATTTGATTACATGAGAAATGGTCATGCTGTACCATACCCAGACAAAGAAAAAGAAGTGAAAATTCTGAAATGTCTGCTGAAAGCATTGCACAAAAAAAGACTTAGTGGGTGGCTTTACTACATTCTTCTGAAACTTGGGAAGATAGAAACAGAGTATTTAGTCACAAGAGAGGAAGATACTCCTCACAAATCTTTTCAAACTAGAGGCCATGTAGGGTATTTAAGAGCTTGTTCCTCAGCCATTTCAATAAAAGCCAAATATAGGGAGGAATTATACCAATTATTTCTGTATCAATTTGGCTTTTGTGAAGTGGAGTGAATATCCATGAAATGTATGAAATCTTCCCTTTGTTCTTGACAGTTTTGAATTAGGAAAAACAGCCTGCTGAACTTGAACTGAAAAAGAGAAAGAGTATCCTGGAGGGACATGAAATCTATACATATGCAAATTATGCTCTGTAAGCAGGATGGTAGAAATACTCATTTTCAGATGTTTACCAACATTTCAGAAAAAATTATGAATCTTGGTGGAGCCCGGAGCCCAGAGGGCAGAACCATGAGCATGAAGTGTAAAACCGAGAGCTCAAAGACAGAGCTGAAAATGGAAGATTTTTAACAATGCTTGAAATCAAATTGAGGGATTTTTAATTTTTCTGAATAAACTTTACATATACAAAAACATAAGTAATTTTTCTAGTTACAGTTATTTAATTTCAAAGCGAACAAACAGGTTTTCACTCAGCTTAACTATTTAAAGGACTGATAATAACCATCCCAACTATCTTTCTAAAGCTAGTCTCATGCCTGCAGTTTTAATGTTAAACTGATATAACATATTTGAAAGGCAGTTAAATAGTATATTTAAGATACAAGGGGTGGATAATGAAATCACCTATTTTGATAATTCTTCTATTTAATTCATTTAAAAAATTTTAAGGTTGTAGATTCACATGAATTTGTAGATTTATGTAGTACCACATACCCTTTTTGCACATCAAATAACATTTAACAAAACTGTAGTGCAGTGTCACAACCAAGATAATGACATTGAAGATGCAGAACATTCCCAAGCCACAAGGATTCTTCATGTTGCCATTTAATAGCTACACCACCACCTAAATCCTGGCCAACACTAACATCTATGTATCTACAATTTTGTTATTTTAAGAACGTTTTATAAATGGGATCATATAATATATAAACTTTTGAGACTTGTCTTTTTCTACTCAGCTTAATGCCCCCAATCAACCCAGGTTATTGCATGTATTTACAGTTTGTTGTTTTGTGTTATGGAGTATTTCATATTATTCATATATCATTGTATTTTATTTCAATTATTTACCTGTACCAGGGCAAACGAGCTCTTCCCAGGTTTTGGCTGTTGCAAATAAAGCTCCTGCAAGTCTTCATGAAGAGATTTTTCTGTGAACAAAAGTAATTACTCTGGGGTAAATGTCCAAGATGAAATTGCTGGATTGTGTGATAGTTGCTTGTTTATTTTAAGGGACTTGCCAAACTACTCTCCAGGTTGACTGTCCCATTTTATTTCACATCAGCAACATGAGAGTTACTCAGTAACTCTGAAGCATTGCCAGTATTTGGGGTTGACATTCTTTTTATTTTCACCAGTCTGATAGATGTTTAGTGATATCATGTTGTAGTTTCATTTTCTTCGCATTTGATTATTTTAGTACAATAAGCAATTCATAAAATGGTCGACATCAAAAATAAAGAAGAAATGATAATTATTTGAATTCAAAATAAGAATGGGGTTCATATACAGTTTGAAATTAAAGTGATCACAGATGGAAATACTGTAACATTTTTGTATATTTGGTAAAACAATAAACAGTTTAGTAATGCCATTCATATAAAACTATCTGAATTTTAAAAAGTGCAGGTAACATTGGGGACACTATAAAATCAGACTGCATATGCAATACGCTGATTGACGAAACACAGCCAATAAGCAGTCCATGAAAATATATTTTCATCACTAAGGGTCAACTGATCTTTAAAAGTTTCTGCTTTTATAACCTGCCATCTTGGATACGAGGCTGCCATGCGATCTCTATGTATTCAGGTCTCTGCTGTGATCACAGATTGTGACTTACAAGTGCAGCTCTTCTTCAGTAAGCTATAAATTTAACTTAATGAGCAGAAAACTAAAGTTGTTTTAAATGCCTCCTTTGGTACTTCATATGGAGGTTTATTAATTGTCGGAGACTGAATATTTCTTCTTCTTAATACCTACTTGTGGCATGTATGATTATTTCATTAGACATTTACAGTAGTAGGATCTACATCAGTGGGTCTCCATGATGGCTTTAGGGGATAATTTTATCCCCAGGGTACATTTCACAAGGTCAGAAGAGATTTTTCATTATCATGACTGAAGGGAGAGGAGGGCTACTAGAATCTAAGTAGGTAGAGGATGAAATGGTGCTAAACATCCTAGAATATACTGGACATGCCCTCCACAGTGAAGAATTATACAACCAAAATATCAATAGCACTATGGCTGAGAAGCCCTGAAATCAACACATTGTGATTCTAATTTGCATTTCCTTATTGGGTAATAAATGAAAATTCTTTTTTATCAATTGCTTATTGCCATGCCTACGTCTTCAGTGAAATAACTCTTCATGTATTTTTCTTATGTCTTAATTGAATTTTTATTTTTGCTTTATTATCGAGTTTAGATATTTATGCTAAAATACTCTGTTGACTACATGTCTTGAAATTGTTTTATATATTTGGTAGCTACTCAATTCATGCTCCTACCATTGCCTTTCAAAGAGCATAAAATTTTGATGGTTATCGAATTGGAGTGTATTTCATGTGCCTGTTAACCATCTGCATTTCTTCTTTGAAAATGTCTGTTCATGGAAATCAAATCCACAATGAGTTATCACCTCACACCAGTCAGAATAGTCACTCTCCAAAAGATAAGAAGTAACAAGTGTTTGCAAGGATGTGCATAAATGGAAACCATCCTGCACTTTAGGTGGGAGTGTAAACTGGTGCAGGTACCGTGGAAAGCTGTATGGAGGTTCCTCAAAACACTAAAAATAGAAGTACTCTATGACTCCTTATTTCTACTTCAAGGAATTTACCTGAAGAAAACAAAATCCTCTGATTCAAAAATATGTGCACTCCTATGTTTATTGCCATATTAACTGCAATAGCCAAGATGTGGAAACAATCAGTGTTCATCAGTACATGAATGGATAATGATGCAGCCCATAAACACAGTGGAATATTACTCAGCCTTAAAAACAGAAATAATACCTGGTATTTTTATGGACATGGAAAGACTTTGAGGGTATTATTCTAAGTGAAATTAGTAAGGCAGAGAAAGACAAATTACATATGATTTCACTAATATGTAGAATCTACAAAAAATGAGCAGAACAGAAGTAGTCTCACTGACACAGAGATGACTGGTGGTTATTTTGGGGAAGGGGTCAGTGTGGGTCAGTGAAATAGGTTAAGTGGGTAAAGAGGCACAAAATCTCAATTATAAATTAGTCATGGAAATGAAAGTGCATCATATGTAATGTAGTCAGTAACTCTAACATCTTATACTGACAAAAAATTCACTAGTTGGGTGAGCATTTAATACTATGTAGAACTGTTGAATCACTATATTGTGTACTTGAAACCAATAAAATATTGTATGTCATTTATACTTCAATAAAAATGAATTAGTAAAATATTTTTTTAAATGCATATGACCTTTTGATTCCACTTGCTTCTCTGGGTCTTCATTTTCCTTTAGAAAATTTCTATGTGGACATGAAAATATTAAATATAGCTAACACGCCATTTTCCTTTTAATCTGTCTAGTGACTGCTTAATACTTAGGCTCATGCACAATACCCAAAAAGGATGAAAGCCTTTGTTTTCCTCCCCTACAGTGGGATGGCATACAGAAGTAACTGGACTGATACAGAATGTTTTGCTCATGTTGTGAAAGTCTATATATAATCTTTCATATGCTGATAGAAATGGAAGATTTAGCAAAAACTGTTGATTATGACTTGTTTCACATTTACATGTAAATGTAATTTTGATAAGTTTCCATGCATGCATTCTGCTTTAAAAATGAAAAGTAATTACGCATTCAGAAAAAAATGCAATTCTAATTTATACCAGGAAATAAGACTTCAGATATAAACAAAGACATATTTAAACATTGGCATGTGCAGCAAGTTCTTTGTTTTTTCATTAAATTGTTTGTGGTATATGCAATAAAATTCCCATATTTTAGTGTACAGCTTGATGAATTTTGATATGCATATATAATCATGTAAGCATCATTCAGATGAAGATACCAAATTTTCTCTCATTAATTATTCCCCTTTCACTTATTTTACCCATTCCCCCATCCCCATCCACAATGGTATCCACCAGTCTGTTCTCTGATTTCTTTATATTTTCTTCCCATTAAAATTTCATTGTTTAGACACTAGGGTGTTTAAAGTAGTGTTTTTTTCATGATTTACTATGCATATCAAATCAATCAACTGGGTATCTTGTAACTATGTAAATTCTCAGTCTCTAAACCTCCTAGAATATTCTGACTGTGCTCATCCACTGGCCATACTTTCAATAGGGAGACTTTGTGAGGCCATCTAGTGGAAAATTCGTACTTAAAAAGTGTTGATGATACCTTTTATTCCATCACCTTTACCATCCCTGTAGATTCTTAACTGTACTGAAAATTATAGAACTTCTTTATTCACATGGGAGAGGGATACACAATAATGGAAAAGTAGTTGTCCATCCTTTTTTTGCCTCTTACTCTAAATTGAATTAGCATATAGTACAACGAGTGTGTATTTGACTATTATATTAAAATCTAAGAGAGTCAATACTTGCTTTTCCATGTTAGATATCTAATTCTTGTACTGTCCAGTTCAAACTTTTCCCATTTTCTCCCCCTCAAATTATTGATCTTGTTACATTTGCTATTATTTATATTACTCAGAAAAATGGTAATTAGAGAGTAATTTCTAGTTTCTAATTTAATTTTTATGTTTGTATTCATAATTAAATCTACATCAATGCCTTGGAATAATACTGAATCATCATGTGTTTTTTAATATATATAGTGACAAATTTATATTAATCCATTTACCAGACAGAATTAAAACATTTCTCCCTTTAACAGGGACAATTTTTCACCCATAGTTACTGTTAAGGTACATATAACATTTAACTGAAATATTATATGACACTAAACCAGCCTTTTTACCTATTCTGGATGGTTTATGGACTGGAAACTTGTAACTTTGGCATTAAGCTAAAACATTCTTAAATACATTAATTATAGGATAACTATTTCAAGAAGATACCAATCAATATGAAAAGTGAGAGAAGTGAACGTAGTAGATGGTATCAATTTCCTGATGTACTTTGCAATACTTACTGTTTGCAAATGTGGTATGGGAATCCATTCTAAATTACTTATTTTAGTTGGTCTCCCCAATCCCCTGCATGGGCAATCTCTTTTGTGCTAGAAACTTTCTGAAGGCTTTCTTCACATCTTTGTTTCTCAGAGTGTAGATGAGAGGATTTACCAGTGGGGTGACCACACAGTAGAACACGGAGACCACTTTACCAGTGGTGAAGTTGTACTTGGCCGGAGGGCGGACATAGGCAAAGATGATGGTGCCATAGTAGATGGTGACCACAGTGAGGTGGGAGGCGCAGGTGGAGAAAGCTTTTCTCTAAGCTTCCTGGGAAGCCATTCTGATTACTGTGACCACAATGTGTCCATAGGAGGACATGGTGAGAAGAAAAGAACTGAAAATCACAGCAGAGCTACAAGTGTAGCTCAAGGCCTCCACCAAGAATGTGTCTGAGCAAGAGAGTTTATAGATGGGGTCTGAGTCACAAAAGAAATGGTTGATCTTCTGGGGGCCACAGAAGTTCAGATGAGTGATACGTATGGTAGATAGAAGAGGGGCAATGAAGCCTCCAATCCAAGATCCAGCAGAGAACTGCAGGCACACTGGAATATTCATGAGCAGTGAGTATCTTAGAGGGTTGCAGATGGCCAGGTACCGGTCATAGGCCGTCACTGCCAGGAGGATGCACTCGGTAGCTCCCATGGAGAAAAAGAAGTAGCACTGGGCTATACAGCCAGACACAGAGATGGTGACACCCCGTGACAGGCAGGTGGCCAGCAGTTTGGGTACTGTGACTGTGGTGTACCAGATCTCCAGGAAGGACAGATTTCCTAAGAAAATGTGCATGGGTATCTGGAGTGTGGGCTCCATTACAACAGTGAATATGATGAGGGTGTTTGCCGTGAGGGACAGCAGATACACAGTGAGGAACATCACAAACAATGTGAGTCTCAGGTAGAGCATACCAGGAAACCCAAGAAAAATGAACTTGTCACTGTGGTCTGGTCTGTCACCTCCATAGCTCATCCTCTCTGATCAGGAACCAACAAAGACCAGATGATGGATGAGCAAGAATGGGATACATTTGTCATCATTTTTTTAAATGATAATCATAGACTTCTAGTATTAGTAAAAAGAAAAATTTACACATGGATTAGCTCACTCAATTTAGAACAGAAATCTCCATGGTAAATATTCAAAAAAATTTAAACTTCAAATGAAGAAACTGTGGGAGTGATTTTCCTACACTTATATCACTTTAAATGGCAGGACATGTTTTGAACTCAGCAGGTTGATTTTAATGGTGAGTCCACACCAATAAATAAAATATGTTTCTGTTATTGTCACATCACTGAGGAATTTACATCCTCGAGACTAGAGGATGGTGATGAAATATGCAGACACCTCGTTTCCAAAGCCAGAAGATCATGGGAGTGGTTGTTATGCCTCACAGAATGGAGATTCTAGGACATACTATTTGCTAATCAACACAGAATGTTTTTTACAATTTTATCTTCAAGATCCTAATTAATTCCATCAATCATGGTTTGGTGGGAGATTGGGACATGAGCAAACACTATCTCCAGAAAACAGTAGCACAGAGTAGGATTTAAAATCTATTTGGAAAATATTTTGTTTATAAATATTAACATTCCTAATCTTTGGTTTGTTTGTTTTTAGAATCATTGCATTCATCTCTTTTCCTACATTTAGGAGGAATAGTCAAACAAATAAACTTCCACAGAGGTGGTTTCTATATCTTGGTTACTGTGAAAGAACAGAACATGAGATCTACCCACTTTCTAAATATTTAAGTGTACTTTATAATATGGCAAACTGTAGTTCTCTTGTGATACCACAATAAAAACTAATTAGAAATCTTGTCTTTAAAGAGAAAAGGTTTCCAGTGGGTACAGTCAGGTATACGTGTGCTTTAGTGCCAAGTATCAAGATGATAAATGTAAAGTACAGCAGAAAAAAATTCTTAGGGCTCATAATAAAAGCTTTCTTGTATATGTAAAATAGAATTTTAACATTTAAAAAATTATCTGGTGTAAAGATACTGACTTGATATTTCCTATATCACAATAAAAAATATGTTGAGTGAAATGTAGAGACAATTGTGTTCATATATGTGTATTTCTGTGATCAAACCTTTATGGGAATTTTGAACCATAAACCTCTATTTAAAAATACGTATATGTTATAAGTCACAGTGTTAATGGTACAATGTAGTGTACTGCTGATACAGAGGAGAATTTTTTTCAAGATATGTATGTCAAAAAAATTATTAGATGTGGTTAAAGTAACATCAGTATGATCAGGAGACATTTTATTTGTCCCACTATATCAACCTTCAGATTATAATTTCCTAAAAATGCTACTTTTGGTGTTTACTCTAACATAATATAACGTTTACTTTTTTCAGGTTATATAACTATTTAAAGTATTTTTAAAAATATTATGACTAGTGAACACACAGAATTGATCAATTTAAGAAAACTATTGGAATGAAAGAGTTGGGAGTAATATTTAAAAATATATTTCCTGATTCCATAAGACAAATATTTCAATTCATATTGTCACTTTAATATAAATGTTTCAAGCTTTCTACATTGCTTTTATGAAAAGTGTATTGCATGGCTATCTTTCTGCTGGTACTCGCAAAGCAAATGCAGCAATTTGAAAAAATAGCAGTAGAGTTTTGGCAACAATCAGGTGAACATCACGTAAAAGAGAACATTTATTTTCTTTTTCTTAAAGATATTATGGCTCATTCTGCCTTTAGCAAAAATAGGGTTATACCCTCTTTAAATGTATATTAACTTTGAAGAGAACTGGACATGCCAAAGGTATATTACATGTGATTACAGAAGGATCCAAATTACAAAAGTACTATTACGTAGCTCCATTATTTTCTACCCAAGTAAAAACATGGATTATATACCCCAGATATACTCACAGCCTGTATTCCCTTTGGTTATTTTTCAGGAATGGAATGTGATTAAATTTTCTTTAAGCTTTCCTTTCAGAAGGCTGCAGTATTAAAGGACACTACATTCAATTGGACCATAAGGAGAAGAAAAAAATCCTCTTCACTGCTATGTCCTTGGCTCTCCTCGACCATCTATGTTATATATAAACACGAATTCCCCCTTTTTTTTTCAGAGCTTCTTTTCCCTGTAAGCAGAATGTAAAGAAAGTCCCGGTCTGAGATCCCCTTGTGGGAATTACTATTATGTGTTCAGCCAGGGGCGTTGGAGACTTTCCTTTCAACGTGGGACATCCACAAAGTTTCCCTGAAAATTTTCCTCGGATGAGAGTCGTAATAGTCTCACATTAGCAATAAAGAAAGAACAAAGGAATTGTGGGAAGCAGCAGAAATGTTTCTATAGGAACTGAAGAAATAGTCTCCTAATTGGCTTTATAATGCCACTGCCCATGGCATTCACCTGTCATTCATGTATATAAATTGCACCCTTCAATATTTCAGCCAATAACAAGCGTACCCAGAAGATCACACTGCCTAGCATACAATGCACACATTGGATCAGTACTTAAAACACTTCCTTTACAATAACAGCACTGCTAAACGTGCAAAACAAAACAATGCTGATGTGACATTCTCTTCATACCAAAAACCTCAAATCTAAACATTTACTAAGGATATGTGGAAAACAACATCGCTCAACTGAGTGGATACCAAAGTTAAGTCATTTCACACACACACACACACACACACACACACACACACACACACACACACACATTGTTATAGCAACATAGGAAATATGTATAGAGGGTATGAAAGACTGATAATCTACAAGAAGAAGGAAAAAATGGCAATGTATGTGTCTTAATAAGATCAATCTAGATTATTTCTACATATGAATGGCAAAAAAAGAACTCAGAATATAAGTGTGAGCTTGTTCACATTAAGTTCATGTTGCCAAGGAAAATATTTTCTTAAATACATGGTTTGTGAAAATTAGCCCATATGTAAACATTTTAAAAATAAATCCTTATAAATGAAAGTCAGGCAGATCGAACATTTAAGCATTAAAAAATAAACTGTAAATCAATTGTTATCACTGAGAAAGTAGGAAATACCAGGAGGTATTTATTTGAAACTATACACAGGGAGCTTGTTGAAAGTAACATGGGATATTGGTGGCATGATTTAATATGAGCATGAAGAATGCTAATTATTTAAGGTTGTCAAATGCCCTACCAAAGGTATTAATAGTGGTCCCACTAAGAATCACTATTTAAAGACAATAGGAGATCATTTTTAAAATGAACTTTTTGAGCTATAACTGCATACTATAAGATACAGCCGTTATAAGGATAGAGTTTGAGTTTTGATAAATGTATACAAATCTAACCACAACTGCAATAAAAAATAGAGCTCTCAGAAAGTGTCCTATTGACCCATGCATTCAAATATTTTCTCCACTTAGACACAAGAAATTGCTGCTTTCTGTTTTGTCACTGTAACTCTGGGTGGGGAAATATGTTCCCAGCCCTGAACAAATTACCTTTGATGGCAAAATCATTCAAAGGGAAAAATAAAGTGGGATAAACCTGATTATTGCTTACAAGCACTTGTCCAATTCTGCTCACCAGTGTCTCTTCCCACTGGCTGTAACTGACCCAACCCAACCTCTCTGGTAAAGATATGGCCTCACTCTTGTGATCATCTATTTATATGGAGATGGACTACAACTCTCCACAGCCTGGAAACACCTATTGATATGGAGATGCACTAAGGCCAGGCCAGAGAGTGTGGAAATATTGAAATTTTACCCCGAGCGCACCCCTCCAGAAATCTCACCTCACAATATACTCTATCCCCATCTTCCACAATGGCACCTGTGTGAGAAAACTGGAGCACTGTAACCAGACTCATAACATGCAAAACAACAGCAATAAAACCATGAAAATCCTCAAGGTGGAGGATTTTACTAGATTCAAAGTCCTATGCAGATTAAGTCCATAGCTCACCCATACTACAGGTGCCAGTAGCTAAAGGAGTTCAGAGCAATCATCATGCAGCAGCTGCAGCCAATGGGCACATCCAGATTACGGGGAATGAAGAATAAAATAACCTTAAGGGCAATAAGATACATGTTTTAATGACACAAGCATAGGCAAATCTTGTCCATCTGATAGGATGTATGCAAGAGAGTGGTCCTGTGAGAGGACACTGGCAGGAAGGGGATCTCATCCTGGTCTGGTACACCAGACTTTCGCCCCCTCCCTGTGGGAGTTACAGATGGGTCATCATATGGGGCTACAGGAGGTACATGTCCTGCTCATAAAGATAAAGCAAAACTTCCTGGAAAGAAACTCTTACTCCTCAGACACTTTGGGTATACTACCATGATCTTTAGGGTCCACCCTCCTGTTACTCCTGGTACATTCACAAGGCCAGCTTCCAGGGCTTTTCCCCAAGGTGCCAGAAGGGCCAGCCATCACTGGTCTGTGTGTTGGAATGTGCAGGGCTACGTCCACTCAACAGAGTCTCCAGGGTTTAAAGCAGTTGTGGCTGGCAGCAGGATGTTGCTCTGCTGGTCATATCCTGGCTTCAATTATTCCTCTTTGGTTTGCACATACATGTGTAGGAGAGGCATCACTGTGTGTTAGCACATCCACAGGGTTCGAGGCTCTTTTCTGGGGCTTCTCATTCAAATGTTGTAGCATCATCCATACGTGAACTGACCAGCCCTGTAGACTCTTATTGTCCAACTTCAGGCCCGATTTCAACAAAAAAATTTACCTCTCTATCACTCCTGCCCCAGTAGAATTATATGGTACCAGAAACTTCCATTTTATTCCTAATTGCTATACCCATTCTTGTAATGCATGTCGAGGAAAGTGGATACCTTAATCACTCTCAATCACCTGTGGCTGGCCAAAGGCTGCAAAGAGATTCTCTGAGCCCCTCTTGCTGGTTTGCTGTTCTGTACGACATGAAGGAAAAGCAACCAAAAGTCCAGTAGCTGTGTTCCCACAAGTCATGGCATACCGATATCCTTCTTGTATGTGCAAAGGTATAGTATAGTCTATCTGTCACCTGACAAGAGGTATTGGCACTCTTGCTATTGTCCCATGTTGCTGCAGGACTCAGTGTAAGTCCCCCTTAGAGCACACAAGGAACTCCTTCCAGCATCTGCTGACTTCTTCAAAGGTCAATGTTAAGTGCCACTGACAGGCCACACCCACCTTGTCTTTTGTCCCATGTGCAAGAAATGCTGATGTAAGCATTGGGCTCCATCAAAGGCAGGCCTTCCTTCTAGCCAGGACCAATATGATTGCTGCATCATTCTCTGGGGATGTCAAGGGCAAATGGCCAGTCACATGATATACAGTAGCAGTCTTAGTCTGACCAGAGGGCCATAGGGTTTTGCCACAGCCCTTGCCCCCAAAAGGGCCAGTGACCAACCATCCATTGTCATAGTACCATGTCGGTAGCTATAGGGTCAAGCCCCAGTAGATGACCCAGATGTCAGTGCAGACAACTATAGGGGAAAGTTGCTGGGTGATCATGAGCCATACTGCCTGCAACTCAGCCCAGTGACTGCTCTTCCCCTCTACATCCTCCATCTATATTGTCTCAGTCTTAGGATGGAAAGCCACATCCCTCCACTTTGGGGGCTGCTCACAACTGGAGCTGTCTGTATATTAAGTATCTTCAGATATAGGGGCTTTTCCTTCCTGATAAGCACTCTTGGCTACCAATGGCTAAAAAGAAATTTCTTCCTGCTTTTCCAATGGTAAACATCACTGGCCCCAATAAGCATTGGAGTTCTCCACTTAAGGGGCTATTGGAAAGCATGTTAATCTACTGTGAATATGTGTTCCATTTGGCTAGTGTAGGCGTCTGTGCCACACCACTCCATGGCCTTTGGGTCCAGGCTTGCACCCACCCTGCAATGGGAGGTGGTTTTTACCTAGGTCAGAGCTGTTCTGGTGATGGGCTCCATGGTCAAAAAGGTATGGCACCCAGCATCCAGTTGCTTCACTGTCAAAGTATACTGGACCTCTGCTCCTTTCCATAGTTGTGTCCAGAATACAAAAGGTTGGCAGATTAGTTCAAGCTGCTGCCAAAGGTACAATCCATAACCATCTTCATTTACATGAACATCTAGCTCATAGGGCCTGATGAGTCCATTACACTCAGGGCATGTATGGCAATACCCAATCATCATCCTGTGGTGGTGAGGGTCCAGGCAGAGCCTTAGTACTGTCCCCCAGGAGGTTCTGCAGGGACACAGGCCGAGCAAGAAACTTTGCCTCTCTCTTCCAGGTCCTGGACCTCAGTGGGTGGAACTCTTGCTCTTCCTTAGTTGTTTCCACAGTTACGACATCATCTTATTGGGTTTCCCATCAACTTTTCTTTCACTACCCCAGCCTTTATCAAATTAACCCACATCTGAGTCCTCGAGACATTCACAGGTCCCTTTGCACCTCTCCTTTCAGCTGTAGCCTGTCCTTCCTTCCATTTTCTTATTATTTCAACCTCCCCCAGATCTGCTAAAGCACAGGTAGCCTCATTTATGGGTTGCTTTATGTGGAGGGCAAGAATAGTCACTGCAGACCCAAGGAGAGATGAAGTCGCTATATGGAACACCGTATTTCTCATTCCTACAGTGAACAACTCTTCATTGAGGCGCTGAGTGTCCATATTATAGATGAAATTTTTCATGCCCATCTCCCATAACACCTGCTGTAGCTGTGCATACATTTTCCAGCTAGTGGGTGAGTTTGGTAAATCACCCTGATTAGGTCAAAGTGCTCTGATGGCTACTGCCAGTCAATCCAGAAGTGCCTGATTACCTGAGGTGTGATGGGCACTTTACAACTGTTGGTTGCCAGAAGGAAGGATGAGTTGTCAGGGAAGCTAGTATATTCATCTCAGTACCTGACATAACAATGTTTTCCACCTGCATATCCCAGAGATCTAAAAGCCATGTAGGCAGAGATTCCAATGGCTTCTGCCTATACCAGATGCTCATGACCACTAGCACATCCTGGGCATAGGGACAGAGCATGGAGTGCTCAATAACTTGGGAAGGAGGCAGCTCCTCCCTCTGAAGAGCAAACAGTTGTTGTGTTTTTATTTTTTTAATTGCAACCCACAGAACTTTAATTTGGGAGAGGTTGGTGCCTTGGGTAGTGACCTCAGCAACAGCGCAGCCCCTCACCCCACCCCCTCTTCCCCTCCTGACTACTCCTCTGCCATCTCCAGGGGTGAAGGTACCACTCTTCCGTCTAAATGTTTAGATTGTTTCCAATTTGGAGTTATAAGGATAAAACTACAATGAACCTTACACATAAAAATCCTTGTATGAAGATGTTTGCTTATGCTTGAATAAATAGCTGAGATGGTAATTTGTATGTATAGTGTTAAGTATTAAACTTAGTAAGAAATTATTACCAAAATAGCCAGATTTGTTGGAACACTTCACATTCCAGTGAGGAGTGACAAGTTCCCCACTGTCCAAACCCACAACCACAGTTAATACTGTTCTCTTTAATTTAAGCTATTCTAGTGGGTATGTAATGTACTTCATGTCTCAGTTTGTGCTTTTATTACAACTAATGGCAGTGAGCATGTTTTCATGTGTTCACTGGCCAATCTTATGAAACTTTTTGTCAAATGTTTAAATGCTGGCATTTTAAATTGGATAGTTTATTCTCATATACTTATTTTTTTACTATATATGTGCATGTATTTTTATCCCAATTTTTACTTTATTTTCCATAGCCTTAGCAATGATTTCTAAATACTAAGAGAGTAAATTTCATTGGGATTTATCTCTATTATCATTTGTATCTTTCATATTTCATGGTTTATGATTTATGGCATGTGTCTTATAAGACTTCTTATATTTCTTCAATTTTTTGAAGACAGTTTTCTCTATTTTCTTCTATAAAATGTAGTTTTACATCTTATAATTAGGTCTATCATCTTTTTCTAGTGAATTTGTGTATGGCCTGAAATAACATATGAGATTCTATGTTTTTCCTATACTGGTTTTCTACACCATTTTATAATCCTTTCCTTATGAAATTTTCATAGCCCATTAGAAAAAAGCTCAGTGTAAGTCTGTGTAACTATTTCTAAAGTCTTATCTGACTCATTTGTTTATATTTATGCTAATAACAGTCCTGATTAATGTACCTGTATAGTCATTCTGAAAGTCGGGTGGTAAAATTGGACAGTATGGTTTCCCATTTCCAAAATTGTTGATTTTCTAAATATTTGGACTCCATGTGCATTTCAGAAAGAGTTAAACAACTTACACACACACACACACACACACACACACACACAGCCTTCTGAAAACTTGTACGTGGAATCTAAAAACAAAACAAAATGAATAAAACAGCAGTAGACTCGTAGACACAGATATGACTGGTGGTTACCAAGGGGAGGTGTTGAAGCGGGCAGTTGAAATATGTGAAGGGGATAAAGAGGCATAATATAAATTAGTTACAAGGATGAAAGTACAGCCTAGAGAATGTAGTCAGTATCTCTTGAATATGTTTCTATGCTGACACATAGTAACTACACTATTTGTGGTACACATTTAGTAATGTATATAACTGTTGAATCACTGTTGTATATTGAAATAAATATAATATATCCACTTTAATTAAAATATATTAAAAGAAAAAAGATGTTTCATCAATTAAACATCCATAGTGAAAATGTATCTTTAAACATCACTAACACCATAGATAATATCAGCTGCATTGTAATTCTAAATTTGAAATATAAATTACTAAATATTTTAGAAGAAAACACATGCGAGCACAGGTATATGGAAAACATATCTGTTTGATGCAACATTCATATTTGACCTTTTTGCTACCAGCTTAAAACTCTTTGGTGGGTTTCCATTTTTTGTTATTATATAGAATATTATGAGGAATATAGATAGACAGTACCTATCCACTATCTATCCTGGATCATCTGTTTCATACTCATCAATCTTGACCCCTTTGCAATCTCATCACTGGGATATGAGACCCTTAGTGTTAGTATAAGTATGATGGACACTTTATTTCTCAATATTACAGGTATTTGGCGGTGGGGTAGTGAGGGTTGCAGAGTGGACATTACACCATGAAGATCAAATTTTAGACATGTGTTGTCAGGATTTAGCCAATACTATTAAGCACAATTTATTCCTGTTGCATATATATGTGCACGAATGTGAAACAAAGACATTTGGTACAACCCAACCAGCATTATTGGAGTAAGAAGTGCCTTATCCTCATGTGTATTAAAGCCATAGATCAAGGGAGAAAAGTTACATGATCATATTTTTGGACATTGAAAAGTATATGACATATATAACACCTATTGCTGACCACTGTCCTTCCTTACCCCAAGTAAACACACATACACAACACAGATGCTCACACAAACCAAAGGAAAATGGAAATTAGAGAAATATACACATATACAGAGAGAGAAAATAGAAAAGGGAGATAAAATAGAAAAAAATATATTGATAGATTATATAAAATAATATATATACAAAATCAATATAAAATAAAATTTATATATATAAAATAATTATATACAATATTTTATATATGTACATAAAAACACATTCCAACATCTTAAAAACATGATAAAATTGAAAATAAACAAGTTAAAAATGAAAACATGGTAAAATTGAAAGTAAATGAAACAGGATGCTCACTACACCTGTTTTATTTATATGTATTAGAGTTTATTACCAATACAATTCACCTAAAAGATACAGATAATGAAAATTGTAAATTAATTGATAAATATATTTCTATTTGCAATGATTTGACTTTATACTTAGAATATCCAAAAGAATGTATCTAAATACAATCAGAACTAATATCAAATAAGTGTAATTATTCCCTTTTGAATAATGTTATTACACAATATTTAATCATATTCAATAGAATAAATTTTAGAATAAACATATTTGAGATTTATTATATATTTTAGGATTAGTCAGGTCTGTAGAAATCCTAGGAATTAGAAATTTTGTTTCTACAGCATCGACAATATTTATGATACTCAGGTTTATGTACTTTAAAAATTGTATGTTAACATTTGTGTTAGGATATTATAATTCCAAAAAGATGGCAGCATGAGAGGAGAGACAGAGGCTTGCTCCTAAAACTGGATACAATTAGAAAACTTAACTGGCGAAACTAATCCTGAGAGAGCAACAGGAAAGAGGATGTGTCAGACTGCACACACGTGGAGAAAAGAGCAGACCTCATCGAACGGGACCCAAGCCCCTCCCCCATCCCAGCTTACTGGCGAGAGGAAGACAAATGGAGCAGGGAGGTAGTGGAAGGCATGGGACTGCTGAATACCTAGCTCCAGAGATCTTCTCTGGGAGAACAAACCTACATTTCATGTTGCTTTCATGAGACTCGCATGACTACCGGCTTGGAAAGTTAATACAGGGTGAGTTCCCAGGGAGATTGGGATTCCAGCTGCTTGTGGAAAGCAGGGATCCATATCTGGCTTCTCTGAGACAAAAACTTATACCTGTGTGACCCGCCCACTGGCTCAGGCAGTGGAGACAGGCACAGCAGCCAGGAGGTGAGGAACAGCCCTTTCCTACCCCCAGGCACCAGTACCGCTCCCCTGCGAACCTCAACATTGCTTCAGGGGCTCAGCAACTCCAAAATAGAGCATCTGGACACTAGAGGGCGCCATATACAAACATGAAACGCCAAAGGAACCTTGTCCAGAGTAAAATTGTTAATACAACTCCAGAGAAAGATTTAAATGATATGGACCTAGTGACTCTTCCTGAAAGGGAGTTCAAAATAAAAATAATCAACATCCTAATGGAGGTATGGAAAGACATCCAAGAACTCAGGAATGAATTCAGGTCAGAGGTCCAATCATTAAAGAACACGATGGAGGCTATTAAAAGAAGGTTGGATACGGTGAAGGAGACGATAAATGAAATAGAAGCTAGAGAAGAGGAATACAAAGAAGATGAGGCACAGAGAGAAAAAAGGATCCCTAAAAATAAAAGAATATTGATAGAATTGTGTGACCAATCCAAGTGGAACAATATTCGCATTATGGGGATACCAGAAGAAGAGGAGAGAGAAAAAGGGCTATAAGGTGTCCTTGAGAAGGTAGTTGATAAAAACTTCCCCAATCTGGGGAAGGGGATAGTCTCTCAGGCCATAGAGATCCACAGATCCCCGTACACAAGGCACCCAAGGAAGACAACACCAAGACACATAGTAATTAAAATGGGAAAGATGAAGGATAAGGACAGACTATTAAAAGCAGCCAGAGATAGAAATAAGATCACATACAAGGGAAGCCCATCAGGCTAACAACAGACTTCTCAGCAGAAACCTTACAGGCCAGAATGGAGTGGCATGATGTATTTAATGCCATGAAGCAGAAGGGCCTGGAATCAAGATTACTTTATCTGGTGAGATTTTCATTTAAATTTGAAGGAGGGATTAAACAATTTCCAGATAAGCAAAAGCTGAGAGAATTTACCTCCCACAAACCATCTTTGTAGTCTATTTTGGAGGGACTGCTATAGATGAAAGTGTTCCTAGGGGTGGATAGCTGTCACCAGAGGTAGTAAAATCATGGTAGGGAGAATGGAGCAGCTGATTGCAAGGCAAATGCAAAATTTAATTGACTATCCCAACAGCCAATCAAGGGATAGAAGAAAAGTATAGAATCTGGAATTTTTATTGTGAAAATATAATAAATATAATTTATTTGGGGTAGGGTATAATCATATTGGTTCAATTTATTCATTACCATCAAATTAGTTCAAGAATAATTAAATTCTATCTTAAAACAAAAACATTTTATCACACCCAAACTAAGTTATGTTATACATTCTCTAATTCATTTTCATTCAATTACCCTGGAAATCATATTATCTGTTTACCAATGACTAAACTGAGATTCATAAGATGTTAAGTCTTTCCCATGATTTATCATACACTTATAAGTAACTGAAACTAATATTTCAACACAGATTTTCTGACTGTTCTTTTGCAATTCACATGAGGTGTAATTTCACCATGAAAGTGCCAAATGTAAAATTATTGAAACACTCTTGGTTTTTTACTATCAAGAGTAGTAATTATAATCTATATTCCACTTTCTTTTGGCTTTACAACCTCCCTAAGACTCATTCCATCTTATTTTAGGTGTGTGTCCCAGAACCTTTAATCTTTGTCAGAACAATTAAGTTGTAGCAATTCAATTGATCCTTAATTTATGTATTTTTAAATTAACTTGCAAGGCCCTTGAATAATAGAGTCTATGTCATGTTTACTCTTATATCACATCTTTCAATAGTTCAGACTTAGATAATGGAACTATTGCATGAATGAAAAATTATCAAAACAAAATAATACATTTCAGGAAACT
This sequence comes from Manis javanica, assembly GCF_040802235.1. NCBI lineage: Eukaryota > Metazoa > Chordata > Mammalia > Pholidota > Manidae > Manis > Manis javanica. The sequence continues at coordinate 70,776,841 of NC_133169.1, read as the reverse complement.
TTGGTTAATATAGCATCTGGCAAGATAGGGAGTGGCTCCCCTATTTTCATAACATAAAGCCTATGTGTTCCCACTTGCAAAAAATAAGGAATAAATGATTTCTAAGAATGAAGTGAAGCAAATCACAATTTTTCATTGTCCACATTTGTGAGATTAAACTCATATCAGAGAATTGTTGATTAGCAAATAAATGATTTGGAATACATGAATCAAAATTATGTAATTCTAAGTGAATGAACCAGGACAGAAAAGGATTCAAAGCTTATTAGCTCTGTAGCTGTGAAATGAAAATTTGTTATTAAAAGTTTTCTGGTATGTAGAATAATGAAAACAACTGCTTTACTTAAAACAAACCTTTATCTGTTTGAATTAATACTAGAACAAATATAATGAATATACAACTAGTCTAATGTGTTTGGAGAATTTAAGCTGAATTGAATGAAATGGAGATGACATTTCCAGTAGCAGACTATGGCAATGATTGCATAGAAGGAGTATTAAGATTGACATCCTTCCTTTGTGTTATTTATGTCATCTGTGCCTATCTTGTTGAAAGTTTACACTCATCTTGAAGTTCCATGTGAGTTTTCCTTTTATGATGCTCTTGAAGTGGATAGTAGCTAAGTTTTCAGTTAAAATAAATTCCAAGAAACAGTGAGGTGTATGGTCTTTTTAGCATCATGTCATCAAAAAAACCCTTTGGAAAACAAGTGTAACCAGAACCTCAGTTTTTCTCATATGTCCCTGGGCATATTCCTTTATCTTAGATTACTGGTCCACAGGGCTCCTCCAAATATAGCCATTTTTACACATCTCTTGAAACATACCTGGCTTCTAAAAGAGGAAAAGCCAAGAATTCAGAATAGGTGACAAAATTAAGGAGGTAGAGCCTAACTCTCATACGTTAGATTAATAAAACTGCCAAATATAGAATTCTTAAAGAATATTAATTGAAAATTGTGCTCAAGGCATCCATGGAAATTACCATAATTTCTGACTATGTGTGGCCCAAAACAATCATGTTCTCTTTAGTAACAAATGCTTGGATGGAGTTGTTCTTCCTCAAATACCACATTCCACCCCTGTTGTAGACAAAATATTTATTGTAGCAGATCATGTGTATAACATAAACATCTGGAAAGTCACACTACAACCAATTTTGTATGTGTTGACTGCATAGTTGTGTTTAATGATGTCAACATATTATTTGAAGACTGAATCTATCACATTGACCGAATTTTTATTTTTTGGAAAATTTATAGTCTCATCAGCATAAAATCAAAGACCAACTTATCTCATGCTACAAAGAACACAGAAATTCAGAAGTGTGTAATATATATTTCTACAACATATATAATAGACAAACCCTTAGGCAGAGATATCAAGGAAAAGAAAGAGAAGACAAAAAGAAAGAAAAGATCAGAAATGTAAAATGAAGTTACCACTGACACAGAAAAACTCAAACAATTATAAGAAAATCACATGGGAAATGATATGCCAATAAATTTGACAAACTAAAAGAAATATATAAATTCCTAGAAACATACAATCTTTCAAGACTTACCTAGAAATAAACTGAAAACCTGAACAGACCAATTACTTCAAACAAGATTGAATTGGTAATCAAAAAATTCACAATAAACAAAATTCCACAACCAGACAGCTTCATGGGTGAATTCTACCAAACTTTTAAAGAGCTAATACTCTTTTATAAATATTCCAGAATAATGGAAGAGGAAGGAATAATTGTAAACTCATTCTAGGAGGTCAAACTACTAAACTAGAAAAATATGAAAAAAAAAAAAGCCACAAACCATAATTCTACATTCACTGAATGTCATGGTTTGGCCATTTTATAGTCTCATCAGCATAAAATCAAGGACCAGCTTATATTATAAGGAAGAGAAATTCAGAAATGTGTAATGACATATACTTTTAAATATTTCTAAAACAGCTTTGGAAATGGAGATGTTAGAAGAGTTTTCACCCTAAAAGTCATTTTAAAATATGAAATATAACCCATAGCTATAGTTTTCAGATACTAAATAACATCAGTACCTCTAAGCCTTATTATTTGGGTGGACATCTGTATACTAAATCTCTCAGAATAACTTTCTTTGAGAGCAGGGACTACTACATCTATAAAACTAAAAGATGCCCATGTAGCCATTCTATGTACCATAGGCTGCCAGCAAAGGGGCTTTTGTAAAAAACTGGAAATAACTTACCTAAATAAATGTTTTTATTTGGGTATTTTTTTCACTGCTGTCATTACTGTTTCTTCTCATGAAGAAAGTGGGCTTGATGGATCCACCAGTTTATTCTCCAGCAGCAATGATAAAGCATGTGCATGACGAATTCATGATTGGTCATAATGATGTAACCAAAGGATATGGAGTTGAAAGAGGTAAACAAGGAAACCTGAACAACATGAACGTGCTCTTAGGTGGCCTCCAAGGTACAATCAATTCACTTTCTCAGGAGAAAGGGATACTAAGCAGATAGTCAACCTCAGGTGTTTACCCCAGAGACATTTTCTCTGGAGAGGAATAAAGATTTATAAAGTTATCCCTTCTTTCGGTAACACTCACAATAATCTAATGATAGCATTTTTTTCACCACAGAGATTAGGAGATTGTTACATTTCCCAGGAGTTTCTGTTAACACTCTCTAAAGTAAAATTTCAGGTTTGAACTTATGGTAATATCATCTGATAGTCTGAACTCAACTGTATTTAATTGGTTCGTTTGTCAATAAACAAATATCCTACATCTGAACTGTTGTTTTTAAAATAATAAAGTTGTGTTACTTTCTTTTTGTCTACCACCTTGTATGACATAACTTACTTATCCAGGAGTCTGTACACATATTATAGCTTACTACTTATTATTTTTCACATGAAATTGTATAACCTTTATGCTAAAAACCTCTTCAATACAGACGTGACATGTTATTTAGATCAGGATTTCCAAGACTTTGTGGAAAAACAGAACTCTTTTCCTTTACTAAGATATAAGATATACAACTGTGTGAAGTAAAATGATAAATAATGCATCAAAACAATAAAGATATAGTTGAAAAGTACTGTATTGTGTGCAAGATATCTAAAACTTAGATTAAGGTGAGTACCATCCTACCTTGTCTATCACCTCACTTAAACAGTTAGTGAATATTGGCATCAGCAAGCATAATATCGTCAAATATTTTTATTTTGTCATTATTTCTATTTTCTCCTAAACATGGCTGTTAGTTGATAATACAGACATCAAAGACTTAAGGGACTACTTATAATTTGTATCCTTTAAATTTTCCCATGTGTAATTTTAATAGTAAATTTCTCATTGTTATTTTATAAGTTACCAATTATAAATGACTGTTGTGAACAGATATTAAAGCAGATATAAGAATTGTACAAAACATTAATGTTGATTTACATGACTGCATTAATATACTTAGTATATTTTTCTAGTTTTATTGAGACATAATTGATGTACAACATTGAGTTTAAGGTGCAGAATGTGATGATTTGATACATATATATACTGTAAAATGATTACCACAATAATGTTAATTCATACATACATTACCTCACAAAATTACCTCATGTGCATGTGAGTCTGTGGTAATATATTTAAGATTTACAGTCTCAGCACTTTTCAACTGCATAACACAATATTGGTACCTCTAGTCACCCTGCTGTACATTGAATGCCCAGAACTTATTCCTATTAAAATTGGAAGTTTGATCCCTTTTATCAACATCTGCTATATACTCCAAAATCCCTGCTCCTGACAACAAATATTATCTCTGTTTTTATGAACTTGGCTTACTTAGATTCCACATATAAGTGACACTATACAGTATTCATCTTTACTATCTAACTCATTTCACTTAGAATAATGTCCTTTGGTTCATCTATTTTGATGCACATGGAAGGATCTCCTTGTATGTATATATTGTATTACCTTTATTAATTTATCTTTCAATGGACACAAGTTGTTTGTATGTCTTGTTTTGACTTTTGTGACTAATCCTGTGATGAACATAGGTATGGAGCTGTCTTTTCAAAACAGATTGCTAGGTTACATGACTCCTTTGTCAAATATTAGTTAGTTCAATGTACGTGCATGAGTTTATATCTGGAATGTTGATTTGCTTCCATTGGTCTATGAGTCTAGTTTCATGCCAATGCCATATTGTTTTAATTACAATACGTTTGTAATGTAGTTTGAAATCAAAAACTGTGAAGCCTCCAATTTTGTTCTTCTTCATTCTACTAGGGTATTTTTATGCTTCTATATGACTTTAAAAGTTATTTTGTATTTCTGTGAAAAATGCCTTTACAATTTTGATAAAGACTGCATTTAATCTACAAACAGCTCTGGATAATTTTGTCATTATGACAATATTAAATTTCTTAATCCATAGATATGATACATATTTTCATTTATTTGTATTTTATTCAATTTCTTTAATCAATGTTTTATAATTCAGAGCAAAGATCTTTTATCTCATTTGAATTTCTTGCTGAATATTTTATTGTTTTTGAAGGTATTATATATGGGTTTGTTTTATTTATTCATATATTTCATTTTTCTGTTTAGAAACAACTGAATGTGTATGTTGATTGTATATCATAGAAATTTATGTTGTTATTTATAACAGTTTTTTATGGAGTTCTTGGGATTTTCTATATAAAAGATCATGTAATTTGCATACAAAGACAACTTAATTCTTTATTTCCAATTTGGATATATTTCACATGTTTTATTTGTTTGTCTAATTGCTTTAGTTAAGGTTTTCAGCACCTTACTGAAAAGAACTGGAGGGAGTGGGAACACATGCCTTGTTCCTGATCATGGAGGAAATTATTTGATCTTTTTATCATTGATTATAATGTTAGTTGTGGGACTGTCATGTATGTCCTTGAACAAGGACACATGAAACTGAGAAACAGAGAGAAAAATGGATCTCTAGGAATGAAAGAATGATAAGAGAGTTGTATGATAACTCCAAATGAATCAATATTTGTGTAATAGGGATTCCAGAAGGACAAAATAGAGACAAAGGGTTAGAAACACTCTTTGAGGAAATAACTGTCGAAAACTTCTGGGGAAGTTTTCTTTGGGGAAGAAAATAGACACTCAGGTCACAGAAGGCCAGAGACCCTCTAACAAAGGAGCCCCAGGAGGACACCACCAAGACATACAATAATTAAAATGGCAAAGATTAAGGATAAGGAGAGATGATTGAAAGCAGTCAGGGAGAAAACAAAGATTACTTATAATGGAAACCCCATGAAACTATCATCAGACTTCTCAGCAGTAACTTTATAGGCCAGAGGGAGGGGCATGAATAATTTGATGTAGTGAAACAGAAGGACCTCCGACCAAGAACATCAACCCAGCAAGATTTTCATTCAAATTTGAAGCAGAGATTAAACATTTCCCAGGTAAATGAAGGTCTAAGGAGTTTATAACCATTAAACTAGAATTACAGTAGACATTAAAAGGACTGCTGTAGGAAGAAATGTTCCTTAGGCTGAAGAGCTTTCACCAGTGAAAATAAATGCACATTAAAGGTATTAGACCAATTAATTACCTAGCACACAAAAAATTAAAACAAAACAAAGGTAGTAAAGTTAACTACATAACATGGCTCAAAGGATACCAAAAAAATGCAGATTACGACATCTAATACATAAAGTGCAGAGGAGGACAAAGAAGACAAAAGCACTTTAGATTGTGATTAAAATAAAGCAATCATCAACTTAATATAGGCTGTTATGTACTGCAGAAGCTGTCCTTGAACCTTATGATAACCACAAACCTAAAGCCTGTAACAGACACACAAAAAATTAAAAAAGGGAAATCCAACCACACAACACTAAAGAAAACATCAACAAGGGAGGAAGAAAGGAACAGAGAGGAACCGCAAAAAAACAGAAAACAGTTCATAAACTGCCGAATATATAAACCTACCAATAATTACCTTATATGTAAATGGACTGAGTGCACCAATCAAAAGACACGAGTGGCAGAATAAATAAAGAAACAAGACCAATGTATACGCTGCCTACAGGAGATTCATTTCAGACCCAAAGATGTGCACAAATTAAAAGGGAAGGGATGGAAAAAGATGTTTCATGTAAATAATAGGGAGGAGATGATTCTAGTCCATGCTTTCTCTTCCATGGATGGAAGTTACAGCCACCATAAATTTCAAATTTATTTGTAGTTCAGGAAGTCGCAAGGTAAACTCCATATAATAGTTGTTATATATATAATAATGTGATTTCTTTGTTTATAGTATTTCATAAAGAATGGAGTATATCAGAGAGGGAGTTGTTATAGGTAGAAAGGAACATTAGTTTGATAATCACTGATATAAAGAGGGTGGCACAATAAAATACCTAATATGTGGCAACACATGCCTTGCTGAATTTCTTTTATAAACAAAATTTTGGCAATAATTGAAACATATATCAAATACATAGCTCCAGGAGAACCATTCAGTAAGAACATAAGACAGCCAGCTTGGCAAAAGCAGCCAAGTTAATTCACTGAATAAATTTGTGATGTGTGGTGTGGAATCACTGTAATAAGGATTTGTGATCAACAGACTTTAACATCCACAATTTATTCTTGATGACAATGTAATAGACAAACCCAATGTATGGAGGTCCATCTGCATTTCCAAGAAAAAGAGAAATAACCGTTATAGATATAATGCATATGTAACTTCTCTCTAGGAATCTTATGCTCAGTCATTATTTAAGGCAGGACACTGGCCCATAAACCTTGTCAGGGCTCCCTTGACCTCATTGTTCCTCAGACTGTAGATGAGGGGGTACAACACAGTGGTTAAGATAGTAAAAAATGCTGACACAACCTTGTCATGGTTAGCTGACCTATAGGATTTGGATCTCATGGAAGTAAAAATGAGAACAGTCCCACCACAGACAAATGTGAGAAGCAGGTGGCAAAAGCCTTTTTGTGGGCTTCTGTAGAACGCATCCGGAGAAGAGCAGCCAGGGTGAGACTATAGGAAACCTGGATGAGGGAAAGTGGGACCAGGAGCATTAACACACAGCAGGTGTACACGTCAGCACAAGCCAAACGCACCAGAATGAACACGTCACCAAAGAAATGGTCAATCTCTTGAGTCCTGCAAAACAGGAAGCCCAAGGTGGCAGCAGCCTGCATGAGCCCATCAGCTGCTCCCAGGAACCAGGACCCCCAGGTCATTAGCAGGCATAGTCATCAGTTCATGAGGACAGGGTATCTCAGGGGGTGGCAAATAGTCACATAGTGGTCATAGGATATGGCCACCAAGGGGAAGCACCCACCTCCTCCCAATGTGCGGAAGAAGATCTGCACCCCACAGCCAGTGGGGGAGATGGACTTTCTCTCTCTCACGTAGTGAGCAGCCATCTTGGGCACAGTGGTGCAGACCAGCACCCGGTCCGTGAGGGAGAGCTGGCTCAGCAGGAGGTACATGGGTATGTGCAGCCGGGGGCCCCGGTGAATCAGCAGGATCATAAGGGCATTGCCCATGAGGGAGGGGAAGGCAACTGTCGGAGCCATTACAAAGAGAATGGGTGGGCTCCTGACTGGTTAAAGAGTCCTAGGAGAATGAACTCTGAGGTGCTGTTCCCACTTTCCATGATTTCAACAGGATTGACACTGAAACAGTGAAATAGATGAGTTTCCATCAGTCACAGTGGTCCATTTCAATTATATTTTTCATTTAAATAACTGAAAATAAAACTTATTTCAAATACTTGATCTGCCATTTGCAAATCTTTTAACTGGGGCATAAAATTAATTTCAGTATTTTCCTGTTTTCAAAGTTTTAATGTTAAGTACTTCTCAGTTTAGTTTGTTTGATGGACACAATGAATGAGAATTCTTCATAAATCCAATTTGATTTGTAAGTGTATCTTTATGCTCTATGGTAGCAACAAAAATGGACAAGATCTTAATTACGTAATTTATAAAATAATTTTTCTAGCCTTGTATCATACACAGTAATATTCTTGGAAGATTAATTAAATTGATTCATTTAACTGTGTAAAAGCTAAGTACTTGATAATGGAGTTATACCTATGTAACATTTCAAAACTTATTGAAACTTACCAAAATCAGATAAGTTTTCCTGATGTTGAGTAATCTTAGAAGGCATTATTTCCTTTCCAAACAAGATAGCTTATTTCCTCTGGTCTAGTAACTGGCAGGACTGAGTCTGCAGATGGAAACATAATTACATGGAATTGACAGTGCCTTTAGCTTCTATGTATCAAGTTATACACTGAAAACAAAAATGACCTTCTTTGAACGCTTTCCCCCAAAACAAGTCTGTACTGCTTAGTGCACTCTCATTTACTGTATAAAGGCACTCATGTAATGACACTATTTCCCCTCAAATTCACAGAAATATAGTATCTTCTGATAAAGAAGAAAAATTAAAAACTCTTTCATTTCTCACCCAACACAGAGATAAATTACTTTCCTCCTTGGTGCTATGAGAACATACATATTTAAAGGCAATTTCATTTCTTATCTGCTGGTACTGGAACTATTTATTCTTTTTGAATAAATATGACCAGAGATGGGGATGGTAAATCAGTCTCAAAGATCTTATGTCATTCAGTGAATTGACATGGCGGCAGAAGTCCCCATCCTCCGGATCATTCCTTCTCCCCACTGCACACAGCCCTCCCGTACTGGAAGGTCAATGAAGGCAGACAAAGGCAGTGCCAGGCCTCACTCAGTCCCCAGACCCACTGCGGGAGCATCATCCTTGTGCAGGCAGCATTCTGCTGGAGGGTTTTAGTTGGTTGACTCAGAGTTAGACGTCACAGAGCCCACTTCCTCTTTGCATTTTCCAAAACTTTTCTATCTGCAAATCCCTATATTTGGAACTTGCACTCTGAACACCTAGTAACTTATCCTCCTGACTCATTTCTTTGATTGGAAAACTTCTTTTCCATTATTCTGATCTCTCCTTGTTGAATGTTGACAAAACTTTAAACTTGTTCTAAAATCAATGTATAAAAACTAAATGGTGCCTTGGTGTGTGCATGTGTGTGTGTGTGTGTGTGTGTGTAGTCATTGTAGGGTGTTGGGTCATTTTCTTAAAATAGTTTTTGCTACTATTGTACCCACTTTGAAGTATTCTGTAGTACAGTGACATGCATACTTGCATGTTTTTCCACAACTTTCAGCAATATCCATTCCCAGGACTCTATGCATATTCTCAAACTGAAAATATGTGCCCAATAAACAGTGACCCTCTATCACACCTATCCCCAGGAACTGGCAGGCATCTTACTACTATTCTGTCCCTTTAAATTTGACTATTATGGGATCATCAGATAAGTGGAATTATATGAAATTTGCCTTTTGTGACTGGCTTATTTCATTTAACATAACATACTCAACACTCAGCCATGCTGCAAATGTGTTAGAATTTCATTCCTTCCTAAGGTGAATAATATATTCCTTTGTATGTATAATGTTTCCCTTATTAATTCCATCCATCTATGGACATTTGGGTTGATTGATGCTGCATTAATATTCCTAACTCTACTTTCACACTATGTGAATGAGTCAGTTTTCCACTGACTTAAGTATCTGTAAACTACACAAATAAGATATTAAGAGATAATTCCTAACTAAATTGCCAATGCATAAAAGTGTGGTTGGAAATAAAAATGAAAAATTAGCTCATCTTGCAAGTAAAGAATAGTGGCACTAAGTGGAAGAATGGAAGTTCAACGTTGACTAGTGCAGGAACAGGAAGATTTACTACTCTAAAACATAAGTATTTATCTTTCTTTTTTCACTATGGCTTCAGAAATCTTTTTTTTTCCCTCTGTTCCCAGACTTTCGCTTAGAATATTTCTAAAACTTTTAGATCTTTGTGTTCAGTCTCAGAATCACCCCTTTGACAATGCTAATAGAAGGCACAAAGATACACCCTTCCTATTATATAGTTATCACAGATAATTTAGAATTGTGTCTATAATTTTCCTTCTACATTTTTCTGATCCTGTTTGCCCTAACATTAAAACTGAACTCTTATTCTTTAGGATGCTGAGATAACTAACCAACCTATTCTCTAAAAACTAAAATAGTAACAGCCAAATCATTCATTCGACTGAATTGACAGGTTATTACTATAGTTTTTACCTGATGATTGTGTCAGCTTGCATACATTTCAGTTCTTCAGATTGTAGGATAGACCAATAGAGGCTTTTATCTGTGAATCTATATGGAGTAAACAGCAGAATTGTGGATTTTCTGTGGTTCAAAAGTCAGTCTACAGAAAGGGATGAAATATTTGCCAACTACTTATAGTATAAGGGCTTAATATCCAGAATATATTAAAGAAACATACACAGCTCAGTATCACAAGAGCAAATAATCTAATTAGAAAATGAAGACAGGACCTGAGTATAATTTTTCCAAAATGGATATGCAAATGGCCAACAGGTATTGAAAAGGTGCCTCAACATCACTAATGGACAGAGACTAGAAGTCAAAACCACGACCAGGTATCACCTCATATACCTCACCATGGTCAGACAGAAAACAAATATCAACAAGATATGGGAAAAGGTATCCCTCAGACACTGTTGATGTAAATGTGAAATGGAGCAGTGTGTGTATGGAATACAGTACAGTGGTGACTCAGAAACTTAAAACATAAACCCCATTTGATCCAGAGATGCCACTAATGGATTGTACCTGAAAGAACGGAAATCAGTATATCAAAGAGGATCTGCACACCCATGTGCATTGCTGCATTATCACAAAAGCTGAGCTATAGAAACAACCTAAAAGATCTTTGATGGATAAGTGCACAAATAAAATTATACACACACACATCCATGGTATATCATTCAAAGACAAAAAGGAGGAAAGTCTTGCCATTGGTGACCAAATGGGGGAATCTGGAAGGCATTATTCCATGTGACGTCAGCCAGACAGAAAGACAAATACTGCATGGCCTCACTTACATGTGGAATATAAAAAACAAGCAAACAAACAACTTCATATTTACAGAGAATACGGTGGTAGCTGCCTCAGACTTCAGTGAGGGGAAAAAGGGGCGATGAATGTCAAAAGGTAAAACGTTTTAGTTAGAAGGAAAACTTCAGAGGATCTTATGTAGAGCTTGGTGACTATAATTAATAATATGGTATTCTATATTTAACAGTTGCTTAAAATAAATCTTATAAATTATCACTAACACACAGTGAGTTAATTCTGTGAACTATGTGAGTTGATGATGCATTAACTATCCTTATCTTGGTAATGATTCAACAATATATATACTTACATATAAATATATATATGTATATAAAATTTTCACATTGTATACTTTATTTTTATTTATTATTAGGATATACAATATATTTGTTTCAGATGTACAACATAATGACTCAATAAATATACACACAAATACAATTATATTTGTCAATCATCCCACAATAAAAATATTTTAAAAAGCAAAAACCAGTCACATCATAAAATGAAGAACAAAAACAGAGTTAGAGGATTGATACTCCCCAATGTCAGGACTTAGTTGGAAGCTACATTAACCATGATAGTGTTGTAATGATGAAAAAGCATAAAATAGGTCAATGCAATAGAATAGAAAGCTCAGAAATAGACCTTTGTAAATATAATCAACTCATATTTGACAAAGGAACAGATTGTCTATTCAACTAATAATGTTGCTGGAAAAACTTGGCATGAAAAACAGTCCAGATATAGACTGTACACACTTTACAGAATTTAATTCTAAATGGATCTTAGACCTGAATGCAAAGCATTGTAGCATAAAACCCTGGTAGACAGCCTAAGAGAAAGCCTAGATTACCTTAGTTGTATGATGCCATTTTAGATACAACATCAAAGGCAGGATTCATGAAAGCAAATGATGGTAACCTGGACTACAGTAAAATTAAAAACTCCCGTTCTGAGAAAGAAAATATCAAGAGAAGGAGAAGACAAGCAACAGGCTGGGAGAAATAATTGGTGGAAGACATATAGGATAAAAGACCTTTATTCAAAATATGCAAAGAACAAATAAAATTCAACAATAAGGAAACAAACAGTCCCTCTGAAAATTGGGCACTTCTCTGACGAAGACAGACAGTTGTCAAATAAAGATTTGAAAAGATTCTCCATATCATATGTCATCAAGAAAATAAAAATAAAAAGAATGAGATACCACTGCACACAATTTGAATGGCCAGTTCCGGACATTAATAGAAACGCTGCTGAGAAGGTGCAGCACCAGGGAGTCGTACATATTAGTTACAGGAATTCAAAATGGTACAGCCAGTTGGAAGCCAGTTTTCATGGGTTTTTTACAAACCATAATATACTTTTATCATGTTGTCCAACAAACATGTTCCTCGGTATTTACCCAAAGGAGGTGAAAACTTATGTACACAAATGAAAAGTCAAAAGAATATCCATAGCAGATTTATTCTTAGTTGCTAAAACTCGGAATAAGCCAAGATAGCATTCAGCAGGTGGAAAGGTAAATGAATGTGGTGCATGCAGACAATGGGATATTATTCATAAATAAAAGGAAATGAGCCATATAGGTATAAAAATATATGGAGAAACTTAAATGCCCATTATTAAGTAAAAGAAGCTAATTTCAAAATGTTCTTTATTGCATGATTCCAATTATACCACATTCTACAAAAGCCAAAACTATGGAGAATGGAAGAATTCAGTGGCTGCCAGAAGCTGATGGAAGTAAAGGAGAAAAACAGAAAAAGCACAGAAGATTTTGGGGGTAGCAAAATGCTCTGTGTGATATTATACTCATGAGTAATGTCATTTTTCATTTATACAACTCATAGAATGCAAAACACTAAGATAGGAATCCTAATATAAAGTATGGATGTTGAGTAATTATGAGATGTCAACATTACATTCTTGGTTTAAAAGAAGTATGACTCTAGTTAGTTATATTGCTCTTGTGGGAGGCTTTGCATTTGTGGGTATAAGGGTTATGCGGAAAATCTCTATACATCACAATCAATTTTGTTACAAACCTAAAAATCTTCTAAAAAGAGTCTTCAAAGGATTTTAAGTAAAAATATTACCAAATAATGGGCATATAATTATTGATGATAATTGTTATTGAAATAAAAGATGGAATACCTAATGATTTTGGGTGAATAGTCCCTTCAGCAACATTCCCAGGGACTTTTTTATGGCATTATTTCTTAGACTATATATCATGGGATTAAAGGTTGGGGGAGCCATGGTGTAGAACACAGAAATGACAAGGTCAAAAATGGAAGGGGTCTGTGAAATCGGCCTCAGATATGCAGAGAAACCAGTGGAGAGAAATAACACAATAACAATCAGATGTGGAAGGCAAGTGGAGAAGGCTTTTGACTGACCTTCTGTTAATGGCATTTTCTTGACAGTGGAGAAGATGTAGGCATAGGAAACAGTGATGAAAATAAAGCAGCAGATATCCAATACCACACTAATGAGGATAGGTACAATCTCTCTTATTATGTTTTCTGAGCAAGAAATAGCCAATAACTGTGGGATATCACAAAAAAAATGATGGACCACATTAGAACCACAGTAGGATAAGGAGAAGGTACCGGCTGTGTGCATTATGGCAATCAGAACCCCACCCAGCCAGGACATGGCTGTCAACTGAACACACATATTCACATTCATGATGACCTCATAGTGCAGTGGGTGGCATATGGCAGCATAGCGGTCAAAGCACATCACAGTGAGGAGATTCAGCTCTGCAGTTGCTAAAAACATAAGCAGAAACACCTGGGCTACACAGCCAGGAAATGAGATGGAGTCACTGTGAGTCAAGGAGTTGGCAATGGATTTGGGGATTGTGAATGTAACTAGGCAGAGATCCAAGAAGGACAAATTCTTCAGGAAGAAGTACATGGGGGTGCAGAAATGCTTGTCCAAAGTTATGATCATGATAATGAGGACGTTTTCCATTAGTGCAAAGAAGTATATCAAGATGAAGAGCCCTGAGTGCAACATGTGCATATTTTCATTGGTAGAAAATCCAATGAGGATAAATTCTGTCACAGCTGTGAGATTTGTTGTGCTTGCAGACATAAATCTGTATTTAAAAAAAAGAGAAAAGAAACGTCATTTTCAAGTCATTCCATATTCAACTTACAAGATAGTTGTATATTCATACAGTCATCACACAATCCATTTAATAAAAATATTACTCCTATCTTGTGGGTTGATCACCAACAGTACCTGAATAACATTGCTTTACTGAACCACTTTATACTCAGTGCACGAGTCACTTTTATTAACCAAATATGTTCTATAAAAGATGCTAAAGGACTGAAAATTTGAACCGACCTTAACATAAATGTCCTGATGAAAATCACCCTCCCCATGTCTATAAATGGATCCTGAGAAACAAACCAATAACTGCTAAATTGTGTCCTAATCTTAATGTCCTTACATCCTACCTGTGACTAACAACATTTGTTTTAGCACATCTTCCAAGAAATTGAACAGTAAACAATTCTTTTAAAAAATGAATTACAGACCTTCCTAAATCCTATAAACTATTTAACCTACATTCTCTCTACAAAATACTCAATATGGAGATGTTCTTACATTTAGCATTTTAATACAGAGATAGAGCTAACTGTGTTTTTCTCATTCATAATACTCAAATTATTTATCATAAAAGTAGGTGGTTTTATGCATATAGCATTATGGTTCTATATGACACATATCCTGATTACCTTAGGTATCAAATCCTACAGGGTGTGACTTACGATTTTTGGCCTTATATTCATCAGCTTATCACTTCCTCTTATTATTTCCCATTTTATCTGACTTTTTCCCCATATTTAATAGGTTAGAAAGTGTTTCTCCATAATCTTTTATCTTTTTCATCATGTCTGAACTTCCAGTCCCACAATACATGAACTTGCAAGTATGATATTTTCTACGTTCACCTATTCCCCATCTATTTTACTGTCTCCTTCTATCCCTAACATAAGATTAATGCAAATATGTGGTGGGGGAGAAGGGACCATTTATAGCTGGAGCTAAATTCAGTCTTGGTCTGCCGAGTGTAATTTTCCTCTTTTCTCAGTAACGCATTGACACCTTCTATTTGTACAGATTTTTTTCATCAACCTTCATTCAAATGTGGTAAAATATTAAGCCTTTACTATACAATATTCTATCACACACACTCTTCTTATTCTAAATCTATAAAATGTTATGTTCTACTTTTCTCCATGGTACTGGACAATGTGAACATATTCAGTAGATATTGGTTGTTAGGTTTGGGAAAGTAATAATATAAAGCAATTTTAATATATTAGTGGAAATAATTCCACATATTTTAATGAAAACAAAATAAAGTTTAGAATGTATTCCAGTCAAAGATGTAAAAATTTGGGGGTGACTTAAAATACCTGTTCATAATGATAAAATTAGATTTGATACACATGTGCTGGTGTCCCTGTTAAAATATTGTGTTATTCATTTTGCAAGATCAGTAGCAGCCTCTCAGTGACAGACTAAGAAAAACCCAGGTGTTCATCATGATAAATACATGTCCATATCTGTCCATCACTTCTACTGTGATATAATAATGATTAAGAAATAATGCTTCATAGAGTCCTTGAAGATACAATATGACTCATATATGTCATTAATATTTTAGGGGTTGAATAATATAATACACTTTTTTTGAAGACTCAACATTATTTTAATTTTAGCTTCATGTTGAGCCTCTTAATTATTTACTGTCTACTTCTCATTGTTATTTCACTTAATATTTTATACACTTTCACTTTAGTATTCTTAATGCTAAATTCAGCACTAACAGATAGGAATGTAATACTCTAATAAAACCACTAAAAATCATAATCAGTGGAGCACCTTAAATTTAATAAAAATAATGATTTCTCCCACTGAAACTCACCTCAAAAAAGCTGATATAGTTAATTGAACAATTTGTGTACCACAGAATAAATTGATCCCTCTAGATATTTTTTATTGTTCATTCTTGTAAAATGAGTATATTAACTACTGTTACTTTTTCTTAAATAAAAAATGAAATTTCAAATCTAGAATACTTTAAATTAAAAATGATTTTTCCAAAAAAATATTTAATAGTATACCTCCAAATCCTGGTACATAAAAGTTCCAGTTGTCTATTTAAGCTTTTTTTCTAGTGAAATTTACTGGCATCACAAGGACAGAAGGATACACATCTCAACTGAGTAGAGATGTTTAGATTTATTGGTTCCTCTGAAGAGTTGTATGATTCTCAACTCTGGCTTCATTAATAACTCCGTCAAGAAAAAAAAACAGGAGACCTGAAGAGCTTGACCATTTTACCTTTCCTGCTGATCTCTTGTGTGTTTAACCGTAATCCATGAGTTGTAATTTATCAAGCTTTTTTATTCCAAAGGGAATATAGTGTTGTTTTCACCATTAACCTGCTCAGTCAGTATCAGCCTATACTAAATCTTTCAATTATTAGTGAGATCAGTGTGCCATATTTTAACTTTGTTAGTGGTTTACATATCTGTGACAGGAGTCCAGTTAATCTAGCATCCAACGTTTCAGTCATTTCTTGAGTGCCTACTATGGGTCAGACTCAGTAGACTGCAATACGTCATTAAAGCAGTGCAGTGAGTCAAAGTCCAAAGGTGAGCGTGAATGCACTGTCTCTTGCCAGGAGATGGAGGCCTCGGAGAGAGACTGGAGGAAGAGAATACAGTGCAGTTCCAAAGGGAGGGCCTCTAACACCAGGTCAGTTAAGAGCACAAGCGGAGGTGTGACAGGTGAGCTTGGCAATCTCCGGGGGATCAGGGAAACAAGAGACTAGAATATGAGAGAACAAAAAGATTTCATGATCAGGAATACTGCACTTCATGTGAAGCTGTTAATTTTTACTGTGAGAGGAAAGACACAGGTAGTTTCGAGTAGGAGAGAAGCATGTCATGTTATACTTAACCTTGATCCCTCTCTGGTAAGTGTAAACTGTAGAGAAAGTAGACTGGGACGAGGACTGGATGCAAATACATGGAAAGGAAATACGTCCACAGATTATAAGAATTACTATTGTTAATACACTATACTACACCAAACCATCTACATATTCAGTTTAATCCTTATCAAAATTATAATGCCATTTTTCACAGAAATACAAACTATCATAAATTAGTATGAAATAAAAAAATCCTCTGACTAGCAGAAGCAGCCTTGGAAAGAAGGACAAAGTTGGAAGCTCTCACTCTCTCATTTCAAGCATTCTTATCATAGTAATCAAAATAATAAGTACTGGCATAAAAATAGATACATAGATCAATGGAACATATGGGCTACCAAAAATCAGTACACTTATATATGATCAAGCAATATTCATCAAGGGAGCCAAGAAGATGAAATGAAAAAATGGTATCCTCTTCAGGTAACAGTAGTGGGGAAAGTAGATAACTAGATGAATAAAAATACAATGGTCCCCTATTTTACAACACTCACAAAAACTAACTCAAGGTGGATTAAAGACTTACATGTAAGATCTGATACCATAACACTCATAGAAACCAGACCCAAGGGCTGCCTTGACATTGGTCCCAGCAGGGTTTTTTGAATATGACACCAAAAGCATAAACATCAAGGCAAAAATAAACAACTAGGACAACCTGAACAACAGCATTTCTGCAGAGCAGAGAAACAGTAAAACAAAAATCAATACATGGAAAGGGAAAAAATATTTGTAGACCGTCTACCTGACAAGGAATTAATACCTAAAATACATACATACAATGTAATAGCAAAAACTAAGCAAAAAAATAATAATAAACAAAAAATAGTTTAAAAATAGATATCTGCCACAAAATGCAAATAAAATGAGGTATCACTTTATAATCTGTTAGAGGACTATTACCGATAAAATAAGACACTATGTGTTGGCATGGATGTGTGGAGAAAAGGGAACCCTTGGTGGGAATGTAAATTGGCACAGCCAGTGTGTAAGACACTGGGGATGTCACTCAAAAAATAAAACTACCATACAATTCACCAATCCCACCTCTGCCTATATACCTGAAAGAAATGCAAATATTGTATTCATTTCAGTACTACACCCATAACCAAGAAAGATGTGGACACATCTAGATGCGGAAATCCTAAGAGTCCTTCAATGAATGACGGAAAAAGTGTGACTTCATTTACATAACATATATATTAATATATATGTATGTAATGAAATATTATGCAGTTCTATAAAAGGAAATTTTGCCTGTATCAATAATTTGGATAGACCTTGGAGGCATTATGCTGAGTGAAATAAGTGAGACATACAAAGAATAACACTCTATGGCTTTATTTATATGAAGAGTCTAAAGAAGCTGAGCTTATAGAAATAGAGCATCAAATGTTGATTGCTGGGTCTTCAATGAGGGAGAAATTTGGAGTAGTTGGTCAAATGGAACAAATTCCCAGCTGTAAGACAAATAAAAGCCGTTTATCTAATGTACAGCATCATGACTATAATTAACAATACTCTGCATATACTTGGTGTTTATTAAGAAAGTAGATCATATTATCATTACACACACACAAATCATAATTATGTGAGGAGTTAAAGGTGTTAATTAACCTTACATTAGGAACAATTTTCAATTTGTGTCAATTATAACATTATACACCTTAAGTCTACTTACGTTTGTTTCAATAATACCTAAATAAATCTAGGGAAAAATAATGCAAGAACAAAAGGAGACACACTATGACAATTTCACTGCTATTGATACTAATTTTGATCACTCGGTTGAGATGGTGTCTGCCAACTCCTCCAGGAGTAAGATCAGTACTAGGTGGGCAGATACCTTGATACTAGATGTCTTGTTAGACTGAAAGTTATCATTCCATTTTTTAATCCCTTAAGTTATTTATATGCTATACACTCTCCTGAAATTCTGTGCAATGTGCTTAGTGAGGTTTTTTTATTGCATAACACACTTTTTATTAAGTCATAATTGATATACACTCTTATGAATCTTTCACATGAAAAGCATTGTGGTTACTACATTCACCCATATTATAAAGTCCCCTCCATACCCCATTGCAGTCACTGCCCATCAGTGTAGTAAGATGCCACAGAGTCACTACTTGTCTTCTCTGTGCTATACTGTCTTCCCTGTGACCTCCCCACACACCATATGCACTAATCATAATACCCCTCAATCCCCTTCTCCCTTCCTCTCCACCCACACTCCCTCTCCCCTCCCCTCCCCTTTGGTAACCACTAGTCCCTATTTGGAGTCTGTGAGTCTGCTGCTGTTTTGTTCCTTCAGTTTCACTTTGTTCTTATACTCCACAAATGAGGGAAATCATTTGGTACTTGACTTTCTCCACCTGGTTTATTTCACTGAGCATAATACCCTCTAAGTCCTTCTATGTTGCTGCAAATGGTAGGGTATGTTTTCTTCTCATGGCTGAATAGTATCCCATTGTGTATATGTACCACAACTTCCTTATCCATTCATCGATTGATGTGCACTTAGGTTGCTTCCATATCTTGGCTATTGTACATAGTGCTGCAATAAACATAGGGGTGCATGTGTCTTTTTGGATCTGAGATCTTGCTTTCTTTGGGTAAATTCCTAGAAGTGGAGTTACTGGGTCATATCGTATTTCTATCTTTAGTTTTCAAAGAACCTCCATACTGATTGCACCAATTCATATTCCCACCAACAGTGTAGAAATGTTTCCTTTTCTTCATATCCTCATCTTCAGTTTTAAATGTTTGTACCAGTGGAAAGTGTTCATATAATGTCAGATTCTATATACTTTTTGAAATTGGAGCCAAGACAAGTTGCTAATGTGGAATGTGCAGTTAAGAAGGGATCCAAAAGAAACAACCAAGTGTCCTTTGCTCTTCAGAAGACAGGGATCTATGCACATTATGCTTCTCCACACCTCTGGGGTCTCATACAGGAAGGGGACCCGTGAGACCTGACTGTTGTTGGAAGACTACTCTCTCTCTCCTGCCTGTATTCACAGCTTCTCCTGGTTAATCTTCCTTTAGATGTATGTCACAATGTGGAGCCTTATAATCCCTAAATGTATAAAAGCATGGCTCTGCAAATTCATTTTTCTGCCCCATATCTACTCCTTCAGAAGTGTTAAAAATCTTCCATGCCATCTGGAAATTATTATTCAGCGAAATCCTTTAGAGTTTAAAACTTTACCCTGCAAGTCCATTCAAACATCATCATCTCCTTAAAGCGCAGATTACATCCCACCCTGAAGTGCTCTCAAATGGTGTTGATATGTTTCTGGAAGAAACACTTGCTGCCTAACTGAGGTCAGCAGACATGCTCAGGTATAACCATCTCAGGACCTACCTGGGGAAAAGCAGTTCATGCCCTGCCATGACAGCCCACTATGAGCAATGTTGGTGTGAAGGGTCACCATGGTAGAAAATACTGGCTCTGAGCCCTAATGGGATGTTGGTTCACGACGTTAGTTCTCCAGATGAGATTCAAACTGACCACCACTCAGTGGAGGGCAAGGAAAAACTAAAGAAAGAGGCAGGCCACTCCATGTAGGTAGGCTGCAGGTTTGATAAGCAAAGGAACTTACATACATTGTTATTCTTGGATGGCTGCAAGATGAATACATGTCTGTGCCTTCCCACCAGTACCTTAAAGGTGAACACAGAGGTCTTAATGGCTTCAGGAATTTATAGGATCCAGGTGGTCACAATAACACTTATCTGTCATGGCTGTATTCTTGAATCAGCTCCTACAGTGGGAAGGTGGCACAATTTAAGGAGAGAGAGAAGCCTTCCACTTTCTACTTTCAGCTTTTTCATCAATAGCAGTTATACCCTCTCCATGACCTCCTCCAACACTAGGTAGGGTAAGCTTTGTTGACTCACCTTCTGCCAAATCCTACTTCTTTCTAATTCTTTCCACTGGTGGTGTTGATTTCTGGAGTATATCCATCTCAATTTAATATCTGTGTCCAGGCAACCCTTCCTGCAACACAGGAGGGGGCTGTCTTCTCTTAAATTCCCTTCTATCACTCAGTCTAAGGAAGAATATGCATGCCTTATGGTCCATCACCAGTTCTAGATCCTTCTCCCTGCTTCTACAAGGAGTGATGAGTTTCTTGAAATTTTTTAATTTATTTAAATTTTGTTATAATTAATCTACAACTACATGAAGAACATTATGCTTTCTAGGCTATCCCCCACCCGAAGGACCCCCAAAAACCCCATTACAGTCACTGTCCATCAGTATAGTAAGATGTTGTAGAATCACTACTTGTCTTCTCTGTGTTGCAAAGCTCTCCCCTTTCCCCTACCCCCCACATTATACATACTAATCATAATACCCCCTTTCTTCTTCCCCGCCCTTATCCCTCCCTACCCTCCCATTCTCCTCAGTCTCTTTCCCTTTGGTAACTGTTAGTCCATTCTTGGGTTCTGTAATTCTGCTGCTGTTTTGTACCTTCAGTTTTTCTTTTGTTCTTATACTCCACAGATGAGTGAAATCATTTGGTATTTCTCTTTCTCCACTTGGCTTATTTCACTGAGCATAATACCCTCTAGCTCCATCCATGTTGTTGCAAATGGTAGGATTTGATTTCTTCTTATGCCTGAATAATATTCCATTGTGTACATGTACCACATCTTCTTTATCCATTCATCTACTGATGGGCACTTAGGTTGCTTCCATTTCTTGGCTATGGTAAATAGTGCTGCGATAAACATAGGGGTGCATCTGTCTTTCTCAAACTGGAGTGCTGCATCCTTAGGGTAAATTCCTAGAAGTGGAATTCCTGGGTCAAATGGCAAGTCTATTTTAAGCATTTTGAGGAACTTCCATACTGCTTTCCACAATGGTTGAACTAATTTACATTCCCACCAGCAGTGTAGGAGGGTTCCCGTTTCTCCACAACCTCGCCAATATTTGTTGTTGTTTGTCTTTTGGATACTAATGTGGTTGCTATCTGTCAACATAGAAAGATGTTACCGACCCATTGACTATATTCTTCATGTTGTATTACTATCCCTTTGATCAAGTTACATTATGATGGAAATATTTTTCCGCTTTTATCCACCTCACCCTCCCAATCCATTCGCTCCAATTGCTTCCCCATGGTAACCACTAGTCACTTCTCCGTGTTCCTGAGTCTGCTGTTGTATATTCTGTTTTGCTTTGCTTAACAAAAGAAGTTAAGAGATATGGTATTTATTTAACTCTATTAACACATATTTTGTAAATTTATTTGTTCATTAACTACTATTGAACCATGAACCATTTGAAGATTTGTGCTTTCTCAAGTTTTATGACACATGTTTCAAATATCATCTCTAAAAATGGACTTTTGTCTATTTAATTAATCTCAGTGGACTGGCCAAAATATCTGCAGAAAACAAGGTATTGAAGAGCCTTTTGCATTTCAGAAAGGTGAAATTACTAGTATCCTGGGGATTCCCAGATGTACAAATAAAACATTGCCTTTCAGGAAGAGATCACCTAGTAAAACAGAAGAACCCAAAGCATGTTATCTGATGTGGCTTAGAGTAAAAGTCCTTTCACCTTGAAGAAAGGACTCTCTGGTGTGCCTAATGAAGGAAATTGAGGAGTATGGTCTTGGCCTTTACTAGAGCAAGTCTTTGTGAGAAGTGCTGATATGTGCGAGAGAGACCTCATGTCTCAGTCATCAGCATATCTGTGTTTACCCTTCCTGCTCATTCCTTATTGGGACTCTATTTTGATTTTTATACCCCATTGGACAAAACGGATTTTTTAAAGGTATATAGACAGTATTTAATATTTTAGCTTTATTGTTTTTCTTATACCTTGATTATTTCATTTGATTAACTAATAAGCACTCTTCAAGGTAAAAGCTTTGTATATGAGTTGTGCATATTTAATTCAGTAAACCAATTTATACCACATATTTACAGTATATAACGACATAATTGCTCTCTCATGAATTTGTTGCTAGGACAATCTTATCCCTTTGCAATTGACTACAGGTTTCTGAAGTATGTTAGCAGATAAGGATAACCTCACCATCTTCACAGAATTCCTCCTGATGGACGTCTCAAGCTCCCGAAAGCTCCAAATCTTGCAAGGTTTGATATTCTTAGTGATTTATCTGGGTGCCCTGGCCGGAAATCTAGTGACATTTACCATCATTGTTATAGATCCACATCTTCACTTCCCCATGTACTTTTTTATGGGCAATTTATCCCTTATAGATTTTGGATACTTCTCAGTTACTGTTCCCAAATCCATCACAAATTCTTTGATGGGTCAGAAAATGATTTCTCTTAGAGCATGTGCTGCTCAGACTTTCCTATATATTTTATTTGGATCTGCAGAGTTCTTCCTCCTAGTGGTCATGTCCTATGACCGCTACGTTGCCATCTGCCACCCTCTGCACTATGGGTCCACTGTGAGCCCCCGTTTCTGCACACAGGCGGCATGTGGCTCATGGGCCAGTGGGCTGGTCTATTCTGCTGTCCACACAGGGACCATGTTCAGTCATCCCTTCACAAAGTCCAATGTGATTCACCAGTTTTTCTGTGATGTACCTCAAATTATGAGTATTTCATCCCAGGCTGTGCAATTTTCTGAGTTTGTGGCCCTTGCTGGCAGTGCCTGCATTGTATTACTTGGATTTGTTATTTTATTTGCCTCATATGTTCACATCTTTTCAACTGTGCTGCACATGCATTCTGTGGAAGCCCAGAACAAAGCTTTGTCCACCTGCACTCCCCAGATAGCTACAATTACTCTGTTTATAATTACAGGATTGTTTGCTTCCTTCGGCCCTGTTTCAAACTCACCAAGCATTCAAACCCTCCTCACAGCTATGTTCTACTCCATGGTGTCCCCCTTAGTCAACCCCATCATCTTTAGCCTGAGGAACAGGGAGATTAAGTCTGCTGTGCATAGAATGTTAAAGAAAGCTTTCCAGTTCCATAGAAGAGATTTTATTTCTTAATCAGAAATTAATGTTGCTCTAATTAATGTGGGAAAATGTGTACAAAAATATTAACTTTAATTTTAGTGTTACATATTAGTAGTGTGGTCATTTAATAAAGGAGAGATGGATGCATTAATAAATTTGAAGTAAATCATGTGAACAAAATACCTGTTGAATAAAATGAGCTATTATTTCTTGTAGCCACTGTTTTTAAACACTAATTGTTGTACAGTATGTAGTGATATTTCATGTAGTTTCATTAAAATGATTTTGCAAGTGAATAAAGATCTAAAATGATAAATTTATTTTCCCACATGTACACTGATTTTTTGTAAAGCTGAGATGAAAAATCAGTTCTGTTTTTCTGTAAGGTAATCCATACCTGTCATTTTTCACTTTATCCTTTTATTTCAGTGTATTGTCACATTCCACGGATGAACATAAAGGATGTAATTTTATTAGATACCTATTGAAAATAAAAGTTGTATCTGTTAATATGCCCATCATATGCATAAACATGCACCACATAAATCCTTTTTCAGATTGTTCAACTCTCATACACTTAGCAAAGTGAAAGTTGATAATTAGTACGCATACTAGGAAACCCTGAATAGCTCCTTATAGACATATAAAAAATAGTATTTATCAAGCAAACATATAATTGTGATAGTGTTTTAATTAATGCACAAAAGGTGTATTTATCATTTATAAGACAAAGAATAAAAGCGTGGAGATAAGTTAGTTCAAATCAGTTATTGACCTTCTTGCACATGGAACCTTATTGCATGTGATGGGGTGAGACACAGGGAAATACAAATTTGGGGGCAGGAGAAGCTAGTCATTATGGTAGGTAGGGGAGAAAATACAGCTTAACACACAATGCATGATTCCTATGAGAGAAAATATATTTATTGTTCTCTGTAACCTTAAGAACTTTTGGAGAAATTGTATGCATAATTCCTATTTCAGTGTTTAGTTAAATATTTTTATTCCATCAGAGGGGAGGAACTTTTATTTATAAAAAGACATGATTTCCAGATATACTGTAACCTTAATCTAGCCTAAAATTAAATCTTAAATTGAACAAGCTATGGCATGTCATGATCTACAGCCCTAACTGAACAAACTCAAAGGGAGAACTCCCTACAGTTTAGTTGTTAGATGTCAGAATTCATACTAAATATAGCCATCTGTTTTTATTGTGTGATCCATTCATTCTAATAAATATTCCTAAAAATAAATCTCATGTCTGTTTCGTTTAAACCCAAAGCGATTGTTTAAGTTGCTGAGTATAACTGTTTAATTTATTCTTTCTGCAGCATTGCACCTCATAGGACTCGCCACATTTCATTTATTCATAACCTAACCAGTGAATATCTACATTATTCCAAATCACCTACACTAAAGGATTTTGTTAAAAAAGATCTCCTCCCATTTCTGATCCATTCGTATTCCACTATATGATGATTACTGCACATCCTTAGAAAGCTGAAAACCCAGTTTTCCAATTGTTGTCATTTATGTGTTAATAAAGTTTCATCTCAGTTGTATTTCAGAATATTAGAGAATTAGAATTTCTTTTAAATGATGTACATATTGTACTTAAAATATGTAAGGGAGTTATTTTATAAATATGTAAAGCTAGTTTTGTGCCCATTTTCATTGAATTATTGAATTTCTGATCATATCACTGTGATTTGAAAATGTTAGTATATATATTGATTTGTTAATAATATATATTCCTTTCTCACATTGAAGAAAGAGAAGCAATTCCTATATTTACATTTCTATTTAAGTGGTGGCGTCTTCTCTTTGAAGAAAAATGTTTTATTACCATCAAACTATTTTATCTGAGTTATCTGGTTTCAATATTATTAGAGAAATTGTTTTTAACCAAAGAGCATAAACGTATCTAATTTTTTATTTTCGCTAGCATTATACTGTTTACAATTTGATTTTAATTATTCAAACTCCAGCATCTTAGAGCACAAAGAATGCAGGTGATTATATAAGTGATTTATCTCCTAAGGATGATACAGTTTTATTTGTCACTATCTACAAATCCAGTTTTCTTTAGATTTTGGAAAACCCTTAATTAAAATATAAATTTACCTCGAATGCATACACTTATTTATGAACATTTTATGTCCATTTTATATATTTACTTCTCCATCAAAATATTATTCTGGCTACCGAGAGCTACTGAAGAAACATTAATTTTATTTATGTACTTGTTCTTTTTAAAGTTGAGTAATACCAGGAATACTCTGGGAAAACTGATTTTACAAATACGAGGTAACATAGTCTTTTTTCAGATAATACTTAGGAATGGAATTCATATATATTAATTGTAAAATTGAACTATAGAAAGAAATGATATATTTTAATGGTTCTCTGTAAAGAAGATCCAAATTTCTGGAAAATAATTGCACATTTGTATATATTTATTCTACCTTGATTTCTTTCTAATTTTAAAGGTACTCTTGAGCACTTTCATTAAGTACATTGAGTTTGGTACAGTGCTAATAGAATCCATTTCTGCATAGTGAAAAATGCATTGTTATGTCAAACCTTCCCTCTCCTAAGATGTACCTACTATATGCTTAGCAATTTAGAGTTGGGGAAAGGAACATGATCAGCTTCTCAACTTTTTATTATTCTAAATGTTATCTATTTACTAGCTGCTGTTTAGTCATCAACAGACTTAGAGCAGAAGAAGATAGCAGGTAAAGAAAGATAGAGAAAATTCTAGATGGCTATTTTAATGGTAATTGTCATTGATTCTCTGTGTGTATTATCAATACACATTGAAGACCTTTTTCCAATGGTACACTATTTATTCACATATACTAGCATACACTTTTATCAGGTTTATTGAGTGATAACTGAAAACCATCATGTGGAATAAACCAAACTGTCCATTGAGAAATGAATACATAAAGAAGAGTGTCATGTGTATAAAATGGAATATTATTCAGCCATAAAAAGAAAGAAATCTTGCCATTTGTGACATCATGGAACTATCTAGAGGACATTATACAAGCCAGGCACAGAAAGACAAATACCATATGATTTTATTTACTTGTGGAAATGAAAATAAAAACAATACAAAATGAGCAAAGTAGTGGTACATTCATAAAAATTGGGTAGTGACTAGTGGTTACCATGTCGGAGGGGTTGGGATAGGGGTTGGGGAGGTTGAGGGAGATAAAGGGGAACAAAAATTCTTAATCATAATATAATTTGGTGAATCAGACATCTTGTGGATGGTAGTAGGGCATGGAGAATACATCTAATGATTCTGTAACACATTCCTATATGAGAAGATCATAACCGCACTGGTCGGGGTGAGGATTTAATAATATGGGTAACTGTTGAACCACCATGTTGTATACTTGGAACCAATATAAGATTGTATATCGATTACACTTCAGTTCACAAAAAGAAAAGTAACACTGTGTAAGTTTACGGTGCAAACCATGAAAATTTAAAACTGTATATGTGGTGAATGACAACTGAAATAATGTTGCTAAACACATTACCCCATATAATTACAATTTTTTGTTGTGAGTCATTTTTTAGAATTTACTCTCAACAACTTTCAATTACATAAGGCAATATGGTTAATTACATACAACATGCTGTACATTATTTTGTAGAAACTTCCTTTCTCCCTCCTCACCGTGGCAACCACTCATCTCTTTCTGACCTTATAGGTTTGCCTTTTCCAGAATACTATAAATATAATCATGAAGTATGTAATCTTCTCTTTAAATTAAACTTTCTATTTTAACATAATTGTAAAATGCACATGTTGTTGTGAAAATTCACCCTAATGGTAATGTCTTATGAAAACTATAGTGAAATATCAGAAGCAGGATTAGCTTTGATACAGTCAAGGTACAGAACATTTCCATTAACTCAAAGAAACCTCCTGTTTTAACAAGCTACTAATTAAATTGTGTACACACATTAACAGAATAGGAATACAGATACATAACAAAAGCAGACCTACAATTACCAGCCATATCCACCTATACATGCTTATGTTACTCTACAAGAAGTTATGTCAAAGAAATAATCAGTCTTCCCATGTTTTCTTCCTTCTGCTACTTCGATAGCTTTTCTTCTTCCTTCTTAATTATAACCCTTTAGTAGAATTCGTGCCTCATATCAAAAATTACGGAGTATCATAATTCTTGCAATTGGTAAAGATACCTCAAGACAAATGCTGGGCATAGAAGCCACAGGGCATAAATCTGCAAAGAAGTAAGAAGCTAATCTTTTCAAACAATATTGTTCTCTCTCACATACCAACTTTACATTTCCCTGTATGGCCCCGGAGGATGGCTGGTTAGCCAGAGACGGGTAAGATTACTGAAGGGAGGAACAACCTAAGACAGGCACAGTCGCAGGGGTCCATCAGGTGAGAAATTGGGGATCAACAGAGGTGAGGCATAGAACCTCACTTCCCCCCCCTGTTTTGAGAGAAATCTTCTGCATCCGTGGATGTTTTGTTGCCCTTGTCTAGCTTGGATTAATACTTAGTCTATAGGCAAAGACCTGATCATCTACATTTGCCCTTTTACAGCACTAAATTATGTTTTCTACATTTATCTTGCATCTACCTACCACTTCAGCATTTTACTTAAAAAAAATACGGGAGAAATGTGGGATTCACATATAAATCAAGTATAAAAATCAAATGGATAATAATATCTGACTTGATTGTTTATAGTTCATGATGCATGATCAAAACCGAAAGTTTCTGTGATATGACTGCCTTGCACTGTTCACCATGTAAGAACTTATTCACTATGTAAGAATTTGTTCACCATGTAAGAACTTGTTTGTTATGCTTCAGAAGATTGGAGACTATTGAGAATTAGGTTTGGGGTTGATTAATGATTGTGCATTGAGTCCCCTATACAGAATTTTATTGTTGTTAACAACCATTTGATCAATAAATATGAGACATCCCCTCTCAAAAAAAAAAAGAAACCTCCTGTTGCCCTTTTATAGCCATGCCTACTTCCCTCCCTCCCATGCCCCTAATCCTCTCCCCTTGGCAACTACTAATTTGGTCTTTGTTTCTAATTTTGTCATTTCAAGATTGTTCTATAAATAGAATCATGCAGTGTGTGTGTAGTACTTTGGAGCTGGCTTTTCCTTTTTTTTTTTTTTACGGTGTCATTGACATACAATCTAATGAAAGCTGCTCATGAGCAACATTGCGGTATCAACGTTCATTCATATTATCAAGTTGCCCCACACCCCACTGCAATAACTGTCCATCAGCATAGTAAGATGTTATGGAGTCATTACTTGTCTTCTTCCTGCTGTACTGCTTCCTTGTGACCTACTTTTATTATGTGTGCAAATTATAATGCTCTTTAATCCCCTTTTCCTACCCTGCTTGCCAACCCATCCCAAATCCTTTCCTTTGGTAACTGCTAATCAGTTCTGAGAGTCAGTGAGTCTGCTGCTGTTTTGTTCCTTCAGTTTTGCTTTGATGTTATACTCCACAAATGAGTGAAATTATTTAGTACTTGTCTTTCTCCAACTGGCTTATTTCATTTAGCAGAATACCCTCTAGCTCCATCCATGTTGTTGCAAATGGTAGGACTTGTTTTTCTCTTACGGCTGTATAGTATTCCATTGTGTATATGTACCACATCTACTGATGGACACTTAGGCTGCTTCCATATCTTGCCTATATAAAAAGTGCTGTGATAAACAAAGGGGACCATATATCTTTTTGAATCAGGAATGTTGTTTCCTTTGGGTAAATTCCTAGGAGTGGAAGTCCTGGGTCAGGTGGTATTCCTATTTTTGTTTTTTAAGGAAGCTTCTATTGCTCTCCACAATGATTGAACTAATTTACATTCTCATCAACAGTGTTAGGAGGGTTTCCCCTTCTCCACATTCTTGCCAGCATTTGTTGTTTCTTGTTTTTTGGATGATGTCCATCGTAACTGGTGTGAGGTGATATCTCATTGTGGTTTTAATTGGCATTTCTCTGATGATTAGTGATGTGGAGCATCTTTTCATCTGCCTGTTGGCCACCTGAATTTCTTCTTTGGCGAAGTGTCTGTTCAGATCCTTTGCCCATTTTTTTATCAGGTTATTTCTTTTTTGGGTGTTGAGGGAAGGGAACTCTTTATATATTTTGGATGTCAACCCCTTATCATATATGTCATTTATGAAAATATTCTCCCATACTCAAGGATGCCTTTTTGTCCTGCTGATGGTGTCCTTTGCTGTGCAAAAGATTTTCAGTTTGATTTAGTCCCACTTGTTCATCTTTTATTTCCCATGTCCAGGGGGATATGTTCATGAAGAAGTTGCTCATCTTTATATTCAAGAGAGTTTTGCCTATGTTTTCTTCTAAGAGCTTTATGGTTTCATGACTTACATTTGGTTCTTTAATCCATTTCAAGTTTACTTTTGTGTATGGAGTAACACAGCAATCCAGTTTCATTCTCTTGCAGGCAGTTGTCCAGTTTAACCAACACCAGTTGTTGAGGAGGCTGTCATTTCCCCATTGTATGTCCATGGCTCCTTTATATATATATTAGTTGGCCATATATGTGTGGCTTTATATCTGGGCTCTCTATTGTGTTCCATGTGTCTGTTCTTGTGCCAGTACCAAATTGTCTTGGTTATTGTGTCTTTGTAGTAGAGCTTGAAGTTGAAGAGACTAATCCCTGCAGCTTTATACTTCTTTCACAGAATTGTTAAGGCTATTTGGGGTCTTTTGAAGTTTCATGTGTATTTGAGAACTATTTGTTCAAGTTCATTGAATAATGCTGTCAGTATTTTGGTAGGGATTGCATTGAATCTGTAGATTGCTTAACGCAGGATGGCCATTTTGACAATATTAATTCTTCCTACCTAAGAGCAATGATGAATTTCCATTCATTAGTGTCCTCTTTAATTTCTCTCAAGAGTGTCTTGTAATTTTCAGGGTATAGTTCTTTTACATGCTTGATTAGGTTTATTTTTATGTATTTTATTCTTTTTGATGCAACTGTGAATTGTTTTCCTGATTTCTCTTTCTGCTAGTTCTTCATTAGTGTATAGGAATGCAACAGATTTCTGTGTATTAAATTTGTATCCTGAAAATTTTCTGAATTCAGATATTGGTTCTGGTAGTTTTGGAGTGGATTCTTTGGGGTTTTTACATACAATATCATGTCATCTGCAAACATTGACAGTTTAACTTCTTTCTTACCAATCTGGATGCTTTTTATTTATTTGTGTTGTCTGATTTCCATGGCTAGGAACTCCAGTACTATGTTGAATAAAAGAGGTAAGAGTGGGCATCCCAATCTTGTTCCCAATCTTCAAGGAAAAGCTTTTCATTGTTAAGTATGATGTTGGCTGTGGGTTTGTCATATATGGCCTTTATTATGTTGAGATTTCTGCCCTTTATACACATTTTGTTGAGTGTTTTTATCACGAATGTGTATTGAATTTTGTCGAAAGCTTTTTCATTATCTATGGAGATGATCATGTGATTTCTGTCCTTCTTTTTATTGATGTGGTGGATGATGATGGATTTTTGAATGTTGTACCATCCTTACATCCCTGGGATGAATCCCATTTGATTATGATGGATGATCCTCTTGATGTATTTTTGAATTTAGTTTGTTAATATTTTGTTGAGTATTTTTGCATCTATGTTCATTAGGGATATTGGTCTGTAGTTTTTTTGTGGTGAGTTTACCTGTTTCTGGTAAGAGTGATGCTTGCTGCGTAGAATGAGTTTGGAAGTATTCCCTTCTCTTCTACTTTTTGGAAATCCTTAGGAGAATTGGTATTATGCCTTCTTTAAATGTCTGATGAAATTCAGTGGTGAAGCCATCGGGTCCAGGGATTTTATTCTTGTGTAGATTTTTGATTATTGATTCAATTTCACTGCTGGTAATTGGTCTCTTCAGATTTTCTGTTTCTTCCTGGGTCAGTCACAGAAGATTGGTACTAGAAAGTTGTCCATTTCTTCTAGGTTATACAGTTTGTTACCAAAGAATTTTTCATAGTATTCTCTAATAATTCTTTGTTTTTCAGTGGTGTCTGTAGTGATTTTTTCCTTTCTTATTTCTGATACTGTTTCTGTGTGTAGAATCTCTTTTTTTCTTGATAAGTCTGACTAGGGGTTTATCTATTTTGTATTTTCTCAAAGAACAAGCTCTTGGTTTCATTCATTTTTTCTATTGTTTTGTTCATTTCAATATTATTTATTTACTCTAATCTTTGTTATGTGCCTCCTTCTACTGTCTATGGGCCTAATTTGTTCTCTTTTTCCAGTTTCAATAATCGTTAATTTAAACTGTTCATTTGGATTGTTTTTCCTGCTTTAAATAGGCAGGGATTGCTATATACTTTCCTCTCAACAAAATGGGTATAGAGGGAAAGTACCTCAACATAATAAAGGCCATTTCCTCTGCCTTCACTGGATCCCACAGAATTTGGTGTGCTGCACTGTTGTTTTCATTTGTCTCCATATATTGCTTGGTTTCTGTTTTAATTTGATTTTTGACCCCTTGATTATTTAGGAGCATGTTGTTAAGCCTCCATGTGTTTGTGAGTCTTCTTGTTTTCTTTGTACAATTTATTTCTTGTTTCATACCTTTGTGATATGAGAAGTTGTTTGGAAGTATTTCAGTCTTTTTTAATTTACTGAGGCTCTTTTTGTGGCCTAGTATGTGGTCTATTCTGGAAAATGTTCCACATGCACTTGAGAAGAAAGTGGAATGTGCTGCTTTGGGGTGGAGTGTTCTATAGTTGTTTGTTAGGTCCATCTGTTCTAATGTGCTGTTCAGTGACTCTGTGTCCTTACTTATTTTCTGCCTGGTTGATCTGTCCTTTGGAGTGAGTGGTATGTTGAATTCTTCTAAAATGAATGCATTGCATTCTATTTCCCCCTTTAAATCTGTTAGTATTTGTTTTGCATAAGTAGGTGCTCCTTTATTGCGTGAATAGATATTCATAAAGGTTATATCCTCTTGTTGGACCAACTCCTTTATCATTATATAATGTCCTTCTTTGTTTCTTGTTAATTTCTTTGTTTTGGAGTATATTTTGTTTCATACGTGTATTACCTACTTTGTACACCTACTTTTTTCTCCCTATTTTTGCAAGAAATATCTTTTCCCATCCCTTCACTTTTAGTCTGTGCATGCCTTTGGATTTGACGTGAGTCTCTTGTAGGCAGCAAATAGACGGGTCTTGCTTCTTTATCCATTCTGTAATATGTCTTTTGATTGGTGCATTCATTACATTTACATTTAGGGTGATAATTGATAGATATGTACTTATTGCCATTGCAGTATTTAGATTTATGGTTACCAAATGTTCAAGGGTAGCTTCTTTACCAGTCTACCTTAAGTCACTTATTACACTATTATAAACATAGTCTGAGTATTCTTTTTCCTCTCCCTTCTTTTTCTTCCTCCTCCGCTCTTTATATTGTAGGTGGCATATTCTGTACTCTTTGTGTGTCCCTTGACTGACTTTGTGGGTAACTCATTTAATTTTTTATTTGGTTAGTATTTAATTGGCCTACTTCCTTTGCTGTGGTTTTATTTTCTCTTGTGACAGCTATTTAGCCTTAGGTACACTTCCATCTAGAGCAGCCCCTTTAGAATACACTGTAGAGACGGTTTGTGGGAGGCAAAATCCTCAACTTTTGCTTATTGGGGAATTGTTTAATCCCTCCATCAAATTTAAATGATATTCCTGCTAGGTAGAGTATTCTTACTTTGATGCACTTCTGCTTTATTGGATTGAATATATCATACCACTCCCTTCTGACCTGTAAGGTTTCTATTCAACATCCATTCATGATAAAAACTCTCAACAAAATGTGCATAGAGGGCAAGTACCTCAACATAATAAAGGCCATATATGATAAACCCATAGATAACATCATACTGAACAGTGAGAGACTGAAAGCTTTTCCTCTGAGATCAGGAACAAGACGGAGATGCCCACTCTCTCCACTGTTATTCAACATAGTGCTGTAGGTCCTAGCAATGGCAATCAGACAAAACAAATACAAGGAATCCAGATTGGTAAAGAATAATTCAAACTGTCACTATTTGAAGATGACATGATATTGTACATAAAAAACTGTAACGACTCAACACCGAAACTACTAGAACTAATATCAGAATTTAGCAACGTAGCAGGATACAAAATTAACACACATAAATCTGTAGCTTTCCTATACACTAAAAATGAAGTAATAGAAAGAGAAATCAGGAAAGCAATTCCAT
Source organism: Manis javanica (assembly GCF_040802235.1). Taxonomy (NCBI): domain Eukaryota; kingdom Metazoa; phylum Chordata; class Mammalia; order Pholidota; family Manidae; genus Manis; species Manis javanica. The sequence continues at coordinate 70,742,526 of NC_133169.1, read as the reverse complement.
TCAGAATAGCATAAAAAAGAATAAAACATTCAGGAATAAACCTAACCAAGGAAGTACAAGACCTATACCCTGAAAACTACAAGACACTCTTAAGAGAAATTAAAGAGGACACTAACAAATGGAAACTCATCCCATGCTCATGGTTAGGAAGCATTAATATCATCAAAATAGCCATCCTGTCCAAAGCAATATACAGATTCGATGCAATCCCTATCAAATTACCAACAACAGTCTTCAATGAACTGGAACAAATAGTTCAAAAATTCATATGGAAACACCAAAGACCCCGAATAGCCAAAACAATCCTGAGAAAGAAGAGTAAAGTCGGGGTGAGATCTAGCTCCCCAACTTCAAGCTCTACTACAAAGCCACAGTAATCAAAATAATTTGGTATTGGCACAAGAACAGATCCACAGACCAGTGGAACAGAATAGAGACTCCAAACATTAACCCAAACATATATGGCCAATTAATATAAGATAAAGGTGCCATGGACATACAATGGGGAAATGACAGTCTCTTCAACAGATGGTGCTGGCAAAACTGGACAGCTACATGTAAGAGAATGAAACCGGATCACTGTCTAACCCTGTACACAAAAGGAAATTCAAATGGATCAAAGACCTGAATGTAAGTCATGAAACCATAAAACTCTTAGAAAAAACATATGCAAAAATCTCTTAGACATAAACATGTGTGACTTCTTCATGAACATGTCTCCATTGGAAAGGGAAACAAAAGCAAGAATGAACAAGTGGGACTACATTAAGCTGAAAAGCTTCTGTACAGCAAAGGACACCTTCAATAGAACAAAAAGGTACACTACAATATGGTAAAATATATTCGTAAATGACAGATCCGACAAAGGGTTGACATCCAAAATATATAAAGAGCTCACACATCTCAACAAACAAAACACAAATAACCCAATTAAAAAATGGGCAGAGGAGCTGAATAGACAGTTCATCAAAGAAGAAATTCATATGGCCAACAGACACATGAAAAGATGCTCCACATCGCTTGTCATCAGAGAAATGCAAACTAAAACCACAATGCAATATCACCTCACATGAGGAAGGATGGCCACCATCCAAAAGACTAAGAACAACAAATGTTCGCGATGTTGTGGAGAAAGGGGAACCCTCCTATACTGTTGGTGGGAATGTAAATTAGTTCAACCATTGTGGAAAGCAGTATGGAGGTTCCTCACAATGCTTAAAATAGAAATACCATTTGACCCAGGAATTACACTTCTGGGAATTTACTCTAAGAATGCAGCACTCCAGTTTGAAAAAGACAGATGCACCCCTATGTTTATTTCAGCACTATTTACAATAGCCAAGAAATGGAAGCAACCTAAGTGTCCACCAGTACATGAATGGATAAAGAAGATATGGTACATATACACAATGGAATAGTATTCAGCCATAAGAAGAAAACAAATCCAACCATTTGCAACAACATGGATTGAGCTAGAGAGTTTTATGCTCAGTGAAATAAGCCAGGTGGAGAAAGACAAGTACCAAATGATTTCACTCATATGTGGATTATATGAACAAAGAAAAACTGAAGAAACAAATCAGCAGAAGAATCAGCGAACCCACGAATTGACTAACAGTTACCAAAGGGAAAGGGACTGGGGAGGATGGGTGGGAAGGGAGGGTTAAGGGTGTGGAAAAACAAAGGGGGCATTACAATTAGCATGTATAATATGGGGGGTACAAGGAGGGGTCTAAAACACAGAGAAGACAAGTAGTGATTTTACAGCGTCTTAGTATGCTGATGGACAGTGACTGTGAAGGCGCATGTGGGGGGGACTTGGTGAAGGGGGGAGCCTAGTAAACATAATGTTCTTCATGTAATTGTAGATTAATGATACCAAAAAGAGTCCTACACATCATTTAAAGAAATTGTAATTTACAAAAAAAGAAATATGAAGAGCATTTTCGATAACCCAAAATATACTGTGTCTCATGGGGGAATTGGTGGCACATCTTCATACCTCTGGTTAATATACTCACAGATAATCAATTTTTTGCCCATAATTTTCCATGCATAATGTAAGTCACAGATTGAAAGACATAGAATAATAATGGAAATTATTTTAGCATACGTAATTTGAAGCATTATAAAGAGTATTTGAATCTTTGAAAGTTTGAATACATCTTATAAGAGAATTAAAGTACCTATATATTTAAAAAAAGGACCAAATATTGATTTCCCTAATCTTAAAGCAAAATACTGCAGACAAAGAATTAACACAAAGTGCTTGGAAAAAAACCATTTCATCACTTAAATAGCCTACCAGAAAGATTAATTATAAGCACACACTCAGAAACATCAATATGGACTTTCATTAATTAATCCATCATTTGATATATGATGTAATAAAGAGATGTATAAAGGATAAAGAATCACAAGTGTGCTTTATTTTTATCAAGTATCACAGTGATCAAAATACAATAGATATTGAAAATCAAACATTTTGGAGGTTAAATCCATGGACATAAATTCTACATATAAATTTATACATATACATTATATATCCATCATCTATATATGTGTATATATATGGAAACAGGACTTAAGAAGGGCATATTCTCTGATATGATGACTATAAATGTAACCCCTAAAATTTATAAGTGTGTTACTGGAATGCAAAAACTGAGCAATGATGTATTTTCCCAGGAAACATCATTGCACTTGGCCCAGGTATGAACAAGTGTATTTTAAGAGGAAACACTATGGAATGTTAAATTGACGAATGTCTTAAAAGAGTGAGGACATATTTCAGGCATTGGAGAATTGTGGCCAAAGTTCAAAGTTGTTCAAGTATTTTTTGTTCAAGCTTTTCATACTCATTTATTACTTGTTTTTACACTGAACAATACCTAATGAGTCACCATGAATCTTATAAGTCAGTTACACAAGTTCCTAAATCCTGAGCCTTTTGCTGATGGGGATTTGGATTCTGAAGTATAAGTGCAGACTTTTATGGGATTCAGTTCTCAGATATAAAGGTAAACATATTTACCCAGGGTAATTCTGGCTTAGCTTTAGGAAATGACACAAATCAAACGGTTTCTGTATGAAAAGTTTCACATTCATGTCACCTTTTTAGTGAGCAAAATTCTAATGCAAGGAACATCTGGTTCCACCCAGGAAAACTCCAGCACAAGTTATTGCTGCCTCTCAGTCCACGATGTAGCTACTTATTCCTTTAATTCCTCATGCAAAATGTTTGGATAAATCGGGCATGATATACATTTTTTGACTCCACAGATCAAGGAGGGAACAAAAGCATCAAACAATGTTCATAGTTGAAGGTCAGTGGTTCGAAAGTCCACCATTGCACATAGTAAACTAACGTTTCAAGGCTTCCAGAAACCAGGGAGAAGCTGGCTACCCATGTTCTCCATGTCTTAATCCTGCCCCTCTGTATCTAAATTCCTTACTTGTCTCTCAGCTCTAATCCTTCATTACTTAGCCCACCTTCTGTTTAAGAATGAACACAAACAGAAGAATTTACTTTTATCTTTATTGAACTCCTTTGTTATACAGCATTATATTGGTTTCAGTTGAACAATGTGGTCATTAGGCAAGTATATACATTACAAAATTCTCACCTGGATGAGCGTAGTTACCAAACATCAGCTTACAGAGAAATTACAACACTATTGACTGTATTCTCTATGATGCACCTTCATCCCCAAGACTTGCTGATTTTAAATGAAAGTTTGTAGCCAAAGAGAAAAATTTACATAGTGAAGTTCTCCACCCAAGCCACTACAGTCAGCAGGACCCGGGATCATGAAGTTCCCTTATACAAATAGGTGCTTGTAAAGAACTAATATACAGACATGGTTTTCTCCATATGAGGTCTTCCTTTATGTTGTTATCAAATCATTTCAACCATTTACCAAAACTCTTTCAGAATATTCTCAGGTTTGTTTTACTCTCAAGAATCATGTATCAATTATATGAATAGTTTTCAGTAAGAAATAAATATAAGGAAAGCTAAAGTTCACTTCAAAAAGAGTATATGAAACATATAAAGAATACTATCACTAAATATTTCATTCAAAGAGATTGAAAATTAAGTGTATCTGTTTATCCATCCATCTGTATTTACACTGTGGGGTAAATGACAGAATTTCCAGAATCTCCTGCCCAGCCTTAGTACATTTATATATCGGTAGATGTTACGACTGTAGAGACCCCGTGGATCTGGTGCACAGGGTGAAGAGAAAATGGCCAGTCTCTCCTCTCCACCATTCCTTGTACGTAATTGGTCTCTCATCTGCTAGTCACCATGGACCCACCAATGAATTTCCTCAAATAAGGGGTGCTCAGGAGGTAGAGAGCATGCCAGGACAGCAGAGAGTGAGTCCCAACTGGAGGAGATTTACAGTGCCAAGACTGGCCAGTGAATGTGAGCAAGATGTGAGCAATAAAAATGGTTTCTCTCAATTTACTCTTGCCCTTGACAGATTATGGTTTATTTGGTTTCATAGAGAATTCAACCCAGGCTGGAAACACCTTCCCCTTGGATCTGTACACACACACACACACACACACACACACACACACACACACACACACACACTAAACGTATACCAACAGTCCTGTTTTTAAATATTTTTATTGGAGAGAATTATTCTGTGTTTTCTCAAAATAGCTCTTGTACATCTTGCATAGAGCAGTGTTTATCTGCCTGTTCCATAGACTGTAGATGATGGGGTTTAAGAAAGGGGGCCCCATGGTGTAGAACATGCCTTCACCAGATTTTCAATAGATGCTTTATTTGCAATGGGACCTAAGACAGCAATCAATCCAGAAAATGAAAACAGAAGAAGAATTACCAACTGGGGGGTACAGGTGGGTAAGGCTTTATTGCGGGCTTCCACTGAACGGATCTTATATGCTGTTGAGAATATATTGACATATGATATAACCAAAAAAGAAAGGCATACTAAGACAATACAAGCACTTCTTATAAAGATCACTGATTGAGAATACTGAACATCTAAATATGATATTCTCATTATCTGTGCTACATCACAGAAATATTGGTTGATCACATTGGACTTGGTGAAGGGAAGCCTGAACAGGTTACCAGTGTGGGTGGCAGAATAGACCAGCCCACTGCCCCACGAGCCCCTTGCTGCCTGTGAGCACACACAAGGGGTGATGGACAACCTGTAGTGCAGAGGGTGGCAAATGGCAACATAGCGGTCATAGGACATGAACACTAGGAAAGCGAGCTCAGCAAATGCTAAGAAGGAGTACAGGAAAATCTGAGCAGCACATCCCGTGAGGGAAATGTACTTCCTACCTGTCAGGGAATTCACAATTGATTTGGGAACCATAACTGAGATGCTGCAAAGATCTATGAGGGATAAACTGCATATAAAAAAGTACATTGGAGAGTGAAGACATGGGTCTGTCACAATCACAGCAGTGGTCACCAGATTTCCAGCCAGGGCACCCAGATAGATCAGTAAGAACAGCAGACCTTGCAAGACTTGGAGCTCTCGGGAACTTGAGATGTCCATAAAGAGGAATTCCATGATTGTGGTGAGGTTATCCATGCCTACTAATATGCTGGGGGTGTCCTGGAGTCACAAAACAAAGGGATAAGCTCGAGTGGTAAGGGACCAAATGGAGATACTCCACAAAATCCATAAATTAAATTGGCATCACTGTATGGCTTTGAACCACAACATACAAGAGAAGAAATGGAAAGAGAGAGCCTATCAAAATAAATGAATGTGCATATGTATTGGCTGTGTTTTCTTTCAGTCTCGGCTGAGATATCATATGAGTTTCAACTGTCATTGGTTTGGAGAATTGAGCATACATAGGATTTAAAATGAAACCAAGCCCTTGGCAACCATTTAGCTCATGAGACACATGCAGTATTTCTTTAAAAATGTCTAATTCTGCCTGGACACATCCCATGACTATGTTCCCATTTACTTCAAAATCTAACATTTGTCCGAGAAATACTCTGTACAGGATTCCGTGTCAGCCCTCTGGGTTTGAACACTGCAATCTGTCCGCATTGTGCACTCTCATGTACTAGAGGACTGGGATGATTGTCACATCTCCCATTTTGTTTCCAGCTGCTCTAGAAAGTTTTACTTAACAAAGTTCATATTGTATGTAACTACACCAGATATTTCAACATTTCTTTTAAATTTTTAAGAAGTATCTTACTTTTTATTAGACTATTTTTAAAGCAGTTTAGGTTCACAATAAAACTGAGCAGAAGGTACAGAGATTTCCCATGTACCTTCTGCCCCAACACATACATAGCCTCCCCCATTGTCAACATCCCCCATAAAAGAGGAATGTTTGTTCCAACTGATGAACCTACATTGACACATAATTATCATCCAAAGCCCACAGTTCACATTATAAGTATCCTTTTATCATTTGACCTCAATTAATGTCCACGATAAATCATCAGTCTGCACATTTCTGTGTTATGTTTAATATACAGCTCAAGAAATATATCATCTGTGGTACCTGCAGTCCTTCATTTCCAAGGAATTTTTTTTCAGTGTAGTTTGTATTTTTGACAAAGACTATGCATCACACATCTTCAGAGACCATTTTTAAAATAAAAATTAATCACCTAAAATAAATCCAGTACCAAAACATTCAGTATACGATATAAGAACAGACATTTTCTATGGGGGAAAAATAATGCTAGGGATATTGAGACATACCAGAGCTATTTCAGTGATGTATTCATTAGCAAATTTGATGAAATACATAAATTACGACTTACCAAAAATTACTGAGAACTGAAGTAAGAAGCTTATCTTCCCTAACAGGTATATTGCTTTTGGGCAGTTTGAAGGCAGTTGACTGTTTTTGATTGTGCCTTTTTCTTCAGTGAGTAAAATTCAGGTAGCAAATTTTCAGAGATGTTCACACGTATAAATCATGCAAACAATTCTGCTTCTGGATTATTTAGAAGTGTGGTTATTCTTTAAGAAGCAAATATCTTAGTCATACCACTGGAGAGCCCTTGGGAATATGGAAGTTTAGCCTTCAGGGAGGCCAGACTTTTTCAAATGCCTGGCTGTTAAATATTCTTTGGCCACACCATTTGAGATGAATTAAATATGTAAAAGTGTTTCTTGGCAATGAAATTAGTATTTTTTTAATGTGTTTGTGACACTTAAATAAGAGAATTATTTAAAAGTGTTTCCTAGGTCACTGGAGATCCAGTATATTTTCAAGTTGATGAGTAATTAGAAAACTTATTTACATACATTACAGGAAATCCATAAATTACAGAACTCCTAATATAATTATATTTTCATAAGGTTTTGGCTTTAAATTATGGCATAAAAATCATATTCAATTAAAATTATTAAAAAAGTACAATCCACTTATTGATCTTAATTTAAAGAAACCTAAGTAACAATTCTCAATGGAATTTCAAAAGAAGGCAAGTACAAGAAAAAGAAAGCATGGCACCTATTGGGACTCATCTAACCAAATATGCTGGGAGCAGCTCCTCACACAAGCAATACACGAGCCAGTAATAGTTCCCCTCAGAAGGCAGGCATCACACCTCAGAAGCAGTTCTTAGGGAAGAATCCAATTTGTCAATATTCAAAAGGTCCTTATTAGTAGCTCCCTTATGAAGAGAAGCAAAATGAAGTAAAGTTGGAGAAGCTACAATGAAATGAAGACTGAAATATCAAACTCTCTATTCCCCTACCACAGAATATGGACACAGCTGGGAAAATCCACAGAGATTCCCCCAAATTTATTGAGCATCAATACAACTTAAGCCTGTTAGCAAAAATCCCTCTGATGCTATATAACATTTACGTTTCTCCAGAATAGGGAGCCTGTAACTAGGGTGTCACAGAGCTCTGGCAGACCTTCATCTACCCTTCACCACTGCTCCTTGTGCGCAGTCTATGTCTGTGTATATTTGGGCAGAAAACAACACACTGGCGGCTTGTGCAACTTGATTATTTTATAAACTGTCCCTGAAATGTCAGTGGCAATTCATATGGTGTCACAGTGCAGAGATTTTGCTGATTCATGGTTTTCTAACGTAAGGTTTTGACCACTTGGAATACATTGGCTCACAGAGTGGTATAAATCTTACAAACATGACATATTTCATTGTACAATGCCAGAATAAATCACTGTTTTAAATATCACTTCTAATCTTATTAGGAAGTTCTTCACATATTACAAAAATATAAAGCTCATGTGGAGAATCTATTTCTATGTTCTAATTTCAAAATTCTAGTTTTGACTTAAAGCTCAAATTTTATCATGAGCAGCTCATTTTATAAATTATTTTCACCTCACTTTTGAGACAATGTCAAGCACAAAAGTCTGATTACTTGTATGCCTGTCAGGAACAACCCCTATTTTTACTAATATATGTTTTTTTTTCCAAACTTTTTAAAGATATATTTGACATGCAACATTGGGTAAGTTTAAATTGTGCAATATGATAATTCAATGCAGGTGTGTGTCATGAAATAATTACAATAAGGTTAATTAGCATATCCATGAACTCACATGTTTATTGTAAATTTTTGTGGTGAAAACATTTAAGATCTGTTTTCTTAGCAACTTTCAGTTATACAATGCAGTATTTAACTATGGTCCATGCTGTACATTAGATTCCCAGATTCTTAATTCATCTTGAAATTGGGAGCATATAATTTCTTTCTATCTCCTTTTCAATTATTTTCTTGAAGAGAGTTTTGTCTACCTCAGCTGCTCTATTTCATCCGTAGTGCACAAAGCCAAGTGGAGATTTGGCGAATATTTGGTTAATGGGATCACAATAACAAGATGTTATTTCAATAGTATTTTATCTTTTTTTTCCAGATTTCTTGGGATATGATTGACAGAGATCACTGTATAAGTTTAAGGTGTACAGCATAATGGTTTGAGTTATATATATTGTGAAATTTCAACTAAAATGATTTTAGCTAGCATCCATTATCTCATACAGACAGAACAAAGAAGGAAAAGCAAAGAAAAATTTCCTTATCATGAAAACTGTTAGAATCTGCCCTCTTAATATGTATGTGTGTATTATATAGTAGTGTTAACTATAGTCATTATGTTGTACATTATATTATGTTTACATATTATACTTACTTATTTTGTAACTGGAAATTTGTGCCTTTTAATTACCTACTACTAATTCCATCTCTCTCCATCCCTTACCTCTGGTAAATCACAAATATCATAAATTTGATCTTTATCTCTATGAGGATTTTTCTTTTTTTAGTTCCCACAATTAAGGGAGATCAAACATAATCTTTATTTGTCTGATTTTCTTCACTCAGCATAATGCCTTCAAGATCCATCCATGTTGTTGCAAATGTCAGGACTCCTCAGTTTTATGACTGAAAATCTTATCTTGATCCTTTCATCTGCTTATGGTACTAGGATTTTTCCCTATTTCCTGGTTACTGTAAAGAATGCTACTATGAGCATGGGGTAAAGGTACCTGTTAAAGTCAGGGTGATTGTTTCCATCAGATACATACCCAGAAGTGCAGTTCCTGGATCAGAGGGTAGTTCTACTTCTAAATTTTTGAGGATCCTCCACACTGTTTTCATAGTGATTGTACCAATTTATACTCCAAGCAACAGTCCACAAACTTTCTCTTCTCTCTGTATCCTCACTAGAATTTTTTTGTCTAATTGATGATGGCCACCCTAATATGTTTGAGGTGATAATTGTAATTTTGTTTTGCATTTGCCTCACGACTAGTGCTGTTGGGTGTCGTTTCAGGTACCTGTTGGCCATTTATATATCTTCTTCAGAATGTCAATTCAGGTCTTTCGCCTACTGAGATTGGACTATTTTTTTCTGCTACTCAGTTTGATGTGTTTCTTATGTATTTTTCACATTATTACATTCTCATATATCTGGTTTGCAAATAGTGTCCCATGAAGTAGGCTACCTTTTCACTTTTGATTGTTTCCTTTGCAGTGCATAAGCATTTTAATTTGATGTGGTCCCACTTGTTTACTTTTTATTTTTGTGCTTGTGCTTTAGGTGTATTAGGACAAAGTGAAATTTAACCTGCTGTTCTTTTTAGTCAACCTGAGGGTGAACTTATATGAAAATAAATGACAAAACGGTGTTTTTTGCTTTTCTACAAAATGCTGCTAACATCAAAAGCAACATATCTTTTCTTTAGAGCTTTTTATTTTGCACATTTTAATAGTCATTTTAGTGAAATTCATTTTCTATACGATATTATATTGGTTTCAGATAAACAACACAGTGATTCAGCAATGAAATGCATCAGTGATGCTCACCATGATCAGTGTAGTTGCCATCGGTCACTTAACAAGGATATTAAAATATAATGAGCTGTGTCCCCTATGCTGTACTATTACCCCTGTGAACTATTGTTTTATATGTGTATCACCTCATCCCCCTCACCTATATCACACATCATCCCTCTCCCACGGTAATCAACCACCTGTTCTACGTGTTTATGAGTCGATTTCTGTTTGCATCCATTAATAGATGAATTGATAAAGATGCGGTACACATATGCAATGGAATATTCTTCAGTCATTGAAAAGAAAGAAGTCTTGCCATTTGTGACAAAATGGGGAAGGACCTAGAGGATATGATGCTAAATGAAAAAAGTCAGTCAGAGAAAGATGAATACCATATAATTTCATTTGTATGAGAAATCTAAAAAAAAAGAACAGAAAATGTCTCACACATCTCTTTTGTAATGGCTTTACTGATACATAATTTATATACAAAGAGTGATGCATATTTTAATGTGTGCAGTATGTTGATTTTGGACATATGTATGTGCCTGGTGAAACTATCATGACAATTAAACTAATATATGTATCTGACACCCACCTAGTTTCACTCTATTTCTGAGGGTTAAAATCACTTAATATCTGTGCTCTAAACAGATTTTGAGGTAAACACAAATACAATGTTAAAATTAGGCACTATGTAGCACATCAGATCTCTGTCTTCTGTTATATATTCATATAGCACAGTTGAAATTTCATATCCTCTGAATGTAAACTCCCTAATTCTCCCACACACCAAGGCCCCAGCTAGCCCAGCAACAACTATTCTATTTTCTGCTCCTATGAGCTTGATTGTTTTAGAAACTCCATGTAAGTGTAATAATTCAGTATGCATACTTCTATGACTGACTTGTTTCACTTAACACAATGTGCTCCAGATTAATTCACATTTGTGTATATGCAGGATTTTTTGCCTTTTCAAGGTTAAGTCATATTCCATTGTGTATATAAACCACACTCTTTTCATCCATTCATCTGTCCATCGACAAATGAGTTGTCTACACATCTTGGCTAATGTGAATAATGCTGCAATGAACATGGGAGTATAGATATCCTTTCAAGATCCTGATTTTAGTGTGACCTCCTCAATACAATACTATGCTCTCTGCATCTTAGATATCTCTCAGATAAAATCATGTTATGACTTAGTCCATCCTTTGTCTAAGACTGAAGAAAAAGAGACGATTTGACAATGCAACTGCAGGTCTCCAATATCAACTGCTCAATATGTTCTCACAGCTTGGCAGTGTGCACCACCCTGAAGTTCTCTCAAGAGTACAGCACTTGTTAATGTAGTAATGAACAAGGCATGGCCTTCTCAGTAGGCTGTCCTCCTTTTGTTTAGCTAGAAACATAACATTTCCACAATAGTTTGGCAATGTGGGTCAGGCTTCTAATATTTCAAGAACTATGAACAAATTATACAAAACAGTATTGATCAAGAAAAATGGAGACACAGATCTGTAACTTACTATCACAAAAAAAGACAATAACAATACATGTACACAAACATAACTAATTCATGGGGATATATTCAAATATAAGAATATATATAAAATATTAATTTTTATAAATATAAATATAAACGCCAGCATCAATGTTGCCTTCTAACCAAGAAGTCAGGATAGGAAAAGTAGATAAATTACCTTGAAATTAAATGAAAATACATATTTCTCTGGATTTTCTTTCGCAACTCTGCTGAGATAACATTAATTTAGACATTTGTAGGGTCAGAGAATCTAACCGCATAACATATTAAAAGTAAAATCCATTCTCCCCAATGTTTTACTTATTGAGTACATTACAGTATTATGGAAAAGGCTTTAAACATTCTTCCTAAACACATCTATGACCTTTATATCACTTCTTCAGCATCACATAGTTGTCCTAGACATGCTTCAAGAGGAGTTTGATATTGATGTTTGAAACTTCCACAGTTTTACTCACTCCCTCCAAGCACCAGGAATCAAAATGTCTTTTAATGTATCCCCTGCTGTGATTAGCTGCTTTAGAGTTTCTCTCACAAATTTTTGAATAATAGATCTCCTCTGAAATGTTTTTAACACAAAGAGAAAAGATAAGTTATGCCAAATTTCTTTCACTTCAATTTCTCAATAGAACAAGTATGTGAATCCTTTCTTTCTTCCTTTACAGCACATAGTCCATAGCAGGTGTGGTTCAATTCATATTTGATTGATTCTTCTTTCCTCTTGGCAAGCATGTAGTCATTTCTCTTGCTGTACTCTACTTCACCTCTGCAGTTGCACATTTTATCTCAGAAAAGCATCCACCATGAAATTATTCCTTCAACAAGCACCCCTCCTTCTATGTAGCATGCATTTCAGTGTTTAATGTATTGCTAACTTTCTATGCAGTCCTCTCCACCTGCTTACATAGATTTTCTGAAATCTCCTGATTCTAAATTAACTATTTTAAATTCGTTTCAGTTACTTGTGCTTGCCTTGAGCATTTCAAATCTTAAAGAAATCTCATTTATATCTGAATTGCTTTTCAATAATAATGTTAGTTAATAGTGGTACAATTACAGTATTATTTAATATTCATCTGTGAAAAATCTAAAGGATTATATCATTAAAAATGTTAGTGTTTGCATTTCTGTATCTTATTTATATGTAATTCATGTCATAAAATGTTTTATAATTTTATTGTTATATTTTGGGAATAATATTGATAATATTGTAAACAATAATATATATGGCATTTATATGACCTTTCCAGTCTTTTACCAAATTATTTTGTTAGTTTTTTCTATAACAACTCTCTGAATTATATGTGGTTTCTTTTATTAGTTTCATTTTTCTAATGAAAAGAAAGTCCTTTCAGCAGAGAACGTCATCTTCCAAAACAACACTCATTGATTTAGTTAATACTATAGATTTATATTTTTAGTTAACGAAGGAAATCATGCTAACAGCTAATTAATTAATTAATTAATTAATTTTTATTAGAGTATTATTGATATACACTCTTAGGAAGGTTTAACATTAAAAAACAATGTGGTTACTACATTCACCCCTATTATCGTGTCCTCCCCCTCCCCCATTGCAGTCACTACTCATCAGTGTAGTAAGATGTTACAGAGTCACTATCTGCCTTCTCTGGGCTACACTATCTTCTCCCTGGTCTCCCCACCCTATACCATTTTTGCGAATCATAATACCCCGCTAACAGCTATTTTTAACTGACTATATTTTTAAAAAATTTTTGATAGATATAGGTCATTAGAAGTTTCATTTCTCTCTCTCTGTCTTCAATTGCATCTTCTTTTTCCTAGATCTAAAATTCTCATGTTTCCCTCTGCCAACTTTGCCTTACATCTCGTGTTTCAGAGTGTATCTGCTGGCCTTCTGAATAGTCTTGTTCAGTAGAGAATGTTCAGGACTGTTTCCCTTCTTATCTCAATTATATTTATAAATTATTTTGTTCACAAGACCTTCAAATGTGGACAACTGAATGAGTAGAATTGTTAAGTCCCCACAAACGATTAAGCAGTTGAAATTAAATGACATATTAAAATAATCACAAGAACCATTTTAAGGGCTCTTAAAATAAGACTGCCATAAAAAATTGATCATACTTATAAACATACAAGATGTTTTACATTTTATATTTTATATTACAATGTTTTGCTTATGTGGTTCAATTTCTGTGAAATATTATTGCAACTCTTTTTGGCTGGTTGATTGTTTAATTATTTTAAATTCAGCTCAAGTGATATTTAACTCATGGGGCCTGCATTTCAATGTGTAGGGACTTTTTCTGTTACTGTGTTTCAATAATTTGATATTTATCAAGCACAGATATTCAGACTATTTTAAATTATTCATTTATATAAAAACTACAATCAGAACCTTTTAGTCTATTCTATTAGCATATATACATTATATAAAGTACAAACAGATATGCTTAAGATACTCAAATGTGTCTTGGCTATGTCAGGGAATTATTCATTAGTAATTTTAAATAAGTACATAAATTAATACATACAAAATACCTGAGAAGTGAATTCATAACTTTATCGTCCCTATCATGAATATTTATTTTAACACAATTTAAAGAAACAACAAAATCTTAGACTCTACATATTCATTGAATAGAATTCATGGAGTTACTTCCCATGGATATTCATATTTATCATAGACCATATGAACAACTCTGCTTCTGGGTTATTTATAAGCATGACTCTTTAGTAAAGGACTTGTACAGGTCATATCTCCAATGAGCCCTGGAGAACTGGGTGAGTTCTACCTCCAGAGAGTCCAGCTTTCCTCTAACTGCAGACAGGTGAGGATTATCTGGCCATGCCATTGAGATTAATTAAATTTGTATTTTTTATTTCTTAGCAATAAAATGACAAAGTTTTTGTGATACTTAACAAGTGAGAAGTATTCAAAAAAAGTTTCTGGTCCACCACAGAGTCAGTTAAATTTCAAGTTCATGTCTGATCACAAAGGCAATTTATTTACTATTATAGTAATTTCAAAAATATTTGAAAGTCCTATACAATTAAATTTTCTTAAGATCTAGACTTCAATATGGCATGAAAGAAATCAAATACAAGGGATATGAAATTGAAGATCGCGGCATGAGAGTAGAGACAGAAGCTTCCTCCTAAAACTGGATACAATTAGAAAATTGAATTGGCACAACTAATCCTGAGAGAACAGCAGGAAAGAGGACATCAGACTGCACACACCTGGAGAAAAGAGCAGACCTCAGTGAATGGGGGGTAACATACCAGAGCTGTGGCTCCATGGGACCTGAGCCCCTCCCCCACCCTGGCTCACCAGCGGGAGGAAGACTAATGGAGCAGGGAGGGAGTGGAAGGCTTGGGACTGCTGAATACCTAGCTCCAGATATCTGAGCTGGGAGCACAAACCTACATTTCATGGTGCTTACATGAGACTCGCATGACTACTGGGTTGGAAAGTTAATACAGGCAGAGTTCCTGGGGAGACGGGGATTCCAGCTGCTTGTGGAAAGCATGGATCCATATCTGGCTGCTCCGGGAAAAAAACTTATACCTGTGTGACCAGCCCACTGGCTCAGATGGAGACAGCCACAGGATGCAGGAGGTGGGGATCAGCTCTTTCCTCCCCCCAGGTACCAGTACCGCTCCCCTGTGACCCCCAACATTTCTTGAGGGGCTCAGTAGCTCCAGTATAGAACTTCTTGACACTAGAGGGCACCATATACAGACATGAAGCACCAAAGGAACCTTGTCCAGAGTAAAAATGTTAATACAACTCCTGAGAAAGATTTAAATGATATAGACCTCATGACTCTTCCTGAAAGGGAGTTCAAAATAAAAATCATCAACATCCTAATGGAGGTACGGAAAGACATCCAAGAACTCAGGACTGAATTCAGGTCAGAGATCCAATCGTTAAAGAACACAGTGGAAGGTATTAAAAGCAGGTTGGATACAGTGGAGGAGACAATAAATGAAATAGAGACTAGAGAATAGGAATACAAAGAAGCTGGGGAACAGAGAAAAAAGGATCTCTAAAAATGAAAGAATGTTGAGAGAACTGTGTGACCAATCCAAGTGGAGCAATATTCGCATTATAAGGATACCAGTAGAAGAAGAGAGAGAAAAAGGGATAGAAAGTATCTTTGAGGAGGTAGTTGCTGAAAACTTCCCCAGTGTGGGGAAAGAGAGAGTCTCTCAGGCCATGGAGATCCACAGATCCCCCTACACAAGGGACCCAAGGAAGACAACACCAAGACACATAGTAATTAAAATGGAAAAGCTCAAGGATAAGGACAGACTGTTAAAGCAGCCAGAGGCAGAAATAAGATCACATACAAAGGAAAGCCCATCAGACTAACAACTTCTCAGCAGAAACCTTACAGGCCAGAAGGGAGTGGCATGATGTATTTAATGCCATGAAGCAGAAGGGCCTGGAACCAAGATTACTTTATCCAGAAAATATTTTCTTAAATACATGGTTTGTGAAAATTAGCCCATATGTAAATATTTTAAAAATAAATCCTTATAAATAAAAGTCAGGCAGATCGAACATTTAACATTAAAAAATAAACTGTGGGGGGCGGAGCCAGGATGGCTGCGTGAGTAGAGCAGTGGAAATCTCCTCCCAAAAACACATAGAGCTATGAAAATATAACAAAGAAAAATCTTCCTAAAATAGAGACTACAGGACACAGGACAACATCCAGACCACATCCACACCTGCAAGAACCCAGCGCCTTGCGAAGGGGGTAAGATACAAGCCCCAGCCCGGCGGGACCCGAGCGCCCCTCCCCCTGGCTCCCGGCGGGTGGAGAGAAACCGGAGCGGTTTTTTTTTTTGGCGAGCGCTTTTTGGAAGCCTTAGAGGGATGGGCCCCCGTTCCTGGGGAGGCAGGGTGGCGGGACCGGTGAGCAGGTGCCTGGGAACGGCGCTGGAGGACAAAGAATATCCCGCGTTTCTCCCTGCGGGACAGGTGGGCGGGTGCCTGAGACCGGTGCCTGAGGACGGAGGAGGTCGCGAGTTTTTCCCCTTTTTTTTTTTTCTCTTTTTGGAAGCCTTGAAGGGATGGGGACCCCAGTGCTAGGGAGGCAGGGTGGCAGGACTGGTGAGCGGGTTACTGGGACTGGCGCCTGAGGACAAAGAATATCCCATGTTTTTCCCTGTGGGACTGGTGGGTGGGTGCCTGAGACCGGCACTTGAGGACAGAGGAAATCGCACGTTTTTCCCCTTTTTTCTTTCTTTTCTGCGTGTGCTTCTTGGAAGCCTAAAAGGGACAGGGACCCCGGTGCTAGGGAGGCAGGGCGGCGGGACTGGTGAGCGGGTGCCTGGGACCAGTGCCTGAGGACAAAGAATATCAAGCATTCCTTCCCTGTGGGACCAGTGGGTGGGTGCTTTTTGGAAGCCTTTAAAGGACAGGGACCCTGGTGCTAGGGAGACAGGGCAGCAGGACCAGTGAGCGGGTGCCTGGGACCGGCACCTGAGGACAAAAAAAAAAAAAAAAAAAAAAATCGCTTGTTTTTTCCTTTTTTTTTTTTTTTTTTCTTTCTTTCAGTTCCCTCTCTCATTGTTGCTGTTGTTGTTTTGGTTTGGAGAGTGCTTTTTGGAAGTCTTAAAGGGGCAGGACAGGTCACTTAGACCAGAGGCAGGGAATCTGGGGATCTCTGGGCACTCTAAACCCCTGGGCAGCAGGGAGCACAGAGGCCCCTTACGGAGATAAATAGCCTCCTGGCCGCTCCCCCTCCAACGGGGCTCCACCATTTTGGAGGAACAGCCCCAGCCAGGCCAAGCCCACAGCAACAGCGGAGATAAACCCCAACGCAACTGGGCAGGAAGCAGAAGCCCTGCCTGCGCACAGCTGCCCAGCACAAGCAACTAGAGGTCGCTATTCTCCCAGGAAAAGGCTACAAATCAACAAGAAAGGAAGCTCTTTCAGCGGTCACTTGTACCAGCTCTGCCAACTATCTCTATCACCATGAAAAGGCAAAACTACAGGCAAACAAAGATCACAGAGACAACACCTGAGAGGGAGAAAGACCTAACCAGTCCTCCTGAAAAAGACTTCAAAATAAAAATCATGAACATGCTGACAGAGATGCAGAGAAAAATGCAAGAGCAATGGGATGAGATGCAGAGAAAAATGCAAGAGCAGTGGGATGAGATGCAGAGAAAAATGCAAGAGCAGTGGGATGAAGTCCGGAAGGAGATCACAGATGTCAGGAAAGAGATCACTGAAGTGAAACAATCCCTGGAAGGTTTTATAAACAGAATGGATAAGATGCAAGAGGCCATTGAAGGAATAGAAGCCAGAGAACAGGAACGTATAGAAGCTGACATAGAGAGAGATAAAAGGATCTCCAGGAATGAAACAACACTACGAGAAATATGTGACCAATACAAAAGGAATAACATACGTATTATAGGGATACCAGAAGAGGAAGAAAGAGGAAAAGGGATAGAAAGTGTCTTTGAAGAAATAATTGCTGAAAACTTCAACAAACTGGGGGAGGAAATAATCGAACAGACCATGGAATTACACAGAACCCCCAACAGAAAGGATCCAAGGAGGACAACACCAAGACACATAGTAATTAAAATGGCAAGGATCAAGGACAAGGAAAGAGTTTTAAAGGCAGCTAGAGAGAAAAAGGTCACCTATAAAGGAAAACCTATCAGGCTAACATCAGACTTCTCAACAGAAACCCTACAAGCCAGAAGAGAATGGCATGATATACTTAATGCAATGAAACAGAAGGGCCTTGAACCAAGGATACTGTATCCAGCACGACTATCATTTAAATATGATGGTGGGATCAAACAATTCCCAGACAAGCAAATGCTGAGGGAATTTGCTTCCCACAAACCACCTCTACAGGGCATCCTACAGGGACTGCTCTAGATGGGAGCACCCCTAAAAAGAGCACAGAACAAAACACACAACATATGAAGAATGGAGGAGGAGGAATAAGAAGGGAGAGAAGAAAAGAATCACCAGACAGTGTATAGAACAGCTCAATAAGCGAGCTAAGTTAGGCAGTAAGATACTAAAGAAGCTAACCTTGAACCTTTGGTAACCACGAATCTAAAGCCTGCAATGGCAATAAGTACATATCTCTCAATAGTCAACCTAAATGTAAATAGACTTAATGCATCAATCAAATGACACAGAGTAATAGAATGGATGAAAAAGCAAGACCCATCTATATGCTGCTTACAAGAGACTCACCTAAAACCCAAAGACATGCACAGACTAAAAGTCAAGGGATGGAAAAACATACTTCAGGAAAACAACAGAGACAAGAAAGCAGGGGTTGCAGTACAATATCAGACAAAAAAGACTTCAAAACGAAGAAAGTAACAAGAGATAAAGAAGGACACTACATAATGATAAAGGGCTCAGTCCAACAAGAATATATAAGCATTCTAAATATATATGCACCCAATACAGGAGCACCAGCATATGTGAAGCAAATACTAACAGAACTAAAGAGGGAAATAGACTGCAATGCATTCATTGTAGGAGACTTCAACACACCACTCACCACAAAGGATAGATCCACTGGGCAGAATATAAGTAAAGACACACAGGCACTGAACAACACACTAGAATAGATGGACCTAATAGACATCTATAGAACTCTACATCCAAAAGCAACAGGATATACATTCTTCTCAAGTGCACATGGAACATTCTCCAGAATAGACCACATACTAGCTCACAAAAAGAGCCTCAGTAAATTCCAAAATATTGAAATTCTACCAACCAATTTTTCAGACCACAAAGGTATAAAACTAGAAATAAATTCTACAAAGAAAACAAAAAGGCTCACAAACACTTGGAGTCTTAACAACATGCTACTAAATAATCAATGGATCAATGAACAAATCAAAATAGAGATCAAGAATATATAGAAACAAATGACAACAACAACACTAAGCCCCAACTTCTGTGGGATGCAGCGAAAGCAGTCTTAAGAGGAAAGTATATAGCAATCCAGGCATACTTGAAGAAGGAAGAAAAATCCCAAATGAATAGTCTAACATCACAATTATTAAAACTGGAAAAAGAAGAACAAATGAGGCCTAATGTCAGCAGAAGGAGGGACATAATAAAGATCAGAGAAGAAACAAACAAAATTGAGAAGAATAAAACAATAGCAAAAATCAATGAAACCAAGAGCTGGTTCTTTGAGAAAATAAACAAAATAGATAAGCCTCTAGCCCAACTTATTAAGAGAAAAAGAGAGTCAACACAAATCAACATAATCAGAAATGAGAATGGAAAAATCACGACAGACTCCACAGAAATACAAAGAATTATTAAAGACTACTATGAAAACCTATATGCCAACAAGCTGGAAAACCTAGAAGAAATGGACAACTTCCTAGAAAAATACAACCTCCCAAGACTGACCAAGGAAGAAACACAAAAGTTAAACAAACCAATTACAAGTAAAGAAATTGAAACATTAATCAAAAAACTACCCAAGAACAAAATGGCGGGGCCGGACGGATTTACCTCGGAATTTTATCAGACACACAGAGAAGACATAATACCCATTCTCCTCAAAGTGTTCCACAAAATAGAAGAAGAGGGAATACTCCCAAACTCATTCATTCTATGAAGCCAACATCACCCTAATACCAAAACCAGGCAAAGACCCCACCAAAAAAGAAAATTACAGGCCAATATCCCTGATGAATGTAGATGCAAAAATACTCAATAAAATATTAGCAAACAGAATTCAACAGTATATGAAAAGGATCATACACCATGACCAAGTGGGGTTCATCGCAGGGATGGAAGGATGGTACAACATTCGAAATTCCATCAACATCATCCACCACATCAACAAAAGAAAGACAAAAACCACATGATCATCTCCATAGATGCTGAAAAAGCATTTGACAAAATTCAACATCCATTCATGATGAAAACTCTCAGCAAAATGGGAATAGAGGGCAAGTACCTCAACATAATAAAGGCCATATATGATAAACCCTCAGCCAGCATTATACTGAACAGCGAGAAGCTGAAAGCATTTCCACTGAGATCGGGAACCAGACAGGGATGCCCACTCTCCCCACTGTTATTTAACATATTACTGGAGGTCCTAGCCACGGCAATCAGACAAAACAAAGAAATACAAGGAATCCAGATTGGTAAAGAAGAAGTTAAACTGTCACTATTTTCAGATGATATAATACTGTACATAAAAAACCCTAAAGACTCCACTACAAAACTACTAGAACTGATATCGGAATACAGCAAAGTTGCAGGATACAAAATTAACACACAGAAATCTGTAGCTTTCCTATACACTAACAACGAATCAATAGAAAGAGAAATCAGGAAAACAATTCCATTCACCATTGCATCAAAAAGAAAAAAATACCTAGGAATAAACCTAACCAAAGAAGTGAAAGACTTATACTCTGAAAACTACAAGTCACTCTTAAGAGAAATTAAAGGGGACACTAATAAATGGAAACTCATCCCATGCTCATGGCTAGGAAGAATTAATATCGTCAAAATGGCCATCCTGCCCAAAGCAATATACAGATTTGATGCAATCCCTCTCAAATTACCAGCAACATTCTTCAAAGAATTGAAACAAATAATTCAAAAGTTCATATGGAAACACCAAAGACCCCGAATAGCCAAAGCAATCCTGAAAAAGAAGAATAAAGTAGGGGGGATCTCACTCCCCAACTTCAAGCTCTACTACAAAGCCATAGTAATCAAGACAATTTGGTACTGGCACAAGAACAGAGCCACAGACCAGTGGAACAGATTAGAGACCCCAGAAATTAACCCAAACATATATGGTCAATTAATATTTGATAAAGGAGCCATGGATATAGAATGGCAAAATGAAAGTCTCTTCAACAGATGGTGCTGGCAAAACTGGACAGCTACATGTAGGAGAATGAAACTGGACCATTGTCTAACCCCATATACAAAGGTAAACTCAAAATAGATCAAAGACCTGAATGTAAGTCATGAAACCATTAAACTCTTGGAAAAAAATATAGTCAAAAACCTCTTAGACATAAACATGAGTGATCTCTTCTTGAACATATCTCCCCGGGCAAGGAAAACAATAGCAAAAATGAGCAAGTGGTACTACATTAAACTGAAAAGCTTCTGTACAGCAAAAGACACCATCAATAGAACAAAAAGGAACCCTACAGTATGGGAGAATATATTTGAAAATGACAGATCCGATAAAGGCTTGACGTCCAGAATATATAAAGAGCTCACACACCTCAACAAACAAAAAACAAATAACCCAATTAAAAAATGGGCAGAGGAACTGAACAGACAGTTCTCCAAAAAAGAAATACAGATGGCCAAGAGACACATGAAAAGATGCTCCACATCGCTAATTATCAGAGAAATGCAAATTAAAACTACAATGAGGTATCACCTCACACCAGTAAGGATAGCTGCCATCCAAAAGACAAACAGCAACAAATGTTGGCGAGGCTGTGGAGAAAGGGGAACCCTCCTACACTGCTGGTGGGAATGTAAATTAGTTCAACCATTGTGGAAAGCAGTATGGAGGTGCATCAAAATGCTCAAAACAGACCTACCATTTGACCCAGGAATTCCACTCCTAGGAATTTACCCTAAGAACGCAGCAATCAAGTTTGAGAAAGACAGATGCACTCCTATGTTTATCGCAGCACTATTTACAATAGCCAAGAATGGAAGCAACCTAAATGTCCATCGGTAGATGAATGGATAAAGAAGATGTGGTACATATACACAATGGAATACTACTCAGCCATAAGAAGAGGAAAAATCCAACCATTTGCAGCAACATGGATGGAGCTGGAGAGTATTATGCTCAGTGAAATAAAACAAGCCGAGAAAGAGAAATACCAAATGATTTCTCTCATCTGAGGAGTATAGGAACAAAGGAAAAACTGAAGGAACAAAACAGCAGCAGAATTACAGAACCCAAAAATGGACTAACAGGTACCAAAGGGAAAGGAACTGGGGAGGATGGGTGGGCAGGGAGGGATAAGGAGGGGGAAGAAGAAGGCGGGTATTAAGATTAGCATGCATTTGGGGGGGAGGGAGAAAGGGGAGGGTGGGCTGCACAACACAGAGAGGACAAGTAGTGACTCTACAACATTTTGCTAAGCTGATGGACAGTAACCGTAATGTGGTTGTTAGGGGGGACCTGATATAGGGGAGAGCATAGTAAACATAGTATTCTCAATGTAAGTGTAGATTTAAAATTTAAAAAAAAAAAGAAAGAAAGAAAGAAAGAAAGAAAGAAAGAAAGAAAAGGGGGATTACTCCTTAACAGGATAAAACTTGGTAAATCAAAGATCAACGCATGCTTTAAATATCCTTAATGTTGATCACTTAAAGGGTGTCAGATGATCAGCTATGGAGGTACTCTTTTCTGATAATATTCCTTTCTCTTAATTAAAAAAAAAAAAAAAAGCATTTACTGTGTGCTGACCTCCAATGAGTTCTGCACAGTGGTATTGAGGGCATGTCAAAGTGTGGGCAAAGGGTCTGTTTGTTTCCACGCAGAAGATCAAGGCCTAGCTTGGATACCCAGAAAATGAACTAAGATATGATATGAGGAGGAGCTTCCGGCATCAGCAATCTCTGAAGGACTTGTGCCGGGGGATGATTATCAAAAAGCCTCCACAGGGATCCGGACGATACTGCAGTTGTGGCTGCATCCAGCCCACCGTCTCCTGGACTTGTCATAAGAATGAGGAGGGAGATGTCTAGGCTGGCATGTGCATACAGTGAGACAACGAATTTGACCAGATCTGTACTGTTGGAACTCAACCAGGAGTTGGGAGGGGTGCAAGTTGTAGCACTCCAAAATCTCATGACTATAGACTATCTATGGTTAAAAGAACATATGGGATACGAACAGATCCCAGAAATGGGCTGCTTTAATTTGTCTGATGGTTCAAGTACAGTTGGACAATATCCATCATAACATAGAAAAATTTTCACAAATGCCTAGGGTGCCTAAATGGTTTTCTTGGCTTCACTGGAGATGGATGGTAATTATAGATTTGCTTTGTTTATGTCACCGTATTCCTATTATGTTAATATGTGTGTGCAAATTAGTTAGTAGTTTAAAACCTATACATACTTAAGGTACTATACAAGAAGATATGTCAAAGAAATAATCAATCCTCCCAAGTTTCCTTCATATGCTACATCTATAGCTTTTCTTCTTCCTTCCTAATTACAACCCTTAAATAGAATTCGTGCCTCATATCGAATTTACCAAGTATCATAATTCCTCCAGGTGGTAAAGATACCTCGAGACAAGTGCTGGGCATAGAAACCACAGGGCATAAATCTGCAAAGAAGTAAAAAGCTAACCTTTGCAAACAATATGGCTTCTCTCTCACTTACCAACTTTACATTTCCCTGTATGGCCCCGGAAGATGACTGGTTAGCCAGAGACGGGTAAGATTCCTCAAGGGAGGAACAACCTAAGACAGGCACAGTCGCAGGGGGGCCATCAGGTGAGAACTTGGGGATCAACAGAGGTGAGGCTCAGAACCTCACCCCCCCTGCTTTGAGAGAAATCTTCTGCATCCGTGGATGTCTTGCTGCCCTTGTCTAGCCTGGATTAATACTTAGTCCATAGGCACACACCTGATCATCTGATCATCTACATTTGCCTTCTTACAGCACTAAACTATGTTTTCTACCTTTATCTTGCATCTACCTACCACTTCAGCATTTTATTAAAAATAGAAATAATAATAATAATAGGAGAAATGTGGGATCAACATATAAATCAAGTACAAAAATCAAACGAATATTCATATTTGACCTGATTGTTTATAGTTCATGATGCATGATCAAAACCGAAAGTTTCTGTGATGACTGCCCTTGTACTGTTCACCATGTAAGAATTTATTCACTATGTAAGAATTCGTTCACCATGTAAGAACTTGTTCGTTATGCTTCAGAAGATTGGAGACTGACGAGAATTAGGCTTGAGATGGATTAATGATTGTACATTGAGCGTTGACCCCCCTATACAGAATTTTATTGTTGTTAACAACCATTTGATCAATAAATATGAGAGATGCCCTCAAAAAAAAATAAATAAATAGAGAAAAAATAAACTGTAAATCAATTATTATCACTGAGGAAGTAGGAAGTACCAGGAGGTATTTATTTGAAACTATGCACAGGAAGCTTGTTGAAAGTAACATGGGATATTGGTGGCATGATTTAATATGAGCATGAAGAATGCTAATTATTTAGGGTTGTCAAATACCCTAACAAAGGTATTAATAGTGGTCCCACAAAGAATCACTATTTAAAGACAATAGAAGATAATTTTTAAAATGAACTTTTTGAGCTATAACTGCATACTAGAAGATACAGCCATTATAAGGATAGAGTTTGAGTTTTGATAAATGAATACAAATGTAACCACAGCTACAATCAAGAAATAGAGCCCTCAGAAAGTGTCCTATTGACCCATGCATTCAATTATTTTCTCCACTTAGACACAAGAAATTCCTGCTTTCTGTTTTGTCGCTGTAACTCTGGTGGGGGGGAAATATGTTCCCAGCCCAAAACAAATTACATTTGATGGCAAAATCAGTCAAAGGGAAAAATTAAGTGGGATAAACCTGATTATTGCTTACAAGCACTTATTAACTTCTGCTCACCAGTGTCTCCTCCGACTGGGCTGTAACTGACCCAACCCAACCTCTCCAGTAAAGATATGGCCTCACTCTTGTGATCATCTATTGATATGGAGATGGTCTACATCTCTCCACAGCCTGGAAACACCTATTGATATGGAGATGCACTAAGGCCAGGCCAGAGAGTGTGGAAATATTGAAGTTTTACCCCAAGCGCACCCCTCCAAAAATCTCACCTCACAATATACTCGATCCCTATCTTCCACAATGGCCCCTGTGTGAGAAAACTGGAGCACTGTAACCAGACTCATAACATGCAATAATAACAGCAATAAAATCATGAAAATCCTCAAGCAGGAGGATTCAGCTAGGTTCAAAGTCCTATGCAGATTAAGTCCATAGCTCACCCACACTACAGGCACCAGTAGCTAAAGGAGTTCAGAGCAATCATCATGCAGCAGTTGCAGCCAAAGGGCACATCCAGGTCACAGGGAATGCATAAGAAAATAACCTTAAGTCCAATAAGATACATGTTTTAATGACACCAGCATAGGCAAATCTTGTCCATCTGATAGGATGTATGCAAGAGAGTGGTCCTGTGAGAGGACACTGGCAGGAATGGATTCTCATCCTGGTCTGGTACACCAGACTTTCACCCCCTCCCTGTGGGAGTTACAGATGGGTCATTATATGGGGCTACAGAAGGTACATGCCCTGCTCATAAAGATAAAACAAAACTTCCTGGTAAGAAGCTCTCACTCCCCAGACACTTTGGGTATATTACCATGATCTTTGTGGTCCACCCTCCTGTTATTCCTGGTACATTCACAAGGCCAGCTTCCAGGGCTTTTCCCCAAGGTACCAGAAGGGCCAGCCATCATTGGTCTGTGTGTTGGAATGTGCAGGGCCACGTCCACTCAACAGAGTCTCCAGGGTTTAAGCAGTTGGGGCTGCCAGCAGGATGTTGCTCTGCTGGTCATATCCTGGCTTCAATATTCCTCTTTGGTTTGCACATACATGTGTAGGAGAGGCATCACTGTGTGTTAGCACATCCACAGGGTTCAAGGCTCTTTTATGGGGCTTCTCATTCAAATGTCATACCATCATCCATAAGTGAACTGAACAGCCCTGTAGACTATTAGTGTCCAACTTCAGTCCAGATTTCAACAAAAAATTGTACCTCTCTATCATTCCTGCTCCAGTAGAGTTATTTGGTATCTGAAACTTCCATTTTATTCCTAATTGCTGTACCCATTCTTGTAATGCATGTCAAGTAAAGTGGATATCATGATCTCTCTCAATTACCTGTGGCCAGGCTGCAAAGAGATGCTCTGGGTCCCTCTTGCCGGTTTGCTGATCTGCACAACATGCAGGAAAAAGCAACCAAGAGTCCAGTAGCTGTGTCCACACAAGTCATGGCATACGAATATCCTTCATGTTTGTGCAGAGGCCCAGAATAGTCTATCTGTCACCTGCCAAGGGGAATTGACCCCCTTGCTATTGTCCCATGTTGCTGAAGGACTCAGTATAACTCCCTCTTAGAGCACACGAGGAACTCCTTCCAGGCTCTGTTGACTTCTTCAAAGGTCAATGTTAAGCCCTACAAACAGGCCACAGCCCACCTTGTCTTTTGCCCCATGCACAACAAACACTGATATAACCACTGGGCTCCAACAGAGGCAGACTTTCCTTCTAGCCAGTGCTCTGGGACCAAAGTGATTGCTTCATCATGATCTGGGGATGCCAAAGGCAAATGTCCAGTCCCATGATATATGGTAATTGTCTTAGTCTGAGCAGAGACCTGTAGGGTTTTGCCACAGCCCTTGACCCCAAAAGTGCCAATGACCAACCATCTAGTGGCATGGTACCATGTTGGTAGCCACAGGGTCAAGCCCCAATAGATGGCCCAGCTGTCAGTGCAGACAACTATAGGGGAAGGCTCCTGGGTGATCATGAGCCATACTGCCTGCAACTTAGCCCATTGAATGCTCTTCCCCTCTCCATCCCCCATCCATATTGTCTCAGTCTAGGAAGGAAAGCCATGGCCCTCCACTTTCGTGACTGCCCGCAACTGGAGCTGTCTGTATACTAAGCATCTTCAGTTATAAGGGCTTTTCCCTCCTGATAAGCATTCTTGGCTACCAATGGCTCAAAAGCAAGCTCTTCCTGCTTTTCCACTGGTAAACATCACTGGCCACGATAATCAATGGAGTTCTCCACTTAAGGGGCTACTGAAAAATGTGTTAACCTATTGTGAATATATGTCCCATTTGGCTAGTGTAGGCGTCTGTGCCACACCACTCCGTGGCCTTTGGGTCCAGGCTTGCACCCACCCTGCAATGGGTTAAGTGGTTTTTACCTAGGTCAGAGCTGTTCTGGTGATGGGCTCCATGGTCAAAAAGATATGGTACCCAGCATCCAGTTGCTTCACTGTCAAAGTGTACTGGACTTCTGCTCTTTTCCATAGTTGTGTCCAGAATGCAATAGGTTGGCAGATTAGTTCAATCTGATACCAAAGGTCCCATCCATAACCATCTTCATTTACATGAACATGTAGCTCATATGGCCTTGATGAGTCCATTACACTCAAGGCATGTATGGCAATGCCCAATCATCATCCTGTGGTGGTGAGGGTCCAGGCAGAGCCTTAGTACTGTTCCCAGGAAGTCCTGCAGATACACAGGCTGAGCATGGGATCTTGCCTCTTACTTCCACGTCTTGGACCTCAGTGGGTTGAACTGTTTCTCTGGCTTAGTTGTTCCCACAGTTATGATATCATCTTATTGGGTTGCCCATCAAGTTTTTCTTTCACTATCCCAGCCTTTATCAAATCAACCCACATCTGAGTCCTCGAGACATTCACAGGGCCCTTTGCACCTCTCCTTTCAGTTGTAGCCTATACTTCCTTCCATTTTCTTATTGTTTCAACCTCCCCCAGATCTGCTAAAGTATGAGTAGCCTCATTTATGGGTTGCTTTAAGTAGAGGGAAAGAATAGTCACTAGGGACCCAAGGAGAGATGGGGAAGCTACATGGAGCACCATGTTTCTCATTCCCACAGTGAACAACTCTTCATTGGGGCACTGAGTGTCCATATTATAGATGATATTTTTCATTCCCATCTCTCATAAAACCTACTAGAGCTATGCATACATTTTCCAGCTAGTGGGTGAGTATAGTCAATCACCCTGATTAGGTCAAAGTGCCCTGATGGCTACTGCCAGCCAGTCCAGAAATGCCTGATTCTTTGAGGTGTGATGGGCACTTTACAACTGTTGCCGGAAGGAAGGATGAGTTTTCAGGGAAGCCAGTCTACTCATCTCAGTACCTGACATTAAAAATGTTTTGCACCTGCATATCCCAGAGATGTAAAAGCCATGTAGGCAGAGATTCCAATGGCTTCTGCCTATGCCAGATGCTCATGACCACTAGCTCATCCTGGGTATAGGGATGGAGCACGGAGTGGTCCACAACCTGGGGAGGAAGCAGCCCCTCCCCGTGAAGGGCCCACAGTTGTTCTGTTTCTACTTTTTTAATTACAACCCACAGAACTTTAATATGGGAGAGGTTGCTGCCTGGCGCAGTGACTTCGGCAACAGATCAGTCACTCGCCCCATCCCCTCCTCCCCTCCTGCTGACTCCTCTGCCATCTCCAGGGGTGAAGGTACCACTCCTCCCTCTAAATGTTTTGACTGTTTCCAATTAGTGTAATTAGTCATAAAACTACAATGAGCCTTACACATACAAATCCTTGTATGAAGATATGCTTGCTTATGCTTGAATAAATAACTAAGATGATAATTTGCATGTATAGTGTTAGGTATTAAACTTAGTAAGAAATTATTACCAAAATAGCCAGATTTGTTGAAACACTTTACATTCCAATGAAGAGTGACAAGTGCCCCACTGTCCATGTCCACACCAACACTTAATACTGTTCCTCTTTAATTTAAGCTATTCTGGTGAGTATGTATTGTATTTCATGTCTCAGTTTGTGCTTTTCTTACACCTAATGACAGGTGAGCAGGTTTTCATGTGTTCACTGACCAATCTTATGACATTTTTGTCAAGTGTTCAAATGCTGGCATTTTAAATTGGATAATTTATTCTCATATATTTATTTTTTATTATATGTGTTTGTGTATTTTTATCCCAATTTTTTACTTGATTTTCCCTAGACTTAGCAATGATTTCTAAATAGTAAGAGTTTAAATTTCACTGAGATTTATCTCTATTATTATTTGTATCTTTCATATTTCATGGTTTATGATATTTGGCATGTGTCTTACAAGACTTCTTATATTACTCCAATTTTTTGAAGACAGTTTTCTCTATTTTCTTCTATAAAATGTAGTTTTACATCTTCTATTTAGGTCTATCATATTTTTCTAGTGAATTTGTGTATGGCATGAAATAACATGAGATTCTATGTTTATCCTGTACTGGTTTTCTACACCATTTTATAATCCTTTCCTTATTAAATTTTCATAGCCTATTAGAAAAAAGTTCAGTGTAAGTCCATGTAACTATTTCTAAAGTCCTATCTGATTCATTTGTTTATATTTATGCTAATAACTGTTCTGATTAACATACCTGTATAGTCATTCTGAAAATCAAGTGGTAAAATTGGACAATATGGTTTCCTATTTCCAAAATCGTTGATTTTCTAAACATTTGGACTCCATATACATTTCAGAGAGAGTTAATCAACTTATACACACACACACACACACACACACACACACACACACACATAACCTTCTGAAAACTTATATGTGGAATCTAAAAACAAAACAAAATGAATAAAACAGCAGTAGACTCATAGACACAGATATAACTGGTGGTTACCATGAGGAGGTGTTGAAGTGGGCAATTGAAATATGTGAAGGGGATAAAGAGGCAGAAAATCTAAATCATAATATAAATTAGTTACAAGGATGAAAGTACAGCCTAGAGAATATAGTCAATATCTGTTTAATATGTTTCTA
Organism: Manis javanica; assembly: GCF_040802235.1. Lineage (NCBI taxonomy): Eukaryota > Metazoa > Chordata > Mammalia > Pholidota > Manidae > Manis > Manis javanica. The sequence goes on along the minus strand of NC_133169.1, from coordinate 70,712,027 downwards.
TGCTGACAGATAGTAACTGCACTATTTGTAGTACACATTTAGTAATGTATATAACTGTTGAATCACTATGTTGTATGTTGAAATAAATATAATATATCCACTATAATTAAAACATGTAAAAAGAAAAAAGATGTCTCATCAATTAAACATACATAGTGAAAATGTATCTTTAACATAACTACCTCCATAGATAATATCAGCTGCAATGTAATTCTAAATTTGAAATATAAATTACTAAATATTTTAGAAGAAAACCTATGTGAGCATTGGTGTATGTAACACTTGTCTGTTTGATGCAACATTCATATTTGACCTTTTTGCTACCAGCTTAAAACTCTTTGGTGAGTTTCCATTTTCTGTTATTATATAGATTATTTTGAGGAATATAGATAGACAGTACTTATCCACTCTCTATCCTGGATCATCTGCTTCATACTCATCAAACTTGACCCCTTTGCAATCTCATCACTGGGATATGAGACCCTTAGTGTTAGTACAACTATGATGCACACTTTATTTCTTGAGATTACAGGTATTTTGCAGTGGGGGTGTGAGAGTTGCAGAGTGGGCATGGCACCATGAAGATCAAGTTTTAAGCATGTGTTGTCAGGATTCAGCCAATACTATTAAGCACAATTTATTCCTGTTGCATACATATGTGCACGGATGTGAAACGAGGACATTTGGTACAACCCAACCAACATATTTCGGAGTAAGAAGTGCCTTATCCTCACATGTATTAAAGCCATAGATCAAGGGAGAAAAGTTTCATGATCAAATTTTTAGACATTGAAAGGTATATGACATTTTTTTAAAATATTTTTTATTTTATTTTTTTTAAAATTTTTTTTTGAGAGGGCATCTCTCATATTTATTGATCAAATGGTTGTTAACAACAATAAAATTCAGTATAGGGGGGTCAACGCTCAATGTACAATCATTAATCCATCTCAAGCCTAATTCTCGTCCGTCTCCAATCTTCTGAAGCATAACGAACAAGTTCTTACATGGTGAACGAATTCTTACATAGTGAATAAATTCTTACATGGTGAACACTACAAGGGAATTCATCACAGAAACTTTCGGTTTTGATCATGCATTATGACCTATAAACAATCAGGTCAAATATGAATATTCGTTTGATTTTTGTACTTGATTTATATATTGATCCCACATTTCTCCTATTATTATTATTATTTTTTTTATTTTTAATAAAATGCTGAAGTGGTAGGTAGATGCAAGATAAAGATAGAAAACATAGTTTAGTGCTGTAAGAAGGCAAATGTAGATGATCAGATGATCAGGTGTGTGCCTATGGACTAAGTATTAATCCAGGCTAGACAAGGGCAGGAAGACATCCATGGATGCAGAAGATTTCTCTCAAAGCAGTGGGGGTGAGGTTCTGAGCCTCACCTCTGTTGATCCCCAAATTCTCACCTGATGGCCCCCCTGCAACTGTGCCTGTCTTAGGTTGTTCCTCCCTTGAGGATTCTTACCCATCTCTGGCTAACCAGTCATCTTCCGGGGCCATACAGGGAAATGTAAAGTTGGTAAGTGAGAGAGAAGCCATATTGTTTGCAAAGGTTAGCTTTTTACTACTTTGCATATTTATGCCCTGTGGTTTCTATGCCCAGCACTTGTCTCGAGGTATCTTTACCACCTGGAGGAATTATGATACTCGGTAAATTCGATATGAGGCACGAATTCTATTTAAGGGTTGTAATTGGGAAGGAAGAAGAAAAGCTATAGATGTAGCATATGAAGGAAACATGGGGGGATTGATTATTTCTTTGACATATCTTCTTGTATAGTACCTTAAGTATGTATAGGTTTTAAACTACTGACTAATTTTCACACACATATTAACATAATAGGAATACGGTGACATAAACAAAGCAAATCTATAATTACCATCCATCTCCAGTGAAGCCAAGAAAACCATTTAGGCACCCTAGGCATTTGTGAAAATTTATCTATGATATGATGGATATTGTCCAACTGTACTTGAACCATCAGACAAATTAAAGCAGCCCATTTCTGGGATCTGTTCACATCCCATATGTTCTTTTAACCATTGATAGTCTATAGTCATGAGACTTTGGAGTGGTACAACTTGCACCCCTCTCAACTCCTGGTTGAGTTCCAACAGTACAGATACGGTCAAATTCGTTGTCTCACTGTATGCACATGCCAGGCTAGACATCTCCCTCCTCATGCCTATGGCAAGTCCAGGAGACGGTGGGGTGGATGCAACCACCACCGCAGCATCGTCCGGATCCCTGTGGAGGCTTTTTGATGATCATCAGCCGGCATGAGTCCTCCAGAGAGTGCTGAGCCGGAAGCTCCTCCTCATATCGTATCTTAGTTCATTTTCTGGGTATCCAAGCTAGGCCTTGATCTTCTGCATAGAAACAAACAGACCCTTTGCCCACACTTTGACATGCCCTCTATACCACTGTGCAGAACTCATTGGAGGTCAGCACACAGTAACTGCTTTTTTTTTTTTTTTAATTAAGAGAAAGGAATATTATCAGAAAAGAGTACCTCCATAGCTGATCATCTGACACCCTTTAAGTGATCAACATTAAGGATATTTAAAGCATGCGTTGATCTTTGATTTACCAATAGTTTTATCCTGTTAAGGAGTAATCCCGCTTTTCTTTCCTCCTTTCTTTTTTTTTTTTAATTTTTAATCTACACTTACATGAAGAATACTATGTTTACTATGCTCTCCCCTATATCAGGTCCCCCTAACAACCACATTACGGTTACTGTCCATCAGCTTAGCAAAATGTTGTAGAGTCACTACTTGTCCTCTCTGTGTTGTGCAGCCCACCCTCCCCTTGCTCCCTCCCCCCCAAATGCATGCTAATCTTAATACCCGCCTTCTTCTTCCCCCTCCTTATCCCTCCCTGCCCACCCATCCTCCCCAGTTCCTTTCCTGTTGGTACCTGTTAGTCCATTTTTGGGTTCTGTAATTCCACTGCTGTTTTGTTCCTTCAGTTTTTCCTTTGTTCCTATACTCCTCAGATGAGTGAAATCATTTGGTATTTCTCTTTCTCTGCTTGGCTTATTTCACTGAGCATAATACTCTCCAGCTCCATCCATGTTGCTGCAAATGGTTGGATTTTTCCACTTCTTATGGCTGAGTAGGATTCCATTGTGTATATGTACCACATCTTCTTTATCCATTCATCTACCGATGGACATTTAGGTTGCTTCCAATTCTTGGCTATTGTAAATAGTGCTGCGATATACATAGGGGTGCATCTGTCTTTCTCAAACTTGATTGCTGCGTTCTTAGGGTAAATTCCTAGGAGTGGAATTCCTGGGTCAAATGGTAGGTCTGTTTTGAGCATTTTGATGCACCTGCATACTGCTTTCCACAATGGTTGAACTAATTTACATTCCCACCAGCAGTGTAGGAGGGTTCCCCTTTCGCAACAGCCTCGCCAACATTTGTTGTTGTTTGTCTTTTGGATGGCAGCTATCCTTACTGGTGTAAAGTGATACCTCATTGTAGTTTTAATTAGCATTTCTCTGATAATTAGCGATGTGGAGCATCTTTTCATGTGTCTCTTGGCCATCTGTACTTCTTTTTTGGAGAACTGTGTGTTCAGTTCCTCTGCCCATTTATTAATTGGGTTATTTGTTTTTAGTTTGTTGAGGTGTGTGAGCTCTTTATATATTCTGGACGTCAAGCCTTTATCGGAACTGTCATTTTCAAATTTATTCTCCCATACTGTATGGTTCCTTTTTGTTCTATTGATGGTGTCTTTCGCTGTACAGAAGCTTTTCAGCTTAATGTAGTCCCACTTGCTCATTTTTGCTGTTGTTTTCTTTGCCCTGGGAGATATGTTCAAGAAGAGATCACTCATGTTTATGTCTAAGAGGTTTTTGCCTATGTTTTTTTCGAAGAGTTTAATGGTTTCATGACTTACATTCAGGTCTTTGATCCATTTTGAGTTTACCTTTGTATATGGGGTTAGACAATGGTCCAGTTTCATTCTCCTACATGTAGCTGTCCAGTTTTGCCAGCACCATCTGTTGAAGAGACTGTCATTTTGCCATTGTATGTCCATGGCTCCTTTATCAAATATTAATTGACCATGTATGTTTGAGTTTATTTCTGTGGTCTCTAATCTGTTCCACTGGTCTGTGGCTCTGTTCCTGTGCCAGTACCAAATTGTCTTGATTACTATGGCTTTGTAGTAGAGCTTGAAGTTGGGGAGTGAGATCCCCCCTACTTTATTCTTCTTTTTCAGGATTGCTTTAGCTATTCGGGGTCTTTGGTGTTTCCATATGAATTTTTGAATTATTTGTTCCAATTCATTGAAGAATGTTGCTTGTAATTTGAGAGGGATTGCATCAAATCTGTATATTGCTTTGGGCAGGATGGCCATTTTGACGATATTGATTCTTCCCAGCCATGAGCATGGGATGAGTTTCCATTTATTAGTGTCCCCTTTAATTTCTCTTAAGAGTGACTTGTAGTTTTCAGAGTATAAGTCTTTCACTTCTTTGGTTAGGTTTATTCCTAGGTATTTTATTCTTTTTGATGCAATGGTGAATGGAATTGTTTTCCTGATTTCTCTTTCTATTGATTCGTTGTTAGTGTATAGGAAAGCTACAGATTTCTGTGTGTTAATTTTGTATCCTGCAACTTTACTGTATTCCGATATCAGCTCTAGTAGTTTTGGAGTGGAGTCTTTAGGGTTTTTTATGTACAGTATCATATCATCTGCAAATAGTGACAGTTTAACTTCTTCTTTACCAATCTGGATTCCTTGTATTTCTTTGTTTTGTCTGATTGCCATGGCTAGGACCTCCAGTACTATGTTAAATAACAGTGGGGAGAGTGGGCATCCCTGTCTGGTTCCCGATCTCAGTGGAAATGCTTTCAGCTTCTCGCTGTTCAGTATAATGCTGGCTGAGGGTTTATCATATATGGCCTTTATTATGTTGAGGTACTTGCCCTCTATTCCCATTTTGCTGAGAGTTTTTATCATGAATGGATGTTGAATTTTGTCAAATGCTTTTTCAGCATCTATGGAGATGATCATGTGGTTTTTGTCTTTCTTTTGTTGATGTGGTGGATGATGTTGATGGAATTTCGAATGTTGTACCATCCTTCCATCCCTGGGATGAACCCCACTTGGTCATGGTGTATGATCCTTTTCATATACTGTTGAATTCTGTTTCCTAATATTTTATTGAGTATTTCTGCATCTACATTCATCAGGTATATTGGTCTGTAATTTTCTTTTTTGGTGGGGTCTTGCCTCGTTTGTGCATTAGGGTGATGTTGGCCTCATAGAATGAGTTTGGGAGTATTCCCTCTTCTTCTATTTTGTGGAACACTTTAAGGAGAATGGGTATTATGTCTTCTCTGTGTGTCTGATAAAATTCTGAGGTAAATCCGTCCGGCCCCAGGGTTTTGTTCATGGGTAGTTTTTTGATTACTGTTTCAATTTTTTTGCTAGTAATTGGTTTGATTAACTTTTGTGTTTCTTCCTTGGTCAGTCTTGGGAGGTTGTATTTTTCTTGGAAGTTGTCCATTTCTTCTAGGTTTTCCAGCTTGTTGGCATATAGGTTTTCATAGTAGTCTTTAATAATTCTTTGTATTTCTGTGGAGTCTTTCGTGATTTTTCCATTCTCATTTCTGATTATGTTGATTTGTGTTGACTCTCTTTTTAACTTAATAAGTTGGGATAGAGGCTTATCTATTTTGTTTATTTTCTTAAAGAACCAGCTCTTGGTTTCGTTGATTTTTGCTATTGTTTTATTCTTCTCAATTTTGTTTATTTCTTCTCTGATCTTTATTATGTCCCTCCTTCTGCTGACTTTAGGCCTCATTTGTTCCTCTTTTTCCAGTTTTAATAATTGTGATGTTAGACTATTCATTTGGGACTGTTCTTCCTTCTTCAACTGTGCCTGGATTGCTATATACTTTCCTCTTAAGACTGCTTTCGCTGCATCCCACAGAAGTTGGGGCTTAGTGTTGTTGTTGTTGTCATTTGTTTCTATATATTCTTGATCTCTATTTTGATTTGTTCATTGATCCATTGATTATTTAGTAGCATGTTGTTAAGACTCCAAGTGTTTGTGAGCCTTTTTGTTTTCTTTGTAGAATTTATTTCTAGTTTTATACCTTTGTGGTCTGAAAAATTGGTTGGTAGAATTTCAATATTGTGGAATTTACTGAGGCTCTTTTTGTGAGCTAGTATGTGGTCTATTCTGGAGAATGTTCCATGTGCACTTGAGAAGAATGTATATCCTGTTGCTTTTGGATGTAGAGTTGTATAGATGTCTATTAGGTCCATCTGTCCTAGTGTGTTGTTCAGTGCCTGTGTGTCTTTACTTATTTTCTGCCCAGTGGATCTATCCTTTATGGTGAGTGGTGTGTTGAAGTCTCCTACAATGAATTCATTGCAGTCTATTTCCCTCTTTAGTTCTGTTAGTATTTGCTTCACATATGCTTGTGCTCCTGTATTGAGTGCATATATATTTAGAATGGTTATATCCTCTTGTTGGACAGAGCCCTTTATCATTATGTAGTATCCTTCTTTATCTCTTGTTACTTTCTTTGTTTTGAAGTCTATTTTGTCTGATATTAGTACTGCAACCCCTGCTTTCTTCTCACTGTTGTTTGCCTGAAATATGTTTTTCCATCCCTTGACTTTTAGTCTATGCTTATCTTTGGGTTTAAGGTGAGTTTCTTGTAAGCAGCATATAGATGGTTCTTGCTTTTGTATCCATTCTATTACTCTATGTCTTTTGATTGGTGCATTAAGTCCATTTTCATTTAGGGTGACTATTGAGATATATGTACTTATTGCCATTGCAGGCTTTAGATTCGTGGTTACCAAAGGTTCAAGGTTAGCTTCTTTAGTATCTTACTGCCTAACTTAGCTTGCTTATTGAGCTGTTATATACACTGTCTGCAGATTCTTTTCTTCTCTCCCTTCTTTTTCCTCCTCCTCCATTCTTCATATATTGTGTGTTTTGTTCTGTGCTCTTTTTAGGGGTGCTCCCATCTAGAGCAGTCCCTGTAGGATTCCCTGTAGAGGTGGTTTGTGGGAAGCAAATTCCCTCGGCTTTTGCTTGTCTGGGAATTCTTTAATCCCACCCACATATTTAAATGATAGTCGTGCTGGATACAGTATCCTTGGTTCAAGGCCCTTCTGTTTCATTGCATTAAGTATATCATGCCATTCTCTTCTGGCCTGTAGGGTTTCTGTTGAGAAGTCTGATGTTAGCCTGATGGGTTTTCTTTATAGGTGACCTTTTTCTCTCTAGCTGCCTTTAAAACTCTTTCCTTGTCCTTGATCCTTGCCATTTTAATTACTATGTGTTTTGGTGTTGTCCTCTTTGGATCCTTTCTGTTGGGAGTTCTGTGTAATTCCATGGTCTGTTCGATTATTTCCTCCCCCAGTTTGGGGAAGTTTTCAGCAATTATTTCTTCAAAGAGACTTTCTATCCCTTTTCCTCTTTCTTCTTCTTCTGGTATCCCTATAATACGAATATTATTCCTTTTGTATTGGTCACATATTTCTCTTAGTGTTGTTTCATTCCTGGAGATCCTTTTATTTCTCTCTATGTCAGCTTCTATACGTTCCTGTTCTCTGGCTTCTATTCCTTCAATGGCCTCTTGCATCTTATCCATTCTGCTTATAAATCCTTCCAGGGATTGTTTCACTTCTGTGATCTCCTTCCTGACATCTGTGATCTCCTTCCGGACTTCATCCCACTGCTCTTGCATTTTTCTCTGCATCTCTGTCAGCATGTTCATGATTTTTATTTTGAAGTCTTTTTCAGGAGGACTGGTTAGGTCTTTCTCCCTCTCAGGTGTTGTCTCTGTGATCTTTGTCTGCCTGTAGTTTTGTCTTTTCATGGTGATAGTGATAGTGTGCAGAACTGGTACAAGTGACCGCTGGAAGAGCTTCCCTTCTTGTTGGCTTGTGGCCTTTTCCTGGGGGCATAGCGACCTCTAGTGGCTTGTGCTGGGCAGCTGTGCATAGACAGGTCTTCTGCTTCCTGCCCAGTTGCTTTGGGGTTTATCTCCGCTGTTGCTGTGGGCTTGGCCTGGCTGGGGCTGTTCCTCCAAAATGGTGGAGCCCCGTTGGAGGGGGAGCGGCCGGGGGGCTATTTATCTCCATAAGGGGCCTCTGTGCTCCCTGCTGCCCATGGGTTTAGAGTACCCAGAGATCCCCAGATTCCCTGCCTCTGGTCTAAGTGACCTGTCCTGCCCCTTTAAGACTTCCAAAAAGCACTCTCCAAACCAAAACAACAACAGCAACAAAGAGAGAGGGAACAGAAAGAAAAAAAAAGGAAAAAAACACGTGATTTTTTTTTTTTTTTGTCCTCAGGTTCCGGTCCCAGGCACCCGCTCACTGGTCCTGCTGCCCTGTCTCCCTAGCACCATTGTCCCTGTCCTATCAAGGCTTCCAAAAAGCACCCACCCACCGGTCCCGCAGGGAAGGAATGCTCGATATTCTTTGTCCTCAGGCGCTTGTCCCAGGCACCCGCTCACCAGTCCCGCCGCCCTGCCTCCCTAGCACCAGGGTCTATGTCCCTTTAAGGCTTCCAAAAAGCACTCGCCAAAAAGAGAGAAAAAAAGGGGAAAAACGCGTGATTTCCTCCGTCCTCAGGTGCCGATCTTAGGCACCCGCCCACCGGTCCCACAGGGAAAAATGCGCGATATTCTTTGTCCTCGGGCGCTGGTCCCAGGCACCCACTCACAAGTCCACTCGCCCTGCCTCCCTAGCACCGGGGTCCCTGTCCCTTTAAGGCTTCCAAAAAGCGCTCGGAAAAAAGAGTAAAAAAAACGGGGAAAACGAGCGATTTCCTCTGTCCTCAAGTGCCGGTCTCAGGCACCCGCCCCCCGGTCCCGCAGGGAAAAACGTGGGATATTCTTTGTCCTCAGGTGGTGGTCCCAAGGCACCCACTCACGAGTCCCGCCACCCTGCCTCCCTAGCACCGGGGTCCCTGTCCCTTTAAGGCTTCCAAAAAGCGCTCGCCAAAAAGAGAAAAAAAAAAAAAGGGAAAAAACGCGTGATTTCCTCTGTCCTCAGGCGCCGGTCTCAGGCACCCATCCGCCGGTCCCGCAGGGAGAAACGCGGGATAGTCTTTGTCCTCAGGCTCCGGTCGCAGGCACCTTCTCACCGGTCCCGCCACCCTGCCTCCCTAGCAACGGGGGCCCGTTCCTTTAAGGCTTCCAAAAAGCACTCACCAAAAAAAAACCGCTCCGGTTTCTTTCCACCCGCCGGGAGCCGGGGGGAGGGGCGCTCGGGTCCCGCCAGGCCGGGGCTTGTATCTTACCCCCTTCGCAAGGCGCTGGGTTCTTGCAGGTGTGGATGTGGTCTGGATGTTGTCCTGTGTCCTGTGGTCTCTATTTTAGGAAGATTTTTCTTTGTTATATTTTCATAGCTCTACGTGTTTTGGGGAGGAGATTTCCACTGCTCTACTCACCCTGCCATCCTGGCTCTGCCCCCCAGTATATGACATTTTTAACACCTATTTCTAACTACTGTCCTTCTTTACCCCAAGTAAACACACATACACAACAGAGATGCACACATAAACCAAAGGAAAATGGAAATTAGATTTAATATATATATATATATAGAGAGAGAGAGACAGAGAGAGAATATAGTAAATAATATATGGATACATTATATAAAATAATATATATACAAAATAACTAGAAAATAAAATTTATATATGTAAAATAAAGTAATTATATACATTATTTTATATATGTATATAAAAACACATTCCAGCATCTTAAAAACATGATAAAACTGAAAATAAAAAGTTGATAATGAAAACATGGAAAAATTGAAAGTGAATGAAACAGGATGCCCACTACACCTGTTTTCTATATGTATTAGTGTTTATTACAAATACAATTCACCTAAAAGATACAGATAATGAAAATTGGAAATTAATTGATAAATATATTTCTATTTGCAGTGATTTGACTTTATACTTAGAATATCCACAAGAATCTATCTAAATACAATCAGAACTAATATTAAATAAGTGTAATTATTCCCTTTTGAATAATGTTATTACACAATATTTACTCATCTCCAATAGAATAAATTTTAGAATAACCATATTTGAGATTTATTTGACATTTTAGGATAAGTCAGGTTTGTAGAAATCCTAGGAATTAGAAGTTTTTTTCTACAGCATCTTCAATATTTATGATACTCAGGTTTATGTACTTTAAAAATTATATGCTAACAGTTGTGTTGAGATATTATAATTCATAAATTGTTATACAGAAATAAAATAATTTACTGAAGAAACTATAAGAAAGCCTTACAGTCACAAAAAGCAGATTTTAATGGGAACATTTAATAAAATTATTGACTCATTTATATGTTCACCTGAAAAGTCCACACACCTTGAAATATATCATATAAACAATTTCTTTTGGATGGTTTTCCTAAGAACTCCTGTCAGATTACTATTCCTTAGACTATAGATAAAAGGGTTTAACAAGGGAGTGATCACAGTGTACATTGCAGCTGCTGCTCTGTTTGTTTCAGCTGTGTGCAAGGTGGAGGGACATAGGCAAACACCAATTATTGTACCAAAAAACAAGAGGACCACACAGATGTGAGAAGAACACGTGGAGAATGCTTAAAACTTCCCTGTGGTTGATGGTATTCTGACTATAGCACAACCAATGAGTATGTAAGAAACTAAAATACAGGTTAAGCTCACCACCACTACAAGTCCCCCCTCAATAAAAATAAATAACTCATTGATGTGGGTATCTGAACAGGACAAATTTAGCAATGGAGGAATATCACAGAAGAACTGAGGAATTCTGTTATCCTTACAGAAGGGTAATTGCACCAATAAGATGGTGTGTATCTGTGCACTCAAGACGGCAAAGATCCAGGAGCTGGCCAGCAGATAGGCACAAAATTTGGGAGTCATGATGGATAAGTAGGACAAAGGGAGGTAGACGGCCACTAAATGGTCATAGGACATGATAGGGAGAAGCAATGTGTCCAACCCTGTAAAGCAGATAAACAGGTACATTTGCATCATGCAGCTATTGAAAGAGATGGTGGAATTTCCTGTCTGGATGTCTACAAGAATTTTGGGAACTGTAGTGGGAGACAAACAGAGATCAATCAAGGACAAATTGCTAAGGAAGAAATACATGGGGGAGTGAAAACAAGCACTTGAGATCATTGTTAGGATGACCAGCAGGTTTCCAACCATGGTGGTCAGATAAATGCAGAGGAGCAGGGAAAACAGGAGCGGCTGTTCAGCTGGGTCATCATAAAACCCCTTGGGAAGGAACTCCACAGCACTGGGCTGGTTTAGCCTCTTCAAAAATTCCATCACCTGCATGTAGATCTTGTGGTTTACAGAAGCAGGAAGCTCAGAAACCAGATTTAATCAGGCCATCAATGCATGTTGGATTATTTTCTGTGAAAATATAAATACAATTTATTTGGGGTATGGTGTAGTCATATTGGTTCAATTGATTCATTACCATCAAATTATTTCAAGAATAATTAAATTCTATATTAAAACAAAAACATTTTATCACACCCAAAAAAGCTATGACATACATTATCTAATTCATTTTCACTCAATTCCCCTGGAAATCATATTATTTGATTACCAATGAATAAACTGAGATTCATAAGATGTTAAGTTTTTCCCATGATTTATCATACACTTATAAGTAAGTGAAACTAATATTTCAACACAGATATTTTTGACTGTTCTTTTGCAATTCACATGAGGTGTAAGTTCACCATGAAAATGCCAAATGTAAAATTATTCAAACACTCTTCTTTTTTTACTATCAAGAGTAGTAGTTATAATCTATGTTCCACTTTCTTTTGCTTTACAACCTCCCTAAGACTCATTCCCGCTTATTTTTGATGTGTGTCCCAGAGCCCTTTATCTTTGTCAAAACAATTAAGCTGTAGCAATTCAATGGATCCTTAATTTATGTATTTTTAAATTAACCTGCAAGGTCCTTGAATAATAGATTCTATGTCATGTTTACTCTTGTATCACATCTTTTAATAGTTCAGACTTAGATAGTGAAATAATTATATGAATGAAAAATTATCAAAACAAAATAATACATTTCAGGAAACTTTGGTTAATATAGCATCTGGCAAGATAGGGATTGGCTCATCTACTTTCATAACATAAGGCCTATGTGTTTCCACTTGCAAAAAATAAGGAATAAATGATTCTTAAGAATTAATTGAAGCAATTTACTATTTTTCGTTGTCTCCAATTGTGAGATTAAACTCATATCAGAGAATTGTTGAAGAGCAAATAAATTATTTGAAACACATTAATCAAAATTATGTAATTCTAAGTGAATGAACCTATACAGGAAAGGATACAAAGATTATTAGCTCTGTAGCTTTGAAAAGAAAGTTTGTTATTAACAGTTTTCTGGTTTTGTAGAATAATGAAAACAATTACTTTACTTTAAAAAAACCTTTATCTCTTTGAATTAATAATAGAACAAATATAATGAATATACATCTAGTCTAATGTGTTTGGAGAATAATAGATGAATTGAATGAAATTATGACATTTCCAGGAGTAGACTATGGCAATGATTGCATAGAGGGAGTATTAAGATTGACATCTTTCCTTTGTGTTATTTATGTCATCTGTGCCTATCTTGTTGAAGGCTTAAACTCATCTTGAAGTTCAATGTGAGTTTTCCTTTCAGATTCACGCTAATGCTCTTGAAGTGGATAGAAGTTAACTTTTCAATAATATTAATTCCAAGAAACAGTGAGGTGTATGGTTTTTTATAAACATCATGTTATCAAAAAATCTCTTATGGAAAACAAATGTAACCAGAACCTCAATTTTTCTCATATCTCCCTGGGCATATTCTTTATCTTAGATTGCTGGTCCACAGGGCTATTCGAAGTATAGCCATTTTAACAGATATATTGAAACATACCTGGCTTCTAAAAGAAGAAAAGACAAGAATTCATTATTGAATAGGTGACAAAATTAAGAAGCTAGAGCCTAACTCTCATCCATTAGAGATAAATAAAACTCTCAAATGTAGAATACTTAAAGAATATTAATTGAAAATTGTGCTCAAGGCATCCATGGAAATCATCATAATTTCTGACTATGTATGGACCAAAATAATCATGTCCTCTTTAGTAACAAATGCGTGGATGGAGTTGTTCTTCCTGAAATACCACATTCCACCCCTGGTGTAGACAAAATATTAATTGCAGCAGATCATGTGTATAACATCAACATCTAGAAAAGTCACACTAGAGCCAAATCTTGTATGTATTGGCTGCATAGTTGTGTTTAACGATATCAACATACTATTTGAAGGTTGAATTTATTATCACATTGACTGAAGTTTTATTTTTTGGAAAATTTATAGCCTTATCAGCATAAAATCAAAGACCAACTTATCTCATGCTAGAAAGAAAGCAGAAATTCAAAAGTGTGTAATATGTATTTCTACAACAGATATGATAGACAAACTCTTAGGCAGAGATATCAAGGAAAGGAAAGAGAAGCAAAAAGAAAGAAAAGATCAGAAATGTAAAAAGAAGTTACCACTGACACAGTAAAACTTAAACAATTATAAGAAAATCACATGGAAAATGATATGCCAATAAATTTGACTAACTAAAAGAAATATATAAATTCCTAGAAACATACAATCTTTCAAGACTTACCCAGGAATAAACTGAAAACATGAACAGACCAATTACTTCTAACAAGATTGAATTGGTAATTACAAAATTCCCAATAAACAAAATTCACAACCAGACAGCTTCATGGGTGAATTCTACCAAACTTTTAAAGAGCTAATACTCTTTTGAAAGTATTCCAGAAAAATGGAAGAGGAAGGAATAATTCTAAACTCTTTCTGGGAGGTCAAACTACAAAAACTAGACAAATATGAAAAAAGAAAACTACAAACCATAATTCTACATTAACTGAATTGTCATGGTTTGGACACTTTATAGTCTCATCAGCATAAAATCAAGAGGAACAGCTTATATTATTAGGAAGAGAAATTCAGAAATGAGTAATGACATATACTTTTAAATATTTCTAGGACAGCTTTGGAAATGGAGCTGTTGGAAGAGTTTTCAACCTAAAAGTCATTTAAAAATATGAACTATAACCCATAGCTATAGTTTTCAGATACTAAATAACATCAGTACCTGTAAGCCTTACTATTTGGGTGGACATCTGTATACTAAATCTCTCAGAATAACTTTCTTTCAGAGCAGGGACTACTTCATCTATAAAACTAAAAGATGCCCATGGGGACATTCTATGTATCAGGCTGCCAGCAAAGAGGCTTTTGTAAAATACTGGAAATAACTTACCTAAATTAATGTTTTTATTTGGGTACTTTTTCACTGCTGTCATTACTGCTTCTTCTCATGAACAAAGTGGGCTTAATTGATTCACCACTTTCATCTCCAGCAGCAATGATACTGCATGTGCATGATGAATTCGTGGTTGGTCATAATGATTTAACCAAAGGATATGGGGTTGAAAGAGGTAAACAAGGAAGCACGAAGAACATTAACGTGCCCTTAGGTGGCCTCCAAGTTACAATCTATTCAGTGTCTCAGGAGAAAGGTATATAAGCAGATAGTCAACCTCAGGTGTGTACCCCAGAGACATTTTCTCTGGAGAGGAAAAGATTTATAAAGTTATCCTTCTTTTGGTAATACTCACAGTAATCCAATGATAGCATTTTTTCACCACAGTGATTAGGAAATTGTTACATTTCCCAGGAGTTTCTGTTAACACCCTTTAAAGTAAAATTTCAGGTATGAACTTAGGTTAATATCACGTAACAGTCTGAATTCTACTATATTTATTTGGTTCCCTTCTCAGTAAACAAGTATCGTTCGTCTAAACTGTTGTGTATAAAAAAATTAAGTTGTGCTACTTTCTTTTTGTCTACCACGTTGTATGGCATAACTTATTTATCCAGGAGTCTGTACACCTTTTATAGCACTTATTACTTTTCACATGTAATTGTATAACCTTTATGCTAAAAACCTCTTCAATACAGACTGCACATGTTATTTAGATCAGGATTTCCAAGACTCTGTGGAAAAGTAGAAAACTTTTCCTTTTCTAAGGTATGCAACTATGTGAAGCAAAATGATAATTAATGCATCAAAACAATAAAGGTATATTTGAAGAGTACTGAATTGTGTGCTAGATATCTAAAACTTAGATTAACTTGAGTACCACCCTACCTTGTCTATCACCTCACTTAAACAGTTAGTGAATATTGGCATCAGCAAGCATAATATTTTCAAATATTTTTATTTTGTCATTATTTCTGTTTTCTCCTAAACATGGCTGTTAGTTGATAATACAGACATAAAAGCCTTAAGGGATTACTTATAATTTGTATCCTTTAAATTTTCCCATGTGTAATTTTAAGGGTGAATTTCTCATTGTTATTTTATAAGTTACCAATTATAAATGACTGTTGTGAACAGATATTAAAGCAGATATAAGAATTGTACAAATCATTAATGTTGATTTACATGACTGTATTAATATTCTTAGTATATTTTTCTAGTTTTATTGAGACATAATTGATGTACAACATTGAGTTTAATTTGCACAATGTGATGATTTGATACATTTATATACTGCAAAATGATTACCACACTGATGTTAATTCACACATACATCATCTCACAAAATTACCTCATGTGCATGTGAGTCTGTGGTAATATATTTAAGACTTACAGTCTCAGCACCTTTCAACCGTATAACACAATATTGGTACCTCTAGCCACCCTTCTGTACAATAAATACTCAGAACTTATTTCTATTAAAATTGGAAGTTTGATCCCTTTGATCAAAATCTGCTATATATTCCAAAACCCCAGCTCCTGACAACCACTATTCTCTCTGTTTCTATTAATTTGGCTTACTTAGATTCCACATATAAGTGACACTATACAGTATTCATCTTTACTATCTAACTCATTTCACTTAGAATAATGTCCTTAAGGTTCATGTATTTTGATGCAAATGGAAGGATCTCCTATATTGTATTACCTTTATTCATTCATCTTTCAATGGACACAGGTTGTTTTTATGTTTTCTTTAGACTTTTGTGACTAATACTGCAATGAACATAGGCACGGAGCTGTCTTTTCAAAACAGATTGTTAGGTCATATGACTCCTTTGTCAAATATCAGTTACTTCATTGTACATGCATGAGTTTTATTTCTGGAATGTGGATTTGGTTCCATTGGTATATGAGTCTTCTTTCATGCCAGTGCCATATTGTTTTAATTATAATATCTTTGTAATGTAGTTTGAAATCACGAACTGTGAGGCCTCCAACTTTGTTCTTTTTAAGAATTTCTTTGGCTTCTTGGGTATTTCTATGTTTCTATATGATTTTCAAAATTATTTTGTATTTCTGTGAAAAATGCCTTTACAATTTTGATAAAGACTGCATTTAATCTACAGACAGCTCTGGATAATTTTCTCATTATGACAATATTAATTTTTCCAATCCATGGGCATGCTACATATTTTCATTTATTTGTATTTTATTTAATTTCTTTAATCAATGTTTTATAATTGAGAGCACATATCTTTTATCTCATTTGAATTTCTTGCTGAATATTTTATTGTTTTTGAAGATATTATATATGGGATTGTTTTATTTATTTTCATATAGTTCATTTTTCTGTTTAGAAACAACTGAATGTGTATGTTGATTATACATCATAGAAATTTACTTTATTTCTAACAGGTTTTTATAGAGTTCTTGGGAGTTTCTATCAAAAATATCATATTTGCAAACAAAGACAATTTAACTCTTCATTTCCAATTTGGATATATTTCACATGTTTTATTTATTTGTCTAATTGCTTTAGTTAAGATTTTCAGCACCTTACTGAAAAGAACTGGAGGGAGTGGGCACACATGCCTTGTTCCTGATCTTGGAGGAAATTATTTGATCTTTTTATCATTGATTATAATGTGAGTTGTGGGATTTTCATGTATTTCCTTGAATAAGGACACATGAAACTGAAAGACAGAGAGAAAAATGGATCTCTAGGAATGAAAGAAAGAAAAGAGAGTTGTATGATAATTACAAATGAATCAATATTTGTGTAATAGGGATACCAGAAGGACAAGATAGACACAAAGGGTTAGAAACACTCTTTGAGGAAATAACTGTTGAAAACTTCTGGGGAAGAAAATAAACACTCAGGTCACAGAAGCCCAGAGATCCTCTAACAAAGGAACCCCAGGAGGACACCA
This sequence comes from Manis javanica, assembly GCF_040802235.1. Lineage (NCBI taxonomy): Eukaryota > Metazoa > Chordata > Mammalia > Pholidota > Manidae > Manis > Manis javanica. The sequence goes on along the minus strand of NC_133169.1, from coordinate 70,694,701 downwards.
CTGAGACATACAGTAATTGAAAAGGCAAAGATTAAGGATAAGGAGAGAGTATTGAAAGCAGCAAGAGAGAAAACAAAGATTACTTATAATGGAAACCCCGTGAAACTATCATCAGACTTCTCAGCAGAGACTTTATAGGCCAGAGGGAGGGGCATGAATAATCTGATGTACGGAAACACAAGGACCTCCGACCAAGAATCTCAACCCAGCAAGATTTTCTTTCAAATTTTGACCCAGAGATTAAACGTTTCCCAGGTAAATGAAGGACTAAGGAATTTATAATCACTAAACTAGAATTACAGAACACATTAAAAAGACTGCTGTAGACAGAAATGTTCCTTAGCCTGAAGAGCTTTCACCAGTGAAAATAAATGCACATTAAAGGTAGTAGACCAATTAATTACAAAGCACATACAAAATTAAAACAAAACAAAGGAAGTAAAGTTAACCATATAAGATGGCTCAAAGGATACACAAAAAATGCAGATTATGACATCTAATACATAAAGTGCAGAGGAGGAAAAAGAGGACAAAAGCACTTTAAGATTGTGATTGAAATAAAGCAATCATCCACTTAAGATAGGCTGTTATGTACTGCAGAAGCTGTCCTTGAACCTTATGATAACCACAAACCTAAAGCCTGTAACAGACACACAAAAAAGTAACAAAGGGAAATCCAACCACACAACACTATAGGAAACCATCAACAAGGGAGGAAGAAAGGAACAGAGAGGAACCACAAAACAAACAGAAAACAGTTGATAAACTGGTGATAATATATACCTACCAAAAATTACATTATATGTAAATGGACTGAGTGCACAAATCAAAAGACACGAGTGGCAGAATAGATAAAGAAACAAGACCAATATATATGCTGCCTACAGGAGATTCATTTCAGACCCAAAGACGTGCACAAATTAAAAGTGAAGGGATGGAAAAGGATGTTTCATGGAAATAATAGGGAGGAGATGATTCTAGTCCATGCTTTCTCTTCCATGGATGGAAGTTACACCCCACCATAAATTTCAAATTTATTTGTAGTTCAGGAAGTTCCAAGGTAAACTCCATATAATAGTTGTTATATATATAATAATATGATTTCTTTGTTTTTTAGTATTTCATGAAGAATGGAGTATATCAGAGAGGAAGTTATTATAAGTAGAAAGGAACATTAGTTTGATAATCACTGACATAAAAACGGTGGCACAATAAAATACCTAATATGTGGCAACACATGCCTTGATGAATTTCTTTTATAAACAAAATTTTGGTAATAATTTAAACATATATCAAATGCATAGCTCCAGTAGAACCATTCAGTAAGAGCATAAGACAGCCAGCTAGGCAAAAGCAGCCAAGTTAATTCATTGAACAAATTTTGAGGTGTGGTGTGGAAACACTGTAATAAGGATTTGTGATCAACAGACTTTAACATCCACAGTTTATTCTTGATGACAATGTAATAGACAATCCCAATGTATGGAGGTCCATCTGTATTTCCAAGAAAAAGAGAAATAACCATTATAGATATAATGCATATATAACTTTGCTCTAGGAATCTTACCCTCAGTCATTATTTAAGGCAGGACACTGTCCCATAAACCTTGTCAGGGCTCCCTTGACCTCATTGTTCCTCAGACTGTTGGTGAGGGGGTACAACACAGGGGTTAAGATAGGATAAAATGCTGACACAACCTTCTCATGGTTAGCTGACCTATAGGATTTGGATCTCATGTAAGTAAAAATGCCTGCTCCATAGAACAGTCCCACCACAGCCAAATGTGAGAAGCAGGTGGCAAAAGTCTTTTTGTGAGCTTCTGTAGAATGCATCTGGAGAAGAGCAGTCAGGGTGAGACTATTGGAAATCTGGATGAGGGAACGTGGGATGAGGAGCTTTAATACACAGCAGGTGTACACGTCAGCACAAGCCAAACGCACCAGAGTGAGCACGTCACCGAAGAAATGGTCAATCTCACGAACCCTCAAAACAGGAAGCCCTGGGTGGCAGCAGCCTGCATGAGCCCATCAGCTACTCAAAGGAACCAGGATCTACAGTTCATTAGCAGGCATTGTCTTCAGTTCATGAGGACGGGGTATCTCAGGAGGTGGCAAATAGCCACATAACAGTCGTAGGGCATGGCCACCGAGAGGAAGCACCCACCTCCTCCCAATGTGAGGAAGAAGATCTGCACCCCACAGCCAGTGGGAGAGATGGACTTTCTCCCTCTCACGTAATGAGCAGCCATCTTGGGCACAGAAGTGTAGACCAGCACCTGGTCCGTGAGGGAGAGCTGGCTCAGCAGGAGGTACATGGGCGTGTGCAGCCCGGGGCCCCTGAATCTGCAGGATCATGAGGGCGTTGCCCACCAGGGAGGGGAAGGCAAGTGTTGGAGCCATCACAAAGAGAATGGGTGGGCTCCTGAGTGGTTAAAGCGTCCTAGGAGAATGAACTCTGAGGGAGTGTTCCCAGTTTCCATGATTTCAACAGGATTGACACTGAAAACAGAGAAATAGATGAGTTTTCATCAGTCACAGTGGTCCATTTCAATTATATTTTTCATTTAAATAACTGAAAATAAAACATTTCAAATACTTGATCTGCCATTTGCAAAATCTTTTAACTAGGGCATAAAATTAATTTCAGTATTTTCCTGTTTTCAAGGTTTTAATTTTAAGTACTTCTCAGTTTAGTTTGTTTGATTGACACAATGAATGAGAATTCTTAGTAAATCCAATTTGCTTTGTAAGTGTATCTTTATGCTCTATGATAGCAACACAAATGGACAAGATATTAATTACATAATTTATAACATATTTGTTCTAGCCTTGTATCATACACAGTAATATTCTTGGAAGCTGAATTAAATCGATGGATTCAGCTGTGTAAAAGCTAAGTACTTGATAGTGGCATTATACCTAGGGACATTTCAAAACTTATTGAAACTTACCAAAATCAGATAAGTTTTCCTGATGTTGAGTAATCTTAGAAGGCATTATTACCTTTCCGAACAACATAGCTTATTTCCTCTTGTCTAGGGAGTTACAGGACTGAGTCTGCAGATGGGAACATAACTACTTGGAATTGACAGTGCCTTTAGCGTGAATGTATCACGTCATACACTGAAAACAAGAATGACCTTCTTTGAATGCTTTAGCCCAAAGTAAGACTGTACTGCTTAATGCGCTCTCATTTACTATATAAAGGCACTCGTGTAATGACACTGTTTCCCCTCAAATTCACAGAAATATAGTATCTTCTGATAAAGAAGAAAAAATAAACACTTGTTCCTTTCTCACCCAACACAGAGATAAATTACTTTCCTCCTCTGTGCCAAGAGAACATACATATTTAAGGGCAATTTCAATTCTTGTCTGCTGGTACTGGAACTATTCATTCTTTTTAAGTAAATATGACCAGAGATGGGGATGGTAATTCAGTCTCAAGGATCTGATGTCATTCAGTAAAGTGACATGGCGGCAGAAGTCCCCATCCACTGTGGTCATTCCTTCTCCCCACTGCACACAGCCCTCCCGTACTGGAAGGCCAATGAAGGCAGACAAAGGCAGTGCCAGGCTTCACTCAGTCCCCAGCCCCACTGCGGGAGCATCGTGGTTGTACCCGCGGTTTTCTGCTGGAGGGTTTTAGTTGGTTGACTCAGAGTTAGATGTCACAGAGCCCACTTCCTCTTTGCATTTTCCAAAACTTTTCTATCTGCAAAGTCCTATATTTGTGACTTGCACTCTGAACACCTAGTAATGAATCCTGTGACTCATTTCTTTGATTGGAAGACTTCTTATTTTCCATTATTCTGATCTCTCCTTGTTGAATGTTGACAAAACTTTAAACTTGTTTAAAAATCAATGCATAAAAAGTAAATGGTGCCTGTGTGTGTGTGTGTGTGTGTGTGTGTGTGTGTGTGTGTGTGTGTGTGTGAAGTAAGAGAGCACTCGAGAAAGAGGAAGAACATTTTTAAGAGGTGGGGAGTCTGAATGCCACTTACTATTTAGTCTTTTAAAAACAACAGTAAAAGATAAGGCAAGTAAGTGTTAAAAAAATCTGTAGTTTAGTCACTGTCAAGTGTTGGGTCATTTTCTTAAAATAATTTTTGCTTTTATTGTACCCATTTTTAAGTATTCTGTAGTACAGTGACATGCATATTTGCATTTTTTCTGCAACCATCACCAGTATCCATTGCCAAGACTCTATGCATATTCTCAAACTGAAAATACATGCCCATGAAACAGTGACCCTCTATCCCCCTTGCTCCCAGGAACTGGCAGGCATTTTACTACTCTTCTGTCTCTTTAAATTTGACTCTTATGGGATCATCAGATAAGTGGAATTATACAAAATTTGCCCTTTTGTGACTGGCTTATTTCATTTAACATAACATCCTCAACACTCATTCACGCTGCAAATGTGTCAGAATTTCAATCCTTCCTAAGGTGAATAATATATTCCTTTGTACGTATAATGTTTTCCATATTAATTCCATCCATCTATGGACATTTGGATTGATTGATGCTGCATTAATATTCCACTCTAGTTTCACACTACGTGAATGAGTCAGTTTTCCACTGACTTAAGTATCTGTAAACCTACACAATAAGATATTAAGAGATAATTCCTAACTAAATTGCCAATGCATAAAATGTGTGTTTGGAAATAAAAATGTAGAATTAGCTCATCTTACAAGTAAAGAATAGTGGCACTAAGTGGAAGAATGGAAGTTCACCATTGACTAGTGCAGGAACAGGGAGATTTACTACTCTAAAAAATAAGCATTTAACTTTCTTTTTTCACTATGGCTTCAGAAATCTTTTTTTTTCTGTCTGTTCCCAGACTTTTGCTTAGAATATTTATAAAACTTCTAGATCTTTGTGTTCAGTCTCAGAATCATCTCTTTCACAATGCTAATAGAAGGCACAAAGATACACCCTTCCTATTTCAGAGTTATCACAGAAAATTTAGAATTATGTCTATAATTTTTCTTCTACATTTTTCTGATCCTTGTTGCCCTAACATTAAAACTGAACTCTTTTTCTTTAGGATGCTGAGGTGATTAACCAACCTGTGCTGATAAAACTAAAAAAGTAACAGCCAAATCATTCACTGGACTGAATGACAGGTTATTACTATAGTTTTTGCCTTATGACTGTGTAAGCTTGCATACATTTCAGTTTTTCAGATTGTAGGATAGTCAAAGAGAGGCTTTTATCTGTGAATCTATATGGAATAAACAGCAGAACTATGGATTTTCTGGGGTTCAAAAGTCAGTCTATGGAAAGGGATGAAATATTTGCCAACCACATTTATTATAAGGGCTTAATATCCAAAATATATTAAAGAAACACACACAGCTCAGTATCACAAGAGCAAATAATCTAATTAGAAAATGAAGAAAGGTCCTGAGTATAATTTTTCCAAAGTGGATATACAAAGGCCAACAGGTATTGAAAAGGTGTCTCAACATCACTAATGGACAGAGAACTAGAAGTCAAAACCGTAACCAGTATCACCTCACATATCTCACCATGGCTGTTGTCAGACAGAAAACAAATATCAACAAGATGTGGGAAAAGGTATCCCTCAGACACTGCTGATGTAAATGTGAAATGGAGCAGTCTATGTATGGAATACAGTACAGTGGTGACTCAGAAACTTAAAACATAAACCCCATTTTATCCAGCGATACCACTGCTGGGATGTACATGAAAGAATGGAAATCAGTCTATGAAAGAGGATCTGCACACCCATGTTCATTGCCACATTATTCACAATAGCTGAGCTATATAAACAACCTAAAAGATCTTTGATGGATAAGTGCACAAATAAAATTATACACACACACATCCACGGTATATCATTCAACAGTAAAAAAGAAGGAAGTCTTGCCATTGGTGACCAAGTGGGTGAATACAGAAGGCATTATGCTAAGTGAGGTCAGCCAGACTGAAAGACAAATACTGCATGGCCTCACTTACATGTGGAATTTAAAAAACAAGCAAACAAACAACTTCATATTTACAGAGAAATCAATGGTAGCTGCCTTGGACTTCAGTGAGGGGAAAAAGGGGCAAAGAATGTCAAAAGGTAAACCTTTTTAGTTAGAAGGAAAAGTTCAGGGGATCTTACATAGAGCTTGGTGACTATAGTTAATAATATGTTTTTTCTATATTTAACAGTTGCTTAAAATAAATCTTATAAATTATCACTAACACTCAATGAGTTAATTCTGTGAACTATGTGAGTTGATGATGCATTAACTATCCTCATCTTGGTAATGATTCAACAATATATACTTACATATAATTATATATATGTATATAAAATTTTCACATTGTATATGTTATTTTTATTTATTATTAGGATACACAATATATTTGTTTCAGATGTACAACATAATGACTCAATAAATATACACACAAATACAATTATATTTGTCAATCATCCCACAATATAAATGTTTTAAAAAGCAAAACCAGTCACATCATAAAACCAAGAACAAAAAGACAGTTAGAGGACTGATGCTGCCCAACAGCAGGACTTAGTTGGAAGCTACAATAATCAAGATAGTGTGGTAATGACCAAAAAGCATACAATAGGTCAATGCAATAGAATAGAAAGCTCAGAGACAGACCTCTGTAAATATAATCAACTCATATTCGACAAAGGAGCAGATTGTCTATTCAAATAATAACATTGCTGGAACAATTTGGCATGAAACAGTCCAGATATAGACTGTACAGACTTGACAGAATTTAATTCAAAATGGATCTTAGACCTGAATGCAAAGCATTGTAGTGTAAAACCCTGCTAGACAGCCTAAGAGAAAGCCTAGATAAATTTAGTTATATGGTGCCTTTTTAGATACAACATCAAAAGCAAGATTCATGAAAGCAAATGTTGGTAAACTGGACTATAGTAAAATTAGAAACTCCTGTTCTGAGAAAGAAAATATCAAGAGAAGGAGAAGACAAGCAACAGGCTGGGAGAAATAATTTGTGGAAGACATTTAGGATAAAAAACCCTTATTCAAAACATGCAAACAGAGGCAGAGCCAGGATGGCGGCGTGAATAGAGCAGCGGAAATCTCCCCAAACCACATATATCCATGAAAATATAACAAAGACAACTCTTCCTAAAATAGAGACCAGAGGACACAGGACAACATCCAGACCACATCCACACCTGCGAGAACCCAGCGCCTTGCGAAGGGGGTAAGATAAAAGCCATGGCCCGATGGGACACAAGCACCCCTCCCCCAAGCCCCTGGTGGGTGGAGAGGTGTCATCAGGGAGGGAGAGAGAGTCAAAGACTGCTGAACACCCAGCCCCAGGATTCTGGACCAGAGTGCAGACATGGTGCATGCGTGGGGTCCTGCATACTAGGGAAACAGGGCGGCAGGACCGGTGAGTGGGTACCTGAAGCTGACGCCGGAGAACAAAGAAATGGCAGGGTTCTCTTTTCTTTGGCGCATGCTTTTTGGAAGCCTTAAAGGGACAGGGACCCCAATGCTAGGGAAACAGAGCAGCAAGACCAGTGAGCGGGTGCCTGAGACCGGCACCTGAGGACAAAGAAAATCACGTGTTTTTCACTTTTTTTTGGCAAGTGCTTTTTGGAAGCCTTAAAGGGACAGGGACCCCAATACTAGGGAAACAAGGCAGCAAGACTGGTGAGCAGGTGCCTGAGACCAGCGCCTGAGGACAAAAAAAATCCTATGTTTTTCCCTTTTTTTTTTCTCTTTCGTTGTTGCTGTTGCTGTTTTCGTTTGGAGCGTGCTTTTCGGAAGTCTTAAAGGGGCAGGACAGGACACTTAGCCCAGAGGCAGGGAATCTGGGGATCTCTGGGCACACTAACCCCCTGGGCAACAGGGAGCACAGAGGCCCCCTACGGAGATAAATAGCCTCCCGGCTTCTCCCCCTCAACAGGGCTCCACCATTTTGGAGGAGCAGCCCCAGCCAGGCCACGCCAACAGCAACAGCTGAGATAAACTCCAAACCAACTGAGCAGGTAGCTGAAGCCCTGTCGGTGCAGAGGTGCCAAGCATAAGCCACTAGAGGTCGCTATTCTCCCAGGAGAGGAAGGCCACAAACCAACAAGAAGGGAAGTTCTTCCAGCGACCACTTGTACCAGCTCTGCAAAGTATCTCTATCACCATGAAAAGGCAAAACTACAGGCAGACAAAGATCACAGAGACAACATCTGAGAAGGAGACAGATCTAACCAGTCCTCCTGAAAAAGAATTCAAAACAAAAATTATGAACATGCTGACAGAGATGCAGAGAAAAATGCAAGAGCAATGGGATGTAGTCCGGAGGGAGATCACAGATGTCAGGAAGGAGATCACAGAAGTGAAACAATCCCTGGAAGGATTTATAAGCAGAATGGATAAGATGCAAGAGGCCATTGAAGGAATAGAAGCCAGAGAACAGGAACGTATAGAAGCTGACATAGAGAGAGATAAAAGGATCTCCAGGAACGAAACAACACTAAGAGAACTATGTGACCAATCCAAAAGGAATGATATTCATATTATAGGCGTACCAGAAGAAGAAGAAAGAGGAAAAGGGATAGAAAGTCTCTTTGAAGAAATAATTGCTGAAAACTTCCCCAAACTGGAGGAGGAAATAATCGAACAGACCATGCAATTACACAGAACCCCCAACAGAAATGATCCAAGGAGGACAACACCAAGACACATAGTAATTAAAATGGCAAGGATCAAGGACAAGGAAAGAGTTTTAAAGGCAGCTAGAGAGAAAAAGGTCACCTATAAAGGAAAACCCATTAGGCTAACATCAGACTTCTCGACAGAAACCGTACAGGCCAGAATAGAATGGCATGATATACTTAATGAAATGAAACAGAAGGGCCTTGAACCTAGGGTACTGTATCCAGCACGACTACCATTTAAATATGATGGCGGGATTAAACAATTCCCAGACAAGCAAAAGCTGAGGGATTTTGCTTACCACAAACCACCTCTACAGGGCATCTTACAGGGACTACTCTAGATTGGATATATGGGAGCACCCCTAAAAAGAGCACAGAATAAAACACACAACATGCGAAGAATGGCGGAGGAGGAAAAAGAAGGGAGAGAAGAAAAGAATCTCCAGACAGTGCATATAACAGCTCAATAAGTGAGCTAAGGTAGGCAGTAAGATACTAAAGACGCTAACCTTGAACCTTTGGTAACCACGAATCTAAAGCCTGCAATGGCAATAAGTACATATCTCTCAATAGTCAACCTAAATGTAAATAGACTTAATGCATCAATCAAATGACACAGAGTAATAGAATGGATGAAAAAGCAAGACCCATCTATATGCTGCTTACAAGAGACTCACCTAAAACCCAAAGACATGCACAGACTAAAAGTCAAGGGATGGAAAAACATACTTCAGGAAAACAACAGAGACAAGAAAGCAGGGGTTGCAGTACAATATCAGACAAAAAAGACTTCAAAACGAAGAAAGTAACAAGAGATAAAGAAGGACACTACATAATGATAAAGGGCTCAGTCCAACAAGAATATATAAGCATTCTAAATATATATGCACCCAACACAGGAGCACCAGCATATGTGAAATAAATACTAACAGAACTAAAGAGGGAAACAGACTGCAATGCATTCATTTTAGGAGACTTGAACACACCACTCACCCCAAAGGATAGATTCACCGAGCAGAAAATAAGTAAGGACACACAGGCACTGAACAACACACTAGAACAGATAGACCTAATAGAAATCTATAGAACTCTACATCCAAAAGCAACAGGATATACATACATTCTTCTCAAGTGCTCTTGGAATATTCTCCAGAGTAGACCACATACTAGCTCACAAAAACAGCCTCAGTAAATTCCAAAATATTGAAATTCTAAATCCAATTTTTGAGACCACAAAGGTATAAAACTAGAAATAAATGCTACAAAGATAACAAAAAGGCTCACAAACACATGGAGGCTTAACAACATGCTTCTAAATAATCAATGGATCAATGAACAAATCCAAATAGAGATCAGGGAATATACAGAAACAAATGACAACAACAACACAAAGACCCAACTTCTGTGGGACGCGGCGAAAGCAGTCATAAGAGGAAAGTATATAGCAATCCAGGCACACTTGAAGAAGGAAGAACAATCCCAAATGAATAGTCTAACATCACAATTATCGAAACTGGAAAAGGAAGAACAAATGAGGCCTAAAGTCAGCAGAAGGAGGGACATAATAAAGATCAGAGAAGAAATAAACAAAATTGAGAAGAATAAAACAATAGCAAAAATCAACAAAACCAAGAGCTGGTTCTTTGAGAAAATAAACAAAATAGATAAGCCTCTAGCCAAACTTATTAAGAGTAAAAGGGAATCAACACAAATCAACATAATCAGAAATGAGAATAGAAAAATCACGACAGACACCACAGAAATACAAAGAATTATTAAAGAGTACTATGAAAACCTATATGCCAACAAGCTGGAAAACCTAGAAGAAATGGACAACTTCCTAGAAAAATACAACCTCCCAAGACTGACCAAGGAAGAAACACAAAAGTTAAGCAAACCATTTACGAGCAAAGAAATTGAAACGGAAATCAAAAAACTACCCAAGAACAAAACCCCGGGGCCAGACGGATTTACCTCGGAATTTTATCGGACACACAGAGAAGACATAATACCCATTCTCCTAAAAGTGTTCCAAAAAATAGAAGAAGAGGAAATAGTCCCAAACTCATTCTATGAAACCAACATCACCCTAATACCAAAACCAGGCAAAGACCCCACCAAAAAAGAAAATTACAGACCAATATCCCTGATGAATGTAGATGCAAAAATACTCAATAAAATATTAGGAAACAGAATTCAACTGTATATCAAAAGGATCATACACCATGACCAAGTGGGAATCATCCCAGGGATGCAAGGATGGTACAACATTTGAAAATCCATCAACATCGTCCACCACATCAACAAAAAGAAAGACAAAAACCACATGATCATCTCCATAGATGTTGAAAAAGCATTTGACAAAATTCAATATCCATCTATGATAAAAACTCTCAGCAAAATGGGAATATAGGGCAAGTACGTCAACATAATAAAGACCATGTTTGATAAACCCACAGCCAACATTATACTGAACAGCGAGAAGCTGAATGCATTTCCTCTAAGATTGGGAACTAGACAGGAATGCCCACTCTCCCCACTGTTATTTAACATTGTCCTGGATATCCTAGCCACGACAATCAGACCAAACAAAGAAATACAAGGAATCCAGATTGGTAAAGAAGAATTTAAACTGTCACTATTTGCAGACGATATGATATTGTACATAAAAAACCCTAAAGTCTCCACTCCAAAACTACTAGAACTGGTATTGTAATACAGCAAAGTTACAGGATACAAAATTAACACACAGAAATCTGTAGCTTTCCTATACACTAACAGTGAACCAATAGGAAGAGAAATCAGGAAAACAATTCCATTCACAACTGCATCAAAAAGAATAAAATACCTAGAAATAAATCTAACCAAAGAAGTGAAAGACCTATACCCTGAAAACTACAAATCACTCTTAAGAGAAATTAAAGCAGACACTAACAAATGTAAACTCATCCCATGCTCAAGGCTAGGAAGAATTAATATCGCCAAGATGGCCATCCTGCCCAAAGCAATATACAGATTTGATGCAATCCCTCTCAAATTACCAGCAACATTCTTCAATGAACTGAAGCAAATAATTCAAAAATTCATATGGAAACACCAAAGACCCCGGATAGCCATAGCAATCCTGAGAAAGAAGACTAAAGTAGGGGGGATCTCACCACCCAACTTCAAGCTCTAATACAATGCCATAGTAATCAAGACATTTTGGTACCGGCACAAGAACAGAGCCACAGACCAGTGGAAAAGATTAGAGACTTCAGACATGAACCCAAATATATATGGTCAATTAAAATTTGATAACGGTGCCATGGACATACAATGGCGAAATGACAGTTTCTTCAACTGATGGTGCTGGCAAAATTGGACAGTTACATGTAGGAGAATGAAACTGGACCACTGTCTAACCCCATCCACAAAAGTAAATTCAAAATGGATCAAAGACCTGAATGTAAGTCATGAAACCTTTAAACTTTTAGAAAAAAACATAGGCAAAAACTTTTTAGACATAAACATGAGTGACCTCTTCTTGAACATATCTCTCGAACAAGGAAAACAACAGCAAAAATGATCAACTGGGACTACATTAAGATGAAAAGCTTCTGTACAGCAAAAGACACCATCAATAGAACAAAAAGGAACACTACAGTATGGGAGAATATTTTTGAAAATGACAGATCTGATAAATGCTTCACGTCGAAAATATATAAAGAGCTCACACGCCTCAACAAACAGAAAACAAATAATCCAATTAAAAAATGGGCAGAGGAACTGAACAGACAGTTCTCCAAATAAGAAATACAGATGGCAAACAGACACATGAAAAGATGCTCCACATCGCTAATTATCATAGAAATGCAAATTAAAACTACAATGAGATATCACCTCACACCAGTAAGGATGTCTGCCATCCAAAAGACAAACAACAACAAATGTTGGCGATGCTGTGAAGAAAGGGGAACCCTCCTACACTGCTGGTGGGAATGTAAATTAGTTCAACCATTGTGGAAAGCAGTATGAGTGTTCACCAAAATTCTCAAAACAGACCTACCATTTGACTCAGGAATTCCACTCCTAGGAATTTACCCTAAGAACACAGCATTCAAGTTTGAGAAAGACTGATGCACCCCTATGTTTATCGCAGCACTATTTACAATAGCTAAGAACTGGAGGCAACCTGAATGTCCATTGGTAGTTGAATGGATAGAGGATGTGGTACATATTCACAATGGAATACTACTCAGCCATAAGAAGAGGGAAAATCATACCATTTGCAGCAACATGGATGGAGCTGCAGGGTATTATGCTCAGTGAAATAAGCCAAGTGGAGAAAAGAAATACCAAATGATTTCACTCATCTGTGGAGTATAAGAACAAAGGAAAAACTGAAGGAACAAAACAGCAGCGTAATTACAGAACTGAAGAATGGACTAACAGGTACCAAAGGGAAAGGGACTGGGGAGAATGGGTTGGATGGAGGGGTAATGGGGGAAAGAAGAATGGGGTTATTAAGATTAGCATGCATAATGGGGGGGTGGGAGAAAGGGGAGGGCTGTACAACACAGAGAAGAGAAGTAGTGATTCTACAATATTTTGCTAGGCTGATGGACAGTGACTGTAAAGGGGTTTATAGGGGACCCTGGTATAGGGGAGAGCCTAGTAAACATAATATTCTTCATGTAAGTGTAGATTAAAGATAACAAAAAAAAGAAAGAAAGAAAAGGGGGATTACTGCCTGATAGGGTAAAACTTACTGTAAATCAATGATTAATGAATGGTTTAAATATACTTCATTTTGATCACTTAAATGGTGTCAGGTGATTGGCTATGGCGGTACATTTTTCTGATAATATTCCTTTCTCTTAAAAAAAAAGGCAGTTCCTGTTTGGTGACCTCCAAGGAGTTCTACACAGTGGTATAAAGTACATATCAAAGTGTAGGCAAAGGGTCTGTTTGTGTTTATACAGAGGATCAAAGCCTAATTTGGCTACCCAGAAAATGAACTAAGTTATGACATGAAGAAGAACTTCCAACGTCAGCACTCTCTGGAAGACTCATACCAGAATTGCTCATCAAAAAACTTCAACAAAGATCCATGTGCTGCTACAGCTCTAGCTGCATTCACCCACCTTTCCTGGACTTGCCATGGGAATGAAGAAGGAGATATCTAAGCTGGCCTGTGCATACAGTAAAACAACAAATTTGACTGGATCTATACTGTTGGAACTCAACCAAGAATTAGAAGAAGTGCAAGTTGTAGCGCTCCAAAATTTTACAACTACAGACTATCTTGTGTTTAAAGAACATATGGGATGTGAACAGTACCCAGGAATGGGTTGTTTTAATTTGTCTGATTTCTCTCAGACTGGTAAAGTACAGCTGGTCAATATCCATCATATCATAGATAAATTTTCACAAATGCCTAGGATGCCTAACTGGTTTTCTTCATTTCAGTGAAATAGCTGGTAATTAAAGATCTGCTTTGGTTATGTAACTGTATTCCTATTATGTTAATGTGTGTGCACAACTTAATTAGTAGTTTAAAACCTATACATGCCTAAGTTACTCTACAAGTAGTTATGTCAAAGAAATCCTCAATCTTCCCATGTTTTCTTCCGCCTGCTACTTCTATAGCTTTTCTTCTTCCTTCCTAATTACAACCCTTAAATAGAATTTGTGCCTCATATCGAATTTACCGAGTATCATAATTCCTCCAAGTGGTAAAGATACCTCAAGACAAATGCTGGGCATAGAAGCCACAGGGCATAAATCTGCAAAGAAGTAAAAAGCTAACCTTTTCAAACAATATGGCCTCTCTCTCACTTACCATCTTTACATTTCCCTGTATGGCACCGGAATATGACTGGTTAGCCAGAGACGGGTAAGATTCCTCAAGGGAGGAACAACCTAAGACAGGCACAGTCACAGGGGGACCATCAGGTGAGAAATTGGGGATCAGCAGAGGTGAGGCTTAGAACCTCACCCCCCTCCCCCTTTTCTGAGAGAAATCTTCTGCATCCGTGGATGTTTTGCTGCCCTTGTCTAGCTTGGATTAACACATAGTCTATAGGCACACACCTGATCATCTACATTTGCTCTCTTACAACACTAAACTATGTTTTCTACCTTTATCTTGCATCTACCTACCACTTCAGCATTTTATTTAAAAAAAAATAATAATAATAATAAGGGAGAAATGTGGGATTCACATATAAATCAAGTATAAAAATCAAACGAATATTCATATTTGACCTGATTGTTTATAGTTCACAATGTGTGGTCAAAACCGAAAGTTTCTGTGATGACTGCCGTTGTACTATTCACCATGTAAGAACTTATTAACTATGTAAGAATTTGTTCACCATGTAAGAACTTGTTCATTATGCTTCAGAAGACTGGAGACTGACGAGAATTAGGCTTGAGGTGGATTAATGATTGTGCATTGAGCATTGAGTCCCCTATACAGAATTTTATTGTTGTTAACAACCATTTGATCAATAAATATGAGAGATGCCCTCTCAAAAAAAAAGATTATATATCGATTATACATCAATTAACAAAAAGAAAAGTAACATTGTGTATGTTTACGGTGCAAACCATGAAAATTTAAAACCATATATGTGGTGAATGACAATTGCAATAATGTTGCTAAACACATTACCCCACATAATTGCATATTTTTGTTACATGACGTCTTTTAGAATTTACTCTCAGCAACTTTAAATTATATAATGCAGCATGGTTAATTATATTCAACATGCTGTACATTTGATTCCCAGGACCAATCATTTCTTACTAGTTGTATAAATTTATTTTAAATTTTTTATTAAGGTACATTTGACATACACTCTTATGAGTTTTTCACATGAAAAAGCAATGTGGTTACTAAATTCACGCATATTATGAAGTCCCCACCCATACCCCAATGCAGTCACTGTCCATCAGTTCAGCAAGTTGCCAGAGATCCACTATGTGCCTTCTCTGTACTACACTGTTCTCCCCATGACCCCCGAACACCATGTGTACTAAACATAATACCCCTCAGTCCCCTTATTCCTCCCTCCCCACCTGCCCTCCCACACCCCTCCCCTTTGGTAACCACTAGTCTCTTCTTGGAGTCTCTGAGTTTCCTGTCATTTTGTTCCTTCAGTTTTGCTTCATTGTTATACTGCAGTTGTATAAATTTCAATAAAATCATAGAGCTGTGTAACTACTACCACAATCAAGGTACAGCACATGTCCACCACCTTCCTAAATTCCCCTGTGCCCTTTTGGTAGAAAATTCCTTTTTCCCTTCTCTCCGTGGCAACCACTCATCTCTTTCTGACCCTATAGGTTAGCCTTTTACAGAATATCCTGTAAATATAATCATGAAGTATGTAATCTTTTCTTTAAATTAAACTTTTTATTTTAAAATAATTGTAGATTCACATGCTGTTGTTAAAATTCGACCTAATGGTAATGCCTTGTAAAACTATAGTGAAATACCAGAATCAGGATTAGCTTTGATGCAGTCAAGGTACAGAACATTTCCATCACCACAAAGAAACCCCCCATTGCCCTTTTATAGCAATACCTACTTCCCTCCCTCCCAAGCCCATCATCCTCACCCCTTGGCAACTACTAATTTGTTCTTTGTTTCTAATTTTGTCATTTCAAGATTGTTGTATCAATAGAATCATAGAGTTTGTGTAATACTTTGGGACTGGCTTTCATTGATATACAATCTTATGAAAGTTTCTCATGAGCAACATTGTAGTATCAACATTCATCCATATTATCATGTTGCCCCACACCCCACTGCAAAAACTGTCCATCAGCATCGTAAGATGTTATAGAGTCATTACATGTCTTCTTCCTGCTATACTGCTTCCCTGTGTTCTACTTATATTATGTGTCCAAATTATAATGCTCTCTAATCCCCTTTTCCTTCCCTGCTTGCCAACCCTCCTCAAACCCTTTCCTTTGGTAACTGCTAGTCACTTCTTAGAGTCTGTGAGTCCGCTGCTGTTTTGTTCGTTCAGTTTTGTTTTAATGTTATACTCCACAAATGAGTTGTATAAATTTATTTGTATAAATTATTTGTATAAATTATTTGATATTTGTTTTTCACCAACTAGCTTATTTCAATGAGCTAAATACTGTCTAGCTCCATCCATGTTTTTGCTAATGGTAGGATTTATTTTTCTCTTTTGGCTGAATAGTATGCCATTGTCTATATGTATTACATCTACTTATGGACACTTAGGTTACTTCCATATCTTGCCTAATACAAAGAGTGCTGTGATAAACATAGGGGAACCATATATCTTTTTGAATCAGGATCTTGTTCCCTTTCGGTAAATTCCTAGGAGTGGAAGTCCTGGGTCAGGTGGTATTCCTATTTTTAGTTTTTTAAGGAAGCTTCTCTTGCTTTCCACAATGATAGAACTAATTTACCTTCTCACCAACAGTGTAGGAGGGTTGCCCTTTCTCCACATCCTTGTCAGCATTTGTTGTCTCTTGTCTTTTGGATGATGGCCATCTTAACTTGTATGAGGTGATGTCTCATTGTGGTTTTAATTGGCATTTCTCTGATGATTAGTGATGTGGAGCACCTTTTCATATGCCTGTTGGCCATCTGAATTCCTTCTTTGGCAAAGTATCTGTTCAGATCCTCTACCTATTTTTTGATCAGGTTATTTCTTTTTTGGGTGTTGAGGGAATGGAGCTCTTTATATATGTTGGATGTCAACCCTTTATTGGATATGTCATTTATGAAAATATTCTCCCATATGGTAGGATGCCTTTTTGTCCTGCTGCTTGTGTCCTTTGCTGTATGGAAGATTTTTAGTCTGATGTAGTTCCACTTGTTCATCTTTCTTTTATTTCCCTTGCACAGTGAGATACACTCATGAAGTAGTTGTTCATTTTTACATTCAAGAGAGTTTTGCCTAGGTTTCCTTCTAAGAGCTTTATGGTTTCATGACATACATTCAGGTATTTGATCCATTTCAAGTTTACTTTTGTGTATGGAGTAAGACAGTAATCCAGTTTCATTCCCTTTCATGTAGCTGTCCAGTTTTACCAACACCAGTTGTTGAGGAGGCTGTCATTTCCCCATGGAATGTCCATGGCTCCTTTATATATATTAATTGGCCATATATGTGTGGCTTTATGTCTTGGCTCTCTATTCTGTTCCATTGATATATGTGTCTGTTCTTGTGCCAGTACCAAATTGTCTTGATTATTGTGGCTTTGTAGTAGAGCTTGAAGTTGAAGAGACTAATCCCCCAGCTTTATTGTTCATTCACAGGATTGTTTAGGCTATTTGGGGTCTCTTGAAGTACCATATGTATTTTAGAACTATTTGTTCCAGTTCGTTGAAGAATGCTGTCAGTATTTTGGTAGGAATTGCAGTGAATCTGTAGATTGTGTTAGGCAGGATGGTCATTTTGACAATATTAATTCTTCCTACCCAAGTGAAATTGATGAATTTCCATTTATTAGTGTCCTCTTTGATTTCTCTCAATAGTGTTCTTGTAGTTTTCAGGGTATAGGTCTTTTACTTGCTTGGTTAGGTTTATAGAAATATAATAGGTGTATAGGAATGCAACAGATTTCTGTGCATTTAATTTGTACCCTGAAAATTTGCTGAATTCAGATATTGGTTCTGGTAGTTTTGGAGTGGATTCTTTAGGGATTTTATATACAATATCATGTCATCTGCAAACAGTGACATTTAACTTCTTTCTTACCAATCTGGATGCCTTCTATTTCTTTGTGTTGTCTGATTTCCGTGGCTAGGACCTCCAGTACTATGTTGAATAAAAGTGGGGAGAGTGGACATCCCTGTCTTGTTCCCAATCTTCAAGGAAAAGATTTCATCTTTTCACTGTTAAGTATGATGTTTGATTTGGATTTGTCATGTATGGCATTTATTATGTTGAGGTATTCACCATTTATACCCATTTTGTTGAGAGCTTTTATCATGAATGTGTGTTGAATTTTGTCAAATGCTTTTTCATTATCTATGGAGATGATCATGTGATTTTTGTCCTTCTTTTTATTGATATCGAGGATGATGATGGAGTTTTGAATGTTGTACCATCTTTCCATGCCTGGGATGAATTCCACTTGATCATGATGGATGATCCTCTTGATGCATTTTTTAATTCAGTTTGCTAATATTTTGTTGAGTATTTTTGCATCTATGTTCATCAGGGATATTGGTCATAGCTTTTTGTAGTGTCTTTGCCTGGTTTTGCTAATAGAGGGATGCTGGCTTCATGGAATGAGTTTGGAAGTATTCCCCCCTCTTGTATTTTTTTGGAAAACCTTAAGAAGAATGAGCATTATGTCTTCTCTAAATGTCTGATGAAATTCTGTGGTGAATCCATCTGGTCCAGGGATTTTATTCTTGGGTTGTTTTTTGACTGCACATTCAATTTCACTGCTGGTAATTGGTCTCTTCAGATTTTCTGTTTCTTCCTGGGTCAGTCTTGTAAGATTGTTACTAGAAAGATATCTATTTCTTCTAGGTTATCCAGTTTGTTAGCAAAGAATTTTTCATAGTATTTTCTAATAATTCTTTGTATTTCTGTGGTGTCCCTAGTGATTTTTCCTTTCTTATTTCTGGTTTTGTTTATGTGTGTAGAATCTCTTTTTTCTTGATAAGTCTGACTAGGGGTTTATCTATTTTGTTTATTTTCTCAAAGAACAGTCCCGTGGTTTCATTAATTTTTTCTATTGTTTTATTTGTTTCAATATTATTTATTTCTTCTAATCTTTATTATGTGCCTCCTTCTACTGACTTTGGGCCTCATTTGTTCTCTTTTTCCAGTTTCAATAATTGTTCATTTAAACTGTTCATTTGGGATTGTCCTTTGTTCTTTAAATAGGCCAAATTTGCTATACACTTTGCTCTCAACAAAATGGGTATAGAGAGCAAGTACCTCAACATAATAAAGGCCACTTCCTCTGCCTTCACTGCATCAAACAGAAGTTGGTGTGCTGCACTGTTGTTTTCATTTGTGTGCATACATTGCTTGATTTCTGTTTTAATTTGGTCATTGACCCATTGATTATTTAGGAGCATGTTGTTAAGCCTTCATATGTTTGTGAGCCTTCTTGTTTTCTTTGTACAATTTATTTCTTGTTTCATACCTGTGTGATATGAGAAGTTGGTTGGGAGAATTTCAATCTTTTTGAATTTACTGCGGCTCTTTTTGTGGCCTAGTATGTGGTCTATTCTGGAAAATGTTCCATGCGCACTTGAGAAGAATGTGCAACCTGCTGCTTTTGGATGGAGTGTTCTATAGTTATTTGTTAGGTCCATCTATTTTAAAGTGCTGTTCAGTGCTTCTGTGTTCTTACTTATTTTTCATCTGGTTAATCTGTCCTTTGGAGTGAGTGGTATATTGAATTCTCCTAAAATGAATGCATTTCATTCTATTTCCCCCTGTAATTCTGTTAGTATTTGTTTCACATATGTAGGTTCTCCTTCATTGGGTGAATAGATATTTATAATGGTTATATCCTCTTGTTGAACTGACTCCTTTATCATTATGTAATGTCCTTTTTTGTTTTTTGTTACTTTCTTTGTTTTGAAGTATATTTTGCCTGATACAAGTACTCCACCACCTACTTTTTTCTCCCTATTTTTGCATGAAATATCTTTTCCAATCCCTTCACTTTCATTCTGTGCATGCCTTTGGGTTTGACGTTAGTCTCTTGCAGGCAGCATATAGACTGGTCTTGCTTTTTTATCCATTCTCTAATATGTCTTTGGATTGATGCATATAGTCCATTTACATTTAGGGTGATTATTGATAGATATGTACTTAGTGCCATTGCAGTATTTAGATTCATGGTTGCAAAATTTTCAAAGGCAGTTTCTTTACTATCTAACAGTCTCCTTTAAGTAACTTATTACACTATTATAAACATAGTCTGAAGATTCTTTTTTCTCTCCCTTCTTTTCTTCCTCATACACACTTTATATGGTAGGTGGCATATTCTGTATTCTTTGTACATCCCTTGACTGACTTTTTGGCTAATACATTTAATTTTCTACTTGGTTACTATTTAATAGGGCTGCTTCCTTTGCTGTGGTTTTAGTTTCTCTGCTTACAGTTATTTATTCTTAGCCACACTTCCATCTAGAGAAGTCCCATTAGAATACACTGTAAAGATGGTTTGTGGGTGGTAAATAGCCTCAAATTTTGCTTACCTGGGAATTGTATAATCCCTCCATCAAATTTAAATGATAATCTTGCAGGGTAGAGTATTCTTGGTTTGAGGCCCTTCTCCTTTATTGCATTGAATATATCATGCCACTCCTTTCTGGCCTGGAAGTTTTTGGCTGAGAAGTCTGATGATAGCCTAATGGGTTTTCCTTTGTAGTTGTTCTTTTATCTCTCTCTAGCTGATTTTACTACTCCGTCCTCTGCCATTTTAATTATTATCTGTCTTGGTGTTGTCTTCCTTGGGTCCCTTGTGTTGGGAGATCTGTGGACTTCCATGGCCGCAGGCCTTTCTTGACCAATATCTTCCCCCTTGACACAGAGACAACTGCACAATTAAATCAGGTCACCTCCCTGGGCCAATTCCAGCAAACCCTCCAGAAACTGGAAGTAGCTCCAGAAGGGAAGAAGTATTCATTTTGAGTGAGGAGACTTCTTCTTAGCTAAGACAGTGCCCTCTACTGGTTCTTCTATCACCCGAATCTGGGAAGGACTGCTTAAGGTAATTCCCCTCACTCCCACTGCAACAAAGGTGACAGGGCACAAGTCTCCAATCCATGACTCCTGACTGAGGGCCTCGGTGTCTGAAAAACCAAGCTGTCCTCTGATCAAGTAGGACTCCCTATCCCATTATTCTTGTGAGTTTGTAGGATATCTGAAGATCCTTTTTAAGTGACAGATGCTTAAGACAAGCACCTCATGACTCCAGAGTCCTAGATCCTTTTCGGCATCACTGTGGGAGTGGAACTTCTTGTTCTCTTATTGTTCAATATTTTTGTGACCCCCCTCCCAGTTGCCAGCATATCTCTGCCCCTTCTGGGTTTAAAGTACAAGCAATGGCCTTAAACCACACTTATTACTATTATTAACACCTTTCTTATTAACTCTTTTCATGGCAGCAGTGTATCCTCTGACTCCAGTAGTTAACAAAACTGCTAATCTAAGTAACCAGACCAATAATTGGATCTGCCCCCACTGAGATCATTTGGTGGATGATACAGATCTCCTCAGAATTCTAGTATCACTAGAAACAACTGCTCATACCATAACACAATATTGGGGTTTTTCTTTTACAAACTACACCACCACCAAAAACGATGGACTAGGTAGAGGCCCGTGTTCCCCTGATCCACAGTGGGTTATTCCACTACTAGCTAAGCAATTAGGCAAAGTCCAGCACCTTGCTGCCAAAGGCTGGCTGTGCTTCTCTGATTCATGGGGCATGGATCTTCTGTTTCTATAACACCACCTTTATGTATAATCATACCTTTCCTGAGTGGAAGCCACAATTCTGGGGGGCTTCCACTGAAAAGGATGAGGACTTTAATGTCTATAGCCTTCCTAAACCATCATCCGAGACCCCTGTTTGCCTGGCAAATATCTGGTGTCTGGTTGTGGTGGAGCAATTATATATTCAATGGCGCCAATCATTATGATGATGAGATTTGGGCCATAGCCAATAATTCACTGGGGCAAGAGGCTCTTGGCTCTGGAACTAAAACAAAGACAGTCTTCTACATCTCCTGTGACAACCTCGAGCCCTACCCTCATTTTTATGTCATTCAGATCATTTTTGGAAGCCTTCACTGTCAGATTACTAATACTCATAATGAATCCCTCACTGACTTCTCTCCCTTATGTGCTCATGATTATTTCACATTCTTAAAATACTCTAGTTTTGACCCCTGTGGGCCAAAGGTTTCCTCTATTTTGGCCAACTATAGTAGTCTCCCAACCTCACACAAGTATTCTCAGCTACAAGGATGGTCCCCTGGAATCTCACTTTCTAGGATTGGAGTATTTTTCTTTGTGGAACAAATGTGTGCTTGGCCCTGCTGAGGGTATGGAGAGGGTGGTGCACAATAATTGCAACTATTCCTGATGTTCTGACTCAACTTACCTCCTTCTTCACCTCCAGGCAGATGCCTGACCCAGGTCCCTTCCTGGATGTGTCACCATGGCACCAGCCTAGGAGCCAGGTGCCCCAGAACCCTGATTTCAGTGGGCCATCCACAGATAGTGCAATTTAGAAATGAATGGCCTGGATACTTCGTATTTCATGGCCTGTTTTGGTTGATAGGGATTCCTGAGCTCAAAAGGAGCATTAGAAACATCTCCCTAGTGATGTGAGGCACCTCAAAAGTAAGAGTAGGAGCAATAGAAACCTAGCAAAAAGCCTCAGAATCCTCAGCTCAGGCTGTTCTTGGTTTAGGAGAGCCTTGGATATGCTCACAGCTGAGGCCTGGGGCACCTGTGCTGTGCCCAGTGAGACTTGCTGTTTTTATGTTGTCACCTTAGGACTAGTAGAAGGGAATTTAGAGAGGATCAAGCAGCACATCCATCTCATTAATAAGCTCACAGAAAGGGAAATTCAGGACTCCTGACTGGGCCACATTGTCAAATCCATCATGGGCAGCTGTGGCCCCAGCTGGCACCCTTCATTCCCCTCCCTGGAATGATATTATTTCTTCTCATATTTGGACCATGTCTACTTAGTCTTCTAATTAAATCTGTCACCTCTTATTTAGAAAACATGAAGGGCCAGATGGTGATGCAAATGGGACCCCCCCCATGACAGTCATCCTACATTTACCAGGGGTCAGAAGATAAGCCACTCAGAGAGTTGAACACAGCCTGCTGTTCCCCAGGAGTCTCCCATTGTCAGAAGGAAGCAGCCTAAGTGGTCTTTGCCCTTCTCCCTAGGGACAGTGAGGGTTATCTCTTCTGAGTTCAGGTTGAGACAGGTGGTACTCAGGCAGATAAAGCCCAAGGCCCTGGTAAGGTAAAGTCATGGTCAAGGCTTCACAGTAAACAAGAAGTCTCACTCTGGACATCTGGGAAAATCAGCCAGAAAAAAAAAGGTTTTTTTTTTCTCTTCCCTTTTATCCCAGCATGGCCATAGAAACAAGTACCATCAATAACTCCCAGACACCTGCATGCTTTCTGTGCTGATAATCCCCAGACAAGGCAGCTCTAGGGGCATGCCCTCTTGGAGCACTTCTGGCCATTTGGAGTTTTACTCTTTCCTTTTCACTTCATTAAAAACTTTGCTGGTTGCTCCATACTCTTGTCTTCTGACTTTATTCTTCATAGGCTCCAAGATATGATCCTGGGAAAGCAGCATCTTCACTGGTAAAAACTTCACCTAGCACATGTCATTTAAAAATAATTTCTACGCAGGAAAAGCTAACGACTAGAGCTACCTCTACTACTGTAGGGATACTTGCATTTGATAGGAAAGATTTATACCTGCTTTGTTTTGTTAATTGAAGATTCATGTGTAATAACCATATCTGATTTCAGTGTGTCTCAGGTAATGGTTTAATAAAAATAATATACATTGAAGTATATTTGGGCTTGAATATATTTTCCCTCAGGAAAGTTCCATTTTAAATATATTAAAGGAGATGTAATGCATTTAGAAATCATGCATTGTTATCTTATGTTTTCCTGTTGATCCTATAAGATATAGTTTCCAATTAGTTAACCATGTTGTAATCAACACCTCATGATGTTCACATAATTTTATTATAACAGACTTTTTAATTTACCAAATAAATACTGAAAAATCATGTTTGCTTATTTTATTCTGGGTATGTGGCACATACTACCTTTCTGTTGTATCACAGTAACTAATGAAATTAGAAAGTCTTTTGACCAGAATTTTAAGGTGCATATTAAGAAAATTGCCAAATTGCACAAATTTGCTGTGGAGACAAATCAAAATCAGGCTTGCACTGATTTTGTGAATTCTTGATTCACTCTATTTCAGTAACACATTTTGTGATCATGTTTTTTTAAGAATGATGCTATTTATTTTGTGCTTTCCTCCCATATATTATTATTATTTTTATTTTGTTATCATTAATCTACAATTACATGAAGAACATTATGTTTATTAGGTTCTACCCTACCCCAAGTCCCGTGCCACCAACCCCATTACAGTCACTTTCCATAAGCATTGTAAGATGTTGTAGAGTCATTACTTGTCTTCTCTGTGTTGTAGTCCTCCCCTTTCCACCACACCCACATTATACATGCTAATCAGAATACCCCCTTTCTTCTTCCCATCCCTTATCCCTCCTTACCCTCCCATTCTCCCTAT
Source organism: Manis javanica (assembly GCF_040802235.1). Lineage (NCBI taxonomy): Eukaryota > Metazoa > Chordata > Mammalia > Pholidota > Manidae > Manis > Manis javanica. Next base: position 70,669,695 of record NC_133169.1, on the reverse strand, counting down.
TCTCTTTCCTTTTGGTAACTGTTAGTCCATTCTTGGGTTCTGTGATTCTGCTGCTGTTTTGTTCCTTCAGCTTTTCTTTTGTTCTTATACTCCACAGATCAGTGAAATCATTTGGTATTTGTCTTTATCCACTTGGCTTATTTCACTGAGCATAATACCCTCTAGCTCCATCCATGTTGTTGTAAACTGTAGGATTTGTTTTCTTCTTAAGGCTGAATAATATTCCATTGTGTATATGTACCACATCTTCCCTGTATATCTGATAAAATTCTGAGATAAGTTCAACTGGACTGGTGGCTTTTTTCTTGGGTAGTTTTTTGATTACCACTTCAATTTCTTTGCTGGTAGTTGGTTTGTTTAGATTTTGTGTTTCTTCCTTGGTCAGTCTAGGAAGGTTGTATTTTTCTAGGAAGTTGTCCATTTCTTCTAGGTTTTCTAGCTTCTTAGCATCTAGGTTTTCATAGAAGTCTCTAATATTCTTTGTATTTCTGTGGGATCCATCATGATGTTTCCTTTCTCATTTCTGATTCTGTTGATGGGTGTTGACTCTCTTTTACTCTTAATAAGTCTGGCTAGAGGCTTATCTAATTTGTTTATTTTCTCAAAGAACGAGCTCTTGGTTGCATTGATTTTTTCTATTGTTTTATTCTTCTCAATTTTGTTTATTTCTTCTCTGATCTTTATTATGTCCCTTCTTCTGCTGACTTTAGGCCTAATTTGTTCTTCTTTTTCCAATTTTGATAACTGTGACATTAGACTATTCATTTGGGATTGTTCTTCCTTCTTTAAATATGCCTGGACTGCTATATACTTTCCTCTTAAGACTGCATTTGCTTTGTCCCACAGAATTTGGGGCTTGGGTTTGTTGTCATTTATTTCCACATATTGCTGTATCTCCATTTTAATTTGGTCGTTGATCCATTGACTATTTAGGAGCATGCTTTTAAGCCTCCATGTGTTTGTGAGCCTTTTTGCTTTCTTTGTACAATTTATTTGTAGTTTTATAACTTTGTGGTCTGAAAAGTTGGTTGGTAGAATTTCAAGCTTTTGGAATTCACTGAGGCTCCTTTTGTGGCCTAGTATGGGGTCTATTCTGGAGAATGTTACATGTGCACTTCAGAAGAATGTGCATCGTGTTGCTTTTGTGTGTAGAGTTCTATAGATGTCTATTAGGTCCATCTGTTCTAGTGTGTTGTTCAGTCCCTCTGTGTCCTTACTTCTTTTCTGTCTTGTAGAACAGACCTTCCGAGTGAATGGTGTGTTGAAGTCTCCTAAAATGAATGCATTGCATTCTATTTCCTCCTTTAGTTCTGTTAGTATTTGTTTCACGTATGCTGGTGCTCCTGTGTTGGGTGTATATATATATTTGTAAAATGGTTATATCCTCTTGTAGGACTGAGCCCTTTATCATTATGTAATGTCCTTCTTTATCTCTTGTTACTTTCTTTGTTTTGAAGTGTATTTTGTCTGATATTAGTACTGTGACACCTGCTTTTTTCTCCGTATTGTTTGCATGAAATATCTTTTTCCATCCCTTGACTTTTAGTCTGTGCATGTCTTTGGGTTTGAGGTGAGTCTCTTGTAAGCAGCATATAGATAGGTCTTGGTTTTTATCTACTCGGTCACTCTATGCTTTTGGTTGGTGCATTCAGTCCATTTACATTTAGGGTTTTTATCAATAGGCATGTACTCATTGCCATTTCAGGCTTTAGATTCATGGTTACCAAAGTTACAGGTTACTTTCCTTACTATCTAAGAGTCTAACTTAACTCACTTAGTATGCTGTTATTTACACAGTCTAAAGGTTCATTTCTATTTCTCCTCCTTTTTCTTCCTCCTTCATTCTTTATATGTTAGGTATCAAATTCTGTACTTTTTGTCTATCCCTTGATTGACATTGGGGAAAGTTAATTTAATTTTGCATTTCATTCATAATTAGCTTTTCTACTTTCTTTACTGTGGTTTTATTACCTCTGGTGACAGCTATTCAATCTTAGGAATACTTCCATCCAAAATAGCCTGTAGAGATGGTTTGTGGGAGGTAAATTCTCTCAGCTTTTGCTTATCTTTATATTGTTTAATCCCACCTTCAAATTTAAATCATAATCTTGCCAGATAAAGTAATCTTTGTTCCAGGCCCTTCTTCTTCATGGCATTAAATACATCATGCCACTCTCTTCTGGCCTGTAAGCTTTCAGCTGGGAAGTCTGATGTTAGCCTGATGGGCTTTCCTTTGTATGTGATCTTATTTCTGTCTCTGGCTGCTTTTAACAGTCTGTCCTTATCCTTGATCTTTCCCATTTTAATTACTATGTGTCTTGGTGTTGTCTTCTTTGGATACCTTGTGCTGGAAGATCTGTGGATCTCCATGGCCTGAGAGACTATGTCCTTCCCCAGATTGGGGAAGTTTTCAGCAACTACCTCGTCAAAGACACTTTATATACCTTTCTCTGTCTTCTTCTTCTGGTATCCCTATAATGTGAATATTGTTCTGCTTGGATTGGTCACACAGTTCTCCCAATATTCTTTCATTGGAAGAGATCCTTTTTTCTCTCTGTGTCTCAGCTTCTTTGTATTCCTTTTCCTGAGTTTCTATTTCTTTTGTTGTCTCCTCCACTGTATCCAACATGCTTTTAATACTCTCCATCATGCTCTTCAATGATTGGATCTCTGACCTGAATTCATTACTGAGTTCCCAGATGTCTTTCTGTGCCTCCATTAGATTGTTGATGATTTCTATTATGAACTCCCTATCACAAAGAGGAATGAGGTCCATATCATTTAAATCTTTCCTGGGAGTTGTATTAATAATTTTACTCTGAACAAGTTTCCTTTTGCATTCCATGTTTGTATACGGAGCCCTCTAGTGTCCAGAAGCTCTATTCTGGAGCTGCTCAGTCCCTGAAGCAATATCGGGGGTCTCAGGTGATGGGTACTGGTGCCTGGGTGGAGGAAAGTGCTGTTCCCCATCTCCCAGTTGCTGTGCCTGTCTCCACTGCCTGAGCCAGTGGACCAGGCACACAGGTATAAGTTCTTGTCCCAGAGCAGCTGGATATGGATCCCTGCATTCCACAAGTGGCTGGAATCCCAGTCTCCCCAGGAAATCTGCCTGTATTAACTTTCCAACCAGTTAGTCATGTGAGTCTCATGAAAGCACCATGAAATGTAGGTTTGTGCTCCCAGTGCAGATCTCTGGAGCTAGGTATACAGCAGTCCCAAGCCTTCCAATACCTCCCTGATCCATTTCTCTTCCTCTCATTGGTGAGCTGGTGGGAGAGGGGCTCGTGCCATGCCGAGCCACAGCTCTGGTATGTTACCCTGTAAGTTGAGGTCTGCTGTTTTCTCTAGGTTTATGCAGTCTGACGTGATCCTCTTTCCTGTTTATCTCTCATGATTAGTTGCACCGACTGTATTTTCTAATTGTGTACAATTTTAGGAGAAAGCCTCTGTCTCTCCTCTCATGCCGACATCTTTAAACTCACCACACCCCTTTGCTCCGATAAGAGTTTAACATCAAAATTATGTAATGAGCTCCCTCACACACCTTAACACCCAGATAACAAATAACCCAAATATGAAATAGGTGGAGAATCTGAACAGACAGTTCTCCAAAGTAGTAAATTAGATGGCCAATAGGCAAATGAAAAGATGTGCCACATCACTAATTATTAAGGAAATGTAAATTAAAATCACAATGAGTTATCACCTCACACCAGTTAGGGTGGTCAATATCCAAAAGACAAGAAACACCAAATGCTGATGAGGATATGGAGAAAGGGGAAACCTCCTACACTGCTGGTGGGAATATAATCTAGTTCAACCATTGTCAAAAGCAATATGGAGGTTCCTCATAAAACTACAATTAGAAATACCATTTGACCTGGGAATTCCACTCTTAGGAATTTACCCAAAGAAAACATCTTCTCAGATTCAAAAAGACATATTCACCCCTATGTTTATTGCAACATTATTTACAGTAGTCAAGATATGGAAGCAACCTAAGTGTTCATTAGTAGATGAATGGATAAAGAAGGTGTGGTACATATACACAATGGAATACTATTCAGCCATAAGAAAGAAACAAATCCCACCATTTGCAACAACATGGATGGAGCTAGAGGTTATTGTGCTCAGTGAAATAAGCCAGAGGGATAGAGACAACTAACAAATGATTTCCCTCATTTGTGGAGTATAACAACGAAGCAATCCTGAAGGAACAAAACAGCAGCAGACTCACAGACTCAAGGAAATGACTAGCGGTTATCAAAGGGAAAGGGTTGGGGAGGGTGGGTGGAGAGGGATGGAGAAGGCATCAAGGGGTATTATAGTTAGCACACAATATAGATAAGTCATGGAGAAAGCAGTATAGGACGGAGAAGACAAGTAGTGACTCTACAGCATCTGATGGGTATTGATTGCAATGGGGTGGGGAGGACTTGAAAATATGAGTGATTGTTGAAATCACAATGTGGCTCATGTGAAACCTTCATAAGACTATATATCAATGATACCTCAATTTAAAAAACAAAAAGAATTCAGGAAAAAAAAGTTCATTTCCTATTAAATTCTTAAACTGATTTAAAATGTAGGATCTATTCTGAACTCTGAATTCTACTGCATGTGTCTATATGTCTGTCACTCATAGTTGACTACTGTACCTTTCCAGGATGTTTTAAATAAGGAAGTATATTCTCTAATCTTGAATTTTCCCCCAATTTTTCTCTGTCTATTCTGGGTCTTTTGAATTTTTCAATAAAAAAATGGAACCCATGCATATCCATGAATTAATTATGTTATTGGTTTATCGATTTTTACAAAAAATCCAAGTGGAATTTAACTGAATATGTAAATCAATTTGGGGAATATTGCCATCTTAAAAGCATCATAATTTCTGAATTCAAGAATTTGTGATTTTTCCCTTTTCTCAGTTTTTAAATTTCTGTCAATAATATCTTATATTTTTCTGTGTATAAGATTTATACTTGTTTAGTTAAAATTTTTAATAAAAAATTTATAATTTTTCTGTTTTAAATTGAATGGTATTTTTAATTTCACACAGATGTCTTTGGGGGTAAGGCAATTAGATTGAAGAAAACCCAAATCCAATGGAGGATAGGACATTAACCCCCAAAGGAGTATACTATGTATATTTCTCCCATCACTGAATATATTTTGGTAGTGGATATAATACAGGGCCTGTGGTTACAGACCACTGCAGGTGAGTTCAGACCAAGAGTACATGTGCTAAAGGAAGTTCTGAGGGGACATGGTAAGCACCCACCCATAGCTCTGCTTATACCTAGGTGAGTGACAAATATTAAGCAGTATAAATTGCTGGTGGGGCATATGAAAATTGGAAAAAACTCTGCAGTAGTTGAAGAAGGTGGGCATCATAAAGCCCACTGATAGTCCTTTTAATTCCCCAGTGTGTCCAGTGAAAAAGCCAGACAGCTCTTGGCATATGAGTTTGGACTAAGTGAACAAAGTCACACCCCCTTTGAAGGCTGCTGTCCCATCTATAGCAGCCCTTATGGACACATGAATTCATGAATTGGGGATTTATCACTATGTAGTGGACATTGCTAATGCTTTCTTCTCTATTGAGATAGTACAGGAAAGTCAGGAACAGTTTGCCTTCATGTGGGAAAGCTGGCAGTGGACATTCACTGTACTTCCACAGGGATACCTCCACAGTCCCACCATCTGTCATGGACTTTTAGCCCAGGACTTAGCCACATGGAAAAAAACCACAAACAATGCAGGTGTATCACTACATTGATGATATTATGCTCAAGCCTGGTTCTCTTTCAAATTGAGAAGAAGCAGTTCCTAGATGCTCCAACATCTACAGGAGAAAGGATGGACTGTGAGCAGCACTAAGGTTCAGGAACCTGGTTTGACTGTAAAATTCTTGGGGGTAGTTGAGTTGGGTAAAACTAAAGTTATTCCTGAAATAGTCATAGAAAAGGTCCAGGCTTTCCCTACCCCAACCACCATGGTGGTCTTTCAAGAGTTTTGGGCCTTTTAGGATACTGGAGAGTATTTATCCCACACTTGGCACAAATTGTGAAGCCCTCATACAGGTTGGTATGAAAGGGCATCAGGTGGGACTGGGATGAGACATGTGCATCTGCTTTTACTGCTGCTAAGTGAGCAGTCAAGGCCGTATAAACCTTGAGTGTAATGAACTCATCACAGCTCTGTGAATTAGATGTTCATGTAACCAAAGGTGGTTATGGATGGGGTCTTTGGTAGCAGCTTCAGTGGACACGACAAGCCATTGGATTCTGGTCACAACTGTGGAAAGGAGCAGAGGTCCAGTACACCTTGGTAGAGAAGCAATGGTCTGCTGTGTACCACACCTTGCTGGCTATGGAGCCCATCACCAGAACAGCTTCAAACTAATGACCACCTATCCCAATGAGGGGTGTGTGCAAGCTAGGACCAAAGGGCCATGGAGTGGTGTGGGATAGATGCCTATACTGGCCAAATGGGGCGCATATTTACAGCAGCATAACACCCACTCTACTAGCCCCTTAAGTGGAAAACTTCAATACTTACTAGTGTCAGTGATGTATACCAGTAGAAAGCAGGAAGAACTTGCTTTTGAGCCATGGTAGCCGAGAGTCCTTACCAGGAGGGAAAAGCCCCTACATATACATGGTATACAGGTGGCTCCAGTTGTGGGCAGCCCCCAAAGTGGAGGGCTGTGGCTTTCCATCCTAAGACTGAGACAATATGAATGGAGGATGGACAGGGGAAGAGCAGTTAATTGGCTGAGTTGCTCGCAGTATGGCTCATGATCACTCAGGAGCCTTCCCCTATAGTTGTCTACACAGACAGCTGGGCTGTCTATCGGGGCTTGATCAATCCATCCAACATGGTACCATATCAACTGGATGGTTGGTCACGACCCCTTTGGGGGTAAGAGCTCTGTCAAGACCTGTGGGCTTCTGGTCAGACTAAGACTGTTACTGTATAACATGTGACTGGCTATTTGCCCTTGGCATACCCAGTGAATGATGAAGCAGACACAATGGCCCAGGTGCACTGGTTAGAAAGAAAGCTTGCCTTTTGATTAACCCAATGGTTACGTGAGCATTTGTTGCAAGTGGGAAAAAGACAATGGGTTGTATCCCATCATTGGGGCTTGCTGTTTACCTTTGAACAAGTCAGCAGAGCCTGCAAGGAGCACCTTGTTTGCTTAATGAGGTACTTACACTGAGTCCTGCAGCAACATGGGATAATAGTAAAGGGGCTAATACTCTTTGCCTGGTTGCAGATAGACTATATTGGGCCTCTGCCCATAACAGAAGGTATGCCGTGATTTGTGTGGATACAGCTACTGGCGTATTGGTTGGTTTTCTTGATGTGATGCAAATCAGAAAACCCTCAAGAGGGGTCAAGATCATCTCTTTGCAGCCTATGGCCGGCCACAGGACATTGACTGATCAAACACCCACTCAATTGCACATGCGTTACAAGGATGGGTGCAGTGATTAGGAATAAGTGGAAGTTTCATGTACCACATAATCCTCCTGGTGAAAGCATGACAGAGAGGTACAATGTTTTATTGAAATTTGGTGTGAAATCAGATACCAATAATTTATTGGGCTGCTCAGTTCAATTATGGACAGTGCTATGGTGTTTGAATGAGACACCCTGAGAAGGATCATTGAGACCTGTGGATATGCTAACACACATTGCTGCATCTCCTATACACTTGCATGTGCTAACCAAAGAGGAGTTATTGAAGCCAGGATATGGCCAACAGAGTAACATCCTGCTGTCATCCCCTACTGCAGTAAGCCATGGAGACTCTGTTGAATAGACATGGCTCTGGACATTTTGTCACATGGACAAGAGATGGCTGGCCCTTTTGGCACCTCTGGGAAAAATGCCTGGAAGCTGACCTCATGTGTATTCCTTGAGGAACAGCAGAGTGGCCCCCAAAGATCACAGTAGTGTACCAAATACATCTGGTAGGTAAAAGCATCTTACTGGGAATTTTGTTTTATCTTTATGGCCAGTGCATGTACCTCCCACAGCCCTACATAATGACCCATCTGTAACTCCCACAGGGAGAGGGGTGAAAGTCTGGTATACTAGGCCAGGATGAGATCCCATTCCTGCCACTGTCCTATCATAAGACTGCTCCCTTTCATTCATCCTACCTGAAGGACAAGAGTTGCCTATGCTGGTGTCATTTAATACATAAATCTTATCACCCTTAAGGTTATTCTCTTATATAGTCCTTAACGCCTGGATGTGTCCCTTGGCTGCAGGTGTGGCATGATTATTGCTCTGAATTACCTGTTCAGCTTCTTATTGCCTGTGGAGTGGTGAGCTTTGGACCTACTCTGCCTAGGACTTTGAACCTAGCTGAAGCCTCCAACTTGAGGATTATCATGATTTTATTGCCTTTGTTATTTTATGTTCATAGCCTCCTTGCAATGCTCCAGTTTTCTTGAACAGGTCCATTGCAGAAAATGGGTAATGTGTACATTGTGAGTTGAGATTTATGGAGTGGTGGGCTGTGCATAAAATTGTAATATTTCCAGAATCTCTGATCTGGTTTTAATGCATCTGCATTTCAATAGGTGTTTCCAAGGGATGGAGATTAGTAGTACATCTTCCTATCAATAGGTAATTACATAGGTGTGAGAGGGTTTATTTGGACTGGGAAGGTTTGGTGATCTTGTTTCTGCTGCAGCCTGGTCAAAAGAGAGATGGGATGACTGCCTGCAAGAAATAAACAGGTCTCTTACCTTAATTTCTCCCTTTGACTAATTTTGGTTTCAGAGATATTTTGCCCCAGAACTGTCCCCTTGGACTTGCACTCCCATGTCTTTCACCCATAGTATCTCTAATAGCATGCTACAGAGGACTCCTCATCCTTACATCTTCCTAATTCCAAGCAACAAGTTAGCTATGATTTTTGCAAACACATATTATATTTTTACTGTGACTTCCATGGCTTTATAATTTTCCTTCATTAGTCATTATAAATTGACTAATTTCCATATTTCACACGTTGTTACATTAAAAAGTCTAAAGTTTGGTTGATGGTAAATTTGACACAATCATGGGAAGGGTCTAATGGTCTTGCTAAGTTAACTCCAGCCATGTATAAATGGAGACCCAAGAGATTTACTGGACGGTGCACTGTCTTCCTCATTTCTGCAGTCATGATTTTAGCTACTGACTATGTAGCAGCAGTGTCTCTTACCAAATCTATTCACACGACTAAGGTAGTGTAACTCCAGAGTGAAAATATTTTCCCAGCCTGTGGCAAAATAGCTTTGAACAGAAATCAGTCAAAGGGAGAAATGGAATGGGAGAAACCTCTTTACTGATTACACACAGTTGTTCACTTCTGTTTACCCATGTCTCTCACAACCTGGCTGCAAAAAGGACCCCACCAAACCTCTCCAGTCAGATATTCTCTGCTCCTCTTGTATTTACCTATTGATGTGGAGAAGGCCAGGTGAGAGGTTCTGGAAATATTGCAATTTTACCTACATGTAGTTAACCATGTTATAACTAACATCACTTGAGCAATGATAACACAAACACAAATTGGTAAGGGGATTATGCAGAGGCTGCAGGCTGTGGAGGCTGCTCTTGAGTGGGTTGTGGACTGAAAACAGGCTCTATTGATCAAAAACACATGCAATGCGATTGATAGCATGACAAAATCTGTGTCACCCCATTGCCATATGATCAATCCCAGCACTCATGGCACCTTGTAAATCGACACTTGCTAGGAGCCTTTTCCTCTAATCTTCAGAATGGAATTAATGCTCTCTCTACTCAATTACATCAACAATTACTGACATCTATCCAGAAACACAAATACAGATTGAACAAGATTTATCCAATATCATGAAATGGTTACCAACAAAATGGTTCCATAGCATTAATTTATGTACTGGGTCATTGTAGCTCTTGGTCTGTTACTCTTTTTCATTTTTCTCAGAGACTTATGAATGATTTGTATTGTTATGACTGACTCTAAGCATCATGAGCAAGAGCTGGTTATGTTGCTATTTTCTGAGAAGACTGAAGGATATTAAATCCAAAAATGGGGATATGTGGGGAACCACATGGCTATGTCCTGGATTGGAAAGCTGTAGGGCCACCTGGCAAAGCAGAACACTGCTTCTGCATCATGTTAGAAACAGCACAATATGCTTCGCTTACCTATTCACTGGTGCATAGGATTTTACTTTCCTTTGAAGTCATTGAAATGGCTGTACTTGACTGCCTGCATGCTCCTTGCAGCATCCTGTTTGGCACGTAGCCTCCTGACATACCATACATTGCTTTGGTAAATGTAGGTTTAATAAATATGAGAGCTTGAAAGCAGTTCGGAGAGACCTCCCTTAGCCTCCCTCTCAGCTCTCCTGACTTTCCTATCTTGAGTAGTTCTTTCTGCCACCGCTGATTATGCAGGACAAAGCCCACAGAGTATTCTGCACTTTAAAATGTTCTAAATGAGTAGAACTCAGGTAATGTTCCTCCCACACACACCCTCCTGCACAAACACACCTAAGAGCACAAGGAAACTCTGGGAGATGTTGGCTGTACCCATTACCTTAGCCATTAAGATGGTATGATAGCTATTTGCATATGTCCAAACATGTCAACTGAATATGCTAAATATGCACAGTTTTTGTATATCAATTATGCCAAAATGAAACTGTTGAAATACATAAAATGTAACAAAACTAAATAAATGAAGTTTTCAAAGCCCTCATCCTTACTCCCAACACAAAGCTATTAGGGCATTGAAGATTTGGAGATCTAATTTTATTAATTCAGCTAACGTATTAAGCTTTAAACAGTGAAAATTATTTTTAGCTTAGTCTTTATCCATGTTATCTTTACTTCTCAGACTAATCTACTTTTTTGCTGTTTCTTAAAACTCATTACTATTTTGAAGTAGTGCCTTCCCTCTTTATGGCATCTCTCCTCACCGGAGAGATAGAATACCACTTTGGGATCGTGACAATAAAATGTAGAACATTTACTTTTTCCCCACTCTGGACTTACCTCAAAGTCTTTCTACTCAAATATTGATATCATCTCAAAATCAGTCAGGATTCTTTCTTTACTATCCTTCAAAAGCAGTAATGGAGCAGAGAGTAATTCTAAGCTTTAGGTTAGGATCTTACGTTTTGTTTTCATGGACATTTTCCTGTTGTATTCTGTGTCTTGTGATCTTCAAACTTATGCTAGTTTATTTACTATTAATGTTGGTGACATTGAGGCTGTTTCAAACACTTACTTGTAGATTTGAGAGCTGGGTGAGTAGATCTTTTTTTATTTCATATTTTCACACATTTTTAGAAATTCATTTTTCAAAAGTGATAATTGTATTTATACTACTTTAATTTCAATATGTTATAATATGTATATATGCATATATGTACAAATAAAACATTATATTATATAGTTTTAATTTTCACTCCAAGTATATGATTCTTATGATCATGAGGCATTAACTTTGAAATGTTATTAAACCAACACTGACCCAGACTCAATTTTAGAGAAATTATGTTTCCTCAGGTAGTATAAAAACCTCTAGTCAAAGTTATCTCCTAAAAAAATCTATTATGAATCTAATTAATCTCACTGGATTGGCCAAAATATCTATGGGAAACAAGGTGTTGAAGGTCTCAGCTTTTCAGGAGTCTGCAATTATTAGTTCCTCTGGGGGCTGTATGATGTATAAGTACCACAGTGCCCTCCAGAAAGAAATTACAGTGCAAAACGGAGAAACAATACACACTTCCTCATGTGATTTAGTGTAATGATACACTCTGAGAAAGGGCTCTCAAGATTATGAGTCATCAAATAAAATGAAGGTTAATAATATTGCACTTTAGTGATTCTGTAAGAGATGCTGGTGTGTGGGAAGATAGACCTTATGTCGAAGCTCTCAGGTATATCTGTTTTTTCATCGTGTTCAGGTCGTTGTGGGACTGTAGTTTAGATTTTTAAATTCCATTTACAAATTTCTTATTTGTCCAGTTTGCAGTTATAGCATTTTTGTATTTTCCTGTATTTCATTTTATTGATTTCATTCATTTGACTAATATGTATTGCACATTGCTTGGTGATTATAAGGCATGCAACCTTAAAGTCAGTAATCAATTCATAAAAAATATTTTACAATGTATGACAATAATTGTGTTCTCTATTTTGAGTGTAGCATCATCTTATTACAACATCTTCAGACTCAAGGTTACAGAGCATGTTAGCAGACATGGACAATCTCACCATCTTCACAGAATTTGTTCTCATGAATATCTCCAGTTCTCGGGAACTTGAAATCTTGCAAGGTCTCATGTTCTTAGTAATTTATCTGAGTGCCTTGGCTGGAAATCTTCTGACCATTATTATCACTGTGATGGATGCGTCTTCATTTCCCTATATACTTCTTTATAGGTAATTTATCTCTCATAGATTTTGGTTTCATCTCAGTTATCCTTCTCAAATCGATCATGAATTCTCTTATAGGCAGTAAACTGATTTCTGTCAAAGCATGTGCTGCTCAGACTTTCCTGTATATGTCCTTTGGGTCCACAGAGATCTTCTTCCTTGTGGTGATGTCCTATGACCGCTATGTTGCCATTTGCCATCCTCTGCACTATGGGCTCACCATGACCCCACGTCTGTGCACACAGGTGGCAGGTGTCTCATGGGCAGGTGGGCTGGTCAGCTCTGCTGTCCACACAGGGACCATGTCCAGGCTTCCCTTCATGGTGTCCAATGTGATTCACGAGTTTTCCTGTGATGTCCCTCAAGTCCTGAGCATCTCATCCCAGGAGGTGCAGTTTCCTGAGTGTGTAACTCTTGCTGTAAGTGCTTGCATTGTTTTACTCTGCTCTGTCATCTTATTCAGCTCATATATTCACATATTTTCAGCTGTGCTCCAGCTGCGTTCTGCGGAAGCCCGGAATAAAGCCCTGTCAACCTGCTCCCCCTAGATAGCTACTTTCATCCTATTTGTAATGTCTGCATTGTTTGCTTACTTGAGCCCCATTTCACATGTATCAACCATTGAAAACCTTCCTACAGCCATGTTCAATTGTATGGTGCGCCACTTTGCAAACCCTATTATCTTTAGTCTATGAAATAGGGAATTTAAGAATGCTCTGGGTAGAATGTTTATTAGAATGCTTCATTTCCCTAAAAGAGTTTGTATGTGTGTGTGATTGGAAATATTATTTTCAGTAATCAAAGTAGAAAGTGAGTTCCTAGTAAACATTAATCTAAAATTCTAATATAGTTAAAATTTAAGCCACATAATTATTTTATACTTCAAAGGATTTTAAATAAATTAAGTGTATTTAATCATTTGAATTAAATCATGGATTGGGTAAAAATAATTTCTTACATTCACACTTGTTGAAATATAACATACAGTAGTAAATTTTTTATCTTACCTTCTCATGATGTAAGTGAATTAAGATGTCAAAAGAAAGTCTTTTCCTACAGGAATAATGATTTTTTTGCAGAAAAACTAAGTTGCAAACACAGTCATAACTAACTGCAATATTGTGCCATAATCTCTTCTTTTTTTGACATTTAATATATTTAGACATACAGGTCTATTGCATTTTCATAAACGTAAGGGGTAGAATAATGAAATAAAGTTCTGCATTTCAAATACCTATATATGTATATGTCTGTACATACATGTATATAGAAATAAATCTATAAAACATAAATGCAAATAAATACAAATTTTACATATAATATATATGAAAGCTACAGAAATAAACATATGAAGATCTGATGTTTAAATAACTATGTATACATTTGCATTACATTTGTGTGTATATGCTTTATTTTATGTAATAAATATATATATATAATTTGAACTACATAATTTTGTTTCAGTATATCTACTTACTATATCTATGAAAATATAACCTGGGCTTTTTCTGGGCAATTACAAAGAGAACTGCTTACACCTATAAATGGATTCAATCATATTTGTAGCATATACAGTATAAAATGTTTTCAGGGTTCCTGTAAATCAACGACCTAGTTGTGATGAGCAAAAGGCAGCTCGTAAAATCACCAGTTTGTAAGAGGTTACTGGTTAGTAGACATGAAAAAAAATGTAGGTGAACAATATGTAATCATATCCAACATAGGAAACAGATGCTTCTAGTGAAGTTTTAATGTTTAACATAAATATAAATAGTTTAGTAAAACAAAGATTAAGAAAATTACAATAAGGTGGCCACATTCATTCATTTACACTCCAATATATACAACAATACTAACAGGAAATAGTGAAAGGCAATGAATCAAAATGTAGATCCAGGAGAAGCTAGTGACAATGCAGATTGGACAAGAAAACAGACTTTGACACAAACTGTATGAATCACAGGGAAATATATTTTGTTCTCAGTACCATTCAGAACTGCTTGTACAATTATTACTGTTTTATAGTGTTTAATTTAGTGTGTGGTAGAATACTTTTCTTCCAGAAATGATGGGGGTTGTATGTTCAGGAAAAAAAGTATTTGCTAATTCAAAGATGCCTGGATATTAGATAATTTTGGGCTACTGTAATATTAATCTTTTGTTGAACAAATTATGACAGCTGGCATTCAGGCCTCAATGGGCAGTAGCCAAAAATATTCTTCCTGCAAATGCAATTAGTACTGAAGGCTTAATTCATACTGAATGTCACTATCTGTGTTTATGCATTTCATTAATTCTAATAAATATGGTTTTAATGTAATATCAGGTAGTGGTTTTTGTTTAAATCAAGTGGGTCACTAAAAGCTTTTGAACTTAAAATTAAATATACAAATTTGTACCAATTGCATTGAATCTCATACCACTCACCACATTTCACCCATTTATTCCACAGTCCATGAATATCTAAGCAGTTACAATCCTATGCATATAAAATATTTCTGTTTTCAGAAAAAAAAATTCACATATGTAAACTCCCACCAGCAATTCACCAGCATGGCATTTTTTCCACAACTATGCTAAATATGGTCAAACCTAGCTTTCTAATTGTTGCTATTTTGTTTATTAAGTTATGTTTCATTTTTGTCTGAGTTACATTTTTCATATTACTAGTGAATTAGATGTCATAATTGAATAAATATATGGGAATTATGTCAGAGGTATTAAAAATATTAGTTTTCCCATGTTTTAGTTGATGTATTAATGCGAGAATTAATTTTTTTACATACTTGCACATTGTGTAATTACCACAATTATGATAATTAACACAGCCATCATCTCACATAATTACCATGTTTTTGTGTGTGTATTTGGAAAACAGGATCTTCCTTCTAAGAAAATCTCAAGTACACAATATATTATTGTTACTTATAGTCACCATGGGATATATTAGTTCTCCAGAAAACTGGAGTTACAGGCAGGCTCATATAGACTCTCAAATGAAAACCACCTTTGGAATCAGTACAGGGATGGGTAGGAAAACCTGAACTGCAATTGACTAATTGCTGGAGACTCAGTTTTGCACTTAGTTTGCACAACTCTTAGAGTCACAAACGCCAGGGCACTCAGTCAAAGTGATGCTGATATCTCATGTCATTTTGATTTGCAAAACCATGACGATTAATGAGGAGGAGCATCTCTTTAAGTGTCTGTTGGCCATTTGTATTTCTTCTTTTGAGAGAAGGTCTGTTAAGGTCTTCCACCCATTTTTTAATCAGGTTATTTGTTTTGTTGGTGTTGAGGCACAGGATTTCTATGTATATTTTGAATGTTAACCCCTTATAGGAGAAATCATTTATGAATATATTTTCCCATAGTGTAGCTTGTCTTTTTGTTCTGTTGATGGTGTCCTTTGCTGTACTGAAGCTTTTAGTTAGATGTAGTCTGACTTGTTCCTTTTTATATTTTGTTTCTCTTACCTGCAATGTGTCCTCACAAAAAAAAATTGCTCCTGCATATGTTCAAGAGGTTTTGCTTATATTTTATTTATAGAGCTTCGTGGATCAATGTCATCATTTAGTACTTTAATTGATTTTGAGTTTATTTTTGTGTTTGGAGTTAGACAGTAATATAGTTTCATTGTGTTGTATGTAGCTGTCTGGTTTTCACAACAGAAGTTATTGAAGAGACTATCCCTCATTGTATTTTCATGGCTACTGTATTATATATTAATTTACCAGAGATTATTTGTGCTCTAGTCTCTTCTATTGATCTCTGGGTTTATTCCTACATGAATATCATACTGTTTTGTTTGCTGTAGCTTTGTCATATAGCTTGAAATTAGGAAACATACCCTCAGCTTTGTTCTCCTTTCTCAAGATTGCTTTGATGATTGGAGTCTTTTGTGGTTTCATATGGATTTTATGGTTATTTGCACCAGTTCTTTGAAAAATGCCATTGATACTTTGATATTTATTGTATGGAAGCTGTACATTACATTGCAGACAATGGGCATTTTGACAATAATAACTCCTCCTATCCGTTAGCAAGGTATAGATTTCCACTGATTTTTGTCTTGTGTATTTTCACTCATGAGTGCCTTAGAGTTTTCAAAGTAGTTGTCTGTTGCCTCCTTGGTTAGGTTTATTTGCAGGAATTTTATTCTCTTGGATGATGCAATTGTAAATGGAATTGTTTCTTGAGTTCATTGTCTGCTATTTTATTGTTAGAAAATAGTAATGCAACATATTTCAATTTATTAATTTTATGTCCTGCAACTTTGTTGAATCCAGTTAATTTTCTAATACATTTTGGTGGAGATTTTAGTATATTCTATATGTAGTATCATTTCATCTGCAAATAGTGATAGTTTTACTTCATCCATACCAATTTTATGTCTTTTACCTCTTTATCATTTTCTGATTACCTTCACGAGGACTTCCTATACTTCGTTGAATTAAAGTGGAGAGAGTGGACATCCTTGTCTTGTTCCTCCTGATCTTAGAGGGAAAGCTTTCATGTTTTCACTACTTAGTGTGATGTTAACTTTGGGTCTGCTGCATATGACATTTATTATGTTGAGGTTTGTTCCCTCTAGAACCATTTTATTTGTAGTTTTTAATCATGAATGGATATTGAATTTTTTCAAATGCTTTTTTAGCATCTATTAAGGTGAACACATGATTTTTTTCCTTTTTTGTAATGTGGTGTGTCACATTGACTGATTTGTGAATACTGCAGCATCCTTTCATCTTTGGAATTAATCTGACTTTGTCGTGGATGGAACTTCTGATATATATTTGAATATGTTTTGTCAATATTTTGTTGAGAATTTTTGTATCTATGTTCATCAAGGATATTGGTTTATTATGTTATTTTTGTAGTGTCTTTAATTTCTTTTTTGGAATAATGCTGCCCTCAAAGAATAAGTTTGCAAGGTATTGCCTTCTCTTTTACATTTTACAATACTTTTAAAAAGTGCAGTATTGTGTTTTCTTTAAATGTTTGGTAGAAATCAGCTGTGAAGATGTCTGGTTTTGGAATTTTTTCTACTGGGAAATTTTTTTATTACAAATTCAATTTCATTGCTGGTTTAGATTTTCTGCTTCTTTCTGGGTCAGTCTTGGATGTGTACTCTTCTAGGAACTTTTCCATTTCTTCTAGGTTGTCCAATGCACGGGCATATGATTATTCATGTAATTCTGTAAAAACATCTCATATTTCTGTTGTGTTAGCTATAACTTGACATATTATGTTGACTATTGTTTTCTGGCATAATATCAGGGTTATACATAGAATGTTTTATGTACTCCTTGGAAAATTAAAATTTTTTAAATTTTTAATGAAAAATATTATTTTCTTGTTTGAGGGTATTGTTAACATGTCTTTTATGCCAGGTTAGTTTATCATGCTATTCAAAACTTGTCCTTCTGTTGATATTAATCATGTTCCTTAAGAGATGTTAGCTGAAAAGTATATCAGCCTGGGGTTTATTAAAACAATGGTCATCCCTGAGGCCATCCAGGGTGAAAAGTGTGGCTTAACAAAACACAATACACATCCTTAGGTGACAAGGTTCTTACTGACCAACCCGACACCCACACATGAAGTAGAAACACAGTCCACAACATCCATCTCTTTCTCTCATTGGATGGATTAATGTGGGTTGGTAGCCTTTCTTTGAAACATCAGAATTTACCAAAACTTGGAAGTATCTTTCCTCCTCAGACATGCTCCCAAATGTTGCCAATGTTATTCTAGAGCTCTGATGTAGTTTTTCCTGACAGATATTTCCAGATCAATAGTTTTGGTGAATGGACTAATTCCCAGACTGTCCATCTTCAATGACATCACTTCATTTCCTTATAGTTTTACAGATATTATTTTTCCTGGGACATTTTTATTTTTGCTATATACTGTGAAATGTTGTTCCTTTATCTTCTTACTTATATTGTTTAAATGAAAGTGTGCAATCAAACTTAATCTTTGACCTTTGTATGTTTTTTCTCCAGCTGATTTTCAGTTTTACTCTTTACAACTAGGAGCAATTTTACCATGATGCGTCTTTGAGAAGCTTTCTTCATATTTGTTTTGCTTACAATACATTTATCTCAGACATGGTGGTTTATAGTTAACATCAAATTTGTAAAATTTTGGCCATTATTTTTTTAAACATATTTCTTCCCCTTTTTTCTACTCTTCTCCTTTGCAGATTATATGTAAAATGGGCTAATTTTAGTTGATTTTTACATTTTAAAGACTCTTTTGTGTGTTTTATTACCAGTAGTTTCTATAACTGTAATTTCAGCTTAATTCTTTTCTTTTGCAATGCCTAAGATGCCATTGTCCACAAGTATATTTTAACTTTAAAATTCTGATTTGGATAAAAGATCTGGGTCTTTTAAAATTTAAACTAAACTATAGACCTCATGGGCAGTTTCTTTGTCCTCCTTTACTTTTCTTTTCTCTTCTTTTCTTTTTCTCTAATTTCAATCCAGCATCCAGTTATGAGATGAAATCATGGCATTCATTCCACTATATTACATGGTATTTTGTGATCATGTTATCTATTTTCCTCATATGTGTGACCAATTTTCAGTCTTCCCTGTGTTTCGTGACCATTATTTCATTTTATTGGAACACAGTGGTCAATTATTTTACAGAATGCTTCCCCTTTTGTGTCTGATGCTTTCTCATGATTAGATTTGAGCTATTCATTTTGGGAAGAGCAATACAGAAAAGAAGGTCACTTCCCTTCCACTCTATCACTGTATATTTTAGATTAAGTTCATTAACACTGAACATGTTAATACTGATAGTTTGTTAAGGTGCTGTCTGGTGTCACCACTACCATATACATATGCTAGACAAAAGGACTGATGTATCTTAGGCCAGCACCTGGCTATGGAAACAAGAGCAATGACATAGGTCTGAGAAAAATGGACACATAATGGAGCCTCCATGACAAAGAATCTCAAAACGTATCAGTAAAATTATAATGTACAACATTTGGCTTAAGATAAATGGGGATATTACTATTGATGGGATGAAAGGGAAAGTTTGGATAAAATCTGGAATATAGGAACAAACGTTATATGAGTAGTTTCATTTGTCTGAATTTATTATGAAAATTAATATTATGTTTAATTAGAGAACACTGCTATCTACTCTTGTAAAAAAAAAAAGAGGCGTGTATTCCAACATTCTTTAAGTACCAACTGGATAAACCAAATGGGAATATATAGAAATGCTGAAATGCCCACAGATTGTTGTTTTGGAATAGATAAATATACCTGGTGGATAAAAAGAGATTAACATTTTAATACATAATGTTTTAGAAGCCCAGTTCTTTTTTGCATTTTTTTAGAGTCCATATTCCAAATATGGGGATAATGCTATCTCCTATCCATAAAACTACATAAGTACATCTTTAAATGGTGAAATAAATAGTGGACAATCTGATCTGAAAATAGTGGTTTTCCTCTAGATGCATTGGGCCCCAAAGATCCACACTCAGATTTGATTTTGGAAGTGCCTGTAACACTTCCTTGTGCAGGATGAAACCTGTGGAAAAGACTGTGAGAAGCTTTTAACAGGGCTTCTTGAATTTAGACCATAGAATTTTCAGTGGAGAGATACTAGCTTGGTATTTCCCTTAATGATATTGTAGTCTGGCTGAAGGACCTACAGTAATCATAAAAGCTAAGAGATCCCATGTATTTGGTGGATATTGAATACTCTAATGGGGATGGTGGTGTCCAGAGGACTTCTACAGTAAAGTGGAAATGGATTCTTCAAGAACATGCTACCAGGTAATGAAACCACTCACCTTATTCACAAGCTGACAAAATCTTTTTTCCAAGTCTGACATTGGAACCACCTGAGGAACATCTGAATCCTGTAGTCCCATGGGCAGTCCTATGAACAAATAAATTTGAACAACAAAGATCTGTCTGTTTTATGGTTTGTCATTGCAACATGAACAGGCAGCATCCTACTGGGGAGCCATCAACAGTGATAGAAAAAGAAAATCATATCAGCCTGGTGGGCTGAATTACACATTGTTTTTCCTAATCCCTGGGCTGTTACTTCTTCATGGCCAGTGATTATGGGCCTGTCAAAAATAATATATTTCTTGAGCAATGGAATACTTGTTTGTTTAAGTAAAATCCTTGTTGACTATGGACCTTGGAAATTACCATAGGAATTCAAGGCATCAGAAGACCCCTTTCACAGCAGTGGAAGTTGATTGGAATTGAAAACAGGGCATCCTGATGCTCTCATGGAGGTGGCCACTGAGTTCATAAAACGATAGGAAATGGAAGAGCTGCTGTGATGGAGAGATAGTTGGATATTTTCCTTCCATCCTCTAATCACCAAATTCTATCTCCCACATAGCTGGAAGTTTGGAATGATGCATGTACACACAAGACACTTCAAATGGGTCCTAACAGGAATAACAATAAACTCCTGAATGGGCTTGCATACACAGTTGTAGAAGCAACTGTTTACAAAAATCCTTAACTGGAAGATATTGGGACAGTGTTATCACATCAAATGAATATACTATCTTGCATATCATTTTAGGAGTGATGGATTCATAGACAATTGGAATGAGCAACTGAAATATTTGTTGAGAGAAACTGGGGAGATACAGGCATGATATGCTGTCTTATAACTTTCATAGATCTGATAATCACACCCAAAAAGAGGAAGACTAATGGTTCCCCTAAATAGATTCCTCTCCTTTCTTAGGACTTGTGAGGAGGAGGTAGGGGTAGAGGCTGCTATAATTGTACAGTTCTTCTCTACAGGACTTCAGCTTTATTTTTGTCCAAGATCACCTCAACCCTTTATTTCAACCAGGTTTTGTTGCCCCATGCAAACACTTCCCCATTGGGTGCTTGAAGAGAAGATGCTCTCTAGACAAGAAACCACAACTATACTCTAAAATTTTTTGGTTAGTATTTGTAAGGGCCTGGTGGAGTGGATTATGCTTTTGCCTCATCTGGAAATACTGGCGTTTATAGTAAAATCTACATTGCTTAATCACTGAAAGGGCCTACATGTTCTCTAATTATGGAGCCCTACCCCATATAATAGGAATGGACCAAAGGCGATAGTAGCCCAGTACACTTTTCATGAAATAGACCATCACAACAGGTGAACTAAACACCTCTTCCAAATACGGAAGAGTGTACAATATATTTTATGTAACTTTTATCTCCAAAGTTTACTTAAATATTAGCCACTACTGTCTTATGTATTTAGGTACACAGACACATGCTATATTTGATAAAGTACATATCATCAAACTCTTTTTGTCATATTTCAAATCTCAATGTAGCTCTCCTCTATGACAAATCAGGTGGGCTATGCCGAAACCACTAGAACAGATACTTGGTTATCTATCACTTAAGGTCTAGATGAATGATATTCAATTATCATAACATCTGTATGCTCTTGATAAAAGTGGATGTATTAGTTCCTAAGTTAATTATGTAACTCCTTTAAGTAGGTCAATTCACTCCAGATGAACCGGTGTTAGACTTTATTAAATATAGAAATAATATTAGGAAAGAACTGTAAAAGTATTAGACGGAGAAAATAATTCTAAAACTATTGGCATATCTAGCTTGATGTCTAGAAAGCTACTTAGAGATGCACTGTGTGTCCTGGTGGTTAGGAACCTGGATTTACTGGTTTCATGATAGTGCTGATTGTATGGTTACTCAGGCTTTCATCTGGTTTAATTAGCTGAATGATACAGTAGTAGGAACAATTTCTACCATTTAATTAAATATTAACAGTGGAATAGTCTCATTTAAATATTGGGAAGTATTTTATGCAATCGTGAGTCAAAACTTTTGTGTTGACTTGATGTTTTTAAGTCAAATCAATGACTTTAAAGAAAATAATTTACAGCATGAAAAGTATAAAATGGGGTAGTAATTTATTGATTGGGAAAATACTTATTAAAACAGATACTTTATAGTCTATAAATAATAGCATAAAAACTAGAAAAAGGTAGCCAACATAGTGGCGTGAGTAGGACAGTGGGAATCTCCTCCCAAAAACATAAATATTTTGAAAATACAACAAATACAATTAATCCTAAAAGAGAGACCAGAAGACACAGGACAACACCCAGACTACATCCACTCATGCAAGGGCCCAGCGCTTGGTGAAAGGGGTAAGATACAAGCCCTGGCCCAGCGGAACACAAGCACACCTCCCACCAGCTTCCGGTGGGAGGGAGATGGAGCCCAGGACTGCTAAACACCCAGCCCCAGCCACCCGCACCAGAGTGCAGACACAGTGCATGCATGGAGGGCTGGAAACTAGGGAAATAGGGCAGCAAGACCTCTGAGTGGGTTCCAAAGCTGATGCCCCTGTGACAAAGAAAAGCAAGTGCTTTTTGAAAGTCTTAAAGGGACAGGGACATAACAGCAGGATGGAAACAACAATGGTCACAGCCCAGTGGCTGTAAATTACAGGGAAAAACAGGCGCACTAACCCCCTTGGCAACAGCTCTGAGACCCCTCACGGAGGTAAACAGCCAAACAACCCTCCCCCTGTCCATTATCCCTGTGGGCACTGAAAAAGCAGAGAAGCAGCCTAAGGCAAGCCCCGCCCTGAGAAAAAGGAGTTTTCTCCATATCAGCCAGGCAAGACACAAAGACCCAGTCTACACGCAATTACCCAACACAAGCCACTAGGGGTCGCAGTTGTCCCAGGAAAAAGGCCAGAAGCAAGTGAAAAGTTTAGCCCTCCCAGCTGACAGTCAATAGCACTTGTCAACATGAAAAGGCAAAAAAACATGATCCAGATAAGACTAACCCAGAAAGCTTCAGCATCTGCTACATCTTCCCCTGAGAAGTAACCAGGGGAGATAGATTTAACCAGTCTTCCTGAAAAAGAATTCAAAACAAAGTCATAACCATGCTGATGGACTTGCAGAGAAATAAGGAAGAACTAAGGAGGGAGAATACAGAAATAAAACAAGCTCTGGAAGGACTTCAAAACAGAATGGGCGAGATGCAAGAGACCATTAATGGGCTAGAAATCAGAGAAAAGGAACGCAGAGAAGCTGATGCAGAGAGAGATAAAAGGATCTCCAGGAAAGAAGAATTCTAAGAGAGCTGAGTTACCAATCGAAAAGGAACAATATTTGCATTATAGGGGTACCAGAAGAAGAAGATAGAGAAAAAGGGACAGAAAGTGTCTTTGAAGAAATAATTGCCAAAAACTACCCCAAACTTGGGGAAGAAATAGCAGTTCAGCCCACAGAGGTACACAGAACTCCCATGACAAGGGATCCAAGGAGGGCAACACCAAGACACATAATAATTAAAATGGCAAAGATCAAAGACAAGGACAAAGTATTAAAGGCAACCAGAGAGAAAAAAAAATGTTACCTACAATGGAAAACCCAACAGGCTATCATCAGACTTTTCAACAGAAACCCTACAGGGCAGAAGAGAATGGCATAATGTACTTAATGCAATGAAATAGAAGGGCCTCGAACCAAGACTACTGTATCCAGCACGAATATCATTTAAATATGAAGGAGGGATTAAACAATTCCCAGACAAGGAAAAGTTGAGGTAATTTGCCTCCCACAAACCACCTCTATAGGGCATCCTACAGGGATTGCTCTAGATGGGAACACTCCTAAAAAGAGCACAGAAAAGAACACACAATATATGAAGAAGGGAGGAGGTGGAATAAGAAGGGAGAGAAGTAAAGAATCATCAGACCGTTTTTATAATAGCTCAACAAGTGAGTTAAGTTAGACAGTAAGATAGTAAAGAAGCTAACCCTGAACCTTTGGTAACCACAAACTTAAAGCCTGCAATGGCAATAAGTACATAACTTTCAATAATCACATTAAATGTAAACAGACTGAATGCACAAATCAAAAGACACAGAGTAATGGATTGGATAATAAAGCAAGATCCATACATATGCTGCCTTCAAGAGACTCACCTCAAACCCAAAGACATGCACAGACATAAAATCAAGGGATGGGAAAAGATATTTTATGCAAACAACAGAGAGAAGAAAGCAGGTCTTGCAATTCTGGTATCAGACAAAACAGACTTCAAAATAAAGAAAGTAACAAAAGACAAAGCAGGACATTACATCATGATAAAGGGCTCAGTCCAACAAGAGTATATAACCATTATAAATATATATGCACCCAATACAGGAGCACCAATATACCTGAAACAAATACTAACAGAACTAAAGGAGGAAATAGAATGCAATGCATTCATTCTAGGAGACTTCAACACACCACTCACTCCAAAGGACAGATCCAACAGACAGAAAATAAGTAAGGACACAGAGGAACTGAACAACACACTAGAACAGATGGACTTAATAGACATCTACAGAACTCCACATCCAAAAGCAACAGGATACACATTCTTCTCAAGTGCACATGGAATGTTCTACAGAATAGACCACATACTAGGCCACAAAAAGTGCATCAGTAAATTCCAAAAGATTGAAATCCTACCAACCAACTTTTCAGACCACAAAGGCATAAAACTAGAAATAAACTGTACAAAGAAAGCAAAAAGGCTCACAAATACATGGACACTTAACAACACGCTAATTAATAATCAATGGATCAATCACCAAATCAAAATGGACATCCAGCAATATATGGAAACAAACGACAACAACAACACTAAGCCCCAACTACTGTGGGACACAGCAGAAGCAGTCTGAAGAGGAAAGTATATAGCAATCCAGGCATATTTAAAAAAGGAAGAACAATCACAAATAAATGGTCTAATGTCACAATTATTGAAATTGGAAAAAGAAGAACAAATGAGGCCTATGGTCAGCAGAAGGAGGGACATAATAAAGATCAGAGAAGAAATAAATAAAATTGAGAAGAATAAAACAATAGCAAAAATCAATGAAATGAAGAGCTGGTTCTTCAAGAAAAAAAACAAAATAGATAAGCCCCTAGCCAGACTTATTAAAAGGAAAAGAGAGCCAACACAAATCAACAGTATCAGAAATGAGAAAGGAAAAAATCACGATGGACCCCACAAAGATACAAAGAATTACTAGTGAGTACGATGAAAACCTATATGCTAACAAGCTTGGAAACCTAGGAGAAATGGACAACTTCCTAGAAAAATACAACCTTCCAAGAGTGACCCAGAAAGAAACAGAAAATATAAACAGACCAACTACCAGCAATGAAATTGAAGCAGTAATCAAAAAACTACCAAAGAACAAAACCCCCGGGCCAGATGGATTCACCTCAGAATTTTATCAGACATACAGGGAAGACATAACACCCATTCTCCTTAAAGTTTTCCAAAAAATAGAAGAAGAGGGAATACTCGCAAACTCATTCTATTAAGCTAACATTACCCTAATACCAAAACCAGGCAAAGACCCCACCAAAAAAGAAAACTACAGACCAATATCCCTGATGAATGTAGATGCAAAAATACTCAACAAAATATTAGCAAACCAAATTCAAAAATACATCAAAAGGATCGTACACCACGACCAAGTGGGAATCATCCCAGGGATGCAAGGATGGTACAACATTCGAAAGTCCATCAACATCATCCACCACATCAACAGAAAGAAAAACAAAAATCACATGATCATCTCCATAGATGCTGAAAAAGCATTTGACAAAGTTCAACATCCATTCATGATAAAAACTCTCAGCAAAATGGGAATAGAGGGCAAGTACCTCAACATAATAAAGGCCATCTATGAAAAACCCACAGCCAACATTATATTGAACAACGAGAAGCTGAAAGCTTTCTCTCTGTGATGGGGAACTAGACTGGGACGCCCACTCTCCCCACTGTTATTTGACATAGTACTGGAGGTCCTAGCCATGGCAATTAGACAAAACAAAGAAATACAAGGAATCCAGATTGGTAAAGAAGAACTTAAACTGTCACTATTTGCAGAAGACATGATACTACACATAAAAAACCCTAAAGACTCCACCCCCAAAACTATTAGAACTGATATCAGAATATAGCAAATTTGCAGGATACAAAATCAACACACAGAAATCTGTGGCTTTCCTATGCACTAACATGTTTGTTTTATGTATTATGTTTAGGAGTTTTAGTTGTATTTAGTAAGAAGAACAGAGTGAAATACATCCATTTTACTTTTCCAGAATTGGAAGTTCACACATGCATTTTTCTTTTTTGAGAGGGCATCTCTCATACTTATTGATCAAATGGTTGTTAACAACAATAAAATTCTGTATAGAGGAGTCAATGCTCAATGCACAATCATCAATCCATCTCAAGCCTAATTCTCATCAGTCTCCAATATTCTGAAGCATAAAGAACAAGTTCTTACATGGTGAACGAATTCTTACATAGTGAATAAGTTCTTACATGGTGAACAGTACAAGGGCAGTCATCACAGAAACTTTCGGTTTTGATCACGCATTACGAACTATAAACAATCAGGTCAAATATGAATATTCGTTTGATTTTTATACTTGATTTATATGTGGATCCCACATTTCTCCCTTTATTATTATTATTTTTATTTTTAATAAAATGCTGAAGTGGTAGGTACATGCAAGATAAAGATAGAAAACATAGTTTAGTGCTGTAAGAGGGCAAATGTAGATGATCAGGTGTGTGCCTGTAGACTGTGTGTTAATCCGAGCTAGACAAGGGCAATAAACCATCCACGGATGCAGAAAATTTCTCTCAAAGCAGGGGGGATGAGGTTCTGAGCCTCACCTCTGTTGATCCCCAATTTCTCACCTGATGGCCTCCCTGCGACTGTGCCTGTCTTAGGTTGTTCCTCCCTTGAGGAATCTTACCCGTCTCTGGCTAACCAGTCATCTTCCGGGGCCATACAGGGAAATGTCAAGTTGGTAAGTGAGAGAGAAGCCATATTGTTTGAAAAGGTTAGCTTTTTACTTCTTTTCAAATTTATGCCCTGTGGCTTCTATGACCAGCATTTATCTTGAGGTATCTTTACCACTTAGAGGAATTATGATACTTGGTAAATTCGATATGAGGCATGAATTCTATTTAAGGGTTGTAATTAGGAAGCAAGAAGAAAAGCTATAGAGGTAGCAGATGGAAGAAAACATGGGAGGATTGATTATTTCTTTGACATATCTTCTTGTAGAGTAACTTAAGCATGTATAGGTTTTAAACTACTAACTAAATTGTGCACACATATTAATATAATAGGAATACAGTTACATAACCAAAGCAGATCTATAACTACCAGGCATCTCCAGTGAAGCCAAGAAAACCAGTTAGGCATCCTAGGCATTTGGGAAAATTTGTCTATGATATGATGGATATTGTCCAACTGTACTTGAACAGTCTGAGAGAAATCAGACAAGTTAAAGCAACCCATTTCTGGGAACTGTTCACATCCCATATGATCTTTTAACCGTAGATAGTCTGTAGTTGTACAATTTTGGAGCCCTACAACTTGCACTTCTCCTAATTCTTGGTTGAGTTCCAGCAGTATAGATCCAGTCAAATTTGTTGTTTTACTGTATGCACAGGCCAGCTTAGATATCTCCTTCTTCATCCCAATGGCAAGTCCAGGAAATGGTGGTATGGATGCAGCTACAACTGCAGCATCACCTGAATCTTTGTGGATGTTTTTTGATGATCATCTTCTGGTACGAGTCTTCCAGAGAGTGCTGATGTTGGAAGTTCTTCTTCATATTGTATCTTAGTTCATTTTCTGGGTAGCCAAATTAGGCTTTGATCTTCTGCATAAAAACTAACAGACCCTTTTCCCACACTTTGATATGCCCTTTATACCATTGTGTAGAACTCATTGGAGGTCACCATACAGGAACTGCTTTTATTTTTTTTATTAAGAGAAAGGAATATTATCAGAAAAGTGTACCTCCATAGCCGATCATCTGACAACCTTTAAGTGATCAAAATTAAGGATATTTAAAGCATGTGTTAATCTTTGATTTACCATTAGTTTTATCCTATCAAGGAGTTTTATCCTTTCATTCTTTCTTTTTTTTTCTTTTTTAATCTTTAATCTACACTTACATGAAGAATACTATGTTTACTAGGCCTTCCCCTATACCAGATCCCCCCTATAAACCTCATTACAGTCACTGTCCAACAGCATAGCAAAATGTTGTAGAATAACTACTTGTCCTCTCTGTGTTGTACAGCCCTCCCCTTTCTCCCTCCCCCCCATGCATGCTAAACTTAATACCCCCTTTCTTCTCCCCCCCCTCCTTATCCCACCCTGCCCACCCATCCTCCCCAGATCCTTTCCCTTTGGTACCTGTTAGTCCATTTTTGGGTTCTGTAATTCTGCTGCTATATTGTTCCTTCAGTTTTTCCTTTGTTCTTATACTCTTCAGATGAGTGAAATCATTTGGTATTTCTCTTTCTCCACTTGGCTTATTTCACTGAGCATAATACCCTCCAGCTCCATCCATGTTCCTGAAAATGGTAGGATTTTCCCTCTTCTAATGGCTGAGTAGTATTCCATTGTGTATATGCACCACATCTTCTTTATCCATTCATCTACCGATGGACATTTAGGTTGCTTCCAATTATTGGCTATTGTAAATAGTGCTGCGATAAACATAGGGGTGCATCTGTCTTTCTCAAACTTGATTGCTGCTTTCTTAGGGTAAATTCCTAGGAGTGGAATTCCTGGGTCAAATGGTAGGTCTTTTTTGAGCATTTTGATGAACCTCCATACTGCTTTCCACAATGGTTGAACTAATTTATATTCCCACCAGCAGTGTAGGAGGGTTCCCCTTTCTCCACAGCCTCGCCAACATTTGTTGTTGTTTGTCTTTTGGATGGCAGCTATCCTTACTGGTGTGAGGTGATACCTCATTGTAGTTTTAATTTGCATTTCTCTGATAATTAGCAATGTGGAGCATCTTTTCATGTGTCTGTTGGCCATCTGTATTTCTTTTTTAGAGAACTGTCTGTTCAGTTCCTCTGCCCATTTTTTAATTGGGTTATTTGTTTTTTGTTCGTTGAGGCGTGTGAGCTCTTAATATATTCTGGACATCAAGCCTTATCGAATCTGTCATTTTCAAATATATTCTCCCATACTGTAGGGTTCCTTTTTGTTCTATTCATGGTGTATTTCGCTGTACAGAAGCTTTTCAGCTTAATGTAGTCCCACTTGCTCATTTTTGCTGTTGTTTTCCTTGCTCGGGGAGATATGTTCAAGAAGAGGTCACTCATGGTTATGTCTAAGAGGTTTTTGCCTATGTTTTTTTCCAAGAGTTTAATGGTTTCTGACTTACATTCAGGTCTTTGATCCATTTTCAGTTTACTTCTGTATTTGGGGTTAGACAATGGTCCCGTTTCATTCTCCTACATGTAGCTGTCCAGTTTTGCCAGCACCATGTGCTGAAGAGACCGTCATTTTGCCATTGTATGTCCATGGCTTCTTTATCAAATATTAATTGACCATATATGTTTGGGTTAATTTCTGGAGTCTCTAGTCTGTTCCACTGGTCTGTGGCTCTGTTCTTGTGCCAGTACCAAATTGTCTTGATTACTATGGCTTTGTAGTAGAGCTTGAAGTTGGGGAGTGAGATCCCCCCACTTTATTCTTCTTTTTCAGGATTGTTTTGGCTATGTGGGGTCTTTGGTGTTTCCATATGAATTTTTGAATTATTTGTTCCAGTTCGTTGAAGAATGTTGCTGGTAGTTTCATATGGATTGCATCAAATCTGTATATTTCTTGTGGCAAAATGTCCATTTTGACAATATTGATTCTTCCTATCCATGAGCAATGGATGAGTTTCCATTCGTTAGTGTCTCCTTTAATTTCTCTTAAGAGTGACTTGTAGTTTTCAGGTTATAGGTCTTTCACTTCTTTGGATAGGTTTATTCCTAGGTATTTTATTCTTTTTTGATGTAATTGTGAATGGAATTGTTTTCCTGATTTCTCTTTCTATTGGGTCATTGTTAGTGTATAGGTAAGCTACAGATATCTGTGTGTTAATATTTTATCCTGCAACTTTGCTGTATTCCGATATCACTTCTAGTAGTTTTGGAGTGGAGTCTTTAGGGTTTTCTATGTACAATATCATATCATCTGCAAATAGTGACAGTTTAACTTCTTCTTTACCAATCTGGATTCTTTGTATTTCTTTGTTTTGTCTGATTGCCGTGGCTAGGACCTCCAGTACTATGTTAAATAACAGTGGGGAGAGTGGGCATCACCGTCTTGTTCCCGATCTCAGAGGAAATGCATTCAGCTTCTTGCTGTTCAGTATAATGTTGGCTGTGGGTTTATCATATATGGCCTTTATTATGTTGAGGTACTTGTCCTCTATTCCCATTTTGCTGAGAGTTTTTATCATGAACGGATGTTGAATTTTGTCAAATGCTTTTTCAGCATCTATGGAGATGATCATGTGGTTTTTGTCTTTATTTTTGTTTGATGTGGTGGATGATGTAGATGGATTTTCGACTGTTGTACCATCCTTGCATCCCTGGGATGAATCCCACTTGGTCATGGTGTATGATCCTTTTGATATACTGTTGAATTCTGTTTGCTAATATTTTATTGAGTATTTATGCATCTACATTCATCAGGGATATTGGCCTGTAATTTTCTTTTTTGGTGGGGTCTTTGCCTGGTTTTGGTATTAGGGTAATGTTGGCTTCATAGAATGAGTTTGCAAGTATTCCCTCCTCTTCTATTTTTTGGAACACTTAAAGGAGAATGGGTATTAGGGCTCCTCTTTGTGTCTGATAAAATTCCAAGGTAAATCCGTCCGGCCTGGGATTTTGTTCTTGGGTAGTTTTTTGATTACCATTCCAATTTCTTTGCTCGTAATTGATTTGTTTAACTTTTGTGTTTCTTCCTTGGTCAGTCTTGGAAGGTTGTATTTTTCTAGGAAGTTGTCCATTTCTTTTATGTTTTCAGCTTGTTGGCATATAGGTTTTCACAGTAGTCTTTAATAATTCTTTGTATTTCTGTGGAGTCTGTCGTGATTATTCCATTCTTATTTCTGATTCTGTTGATTTGTGTTGATTCTCTTTTCCTCTTAATAAGTTTGGCTAGAGGCTTATCTATTTTGTTTATTTTCTCAAAGAACCAGCTCTTGGTTGCATTGATTTTTGCTATTGTTTTATTCTTCTCAATTTTGTTTATTTCTTCTCTTATCTTTATTATGACGCTCCTTCTGCTGACTTTAGACCTCATTTCTTCTTCTTTTTCCAGTTTCTATAATTGTGATGTTTGACTCTTCATTTGGGATTGTTCTTCCTTCTTCAAGTGTGCCTGGATCACTGTATACTTTCTTCTTAAGACTGCTTTCTCTGCTTCCCACAGAAGTTGGGCCTTTGTGGTGTTGTGGTCATTTGTTTCTATACATTCCTTGATCTCTATTTTGATTTGTTCATTGATCCCTTGATTATTTAGAAGCATATTGTTAAGCCTCCATGTGTTTGTGAACCTTTTTGTTTTCTTTGTAGAGTTTATTTCTACTTTTATACATTTGAGGTCTGAAAAATTGGTTGGTAGAATTTAAATATTTTGGAATTCACTGAGGCTCTTTTTATGAGCTCGTATGTGGTCTATTATGGAGAATGTTCCATGTGCACTTGAGAAGAATGTATATAATGTTGCTTTTGGATGTAGAGTTCCATAGATGTCTATTAGGTCCATCTGTTCTAGTGTGTTGTTCAGTGCCTGTGTGCCCTTACTGATTTTCTGCCCAGTGGATCTATCCTTTGGGTGAGTGGTGTGTTGAAGTCACCTAAAATGAATGCATTGCAGTCTATTTCCCTCTTTAGTTCTGTTAGTATTTGTTTCACAAATGCTGGTGCTCCTGTTTTGGGTGCATTTATATTTAGAATGCATATATCCTCTTGTTGGACTGAGCCCTTTATCATTATTTATTGTCCTTCTTTATCTCTTGTTACTTTCTTTGTTTTGAAGTCTATTTTGTCTGATATTATTACTGCAACCCCTGCTTTTTCTCACTGTTGTTTGCCTGAAATATGTTTTTCCATCCCTTGACTTTTAGTCTGTGCATGTCATTAGGTTTGAGGTGAGTTTCTTGTAGCAGCATATAGATGGGTCTTGATTTTTTATCCATTCTGTTACTCTGTGTCTTTTGATTGTTGCATTAAGTACATTTACATTTAGGGTGACTATTGAGAGATATGTACTTATTGCCATTGCAGGCTTTAGATTCGTGGTTACCAATGGTTCAAGGTTAGCTTCTTTAGTATCTTACTTCCTAACTTAGCTCCCTTATTGAGCTGTTATATACACTGTCTGGAGATTCTTTTCTTCTCTCCCTTCTTATTCCTCCTCCTCCATTCTTCATATGTTGTGTGTTTTGTTCTGTGCTCTTTTTAGGAGTGCTCCCATCAAGAGCCGTCCCTGTAAGATGCCCTGTTGAAGTGGTTTTTGGGAAGCAAATTCTCTCAGCTTTTGCTTGTCTGGGAATTGTTTAATCCCGCCATCATATTTAAATGTTAGTCTTGCTGGATACAGTATCCTTGGTTCAAGGCCCTTCTGTTTCATTTCATTAAATATATCATGCCATTCTCTTCTGGCCTGTAGGGTTTCTGTCAAGAAGTCTGATGTTAGCCTGATGTGTTTCCCTTTATAGGTGATCTTTTTCTCTCTAACTGCCTTTAAAATTCTTTCCTTGTCCTTGATCCATGCCATTTTAGTTATGTGTCTTGTTGTTGTCCTCCTTGGATCCTTTCTGTTGGTGTTTTGTGTATTTCTGTGGTCTGTTCGATTATTTCCTCCCCCAGTTTGGGGAAGTTTTCAGCAATTATTTCTTCAAAGAGACTTTCTATCCCTTTTCCTCTCTCTTCTTCTTCTGGTCCCCCTATAATACTAATATTATTCCTTCTGGATTGGTCACTTAGTTCTCTTAGTTTTGTTTCATTCCTGGAGATCCTTTTATCTCTCTCTATGTCAGCTTCTATATGTTCCTGTTCTCTGGTTTCTATTCCTTCAATGGCCTCTTGCATCTTATCCATTCTGCTTATAAATCCTTCCAGGGTTTGTTTTACTTCTGTGATCTCCTTCCTGACATCTGTGAACTCCCTCCAGACTTCATCCCATTGCTCTTGCATATTTCTCTGCATCTCATCCCATTGCTCTTGCATTTTTCTCTGCATCTCTGTCAGCATGTTCATGATATTTATTTTGAATTCTTTTTCAGGAGGACTGGTTAGGTCTGTCTTCTTCTCAGGTGTTGTCTCTGTGTTCTTAATCTGTGTGTAGTTTTGCCTTTTCATGGTGATAGAGATAGTTTGCAAAGCTGGTATGAGTGACAGCTGGAAGAGCTTTCCTTCTTGTTGGTTCGTGGCCTTCCTCTCCTGGGAGAATAGCGACCTCTAGTGGCTTGTGCTTAACAGCTGTGTGCAGATAGGGCTTCTGCCACCTGCCCGATTGCTATGGTGTTTCTCTCCGCTGTTGCTGTGGGCGTGGCCTGGCTGGGGCTGCTCCTCCAAAATGGTGGGGCCCGGTTGAAGGGGTTTCAGCCGGAAGGCTATTTATCTCCATAAGGGGCCTCTGTGCTCCCTGATGCCCAGGGGGTTAGAGTGCCCAGAGATCCGCAGATTCCCTGCCTCTGGGCTAAGTGTCCTGTCCTTCCCCTTTAAGACTTCCAAAAAGCACTCTCCAAAGGAAAACAACAACAGCAAACAACGAATGAAAAAAAATTTTAAATAAATAAATAAATAAAGAAGAAAAGGAAAAACACTCGATTTTCTTTGTCCTCAGGTGCCGGTCTCAGACACCCGCTCACCGGTCTTGCTGCCCTGTTTCCCTTGTATTGGGGTCCCTGTCCCTTTAAGGCTTCCAAAAAGCACTTGCAAAAAAAAGAAAAGCCGCTCCCATTTCTTTGTTCTCCAGTGTTGGCCTCAGGCATCCACTCACCGGTCCTGCCGCCCTTTTTCCCTAGTATCCAGGACCCCGCACATGCACTGTGTCTGCGCTCTGGTCCAGTATCCTGGGACTAGTTGTTCAGCAGTCCTGGGCTCCCTCCCTGCTTACTCCTCTCCACCTGCCAGGGGCCGGGGGGAGTGGCGCTTGGGTCCCGCCGGGCAGGGGCTTGTATCTTACCCCATTTGCAAGGTGCTGGGTTCTCGTAGGTGTGGATGTGGACTGGATGTTGTCCTGTGTCCTCTGGTCTCTATTTTAGGAAGAGTTTTCTTTGTTATATTTTCATAGATAAATGTGGTTTTGGGAGGCGATTTCTGCTGCTCTACTCATGCTGATGTCTTGGCTCCCTCGGTCTCTCTTTTTTATCCATCCTGCTATTCTATGTTTTTGGGTGCATTCAGTCCATTTACATTTAAGGTGATTATTTATAGATATGTATTTTTTTCCATTTCATCAATTGTATTCTCATTGTTTTTATATATCCTCTCTTTTCCTTGTTTTTCTTTCTCATACGCATCTCTTATTTTGTGATAGATTTCTTTAGAGCTATAATGGGATCTTTTTCTTTCTTTTCTTTCTTCGCTTGTTTCTTTTATTTCCCTCTTCCTTCCTTTCTTTTACCTCCCTCCCTCTCTCCTTCCCTCCTTCCTTCCTTCCTCCCTCCCTCCCTCCCTCTCTCTTTCTTTCTATGTATCAATTGTAGGCTTTAATCTTGTGGATACCAGACACAAAGGACAGCTTCCTTACTATATAACAGTCTATCTTAAACTGCTGATTACTCTATTTCAAACACAATCTAAAGGTACTTTTTCTTCACCTTCTTCTTTCTCTTCTACACTTTTTGTATCAGATGTCATAATCTGCAATTGCTGTTTATTCCTTGATTAGTTTTGTGATGAGTTGATTTTTCTTCTTTTATTTTAATATTATAATTGAAAACTAATTGATCTACTACTTTTACTGTGAGTTTATTTTCACTGGTGAAAGCTGTTTGGCTTTAGGAATATATCCATCTATTGCAGTTGCTTTAACATATCCTGCATGGCTGGCTTAGTAGTGGTGAAGTCCTACAATTTTGTTTATCTGGAATTGGTTTAATCCCTGTTTCAAACTTAAATGATACTCTTTTCAGGTAGAAGATTCTTGGTTGGAGGTTCTTCTGTTCCATTATATTACCTAGGTCATGCCATTCACTTCTGGCCTGTGAAATTTCTGCTGAGAAGTGTGCTGATAGATGGGATTTCACTATAAGTAATCTTTTTCGCTGCCTGCATTCAATACTTTCTTCTTGTACTTGATATTTGCCATTTTAATTATTATATGTCTTGGTGTTTTCTTCCTGTGGTTCCCTTTGTTAGGGGCTTGCTGTGGTTTCATGACCTGAGTGTCTAATTGTTTCCCAAGATTGGGGGAATTTTCAACAATTATTTCCTCAAAGAGATTTTATAACCATTTTCTCCCTCTTTTCCTTATGATACTCGTATTATATGAGTATTATTCTGTCTGGGTTGATCACACAGCTCTATTTCAGTCTTCCATTCCTAGAGATCCTTTTCTCTGTTTCCAACTTCATTGTTTTCCTTCCTGTTTCCTTATTTCCATTTCAATTATAGCTTCTTCAACCTTTGATAATCTGCTTTTAAATCCCTCCACTGTATCATTAATTTCTGATGCTGTATTATTAAGCTTGAGTGGCTCTTTTGCAGGTCCTCTATCTTTTTGTTGATGTCTTCCCTGAGATATTGAATATTACAACTTTACTTTGAAACCTTTATGAAGATTGATTATCTGTATTTCATTGAGCCCTCCTTCTGGTGTCATGTCTTGTACTTTTGTTATACTCTGGCTCCTCATTATGTCAGCATTTCTGGGTTTTCTCCTTTGTATTGCATGGCTCTGCTACATCCAGACCCTTTTCTGCGAGGTCTTCTCTTCTTCCCCAGATGTAGGTGATCAGTTCTGCAGACTTCAGGTCATTTTCAGGTTTAGTTGTTTTTGCTGTATTTTTGTGTCTTATATGTTTTTGGGAGGATGTTTCTACCTTGCCAAAATACTCTTCCTCCTTTTTCTCTGCCCAACACTTTTCTATATTTTCAAAGCACTTAGACTTATTCATAAATACTCAAAATAATTTTAGTAGTTGTTAGTAGCATTCACAACATAAAGAAATGGTCTGGATTGTTCTACAAGTCTCTAACCATGACAAAAATTGATGATAGTTTAAGAAATACAAGACCTTTTGTTTAAGTAGAGTGGAGTACTTATGTAATTTCAGATACTTCAGTGTCATGTGTATGTGTTCATAACAAGTATATTAAATGAATCTTTATCTGGAGTGGTATCATAAAATGATAATTTTAACAAACGTCAATGAGACCAATGGTAACACCAATTAAGTAGCAATAACTAAATTAAAAGATAAATAGAAATGTCTTCAAGAGAAAACACATGGATACAAATTACCTGGTGATTTTCAGATATGTGAAAGCCAGGTGAAATCTATATGTGACCCCAGATCCCTGGGACCACGCACCCCAGAGCTTTGACAGCATGACCTTATTTGTTGTTCAGATACCTGATGACCCCAGAGTCCATGATAATTTTGAGCCCTGTGAGCTGGCTGGGGAACAGGAGAAACTAAAAGACCACTTGAGAAATGCTGGGGCTTTAACTGATGTTAGCAAGTATTTCCCTGATGAGATCATTAACTGTGCTCAGTTCTTTGACCTTCCTCTCAGTTGACAGAGATGCCTCACAACTTCTTGAGCGCTTTTCTCATAGAAAATAATCTTCTGTTGATAGAAAGAAAATATTTTCTACACGTATTTCTCCA
This sequence comes from Manis javanica, assembly GCF_040802235.1. NCBI lineage: Eukaryota > Metazoa > Chordata > Mammalia > Pholidota > Manidae > Manis > Manis javanica. Next base: position 70,632,500 of record NC_133169.1, on the reverse strand, counting down.
TATCTTCATCCTTCCTCTTACAGTAGTTGTATATCTGAAATTTAAATATGTTAAGGGGAACTGCCTTTAGATTTCTAAACTGTGCATTTCCTGCTCAAAATAATGTATCCAGAGTGTAATTGTATGTTCTTTATGTGATGTGTGCAATATTTAAGCACATCCTACACATCATACATTTGCAATTATTATTCTTACTTGCCATAATTTTAATGAAATAAAGAAAAGACCAAAATATGTAAAACAAGTACTTAAGATAAACTAAAACTGACATGAAAAATTAACCATTGTTACAGAACACATATGTTGGTCTTGCTATACTTTCAAAGCCAGTTTTATGTAAACATTAGATTCTAATTTAAAAATCTTAATATGTGTTATGAAATATAAAGGAAATTTTGAATAATCCCTAGCAATAATATTTTTAATATAAAACTAAAGATATGTGTACCATGGAGCCAGACATTAGCATGAATCAACTATTTAGTATAGTCCACATATTGTGAATATTCACTTAATGTCTGTGTTAAAATTTAACTATAGATGTAGATAGATATTAAAGGCCTAATATTTATCTTTTACTTATAAAAATCGTTGTATAAAACATGTGTTTTATAATGGCTCATAGGCAAGGTTTCCACTTTTAGGTACTGAAATGAATAATTAGGTAGCTCAGCATTAGGGATTTCTTGGGAAATCTCTTAGAGATTTCTGAGCTTCATGTTGACCTGTTTTTATGAGCATGTTCCCTTCTCCACCATCATTATCATAAAATACTTTACCCTGAAATTACCCAGGAGAAATTAGTTGAAAATCTGTTCAAATTTCCCAGATCCCCAAACTGCAGCAACCAATATTGGTCTCTCCTGCCTCACCTCTTCCTCTCCTGGGTGTTCTGGAAATATTGTGAGACATCACAGCCTCAGGGCTGAAATCATTCACCTTTTTCTTACAGAGATTTAAAGTGGTTCTTCCCTCACTGGGAGGAATACTAAGTTCTCCCAGTCCTGAGGTAGCATGAAGCTGCTACTTGCTTCTATGACATTAGATGAGAGCAAATCTTCCTGGATGAAGAGACTCTATGGAGATTGGAGAGTTCAAGGCACATGTGGAGTCACTATAATAAGGATGTATTCTCTTTAAAGCCCAGATTTTCAGAGCTTAAACCATGATCACCATGTGAGTAACACCTGCTTGTCATTTTAAGGGACAAAAATGTATTCCTTTCTATGATAGATAAGATTATATTTCTAACATATTATCCAATAAATGTTTAAGTGTGATACTTTCACCACTAGATATATAGACCCTGATCTAAAACCTGTATTTTTCTCATTTTAATTTCTTGAAAAATTTAAATATTTTTTCAGATACAATTAAGAGAAAAAGCCTGGAGTTAAAAACACTGTGAGCATAACGAAAACACACCAACTTTTATACATGCATTCATGCCAATATACACATATATACACACAAATAGAAAAGTAGAATTAAGAATGTGCAGTCATTTTATCAAATCATAATCAATTCAATGATTTATAATAAGCAATTGCATTTTTACTGCCCTATACTGAATCTGTTATAGTAAACTAAACCCAAAATACATTCTCCTATATCAAACAGGAGCTTGTAGTGTCTGGTACCTCTGCATACACATTTTTAAAAATCATCTTCCAAATTAATTGGTACAGATAAATTCTGACCACATTTTGAATTTAAATTATGAGAAAGTTAGTGTCCATTATAGTGTTACAGTTGAAAATATAAGAATGTTTCTTATTCATGCATAAATTAATCCTGCAGATAATTCTGAAAGCAAGAAAGTAATATAATTTACAAGCTCTTGCTAGTCATGACTGAACAAACGTCAGAAGCAGTGGTTTTCAAAATTATAACAAAGAAAAAATGGATTCCTCTTTCATTATCCATTTATCCTTGGCTGTCTGTAAATTAAAGGATTTGTACAGACAAACTCACTCTTCAAGAATTCCCTTATAAAATAAATTATCTGCCAAATGTAGTCACATCATGTTTTGTAAATCTATGTTTTACAGTATTACCTCCATTACAGGACTGTGCTTTATCCTTGTCAGAAATGAGTAGTTGTTAGGCCATTACACCAAAATTATTTTGATGTGTAAGTGCATGTGGTAACTAAAACAGTGCTTTTATGTAACAATGCCTTAGCATATCCATCTATCACCAAGACAAATAATGTCCAGGGTCCACAAACAAGAAAACAGATTTCTCATTCTTCAGCCCTCAGGTGCCCTGGATCAGGGAGTGTCACACAGCAGTAAACTGGACTGAATGGCCTCACCTGGGACTAACCCACCTGTTATCTTTGGAAAGTTCTGCATCATCACATGAGTGTTAATCAAACCTTCAGATGTAGTGCAGGGGTTTCTAAGAAACAATGGCTTCAATGACATGTATTACTGGGAAACTGATTTACATTTTTCTGATTTGTACAAACACGAAATTCAGGTTCAGTCAGATTTGGAAATCTAATATGATCAGGGTGAACCGGAGGTGTTTACAGCCCTAACTACATGGAGTCCTTTTCATAGAATGAGTCGCATGGTTTTTGCTCAGAGTTCATAAAATAATTTAGAAGTCAGGAAGAATTTGCTCTATTATATATCTGAGAATTAAGGCACAGAAACTAAACAAAGCCAGGAACTATATCTTTCAACAATCTTTAGTATTATTTAGACCATGACCAGAGGTAGAGAAAGTGTACATTTTGTTGATTCCTGGAATTTTGAGTTAGAGTTCCCACATGTTAGGAAATAGCTGAAACCATAGGTGGTGGGTCATTGCCATTTAGACCCAGACTGAAATAAGTGAATGAGCTTGGAAGAAATTATAATTAAAATGTATAACTACTCTGCAATTGATAACAAATACTTACTTAAAATATGGCCAAATTGAGGCAAGTCTTTAATTAAGACAATATTATCCTGTTTTTCCCCTTTACTTACCAATGTTTATGTGCACAAGCTGCACACGTATAAACACACCCTTTCCCTCCAGTGAGAATGTCAGGAACTACTGAGATAAAGCTAGCAGCAGTCCACTGGACTGGTTTTATTTTCCAATTAACTATAATTAGTGTTACGTTTAGCTTTGTTTATTGTTTCCTAAGCTGCATCCATTCCTTCTGCTGGCCAGCAACTGTATATATAGGGTGTCTTTGCAGCAATCAGAAAACAAGAAGGCATGAAGTCCAAGAAACCACTGCCCAGTATTATCCCTGCCTTTTCCTGGTTATTCCCCTAGACCTTCTGTGGAGCAAGGGGGCTGACAACCTATTGGTGTCTTACTTCTTCAGCTGTGAAATTTATAGTAGTATTGGGACTTTACTCTCTTGCTTGTTGTGTTGATTACAATTATTAATAAGTAACAACTTCAATATCTTCAACAGTCAATATTGAAGAACATCACATTTGCCAAATCTTTGTTTATTAAATTATTGTCCACATACAATTTTACATTGGTTTCAAATATACAACACAGTGGTTCAACTGTTTACCTGTATTGCTAAATCCTCACACCTCTAATGTGGTTACATTCAGCTTAGATATTAAAGAATCATTGACTATATTCTCAATGCTGTGACAAATTTATATTGTCATTGAAAATAAAATATTGGGCCTCTTTATCCCCTTCCCCCACCCACACCACCTCAACTCTCCCTCATTGTAACCACTCATCCCTTCTCAGTGACTATGAGCCCAGTCCTGTTTTGTTCCTTCTGTTTTGCTTTAATAGTCCACATATAAGTGAAATCATATGGCATTTCTCTTTCTGTCTGGCTTATTTTACTGAGCATAGTACACTCTAGATCCATCCTTTTTGTGAAAAATCAACACAAATTGGATTTCTTTCCATTTTATGACCGTATAATATTCCATTGTGTATATGTACCACCTCTTTATCCATTTACATCCCTTCCATACTTGGCTATTGCAAATAGTGCACCAGTAAACATAAGGGTGCATATATCTTCATGAATCCGGGATTTAATTTTCTTCAGGTAAATTCATAGAAGCAGAATGAATGGCTCAAATATATTTGTATTTTAGTTTTTTGAGGAACCTCCATAGTGCTTTCCACAGCACTTGCATCAATTTACATTCCCACCAACAGTATAGAAGTGGTCCCATTTCTCTGCGTTCTCATCAGAATTTGTTACTTCTTGTGCTTGGGAGAGTGGCCATACTAACTGGCATGAGGTGATATCCCATTGTGGTTTTGATATGCATTTCCCTGATGATTAGCAATGTGGGGCATCTTTTCACATGCCTTTTGGCCATTTTATGTCTTCTTTGGAGAACCGTCTTCAGGTCCTCAACCCGTTTTTTAATCATGTTATTTGTTTATTGGATGTTGAAGCAGATGATTTCTTTAAATATTTTGGATGTTAACCATTTATCAGATAAGTCTCTTATGAATATAATCTCCCATAATGTTGGATGTCTTTTGTTCTGCTAATGGTGTCCTTCACTGTACAGACACTTTTTAGTTTGATGTACTCCCACTTGTTCATTTCTCATTTTGTTTCCTTTTACAAAGTTTCTCAAAAACATCTAAATATCTGTATTAATTAATTTAGAACAGTCCGGCTGGAAAATGGTAAAACAGGTACACAGGGTTACAGTAACTTGGCAAATGTGTATAACTGGTAAGAACTATGAGGAGGTATAGACAAACTCGTACACATGCTACACGTGAAATGGACACTACAGATGTTTCACATGTCCATCAAAACAACTAGGTAACATTTTCTTTGTTGTACATGTTTGTTTACAGTACACAGTTCACTCTTGTGGTCCACAGTCTTGAATGAAATGAGTAGCAATACAAGTGTCACTGAGTTCCTTCTCCTGGGGTTTTCTCATGACCTAAGGATGCAAACCCTGCAGGGTGTCCTGTTCCTCATGGCTTACCTGGCAGCCCTCTTTGGAAATGGACTCATCATCATGCTCATCACTTGGGACCCTCAGCTTCACACACCCATGTACTTCTTCCTGAAGAACTTGTCATTCATTGATATCGGCTACATTTCTGACACTGTCCCAAAATTTGCTCTCAACTCCCTGGTAAATAGGAACAAAATATCCTTCCTTGGATGTGTCTTCCAGGTGTTGTTTTTTGTGACTTTTGGTACTGCCGAACTGGCCATCCTCACAGTGATGTCCTATGACCGCTACGTGGCTGTCTGCCATCCGCTGCACTATGAGACCATCATGAACAAGGGGGCCTGTGGGTGTATGGTGGTGGCCTCATACATCAGTGTGGGAATCTATGGAGCCATGCACACAGCAACGACATTTTCCACAACATTTAGTTCCAATAAAATCCATCATTTCTTCTGTGATATCCCTCAGATTATTTTGATCTCAGACTCCAAAACAAACATAAATGAAACATCAGTTAATGCATTTGGTGCAAGTATCTCACTAGTTTGTTTTCTCTCTATTTTGTATTCCTATGTTCGCATCTTCTCTGCTGTCTCAAGGATCTCCTCCCTGGAGGCCAGGTCCAAAGCCCTCTCCACCTGCCTCCCTCATCTGGTTGTTGTGACTGTGTTTTATTCAACAGGTGCCTTGGCCTACCTGAAGCCAGCCTCTGAATCGAAGTCCATTGTAGACCTGGTTTTGTCTGTATTTTACACAGTGGTTCCTCCATCAGTTAACCCCATCATATACAGCCTTAGAAACAAGGATATAAAGGTAGCTGTGGGAAAACTCATTGCAGTTATGGTAATTAAGTCAAATTAAATATATTTGAGTAGTTCAGAGTTTTCTCCTTTTTTGGAACACATATCCTTTTCAAATTATATACCATTTATATTAAGGGGAAGTATCATATTATTAACTCACCTTCTTAGTTATTTGGGAACAACATTAGAGCTGTCAGTGCAGAATGTTCTTCAGACAAATAAATAAAAACAAAGATATTAGTGGAGCACTACAACTGTGGTATACTTTGGGCAGGGCTAGCAAACTTTATTTTGCAATGTGAGTATATGTTTTCTTAAAGAAATTCTAGACTTCCTCATTGCAAAATTAGGATGATATGAGTAACACATATTATCTACTCACTTTTTTAATTTCACTTGCAATATTCTTTATTAAACAAAATCCAATATAGTTGATACAACTTGGCCCTTCAGAAAAAACAATCCTACAGTTTAGAAAATATGTTGATTACATTTCCTATATTTTAGTACCCTTCCTGGTACATCATTGCGTGACATGTGGATCCACACCGTGTCTTTAATGTCCCCAGAAACTCAGCATGGAAAGCCTGGTCCAGGTATGAAACCATGGCCCTTGCTGTTCAGACTGTCACAATGAGAGATCATTTATCCTTATAATGGAAAAACGTGGGTGTCCTTTCTGTCATCGGCTCAAAATTAAACAGAAAATACAAGGGTGTGTGGGTGGAGGGAAGGCTACTTTCTCCTAGAGTTTTCACTTTCTTCCTCTTGCCAAGAGGCTGCCCAGGTACGTCCCTCTCCAGGGCAAGGAGGCGAGACCACCTGTGACCACACTGTCCCACTGCAACATTAGCTTACAATAAACATTCTGTAAGTGCCTTATGTTAATGGTGATATTTTCCTGTGCTCTTCATGACACTTGGACATTACAAAAAACCCTCCATTACAACTGTTTAAGAATATGTGATCACCTTCTGGGCAATGCCAGAGGTGACATGACATGAAACTCAAGGGACATGTCCTCATGGTCAGAAGCCCCCTCCTCCTTCCCCCCGTGATGCTCACAGGAAGGCAGCTCTGGTGTGGAGGCATTTGGGGGCATGCCATGGACATGCACTTACCCAGAACACAGCCATCCCATGGCATTCCAGCGGAAATGCCTACCTACATTCATGAAAAGACATATCCAGTAATTTATGTTGCCCACATTGGAAACTAACACAGTGCTGAAACCCAGTTAAACAGGTATATTATGATTTATTGATGGTGACATTGAGAAAAACAATATTGATTCAGACAATCACAATCACAATAAAAGGAGATTTACAAAAGCAAACCTCAGAAGATGATACCATTAATAAAAGACATAAAGTCATGCAAACTGACAGTTTTAAGTCATTCAATTGTTTCACTTTGAAAGGTCAATGACTGAAATTGGACAATAACTGTAATGTTGGAATGGTAGTAATATTTAGTCTTGATTTGTTAGGTTGTTTCAATGTCTTAGTACGTTTATAAAAATGATCAAGCTGTATGCTTTATTTTATGTGAATTACTCATACTGTTACACGTTTATATACAGTAAAACCAACACAATATCCACAAATCAAGAGAAAAGATAAAATATCATGAGATACAGTACAAATATTCTATAGTCCTTCCCATACCTATTTCATGATTAAGGAAAAATGTTTTGTCCTAAATTCAAGAAAAAGATAGTGACAATATAATCTAACCTTGCTCTGGATTTTATGGACAATGAAATAAAATATGTAAAGTAATTATAGCAAATTTTGGAAAAAATCTTTAAAATGTATTTATTGTGTGCTTAGGGATATTTGGCAAAAATGTTCCATCTCTAAATTTAGGAATATATGTCCTTCCTGGCAACATGAATAAACCTGAAGAATATTACATAAAGTGGAAAAAGCTACACACATAAAGATAAACCATAAATTAGCTTTGATATGGAAGCTAAAACAGTCAAACTCATAGATGCAGAGAATAAATGGAGGTAACTAGGGAGCGGAAATGGGGAAAAGGGCAGGTGATGGCCAAAGGGTGCAAACCCTGAGTTATGCAAGGTCAATGCACCCTGTAGATCCACTGTACAGCACAGTGGATATAAGTAAAAATACTCTCTTGCATACTTGAACTTTGTTCAGGGAGATGAAGAAACCTCCAGAGGTGATAGATGTGGCTGTGTCCTCATGGTGATGAAGGTTTCATGGGTTATTCTGATCCCCAAGCTCATCGAGTTGTGTTCATCAAATATCATAACAATCATAGCTCAGTAAAGTGATTTCTTAAAATTCTTTACACAAAGTATTAGAATTAGTATAATTCCATATGAACAAAATATTTTGGTATGAAAGAAAATGCCATTAGAAAATTATGTTTAAATGTAATTCACAAGACCAAAAATAAAACGTTGGAAGTTCACTCCTGAAAATTCACAAGTCTTTACACAGAATATACATTACTAAAAAAGCACCTACTTAACTGAAACATACAGTTTTCTCGTGGGCTCAAAACTTCAATTTAAGTACACTTATTTAACAGGATTTAACGTTCACCCTGAAGTTCACATTGAAATTGAAAAGGCCAAGAATAACAAGGTCTTTAATAAGTTCAAACGGTTGAGAATACTAAAGATACTTGAGTAATAAACAGAAGCTGGAAGATTTATGTCATCAAATATCAAGGCCTCTTATGCACATAAATAGTTACAGTACTGGGTCAGAGAGGCACAGATTAGTTGAAAGAATAGAATTCAAAAACTGACCCACTCAAATACAGGCAGTAGATATATATGAATATTCCACAGTAGGCATATACAAAATTTCTACTACAGAGACATGGGGGAAAAGACCATCCACTTAATGAATAATGCTGAACCAATCTGATAATAGTTTGGAGGCAATTATTCTTGATCTCTATCCCCTGTCATGCTCAAATGGAAAACCATAGTGAAGGAACATAGAAATGTAAAGAGCAAAACAATAAACCACCTAGAAGATAACAGAAATATATCTTCATAAGCTTGTGGTTAGGAAAGAATTTTTTACACTAAACAAAGAAGCAATTATCATAATCTTAGTAATGATAAATCGATACATATTAAATTTGATTACTTTTGAACGTTACCACAAAAATGTAGAAAAATGAGGAGCTACTCAAGGACAATCTACAGGGGCTGCATAAATGGCACTGGCCTAAACACTTCCTTGTACCTCCGTGGGCACTACAGACTGACAGACATTTGGGTGTTTTCTCTAAACTTGTCTTTTCCTTCATGACTAGAAACTTAATGTATCAGAACAGTCCACACACAGATACACACACACGTATACTCACTTAGAGATCTACATAATTTAATCACAAACATATTAGAATCACTTGGCTCTTGCGAGATCAACCTTTGATTTCTCATGTTTAGAATGTCCAGAAAACAAAGAACCAAATATTAAGTAAAGCAAACGTGTTATGTGCATGGAATTTTTCTACCTGAAATCACTAGCTTAGTATTCAAAAGACAAATTGGATGACTTATGCAGGGATTTGTTGATATGTTGTTTCTCGAGCCCCTACAACCTCATGCACTTTACAACCTCACATTTTATGAATACCTATCACCTTGTTATGAAAAACAAAGGTCAGCTGCCTGCATCATTTTGCTGAAGAGAAAAATTTGCATATTCTCCTGATATTTGCAAATTCCAGTTCAACCCATAAAGTCCATATAAATATAATTCCCAACTCTTTTTTTATAAGCCTTGAAAAAATGGTACTTCATATCCTTCTTTAGTCCTGACTGAACTGAATAAAAGTATCCAAGGTGCCTTGTTTTACATTATTGTAATTGAAATTACACATTGCTTGTTTTAATAAAAAATATTTGCCTTCATGTATCCATTTATGAAATATGTATTCACTAGTCCTATGTCCTTTCTAAGTATCATTTTAAAATAATTGCATCACCAGTAAAAATGATGTCTCAACCTGCAAGTTACACATTGGTGAACAGGCAAGAACATTCAGCAACCCTACATTATCCTTTCCAGAGCTTTACCATTTACAGAAAATACTTCCTGGAGATTTATCAAGTGTCATTAAAATAATATGCAAACACCCAAAGAAGACGTCCTTTTTTAAATTGAACTTTAATACATATACTGTTGCATTCATTACTCATTTTAGAAATTTTTTGCTTTAACCATGGAAATATTACGGTTTAAAGTATTCATTCCTGGAGGTGTTCCAAGTTTATAGGATATAAACAACCAGAACCCAACCTCCTGCTACACACACATACATGAAATCTACTACACACAGAGCAAATCACTCTTAGGGAGAAATTAGGCCTGACCAGTCACCTTCTATACAATGCAGGATAAATGATCAAATAAAATATCACAGGACAGATGGAGACATTATGAAGGGAGACCCATCTGCAATTCAGCCATTCAGTAAGGAGGCATATCACTGGAGCCTGTATTCACCTGCCCTGGGTCAGAAAAACTCACACTTCATAAAGTTTAAGAGGCTAACACACTATTAGTTAAGGTAACAGATTTTTCAATACAGTACTTGCCAAATGGTGTGGCAACTACTAAAACTCTCTTCAGAACCAGAGAATCTGGTAGTACCAATATTTATGTCACCCCACACACATTATTGTTCTGTCTCCAACCCTCCCCTACTATTTTCTCTTCAATTCACTATGAGCAGTCAATGTCCCATATACTGCACCCTGCAGCTCTCATCAAGGCAGTTAATGACATTCAAATAGTTAATTCTAGTAGTTGTTTTCAGTCCACATCTTACCTGGTCAATCCCCATGAGAATATTAGCACTTCAGTTACTCCTATCACATTGAAATAACTTCTGAAATTGTCTCCCAGATCAACACACATCCCTAATTTGTTAGATTTTGAAATCCTCCAAACACCTACCCTTAAATGCTTGCAACTCAGAGATAGACAAATAACCAAATAAAGGTAGGAAAGGATTGGAAAACTCATCTCACAGTGTAAGATGAGCAAAGCCCAATAAGCACAGGTAATAATCCCCCCAAAATTATAATTACATAATTAAAAACAAGATTAAAAATGCTGAATTTGGCAAGGATGTGCTGCAACAAGAACTCTCATTTCACTTTGGTGGCATTGTGAGAAGGTACAACAATGTCTTTTTGAATTAATGGCAGTTATTCATCAAACAAACACAGGCAGAGAAATTCTATTACTAGGTATTGACTAATGGAAATGAGCACGTTTGAATGAAAGGCTTCTAAAAGAATTGTCATAAAATACTATTTGTAGGGAGCCAGGATGGCGGCGTGAGTAGAGCAGTGGAAATCTCCTCCCAAAAACACATAGAGCTATGAAAATATACCAAAGAAAAATCTTCCTAAAATAGAGACCACAGGACACAGGACAACATCCAGATCACATCCACACCTGCAAGAACCCAGAGCCTTGCAAAGGGGGTAAGATACAAGCCCCGGCCCGGCGGGACACGAGCGCCCCTCCCCCCGGCTCCTGGCGGGTGGAAAGAAACCGGAGCGGTTTTTTTTGGCAAGTGCATTTTAGAAGCCTTAAAGGGACGGGCCCCCGTTGCTAGGGAGGCAGGGTGGCGGGACCGGTGAGCAGGTGCCTGGGACCGGCGCCTGAGGACAAAGAATATCCGGCGTTTCTACCTGCGGGACCGGCGGGCGGGTGCCTGAGACCAGCGCTTGAGGACGGAGGAAATCGCGCGTTTTTCCCCTTTTTTTTTTTTCTCTTTTTGGCGAGCGCTTTTTGGAAGCCTTAAAGGGACAGGGACCCCGGTGCTAGGGAGGCAGGGCGGCGGGACTGGTGAGCGGGTGCCTGGGACCAGTGCCTGAGGACAAAGAATATTGAGCGTTCCTTCACTGTGGGACCGGTGGGTGGGTGCTTTTTGGAAGCCTTGAAAGGACAGGGACCCTGGTGCTAGGGAGACAGGGCAGCAGGACCAGTGAGCGAGTGCCTGGGACCGGCAACTGAGGACAAATAAAAAAAAAAAAATCGCGTGTTTTTTCCTTTTTTTTTTTCTTTCTGTTCCCTCTCTTATTGCTGCTGTTGTTTTGGTTTGGAGAGTGCTTTTTGGAAGTCTTAAAGGGGCAGGACAGGTCACTTAGACCAGAGGCAGGGAATCTGGGGATCTCTGGGCACTCTAACCCCCTGGGCAGCAGGGAGCACAGAGGCCCCTTACAGAGATAAATAGCCTCCGGCCGCTTCCCCTCCAATGGGGCTCCACCATTTTGGAGGAACAGCCCCAGCCAGGCCAAGCCCACAAAAACAGCGGAGACAAACCCCAAAGCAATTGGGCAGGAAGGAGAAGCCCTGTCTATGCACAGCTGCCCAACACAAGCCACTAGAGGTCGCTATTCTCCCAGGAGAAGGCCACAAACCAACAAGAAGGGAAGCTCTTCCAGCGGTCACTTGTACCAGATCTGCAAACTATCTCTATCACCATGAAAAGGCAAAACTACAGGCAGACAAAGATCACAGAGACAACACCTGAGAAGGAGACAGACCTAACCAGCCCTCCTGAAAAAGAATTCAAAATAAAAGTCATAAACATGCTGACAGAGATGCAGAGAAAAATGCAGGAGCAATGGGATGAGATGCAGAGAAAAATGCAAGAGCAGTGGGAAGAGATGCAGAGAAAAATGCAAGAGCAGTGGGATGAAGTCCGGAAGGAGATCACAGATGTCAGGAAGGAGATCACAGAAGTGAAACCATCCCTGGAAGGATTTATAAGCAGAATGGATAAGATGCAAGAGGCCATTGAAGGAATAGAAGCCAGAGAACAGGAATGTATAGAAGCTGACATAGAGAGAGATAAAATGATCTCCAAGAATGAAACAAAACTAAGAGATATATGTGACCAATACAAAAGGAATAATATTCGTATTATAGGGATACCAGAAGAGGAAGGAAGAGGAAAAGGGATAGAAAGTCTCTTTGAAGAAATAATTGCTGAAAAGTTCCCCAAACTGGGGGAGGAAATAATCGAACAGACCATGGAATTACACAGAACTCCCAACAGAAAGGATCCAAGGAGGACAACACCAAGTCACATAGTAATTAAAATGGTAAGGATCAAGGACAAGGGAAGAGTTTTAAAGGCAGCTGGAGAGAAAAAGGTCACCTATAAAGGAAAACCCATCAGTCTAACATCAGACTTCTCGACAGAAACCCTACAAGCCAGAAGAGAATGGCATGATATACTTAATGCAATGAAACAGAAGGGCCTTGAACCATGGATACTGTATCCAGCACGACAATAATTTAAATATGATGGCGGGATTAAACAATTCCCAGACAAGCAAAAGCTGAGGGAATTTGCTTCCCACAAACCACCTCTACAGGGCATCCTACAGGTACTGCTCTAGATGGGAGCACCCCTAAAAAGAGCACAGAACAAAACACACAACATATGAAGTATGGAGGAGGAGGAATAAGAAGAGAGAGAAGAAAAGAATCTCCAGACAGTGTATATAACAGCTCAATAAGCGAACTAAGTTAGGCAGTAAGATACTAAAGAAGTTAACCTTGAACCTTTGGTAACCACGAATCTAAAGCCTGGATTGGCAATAAGTACATATCTCTCAATAGTCACCCTAAATGTAAATGGACTTAATGCACCAATCAAATGACACAGAGTAATAGAATGGATGAAAAAGCAATACCCATCTATATGCTGCTTACAAGAAACTCACCTTAAACCCAAAGATAAGCATAGACTAAAAGTCAAGGGATGGAAAAACATATTTCAGGCAAACAACAGTGAGAAGAAAGTAGGGGTTGCAGTACTAATATCAGACAAAATAGACTTCAAAACAAAGAAAGTAACAAGAGATAAAGAAGGCCACTACATAATGATAAAGGGCTTAGTCCAACAAGAGGATATAACCATTCTAAACATATATGCACCCAATACAGGAGCACAAGCATATGTGAAGCAAATACTAACAGAACTAAAGAGGGAAATAGACTGCAACGCATTCATTGTAGGAGACTTTAACACACCACTCACCCCAAAGGATAGATCCACCGGGCAGAAAATAAGTAAAGACACACAGGCACTGAACAACATACTAGAACAGATGGACCTAATAGACATCTATAGAACTCTACATCCAAAGGCAACAGCATATACATTCCTCTCAAGTGCACATGGATCATTCTCCAGAATAGACCACATACTAGCTCACAAAAAGGCCCTCAGTAAATTCCAAAATATTGAAATTCTACAAACCAATTTTTCAGACCACAAAGGAAAGAAAGTAGAAATAAATTCTACAAAGAAAACAAAAAGGCTCACAAACACATGGAGGCTTAACAACATGCTACTAAATAATCAATGGATAAATGAACAAATCAAAATAGAGATCAAGGAATATATAGAATCAAATGAGAACAACAACACTAAGCCCCAAATTCTGTGGGATGCAGCAAAAGCAGTCTTAAGCGGAAAGTATATAGCAATCCAGGCACAGTTGAAGAAGGAAGAACAGTCCCAAATGAATAGTCTAACATCACAATTATTAAAACTGGAAAAAGAAGAACAAATGAGGCCTAAAGTCAGCAGAAGGAGGGACATAATAAAGATCAGAGAAGAAATAAATAAAATTGAGAAGAATAAAACAATAGCAAAAATCAATGAAACCAAGAGCTGGTTCTTTGAGAAAATAAACAAAATAGATAAGCCTCTAGCCCTACTTATTAAGAGAAAAAGAGAATCAACACAAATCAAAATAATCAGAAATGAGAATGGAAAAATCACGACAGACTCCACAGAAATACAAAGAATTATTAAAGACTACTATGAAAACCTATATGCCAACAAGCTGGAAAACCTAGAAGAAATGGACAACTTCCTAGAAAAATACAACCTCCCAAGACTGACCAAGGAAGAAACACAAAAGTTAAACAAACCAATTACAAGCACAGAAATTGAAACAGTAATCAAAAAACTACAGAAGAACAAAACCCCGGGCAGGATGGATTTACCTCAGAATTTTATCAGACACAAAGAGAAGACATAATACCCTTTCTCCTTAAAGTGTTCCACAAAATAGAAGAACAGGGAATACTCCCAAACTCATTCTATGAAGCCAAAATCACCCTAATACCAAAACCAGGCAAAGACCCCACCAAAAAAGAAAATTACAGGCCAATATCCCTGATGAATGTAGATGCAAAAATACTCAATAAAATATTAGCAAACAGAATTCAACAGTATATCAAAGGATCATACACCATGACCAAGTAGGGTTCATCCTAGGGATGCAAGGATGATACAACATTCGAAAATCCATCAACATCATCCACCACATCAACAAAAAGTAAGACAAAAACCACATGATCATCTCCATAGATGCTGAAAAAGCATTTGACAAAATTCAACATCCATTCATGATAAAAACTCTCAGCAAAATGGGAATAGAGGGCAAGTACCTCAACATAATAAAGGCCATATATGATAAACCCACAGCCAGCATTATACTGAACAGCGAGAAGCTGAAAGCATTTCCTCTGAGATCGGGAACCAGACAGGGATGCCCACTCTCCCCACTGTTATTTAACATAGTGCTGGAGGTCCTAGCCATGGCAATCAGACAAAACAAAGAAATACAAGGAATCCAGATTGGTAAAGAAGAAGTTAAACTGTCACTATTTGCAGATGATATGATACTGTACATAAAAAACCCTAAAGACTCCACTCCAAAACTACTAGAACTGATATCGGAATACAGCAAAGTTGCAGGATACAAAATTAACACACAGAAATCTGTAGCATTCCTATCCACTAACAACGAATCAATAGAAAGAGAAATCAGGAAAACAATTCCATTCACCATTGCATCAAAAAGAATAAAATACCTAGGAATAAACCTAACCAAAGAAGTGAAAGACTTACACTCTGAAAACTACAAGTCACTCTTAAGAGAAATTAAAGGGGACACTAATAAATGGAAACTCATCCCATGCTCATGGCTAGGAAGAATTAATATCGTCAAAATGGCCATCGTGCCCAAAGCAATATACATATTTGATGCAATCCCTCTCAAATTACCAGCAACATTCTTCAATGAATTGGAACAAATAATTCAAAAATTCATATGGAAACACCAAAGACCCCGAATAGCCAAAGCAATCCTGAAAAAGTAGAATAAAGTAGGGGGGATCTCACTCCCCAACTTCAAGCTCTACTACAAAGCCATAGTAATCAAGACAATATGGTACTGGCACAAGAACAGAGCCACAGACCAGTGGAACAGATTAGAGACACCAGAAATTAACCCTAACATATATGGTCAATTAATATTTGATAAAGGAGCCATGGACATACAATGGCAAAATGAAAGTCTCTTCAACAGATGGTGCTGGCAAAACTGGACAGCTACATGTAGGAGAATGAAACTGGACCATTGTCTAACCCCATATACAAAGGTAAACTCAAAATGGATCAAAGACCTGAATGTAATTCATGAAACCATTAAACTCTTGGAAAAAAACATAGGCAGATACCTCTTAGATATAAACATGAGTGATCTCTTCTTGAACATATCTCCCCGGGTAAGGAAAACAACAGCAAAAATGAGCAAGTGGGACTACATTAAGCTGAAAAGCTTCTGTAAAGCGAAAGACACCATCAATAGAACAAAAAGGAACCCTACAGTATGGGAGAATATATTTGAAAATGACAGATCCGATAAAGGCTTGACGTCCAGAATATATAAAGAGCTCACACACCTCAACAAACAAAAAACAAATAACCCAATTAAAAAATGGGCAGAGGAACTGAACAGACAGTTCTCCAAAAAAGAAATACAGATGGCCAAGAGACACATGAAAAGATGCTCCACATCACTAATTATCAGAGAAATGCAAATTAAAACTACAATGAGGTATCACCTCACACCAGTAAGGATAGCTGCCATCCAAAAGACAAACAACAACAAATGTTGGCGAGGCTGTGGAGAAAGGGGAACCCTCCTACACTGCTGGTGGGAATGTAAATTAGTTCAACCATTGTGGAAAGCAGTATGGAGGTGCATCAAAATGCTCAAAACAGACCTACCATTTGACCCAGGAATTCCACTCCTAGGAATTTACCCTAAGAACGCAGCAATCAAGTTTGAGAAAGACAGATGCACTCCTATGTTTATCGTAGCACTATTTACAATAGCCAAGAATTGGAAGCAACCTAAATGTCCATCGGTAGATGAATGGATAAAGAAGATGCGGTACATATACACAATGGAATACTACTCAGCCATAAGAAGTGGAAAAATCCAACCATTTGCAGCAACATGGATGGAGCTGGAGAGTATTATGCTCAGTGAAATAAAACAAGCCGAGAAAGAGAAATAACAAATGATTTCACTCATCTGAGGAGTATAGGAACAATGGAAAAACTGAAGGAACAAAACAGCAGTGGAATTACAGAACCCAAAAATGGACTAACAGGTACCAAAGGGAAAGGAACTGGGGAGGATGGGTGGGCAGGGAGGGATAAGAGGGGGGAAGAAGAAGAGGGGTATTAAGATTAGCATGCATGGGGGGGAGGGAGATAGGGGAGGGTGGGCTGCACAACACAGAGAGGACAAGTAGTGACTCTACAACATTTTGCTAAGCTGATGGACAGTAACCGTAATGTGGTTGTTAGGGGGGACCTGATATAGGGGAGAGCATAGTAAACATAGTATTCTTCATGTAAGTGTAGATTAAAAATAAAAAAAAAAAAAGAAAGAAAGAAAGAAAGAAAAGGGGGATTACTCCTTAACAGGATAAAACTATTGGTAAATCAAAGATCAACGCATGCTTTAAATATCCTTAATGTTGAACACTTAAAGGGTGTCAGATGATCAGCTATGGAGGTACTTTTTTCTGATAATATTCCTTTCTCTTAATTAAAAAAAAAAAAAAAAGCAGTTATAGTGTGCTGACCTCCAATGAGTTCTGCACAGTGGTATAGAGGGCATGTCAAAGTGTGGGCAAAGGGTCTGTTTGTTTCTATGCACAAGATCAAGGCCTAGCTTGGATACCCAGAAAATGAACTAAGATGCGATATAAGGAGGAGCTTCCGGCATCAGCACTCTCTGGGGGACTTGTGCCGGGGGATGATCATCAAAAAGCCTCCACAGGGATCCGGACGATGCTGTGGTTGTGCCTGCATCCAGCCCACCGTCTCCTGGACTTACCATAGGAATGAGGAGGGAGATGTCTAGGCTGGCATGTGCATACAGTGAGACAACGAATTTGACCGATCTGTATTGTTGGAACTCAACCAGGTGTTGCGAGGGGTGCAAGGTGTACCACTCCAAAATCTCATGACTATAGAGTATCTATGGTTAAAAGAACATATGGGATGTGAACAGATCCCAGAAATCGGCTGCTTTAATTTGTCTGATGGTTCAAGTACAGTTGGACAATATCCATCATATCATAGATAAATTTTCACAAATGCCTAGTGTGCCTAAATGATTTTCTTGGCTTCACTGGAGATGGATGGTAATTATAGATTTGCTTTGTTTATGTCACCGTATTCCTATTATGTTAATATGTGTGTGCAAATTAGTTAGTAGTTTAAAACCTATACATACTTAAGGTACTCTACAAGAAGATATGTCAAAGAAATAATCAATCCTCCCATGTTTCCTTCATATGCTACATCTATAGCTTTTCTTCTTCCTTCCTAATTACATCCCTTAAACAGAATTCGTGCCTCATATCGAATTTACCGAGTATCATAATTCCTCCATATGGTAAAGATACCTCGAGACAAGTGCTGGGCATAGAAGCCACAGGGCATAAATCTGCAAAGAAGTAAAAAGCTAACCTTTTCAAACAATATGGCTTCTCTCTCACTTACCAACTTTACATTTTCCTGTATGGCCCCGGAAGATGACTGGTTAGCCAGAGACGGGTAAGATTCCTCAAGGGAGGAACAACCTAAGACAGGCACAGTCGCAGGGGGGCCATCAGGTGAGAATTTGGGGATCAACAGAGGTGAGGCTCAGAACCTCACCCCCCCTGCTTTGAGAGAAATCTTCTGCATACGTGGATGTCTTACTGCCCTTGTCTAGCCTGGATTAATACTTGGTCCATAGGCACACACCTGATCATCTGATCATCTACATTTGAACTCTTACAGCACTAAACTATGTTTTCTACCTTTATCTTGCATCTACCTACCACTTCAGCATTTTATTAAAAATAAAAATAATAATAATAGTAGGAGAAATGTGGGATCAACATATAAATCAAGTACAAAAACCAAACGAATATTCATATTTGACCTGATTGATTATAGGTCATAATGCATGATCAAAACCGAAAGTTTCTGTGATGAATGCCCTTGTACTGTTCACCATGTAAGAATTTATTCACTGTGCAAAAATTCGTTCACCATGTAAGAACTTGTTTGTTATGCTTCAGAAGATTGGAGACTGAAGAGAATTAGGCTTGAGATGGATTAATGATTGTACATTGAGCATTGACCCCCTATACTGAATTTTATTGTTGTTAACAACCATTTGATCAATAAATATGAGAGATGCCCTCTCAATAAAAAAAATACTATTTGTAGTAGCCCCCAAATGTAAGCATCTGATGTGTCTGTCAATCAAAGAATCAACAAATTCTTTTACATTCCCTCGGTGTCTTACTACAGCCACATTAAAAAAGGAAACAAAAAGAAAACTCTACTGACATCGGCAACAAGTAGGTGAGGATCAAAATGTTATTTGGACTAAAAAATCATATGGTAGAGCCCACATATGGGAAGATCAGGTCAAACTACTCTGGAAAAGAATCCCTAATAGTTGCTGCTTATGAAGGGAAGATAGAGAGGGTGCCTGAGTTAGGGCATCAGGAATATTTTGTGAAAAAATTTTCTGATATGGATTTACACTGAACATGTGTATGTATTTTTGAAAACCCAGCAAACGGTAAATTTTTAATATACAAATAATAAAGGCTAATACAAAATGGGTGGTATACCAAAATGTATAACACAAACAATAAATCACCTGGAGGGTGTTTCATGATGACAGAAAAGGAAGACCCAAAATTCACCTCCTCCCATTACCTTAACTAATAGCAAATTCATGTTTCACATGGAATAATTATCCACTGATAAAGACCTGAGAACTATATGAACAGCATCTCCACAGCAAAAGACAAAATAGATGTATTAAGGTTAGGAGAGGCACAGAAAAGTTAGTTCATGGAACCCCACCCAGATGCACCGACCCTGCACAGAAGAGGGATCCCAAACTATGGCCCTTTCACTTGAAGGGACTGTGTTACACATCAGATACCCTGACTCTGGGTTGGCACCGGGAAGACAAGCTATTCATCTGTCTGGTTTACAAAATCAACAGGGACTGAGTCCAGGAAAATCATAGAATTATAAGGAACAGAGATTCTACTCTTGAAGGACGCATGACCAGACCCTGTCACCCTGAGGTCCACTGTCAAACCAACAGAGTGAAAATTGTCAATACAAAATGCAAGGGAAGTGCACTTACTCATTTTAAAGGCAGGAAAATGCAGGGTCTTCATCCAGTGATGGCAGCCTTGGTAAAAAATATATTCTCAGGCTCATCCCACCATTCCAAGGATGTAGTTGACAGACACCAAAGAGCAAAGATTGTAAAAGAAATGCTATAATAGAGGTCAGAGTGGAAATAAATGAAATACAGAGTAAAAATGGACAATAGAAAAAAAAATTAATGAAACTAATAAATGGTTCCTTGAAAAGTTAAATAAATTCTACAAATTTCTGGCAAGGCCAATGAAAAACAGAGAGAGACCAAGTAAATAAAAACAGAAGTATAAAAGTGTTAAAGTTACAACTGATGTGACAGAAAGGCAAAGCATCATATGAACAATTATGTCTATATGAACACTTAATAATTTTATGTCAATGAATTAGAAAATCTAGAAGAAATGGGTAAAATGTTAGAGACATAAAATCTTCAAAGAATGAACTGTGAGGAAATAAAAAGTCTGAATAGGCTAATTAAAATAATGAAATTGTTTCACTAATTTAAAAAACTTCTAAAATAAGGCTCAGCACGGGACGGTTTTACAAGTAAATTCTACCAAGCATATAAAGAACAAATATGTATCCTTCACAAATCACTCCTAAAATATTTAAAAATGAGGAGCAGTTTGAAAATTATTTTATATGGTCAGCATAACACTGATTATAAAATGAATGACACAACAAAGAAAATTCTAAGCCAATATACTGATGAACATAGATGTGAAAACACTCAACAAATCAGCAAACTGAAATCAGCAATACATTAAAAAGATCAGACACCAGTATTAAATAGGTATTCCACGGATTCATGGATGGTTCAAATCTCTAGATCTATCACTGAGGTACACACATGAACAACATGAAGGCTGAAAAATCATACGATCATCTCAATACATGGAGAAAAAGCATATTTTGACAAATTCAACATCAATTTCTGTTAAAAACTCTAAAAAAATGTGTACTGAAGAAATATTCCTTACAATTACAGTCCCATATATGGAAGACCTACTACTAACTTCATTTTCAATGGCAAAAAAAAAGATGAAAGATTTTCTTCTAAGATTAGGCATAAGACAAAGATATCCAACTTGGCTAATTTTATTCCATATAGCATGAAAAGTCCTTCCCACAGCAATCAGAAGAGAAAAGCAAATGAAATATATCCAAAGTAGAAAGGAAGAAATAAAACTGTCTCTGTTTGTAGATGATTATTTTCTTTGTGTGGGAAATCTTAAAGACTCCACCAAAACTCCGTTAGAGTTTATGTGAATTAAGTCACAGGATAAAGAACTGGCATACAGAAATCAGTTGTGTTATTATACAGTCAAAATTATCAGAAAGAACAGTTAAGAAAATGAACTCATTTACAACTGATGAAAAATAATGCAATATTTAAAATATTTTAACCATAAGGAGAATGACCTGCGTATTAAAACTAAAATACAGAAATTGAAAAAGCACAAGTAATTTTTAAGATACTTATAGATTGGAAAAGTTAATATTGTTAAAATCCATACTACAAAAAGTATCTACAAATTGAATGCAATACCTATCAAATTTCCAATGGCATACTTCACAGAAGTAGGGCAAATGATAGTCATAGAAATCTGGAGAAAGAACAAACCTGGATATAGCATGGTTTCTAGGTTCAAACTATACTGTAAGGCTATAGTAATCAAAACAGTGTGATATTTTCCTAAGAGGAAGCACATACATCAATGAAGAAAATAGAAAGCCTGGATATAAACCCACATGTGTAGTTAATTAATATGTGACAAAAGAGTCAAGAATATAAACCTGGGGTTTACACATGGCATACTGAATAAATGAGGTTGGGAATACTGAACAGCCTCAAGCAAAATAATGTAACTGTACTGCTGTCTTACACACTATGCAAAAGTGACCTAAAATGACGTCAACACTTTAATGTAAGTCCTGAGATCATAGAACTCCTAGGAAAAAACCTTATGCAGTGAGCTGTTTGATATAGGTCTGGAAGATGATTTTTTTATATGACACCAAAATTAAGTAATAAAAATACCTAGTCCACTAGCATTTTTTCTTGTTTTATTTTAACAGGATCAGTATGACTGACATATAATAAATTGCATACATATTTTTTTAATTAAGAGAAAGGAATATTATCAGAAAAGAGTACTTCCATAGCTGATAATCTGAAACCATTTAAGTGATCAACATTAAGGATATTTAAAGCATGCGTTGATCTTTGATTTACCATTAGTTTTATCCTATCAAGGAGTAATCCCCCTTATCTTTCTTTCTTTCTTTTTATTTTTTAATCTTTAATCTACACTTACATGAAGAATACTATGTTTACTATGCTTTCCCCTATATCAGGTCCCTCCTAACAACCACACTACGGTTACTGTCCATCAGCTTAGCAAAATGTTGTAGAATCACTACGTGCCCTCTCTGTGTTGTGCAGCCCATCCTCCCCTTTCTCCCTCCCCCCCATGCATGCTAATCTTAATACCCCCTTTCTTCTCCCCCCCCTTATTCCTCCCTGCCCACCCATCCTCCCCAGTTCCTTTCCCTTTGGTACCTGTTAGTCCATTTTTGGGTTCTGTAATTCTGCTGCTGTTTTGTTCCTTCAGTTTTTCCTTTGTTCTTATACTCCTCAGATGAGTGAAATCATTTGGTATTTCTCTTTCTCCGCTTGGCTTACTTCACTGAGCATAATACTCTCCAGCTCCATCCATGTTGCTGCAAATGGTAGGATTTTTCCACTTCTTATGGCTGAGTAGTATTCCATTGTGTATATGTACCACATCCTCTTTATCCATTCATCTACCGATGGGCATTTAGGTTGCTTCCAATTCTTGGCTATTGTAAATAGTGCTGCGATAAACATAGGGGTGCATCTGTCTTTCTCAAACTTGATTGCTGCGTTCTTAGGGTAAATTCCTAGGAGTGGAATTCCTGGGTCAAATGGTAGGTCTTTTTTGAGCATTTTGATGAACCTCCATACTGCTTTCCACAATGGTTGAACTAATTTATATTCCCACCAGCAGTGTAGGAGGGTTCCCCTTTCTCCACAGCCTCGCCAACATTTGTTGTTGTTTGTCTTTTGGATGGCAGCTATCCTTACTGGTGTGAGGTGATACCTCATTGTAGTTTTCATTTGCATTTCTCTGATAATTAGCAATGTGGAGCATCTTTTTATGTGTCTGTTGGCCATCTGTATTTCTTTTTTAGAGAACTGTCTGTTCAGTTCCTCTGCCCATTTTTTAATTGGGTTATTTGTTTTTTGTTCGTTGAGGCGTGTGAGCTCTTAATATATTCTGGACATCAAGCCTTATCGAATCTGTCATTTTCAAATATATTCTCCCATACTGTAGGGTTCCTTTTTGTTCTATTTATGGTGTATTTCGCTGTACAGAAGCTTTTCAGCTTAATGTAGTCCCACTTGCTCATTTTTGCTGTTGTTTTCCTTGCCCGGGGAGATCTGTTCAAGAAGAGGTCACTCATGGTTATGTCTAAGAGGTTTTTGCCTATGTTTTTTTCCAAGAGTTTAATGGTTTGTGACTTACATTCAGGTCTTTGATCCATTTTCAGTTTACTTCTGTATTTGGGGTTAGACAATGGTCCCGTTTCATTCTACTACATGTAGCTGTCCAGTTTTGCCAGCACCATCTGATGAAGAGACTGTCATTTTGCCATTGCTTAGGGCAGGATGGCCATTTTGACGATATTAATTCTTCCTAGCCATGTGCATGGGATGAGTTTTCATTTATTAGTGTCCCTTTAATTTCTCTTAAGAGTGACTTGTAGTTGTCAGAGTATAAGTCTTTCACTTCTCTGGTTAAGTTTATTCCTAGGTATTTTATTCTTTTTGATGCAATGGTGAATGGAATTGTTTTCCTGATTTCTCTTTCTATTGATTCGTTGTTAGTGGATAGGAAAGCTACAGATTTCTGTGTGTTAATTTTGTATCCTGAAACTTTGCTGTATTCCGATATCAGTTCTAGTAGTTTTGGAGTGGAGTCTTTAGGGTTCTTTATGTAGTGTATCATATCATCTGCAAATAGTGACAGTTTAACTTCTTCTTTACCAATCTGGATTCCTTGTATTTCTTTGTTTTGTCTGATTGCCATGGCTAGGTCCTCCAGTATTATGTTAAATAACAGTGGGGAGAGTGAGCATCCCTGTCTTGTTCCCGATCTCAGAGGAAATGCTTTGAGCTTCTCGCTATTCAGTATAATGCTGGCTGTGGCTTTATCATATATGGCCTTTATTATGTTGTGGTACTTGCTCTCTATTCAAATTTTGCTGAGAGTTTTTATCATGAATGGATGTTGAATTTTGTCACATGCTTTTTCAGCATCTATAGAGATGATCATGTGGTTTTTGTCTTTCTTTTTGTTGATGTGGTGGATGATGTTGATGGATTTTCGAATGTTGTTCCATCCTTGCATTCCTGGGATGAATCCCACTTGGTCATGGTGTATGATCCTTTTGATATACTGTTTAATTTTGTTTGCTAATATTTTATTGAGTATTTTTGCATCTACATTCATCAGGGATATTGGCCTGTAATTTTCTTTTTTGGTGGGGTGTTTGCCTGGTTTTGGTATTAGGGTGATGTTGGTTTCATAGAATGAGTTTGGGAGTATTTCCTGTTCTTCTATTTTTTGGAACACTTTAAGGAGAATGAGTATTATGTCGTCTCTGTGCGTCTGATAAAATTCTGAGGTAAATCCGTCTGGCCCCGGGGTTTTGTTCTTGGGTAGTTTTTTGATTACCGTTTCAATTTCTTTGCTCGTAATTGGTTTGTTTAACTTTTGTGTTTCTTCCTTGGTCAGTCTTTGGAGGTTGTATTTTTCTTGGAAGTTGTCCATTTCTTCTAGGTTTTCCAGCTTGTTGGCATATAGGTTTTCATAGTAGTCTTTAATAATTCTTTGTATTTCTGTGGAGTCTGTCGTGATTTTTCCATTCTCATTTCTGATTATGTTGATTTGTGTTGATTCTCTTTTTCTCTTAATAAGTTTGGGTAGAGGCTTATCTATTTTGTTTATTTTCTCAAAGAACCAGCTCTTGGTTTCATTGATTTTTGCTATTGTTTTATTCTTCTCAATTTTGTTTATTTCTTCTCTGATCTTTATTATGTCCATCCTTCTGCTGACTTTAGGCATCATTTGTTCTTCTTTTTCCAGTTTCAATAATTGTGATGTTAGACTATTCATTTGGGATTGTTCTTTCTTCTTCAACTGTGCCTGGATTGCTATATACTTTCCTCTTAAGACTGCTTTTGCTGCGTCCCACAGAAGTTGGGGCTTTGTGTTGTTGTTGTCATTTGTTTCTATATATTCCTTGGTCTCTATTTTGATTTGTTCATTGATCCATGGATTATTTAATATCATGTTGTTAAGCCTCCATGTGTTTGTGAGCCTTTTTGTTTTCTTTGTAAAATTTATTTCTACTTTTATACCTTTGTGGTCTGAAAAATTGGTTGGTAGAATTTCAATCTTTTGGAATTTGCTGAGGCTCTTTTTGTGAGCCAGTATGTGGTCTATTCTGGAGAATTTTCCATGTGCACTTGAGAAGAATGCATATCCTGTTGCTTTTGGATGTACAGTTCTATAGATGTCTATTAGTTCCATCTGTTCTATTGTGTTGTTCAGTGCCTGTGTGTCCTTACTTATTTTCTGCCTGGTGGATCTATCCTTTCGGGTGAGTGGTGTGTTGAAGTCTCCTACAATGAATGCATTGCAGTCTATTTCCCTCTTTAGTTCTGTTAGTATTTGTTTCACATATGCTGGTGCTCCTGTATTGGGGGCGTGTATATTTAGAATGGTTATATCCGCTTCTTGGACTGAGCCCTTTATCATTATGTAGTGGCCTTCTTTATCTCTTGTTACTTTCTTTGTTTTGAAGTCTATTTTGTCTGATATTAGTACTGCAACCCCTGCTTTATTCTCACTTTTGTTTGCCTGAAATATGTTTTTCCATCCCTTGACTTTTAGTCTATGCTTGTCTTTGGGTTTAAGGTGAGTTTCTTGTAAGTGGCATATAGGTGGGTCTTGCTTTTTTATCCATTCTATTACTCTGTGTGTTTTGATTTGTGCATTAAGTCCTTTTAGATTTATGGTGACTATTGAGAGATATGTACTGATTGCCAATCCAGGCTTTAGATTCGTGGTTACCAAAGGTTCAAGGTTAGCTTCTTTAGTATCTTACTGCCTTACTTTGCTTGCTTATTGAGCTGTTATATACACTGTCTGGAGATTCTTTTCTTCTCTCCCTTCTTATTCCTCCTCCTCTATTCTTCATGTGTTGTGTGTTTTGTTCTGTGCTCCTTTTAGGAGTGCTCCCATCTAGAGCAGTCTCTGTAGGATGCCCTGTAGAGGTGATTTGTGGGAAGCAAATTCCCTCAGCTTTTGCTTGTCTGGGAATTGTTTAATCCTGCCATCATATTTAAATGATAGTTGTGCTGGATACAGTATCCTTGGTTCAAGGCCCTTCTCTTTCATTGCATTAAGTATATCATGCCATTCTCTTCTGGCCTGTGGGGTTTCTGTCGAGAAGTCTGATGTTAGCCTGATGGGTTTTCCTTTATAGGTGACCTTTTTCTCTCTAGCTGCCTTTAAAACTCTTTCCTTGTCCTTGATCCTTACCATTTTAATTACTGTATGTCTTGGTGTTGTCCTCCTTGGATCCTTTCTGTTGGGGGTTCTGTGTAATTCCATGGTCTGTTTGATTATTTCCTCCCCAAGTTTGGGGAAGTTTTCAGCAATTATTTCTTCAAAGAGACTTTCTATCCCTTTTCCTCTTTCTTCTTCTTCTGGTACCCCTATAATACGAATATTATTCCTTGTGGGTTGGTCACTTAGTTCTCTTAGTTTTGTTTCATTCTTGGAGATCATTTTATCTCTCTCTATGTCAGCTTCTATACGTTCCTGTTCTCTGACTCCTATTCCTTCAATGGCCTCTTGTATCTTATCCATTCTGCTTATAAATCCTTCCAGGGAGTGTTTCACTTCTGTGATCTCCTTTCTGACATCTGTGATCTCCCTCTGGACTTCATCCCATTGCTCTTGCATTTTTCTCTGCATCTCTGTCATCATGTTCATGATTTTTATTTTGAATTCTGTTTCAGGAGGACTGGTTAGGTCTGTCTCCTTCTCAGGTGTTCTCTCTGTGATCTTCGTCTGCCTGTAGTTTTGCCTTTTCATGGTGATAGAGATAGTTTGCAGAGCTGGTACGAGTGACCACTGGAAGATCTTCCCTTCTTGTTGTTTTGTGGCCTTCCACTCCCCTTTCGCAAGGCGCTGGGTTCTTGCAGGTGTGGATGTGGTCTGGATGTTGTCCTGTGTCCTCTGGTCTCTATTTTAGGAAGAGTTTTCTTTGTTATATTTTCATAGCTCTATGTGTTTTGGGGAGGAGATTTCCACTGCTCTACTCATGCTGCCATCCTGGCTCTGCCCCAAATTGCATATATTTTTGTGCACAATTAATAATCTGCATGAGCAAGCAATTGTACACAACTTTGAAATCCTTACCTCATGTCAAAGCAAGCAAAAACATCACCCCCTATAGTTTCCATGGACCCTGTGGTCATCCCTATAGTTGGCTTTCCCTGTCTCCCAAATGCCAAATATCTGATCTGCTTTCTCTGATTATATATGTGTTTGAATTCTCCATTTACACATAAATGAAGCAGGTAATTGTTTTTGTTAGTCTTCATCACAAATCATAATAATTCTATATTTCATTCATGAGGTTGTGTTCATCAACAGTTTATTCATTCATTGCAAAATAGCTTTGGAATATAGGACATACCATACTTCATTTATCCATTCTCTATTGATGGATATATGTATTGTTTCTAGTTTCAGCCTAATAAAAATAAACTACAGGAAAACATTTCTCGTCAGGTGTTTCTGATTACCCTCCATAAATACTTAGGTGTGGTAGGCCTATACCATATTATTTGTCAATGTTTCAAGTATTTTTCTGATTGTCATGGGAATTATGTATACATTCTTCTTTACATCTTAGATAGAGACTCTTATTGGATATATAACTTGCAAATATTTTTTTTAAATCTGTGGTTAATGTTGTGATGTGTTGTATATTTGTACTTTTTGTCTGAAGGCTAATCTTGTTTTGACTGCACAAATGTGAGGAGTGTTTCAGTGAATAGAAAATAATATCTTGGGTGGAACCAACATTGTGTCATGAGTAGGACAGTGGGAATCTTCTCCCAGAAACATATATATTTTTGAAAATACAACAAATACAACTAATGCTAAAAGAGAGACCAGAAGACACAGGACAACAGCCAGACTACGTCCACTCGTGAGAGAGCCCAGCACTTGATGAAAGGGGTAAGATACAAGCCCTGGCCAAGCGGGACATGAGCCACCTCCCCCCAGCTTCTAGCGGGAGGGAGAGGGAACCCAGGACTGCTAAACACCCAGCCCCAGTCACCCACACCAGAGCACATACACAGTGCATGCATGGAGGACTAGAAACTAGGGAAATAGGGCAGCAATATCTGTGAGTGGGTTCTGAAGCTGATGCCCCTGTGACAAAGAAAAGCAAGTGCTTTTTGAAAGTCCTAAAGGGACAGGGACATAACAGCTGGACAGAAACAACAAAGGTCTCAGTCCAGTGGCTGGAAATTGGAGGGAAAACTGGGCACACTAACCCCCTGGGCAACAGCTCTGAGACCCCTCACAGAAGTAAACAGCCAAACAAACCCCCATCCATTACCCCTCTGGGCGCTGCAAAAGCAGAGAAGCAGCCTAAGGCAGGCTTCACACCCTCAGAAACGGAGTTTTCTCCATATGGGCCAGGCAAGAAACAAAGACACAGTCTACACGCAATTACCCAACACAGGCCACTAGGGGTCGCAGTTGTCCCAGTAAAGAAAGGCCAGTAGCAAGTGAAAAGTTTGGCTCTCCCAGCTGACAGTCAACAGCACCTGTCAACTTGAAAAGGCAAAAGATTATGATCTAGACAAGACTAACCCAGACAGCTTCGGCATCTGCTACATGTTCCCCTGAGAAGGAACCTGGGGAGATAGAGTTAACCAGTCTTCCTGAAAAAGAATTCAAAACAAAAGTCATAAACATGCTGATGGACTTGCAGAGAAATATGCAAGAACTAATGAAGGAGAATACAGAAATAAAACAAGCTCTGGAAGGACTTCAAAACAAAATGGATGAGAAGCAAGAGACCATTAATGGACTAGAAAACAGAGAACAGGAACACAGAGAAGCTGATGCAGAGAGAGATAACAGGATCTCCAGGAATGAAAAAATTCTAAGAGAGCTGAGTGACCACAGAAAAGGAAGAATATACGCATTAGAGTGGTAACAGAAGACAAACAGAGAGGAAAAGGGATAGAAAGTGTCTTTGAAGAAATAATTGCTGAAAACTTCCCCAAACCAGGGGAACAAATGGCATCTCAGACCACAGAGGTACACAGAACTCCCATGACAAGGGATCCAAGGAGGGCAACACCAAGACACATAATAATTAAAATGGTAAAGATAAAAGACAAGGACAAAGTATTAAATGCAGCCAGAGAGAAAAAAAAAGGTTACCTACAAAGGAAAACCCATCAGGCTATCATCTGACTTCTCAACAGAAACCCTACAGGCCAGAAGAGAATGGCATGATATACTTAATGCAATGAAATAGAAGGGCTTCGAACCAAGACTACTGTATCCAGCACGAATATCATTTAAATATGAAGGAGGGATTAAACAATTCCCAGATAAGCCAAAGTTGAGGGAATTTTCCTCCCACAAACCACCTCTACAGGGCATCCTACAGGGACTGCTCTAGATGGGAGCACTCCTAAAAAGAGCACAGAACAGGACACTCAACATATGAAGAAGGGAAGAGGAGGAATAAGAAGTGAGAGAAATAAAGAATCATCAGACCATGTTTATAATAGCTCAACAAGCGAGTTAGGTTAGACAGTAAGATAGAAAAAAGCTAACCCGGAACCTTTGGTAACCACAAACTTAAAGCCTGCAATCGCAATAAGTTCATACCACTCGATAATCACCCTAAATGTAAATGGACTGAATGCAACAATAAAAAGACACAGAGTAATAGAATGGATAAAAAAGCAAGATCCATCCATATGCTGCTTGCAAGAGACTCACCTCAAACACAAAGACATGCACAGACTAAAAGTCAAGGGATGGAAAAACATATTTCATGCAAACAACAGAGAGAAGAAAGCAGGTGTTGCAATCTGGTATCAGACAAAACAGACTTCAAAATAAAGAATGTAACAAAAGACAAAGAAGCACATTACATAATGATAAAGGGCTCAGTCCAACAAGAGGATGTAACCATTATAAATATATATGCACCCAATACAGGAGCACCAACATATCTGAAACAAATACTAACAGAATTAAAGGATGAAATAGAATGCAGTGCATTCATTCTGGGAGACTTCAACACACCACTCACTCCAAAGGACACATCCAACAGACAGAAAATAAGTAAGGACACAGAGGCACTGAACAACACACAAGAACAAATGGACCTTATAGAAATCTACAGAACTCTACATCAAAAAGCAACAGGATACACATTCTTCTCAAGTGCACATGGAACATTCTCCAGAATAGACCACATACTAGGCCACAAAAAGTGCCTCAGTAAATTCAAAAAGATTGAAATCCTACCAACCAACTTTTCAGACCACAAAGGCATAAAACTAGAAATAAACTGTACAAAGAAAGCAAAAAGTCTCACAAACACATGGAGGCTTAACAACACGATCCTAAATAATCAATGGATCAATGACCAAATCCAAATGGAGATCCAGCAATATATGGAAGCAAATGATAAAAATAACACTAAGCCCAAACTACTGTGGGAAACAGCAAAAGCAGTCTTAAGAGGAAAGTATATAGCAATCCAGGCATATTTAAAAGAGAAAGAACAATCACAAATAAACGGTCTAATGTCAGAATTATTGAAATTGGAAAAAGAATAACAAATGAGGCCTAAGGTGAGCAGAAGAAGGGACATAATAAAGATCAGAGAAGAAATAAATAAAATTCAGAAGAAAAGAACAATAGCAAAAATCAATGAAACCAAGAGCTGGGTCTTCGAGAAAATAAACAAAGAAGATAAGCCTCTAGCCAGACTTATTAAGAGGAAAAGTGAGTCAACGCAAATCAACAGTATTAGAATCAAGCAAGGAAAAATCATGACAGACCCCACAGAAATACAAAGAATTATTAGTGAGTACTATGAAAACCTATATGCTAACAAGCTTGGAAAACTAGGAGAAATGGACAACTTCCTAGAAAAATACAACCTTCCAAGACTGACACAGAAAGAAACAGAAAATCTAAACAGACCAATTACCAGCAATGCAATTGAAGCAGTAATCTAAAAACTAC
Organism: Manis javanica; assembly: GCF_040802235.1. NCBI lineage: Eukaryota > Metazoa > Chordata > Mammalia > Pholidota > Manidae > Manis > Manis javanica. The sequence goes on along the minus strand of NC_133169.1, from coordinate 70,600,784 downwards.
CAAAGAAGAAAGACCCTGGGCCAAATACATTCACTTCAGAATTTTACCAGGCCTACAGGGAAGAAAGAAAGACATAATACCCATTCTCCTTAAAGTTTTCCAAAAAATAGAAGAGGGGGGAATAGTCCCAAACTAATTCTATGAAGCTAACATCACCCTAATACCAAAACCAGGGAAAGATCCCACCAAAAAAGAAAACTATAGACCAATATCCCTGATGAACGTAGATGTAAAAATATTCAACAAAATATTAGCAAACTGAATTCAAAAATACATCAAAAGAATTGTACACCATGACCAAGTGGGATTCATCCCAGGGATGCAAGGATGATACATAATTTGAAAGTCCATCAACATCATCCACCACATCAACAAAAAGAAAGACGAAAACCACATGATCATCTCCATAGATGCTGAAAAAGCATTTGACAAAGTTCAACATCCATTATTGATAAAAACTCTCAGCAAAATGGGAATATAGGGCAAGTACCTCAACATAATAAAGGCCATCTATGATAAACCCATAGCCAACATTATATTGAACAGCGAGAAGCTGAAAGCATTTCCTCTGAGATCGGGAACTAGACAGGAATGCCCACTCACCCCACGGTTATTTAACATAGTACTGGAGGTCCTAGCCACGGCATTTAGACAAAAAAAGAAATACAAGCAATCCAGATTTGTAAAGAAGAAGTTAAACTGTCACTATTTGCAGATGACATGATACTGTACATAAAAAACCCTAAAGACTCCACTCCAAAACTAATAGACCTAATATCAGAATTCTGCAAATTTTCAGGATACAAAATTAACACACAGAAATCTGTGGCTTTCCTATACACTAACAATAAACTTATAGAAAGAGAAATCAGGAAGACAATTCCATTCACAATAGCATCTAAAAGAATAAAATACGTAGGAATAAACCTAACCAAAGAAGTGAAAGACCTATACCCTGAAAACTACAAGACACTCTTAAGAGAAATTAAAGGGGACACTTACAAATGGAAACTCATCCCATTCTCATGGCTAGGAAGAATTATTATCATCAAAATGGCCATCCTGCCCAAAGTAATATACAGATTTGATGCAATCCCTCTCAAATTACCAGCAACATTCTTCAATTACCTGTAACGAATAATTCAAAAATTCATATGGAAACACCAAAGACCCCGAATAGCCAAAGCAATCCTGAAAAAGAAGAATAAAGTAGGGGGGATATCACTCCCCAACTTCAAGCTCTACTACAAAGCCATAGTAATCAAGACAATTTGGCGCTGGCACAAGAACAGAGCCACAGACCAGAGGAACAAATTAGAGACTCCAGAAATTAACCCAAACATATATGGTCAATTAATATTTGATAAAGGAGCCATGGACTTACAATGGCAAAATGACAGTCTCTTGAACAGATGGTGCTGGCAAAATTGGACAGCTACATGTAGGAGAATGAAACTGGACCATGGTCTAACCCCATATACAAAGGTAAACTCAAAATGGATCAAAGACCTGAATGTAAGTCATGAAATCATTCAACCCTTGGAAAAAAACATAGGCAAAAACCTCTTAGACATAAACATGAGTGACCTCTTGAACATATCTCCCTGGGCAAGGAAAACAAGAGCAAAAATGAGCAAGTCGGACTACATAAAGCTGAAAAGCTTCTGTACAGCGAAAGACACCATCAATAGAAGAAAAGGAACCCTACAGTATGGGAGAATATATTTGAAAATGACAGATCCGATAAAGCCTTGACGTCCAGAATATATAAAGAGCTCACACGCTTCAACAAACAAAAAACAATTAACCCAATTTAAAAATGTGCAGAGGAAATGAACAGACAGTTCTCTAAAAAAGAAATACAGTAATATGGGTGGTAATTATAGATTTGCTTTGTTTATGTCACCATATTCCTATTATGTTAATATGTGAGTGCAAATTAGTTGGTAGTTTAAAACCTATACATGCTTAAGATACTCTACAAGAAGATATGTCAAAGAAATAATCAATCCTCCCATGTTTTCTTCCATATGCTACCTCTGTAACTTTTCTTCTTCCTTCCTAATTACAACCCTTAAATAGAATTTGTGCCTCATATCGAATTTACCGAGTATCATTAATTCCTACAGGTGGTAAAGATACCTCGAGACAACTGCTGGGCATAGAAGCCACAGGGCATAAATCTGCAAAGAAGTAAAAAGCTAACCTTTGCAAACAATTTGGCCTCTCTCTCACTTACCGTCTTTACATTTCCCTGTATGGCCCCGGAATATGACTGGTTAGCCAGAGACGGGTAAGATTCCTCAAGGGAGGAACAACCTAAGACAGGCACAGTCACAGGGGGGCCATCAGGTGAGAAATTGGGGATCAACAGAGGTGAGGCTTAGAACCTCACCCCCTCCCCACTGTTTTGAGAGAAATCTTCTGCATCTGTGGATGTTTTGCTGCCCTTGTCTAGCTCGGATTAATACTTAGTCCATAGGCACACACCTGATCATCTACATTTGCCCTCTTACAGCACTAAACTATGTTTTCTATCTTTATCTTGCATGTACCTACCACTTCAGCATTTTATTAAAAATAGTAATAATAATAAAGGGAGAAATGTGGGATCAACATATAAATCAAGTATAAAAATCAAATAAATATTCATATTTGACCTGATTGTTTATAGTTCATAGTGCGTGATCAAAACCGAAAGTTTCTGTGATGAGTGCCCTTGTACTGTTCACCATGTAAGAATTTATTCACTATGTAATAATTCGTTCACCATGTAAGAACTTGTTCATTATGTTTCAGAAGATTGGAGACTGATGAGAATTAGGCTTGAGATGGATTAATGATTGTACATTGAGCATTGACCCCCCTATACAGAATTTTATTGTTGTTAAACAACCATTTGATCAATAAAGTTATACTTGTACTGCAACAAAAAAAGGAAGAAATACAGATGGCCAACAGACACATGAAAGATGCTCCACATCGCTAATTATCAGAGAAATGCAAATTAAAACCATAATGAGGTATCACCTCACACCAGTAAGGATGGCTGCCATCCAAAAGACAAACAGCAACAAATGTTGGCGAGGCTGTGGAGAAAGGGGAACCCTCCTACACTGCTGGTGGGAATGTAAATTAGTTCAACCATTGTGGAAAGCAGTTTGGAGGTTCATCAAAATGCTCAAAACAGACCTACCATTTGACCCAGGAATTCCACTCCTAGGAATTTACCCTAAGAACGCAGCAATCAAGTTTGAGAAAGACAGATGCACCCCTATGTTTATCGCAGCACTATTTACAGTAGCCAAGAATTGGAAGCAACCTAAATGTCCATCAGTAGAAGAATGGATAAAGAGGATGTGGTACATATACACAGTGGAATACTACTCAGCCATAAGAAGAGGGAAAATCCTACCATTTGCAGCAACATGGATGGAGCTGGAGGGCATTATGCTCAGTGAAATAAGCCAAGCGGAGAAAGTGAAATACCAAATGACTTCACTCATCTGAGGAGTATAAGAACAAAGGGAAAACGGAAGGAACAAAACAGCAGCAGAATCACAGAACCGAAGAATGGACTAACAGGTACCAAAAGGGAGACTCGTGAGTTATTCATTTCTTCCATGGTATCCAGTTTGTTAGCAAAGAATTTTTCATAGTATTCTCTAATAATTCTTTGTATTTCTGTAGTGTCCATTGTGATTTTTCCTTTTTAATTTCTGATTCTGTTTATGTGTATAGAATCTCTTTTTTTCTTGATAATTCTGACTAGGGGTTAATGTATTTTGTTTTTTTTTCTCCAATAACAGACTCTTGGTATCAGTAATTTTTTCTATTATTTTATTCATTTCAATATTATTTATTTTTTCTAATCTTTATTATGGGACTCCTTCTACTGACTTTGGGCCTCATTTGTTCTCCTTTTCTGTTTTAAATAATTGTCAATTTTAACTGTTCATTTGGGATTGTTCTTCCTGCTTTAAATAGGCCTGGATTGCTATATACTTTCTTCTCAACAAAATGGGTAGAGAGGGTAAGTACCTCAACATAATAAAGGCCATTTCCTATGTCTTCACTGCATCCTGCTGAAGTTGGTGTGCTGTACTGTTGTTTTCATTTGTCTCCATATAATGCTTGATTTCTGTTTCATTTGGTCATTGACTCATTGATTATTCAGGAGCGTGATGTTAAGCCTCCATGTGTTTGTGAGCCTTCTTATTTTACTTGTACAATTTATTTCTTGTTTCATACCTTTGTGATATGTGAAGTTGGTTGTTGAAATTTCAATCTTCTTAAATTTACTGAGGTTCTTTTTGTGGCCTAGTGTGAGGTTTATTCTGGAAAATGTTCCATGTGCACTTGAGACGAATGTGCAAGCTGCTGCTTTTGGGTGGAGTGTTCTTTAGTTGTTTGTTACGTCCTTTTGTTTTAATGTGCTCTTCAGTACTTCTGTGTCCTTACTTATTTTCTGTCTGGTTGATCTGTCCTTTGGATTGAGTGGTGTGTTGAATTCTCCTAAAATGAATGCATTGCATTCTATTTCCCCCTTTAATTCTGTTAGTATTTCTTTCACATACGTAGGTGCTCCTTTATTGGGTGAATAGATATTTTATAATGGCTATATCCTCTTGTTGAACTGACTCCTTTATCATCATGTATTTTCCTTTTATGTTTCTTGTTGCTTTCTTTGTTCTGAAGTCTATTTTGTCTGATACAAGTATTCCCAACACCTACTTTTTTCTTCCTATTTTTGCATGAAATATCTTTTCCCATCCCTTCACTTTTAGTCTGTACATGCCTTTGGGTTTGAGGTGAGTCTCTTGTAGGGAGCATATAGATTGGTCTTCCTTTTTTATCCATTCTGTGATATGTATTTTGATTGGTGCATACAGATCATTTACATTGAGGGTGATTATTGATAGATAGGGATATGTACTTATTCTCATTGCAGTATTTAGATTCATGGTTACCAAATGTTCAAGGGCAGCTTCTTTTCTATCTCACAGTCTACCTTAAGTCACATATTACACTATTATAAACATAGTCTGAAGATTCTTTTTTCTCTCCCTTCTTTTCTTCCTCCTCCACTTTTTATATGGTACTAGCATATTCTGCACTCTTTGTGTATCCCTTGACTGACTTTGTGGGTAACTCATTTAATTTTGTATTTGGTTTGTATTTACTTGTTCTACTTCCTTTGCTGTGGTTTTATTTTCTCTGGTGACAGCTACTTAGCCTTATGCACACTTCCATCTAGAGTAGTCCCTTCAGAATACACTGTAGAGATTGTTTGTGGGTGGTAAATACCTTCAACTTTTGCTTATCTGGTAACTGTTAAAGCCCTCCTTCAAATTTAAATGATAATCATGCTGGGTAGAGTATTCTTGGTTTAAGGCCCTTCTTCTTATTGCATTGAATACATCATGCCACTCCCTTCTTTTCTGTAAGGTTTCTGCTTAGAAGTTTGATGATAGTCTGATAGGTTTTCCTTTTGTAGATGTTCTTTTTTCTCTCTCTGGCTGCTTTTACTACTCTGTCCTTGTCTTAATCTTTGCCATTTTAATTATTATATGTCTTGGTGTTTTCCTCCTTGGGTCCCTTGTGTTGGGAGGACTGTGGACTTCCATGGTGGCATGCTTTTCTTGTCCAATAACTTCCTCCTTGACACAGAGACAGCTTCACAAGTAAATCAGGTCACCTCCCTGGCCCAATTCCAGCAAATCCTCCAGAAACTAGAAGCAACTCGAGAAGGGAAGTCCTCATTTTGAGCTAGGAGACTTAGTCTTAGTTAAGAAAGTGCACTCTACTGGTTCTTCTCTCACCCCCATCTGGGAAGGACTGCTTACAGTAATTCCTCTCACTCCCACTGCAACAAAGGTGACAGGGCACAAGTCTCCAATCCATCACTCCTGACTGAGGGCCTCGGTGTCTGAAAAACCAAGCCATCCTCTGATCAAGGAGGACTCCCTACCCCATTATTCCTGTAACTTAGGAGATCTGAAGATCCTTTTTAAGTGGCAGATGCCTAAGATAAGCAACTCATGACTCCAGAGCCCTGGGTCCTTTTCAGCATCACTGTGGGAGTGGAACTTCTTGTTTTCCTATTGTTCAATGTTTTTGGGACCACATCCCAGTGGCCATCAGTATCTGTGCCCCTGCTGGGGTTAAAGTACAAGCAATGGCTTTAAACCACACTTATTGCTATTATGGACACCCTCCTTATTGACTCCTCTCATGGCAGTGGTGTATCCTCTGACTCTAGTAGTTAACAAAATTGCTAATCTAACTAATAACTGGATCTTCCACTGCTGAGATCATTTGGTGGATGATACAGATCTCCTCAGTATTCTGATATCACTAAAAACAATTGCTAATACCATAACACAATATTGGGGTTTTTCTTGTACAAACTACAATACCACCAAAAACGATGAACTAGGTAGAGGCCCATGGTTCCTTGATCCACAGTAGATTACTCCATTACGAGCTAAGCAAGTAGGCAAGGTCCAGCACCTTGCTGCCAAAGCCAGTCTGTGCTTCTCTGATTCATGGGGCATGGGTATTCTATTTCTATGCCACTTTATGTATAATCATACCTTTCCTGAGTGGAAGCCACAATTCCGGGGCTATTCCACTGAAGAGGAAGAGGACTTTGATGTCTATAGCCTTCCTACACCATCACCCGAGATCCATGTTTGCAAGGCAAATCTCTGACCTCTGGTTATGGTAGAGCAATAATAAATTTAATGCAGCCAATCATTATGATAATGAGGTTTGGGCCATAGCCAACAACTGGGGCAAGAGACTCTTGGCACTGGAACTAAAACAAAGACAGTCCTCAACATCTCCTGTGACATCCCCGAGCCCTAACCTCCTTTTTATGTCATTCAGCTCATTTTTGGAAGCCTTCAGGGTCCGATTCCTCATACTCATAATGAATCCCTCACTGACTTCTCTCCCTTGTGTGCTCATGATTATTTCACAGGCTTACAAGCCTCTAGTTTTGACCCCTGAGGGTCATGGGTTTCGACTATTTTGGCCAACTCTAGTAGTCTCCCAACCTCACATAAACACTCTCAGCAGCAAGGATGGTCCCCTGGGGTCTCACTGGCTGCGACTGAACAATTTTTCTTTGTGGAACAAATGAGTGATTGGCCCTGCTGAAGGAATGGAGTGGGTGCAGAATAATTGCAACTATACCTGATGTTCTGACTCATAACTTACCTCCTTCCTCACCTCCAGGCAGCTGCCTGACCCAGGTCCCTTCCTGGATGTGTCACTATGGCACCAGCCTAGGAGCCAGGTGCCCCACACCCCTGATTTCAGTGGGCCATCCACAGATAGTGTGATATTAGAGATGAATGGCCTGGATACTTAATATTCCATGGCCTGTTTTGGTGTATAGGGATTCCTGAGCTTGAAAGGAGCATTAGACACATCTCCCTAGTGAGGTAGGGCACCTGGAAAGTGATAGTAGGAGCCATAGAAACCCAGGAAAAAGCCTCAGACTCCTCAGCTCAGGCGGTTCTTTGATTAGAAGAGCCTTGGATATGCTCACTGCTGAGGCCAGGGGCACCTGTGCTGTGCCCAGTGAGACCTGCTGTTTTTATGTTATCACCTCAGGACAAGTAGAAGAGAATTTAGAGAGGATCAAACAGCACATCCATCTCTTTAATGAGCTCACAGAAAGGGAAATTCAGGTCTCCTGGCTCGGCCAGATTGTCAAATACATTATGGGAGGGTGCGGCCCTGGTTGGCAGCCTTCATTCCCCTTCCTGAAGTGATATCATTTGCTCTCATATTTGGACCATGTCTACTTAGTCTTCTAATTAAATCTGTCACCTCTTATTTAGAGTCCATCAAGCTCCAGATGGTGATGCAAATGGAAACCCCCATGACAGTCATCCCACATTTACCAGGGGTCACTAGATAGGCCATTCAGAGACTGAACCCAGACTGCTGTTCCCCAGGAGTCGCCCATTGTCCATAGGAAGCAGCCCAAGTGGTCTTTGCCTTTCTCCCTAGTGACAGTGAGGGTTACCTCTTCTGAGGTGGGGTTGAGGCAGGCGGGACTCAGGCAGATAAAGCTCAAGGCCCTTGTAGGGTAAAGTCATGGTCAGGGCTTCACAGTAAGCAAGAAGCTTCACCCTGGACATCTGGGAACATCAGCCAAAGAAAAAATGTGTTTTTCTCTTCTGTTTCGTACCAACTTGGCCATAGCAACAGGTCCCAGCAATAACTCCCAGTCAATTGCATGCTTTCTGTGATGATAAACTCCAGATAATTCAGCTCATATGGCATCCCGTCTTGGAGACCTCCTGGGCAGTGGGAGTTTTACTCTTTCCTTTTCACTTTTCATTAATATTTTTGCTTGTTGCTCCATACTCTGGTCTGCTGACCTCATACTTCATAGCCTCCAAGACACGATCCTGGGAAAGCAGCATCTTCACTGGTAACAACTTCACATAAAACATGTCATTTAAAAATCATTTCTATACAGGAAAAGCTAATGACTAGATCTACCTCTACTACTGTAGGGATACTTGCATTTTATAGGATAGATTTATACCTGCTTTGTTTTGTTAATTTAAGATTTATATGTAATAACCATTTCAGATTTCAGTGTGTCTCAGGTAATGGTTTAATAAAAATAATATACCTTGGAGGATATTTGGCCTTGAGTATACTTTCCTTAAGGAAATTTCCATTTTTAATATCTTAAAGGATATGTAATGTATTTAGAAATCAATCATGGTTATCTTATGTTTTCCTGTTGATCCTATAAGATACAGTTTCCTGTTAGTTAACCATGTTGGAATAAACACCTCATGATGTTCACATAATTTTTATTATGATAGATGTTTTAATTTACCAAATAAATACTGAAAAATTTAGTTTGCTTATTTTATTCTGGAAATGTGACACATACCACCTTACTCTAGAATCACAGTATCTCATGGCCGTAGAATCTCTTTTGACCAGATGTTTAACAGGCATATTAAGAAACTTGCCAAGTTGCACAAGTTTGCTGTGGAGACAAATAAAACTCAGGCCAGTACTTTCCTGGATTCTCTTTCTTTATTTCAGTAGCATATTTTGTGATTTTTATCCAACCTTGTTCAAATATAATTGACACAGATACATTTAAGATATAAAATGTGATGATTTGATGTGTGTACATGTTAAAAAATGATTGCCACATCCACCACTTCACATAACAACCACATTTTTATTGCAACGAGAAGATTTAAGATCTGCTCTTTAAGCAAGTTACAAGCATACAATGCACAATTATTAACTGTATTTACATGCTATATATTAGCTCTCTAGGATTTAGTCATCTTATAGCTATAAGATGGTACCTTTGACCAACTTCATTTACCTTCCACCCCTATTTCCAGCACTGGGAAATAAGAATGTTCTTCCAGTTTCTATAATTCATTTGATTTTTATTTATACTCCACAGATAAGTGGGCTAATATATATATATTTTCTGTGTGATTCATTTCACAAAAATATTTATACATGTCACAAATGACAAGATTTTTTTTGGCTATATGTATTCTTTCCTTTTTACATTTTAATTGAGTTATTGTTGACATACTATCTTATATTGGTTTCAAATATACAAACAGTTCCACATATAATTATATCCTCACCTCATGGCTGGAGTTATTACCTATCAAGTTACCTATCAACACATATATAGATATGTGTGTACATATGTACATATATAAGGATATAACGTGTATATATATATATATATATATATATATATATATATATATATATGACAACTTATTAGTCTATTCACATGTTCATGGACACTTTTGTTGTTTGCATGTGTCGCTGTAATAAATAGTGCTGCAATGAACACAGAGGGCAGATACCTCTTTGACAACGTGATTCAATTTCCTTCAGTTACCTACCCACTTAACCTGTTCAGTTGTTCCTAGCAGGCTTTTGAAGATACGTCAACAATACACTTGTCAATGTCAACCAGAGAGTTCTGTATTATAATTTTGGTTATAAATATTTGTCTATCGAGTGCATAGAAAAGACATTGGTCATTACCACAGGGGAGAGTGGTGAAGGGATTGCTAAACTACGGGAAGGAAGAAAAGTAGTGAGATTGTTTGACATCCTGATATGGTTGATGGTGACATGACTACATATATGTATATATATACATGTCAAAATTCCTTTAAATCTACCCAGGAATTTGCATTTTATATTATGTACTGCACCACACAAAAAAAGAAAAACAAACAAATAAATAAGTAAATGGCTGTCCAGAGAAGTTGATCAGAGCTAACCTCAACTTAAAGGAAGGTAAATTAATCATTTTACATAAAACAATGTGCATTTAGAATGTTAGGATTTTCACACCCTACTTTGCATAACCAGGAATAAATGTAGTGATTTAGTAAAAGTTAGAGGCAGGTGTTATTCACCACATAATGGTAGATTCATTCATTTAGTAAGCGGTGCAAAAGGCCGGGAGAGTTGAACCTTGACACATGGACTGGCCCAAGGCAGCAGGGCCATCTGAGCATCTCCAGCTCTCAGACTCAACCAGGGTTCACCCTTGCAGTTTGTGCAGCCACCTGATCTCTATCAACAACTACATAATAGACGAGTTAAGGAATTCCTGTAGGATGCTGCAGACATGGCCTCACTGCAATGTCATACAAAACATAGATTACTAAAAATGTGGCTTTAATTACTGAGGCTAGTTGTGAAAGTATATATGATGTTGCAGGTACTACTAGAAATGGGAAAAATGTGTGAAATACACATCAGAGAATGTATCCTGTTCTTAACAGTATTGATTTTACATGATTTCAAATGGACAAAGACGGATCATCAACTATAAAACAAAACAATAGGCAGGGGCGTTGGTTAAATCACTCCTAAATTTTCCTCAATTGCTGTCTTTTTCTGTGACACTTTCTGTGGACACTTGTTTTCCAATGAATCCTTCTACTCCCTAATGACCGTGATGATGAAGGCTTCCTGGAACAGTTCAGAACTGAACTAGATGCCTTTTCCTCAAGAGGTCATGCATATTTAGAGGACCCTGATTTCTATAGACTCTTGCTTCTTAAAACCTAAAGCCAAGTCACTCACCCTCCTCCTTATACCACTACATTGGGACTAACTTGAAAATGAGATACAACAAAGTCTCTAGAATATTGTTCCAGAAACATTATTGCAACATTCACACTCTGCAAGTTTTCAATCAAAGTTCATCAATCTGGGATCAACTATGAATCATCATCCTGTGATGATTTTGCAACTAAATTGAAAAACACTTCCCTGCCTCACTGATGTCCAATATGAAGCATGCACATCTCTTAGAGTTGTGAAATGTATTATTTCCCCAGCACCCTCAAATATAGTTAAAATAATTTCTGTAATTTTTTAATCAGAACTCTTTCCAGCGCTGCCTTCATATCCTTATTTCTCAGGCTGTATATGATGGTGTTCATGATTGGAGATAATACAGTATAAGAAACAGACAAAAGGATGTCAAGGATGGCCTGAGAGGGGGAGGGAGGCTTCATGTATGCCAAGGCAGCTGTGAAAGTGAACATCGCCACAACCACCAGATGAGGGATGCATGTGGACAGGGTTTTGGACCTTCCCTCCTTGGAGGAGATCTTCAGGACAGCAGAGAAGATATTGACATAGGAATATGAAATGGAGGTGAAACACATTATTATTATAATTACAGCTATTAATGACACTGAAGCTTCATCTATGTTCATTTTGGGGTCAGAGATCATCATAATCTGACAGATATCACAGAAGAAATGATGGATTTTATTGGAACTGAAATTTGTTGAAAACATTGCTGAAGCGTGCATGGCTCCATAAACCAACGCACTGACATATGAAGCCACCACCATCTGCCCACAGGCCCCCTTGTTCATAATGGTCTCATACTGCTGCGGGTGGCAGATGGCCACGTAGCAGTCATAGGACATCACTGTGAGGATGGCAAATTCAGCAGCACCAAAACCTGCAAAGAACAGCACTTGGAAAATACACCCAAGGAAGGATATTGTGTTCCTGTTCATCACGGAGTTGAGAGCAAATTTAGGAACAGTGACAGAAATGTAGCAGAGATCTATGAGTGACAGGTTCTTCAGGAAGAAATACATTGGTGTGTGAAGCAGAGGATCCCAAGTAATAAGCATGATGATGAGTCCATTTCCTAACAGTGCTGCCAGGTAGACCATGAGGAACAGGATGCCCTGAAAGGTTTGCATCCTTGGGTCTTCAGACAATTCCAGAAGAAACTCCGTGACTCCTGTGTAGTTAATCATCACATCCATGGTGTGTTCACAAGTGTCACTGATGTAAATGAAGCACACATAAGCCACCAGGCAAAGGTGCCTCCATGTCCCCACTGCACATAAAAAAACAACAAACAAAAACCTACTATACCGCCTTTGGAGTGAATTACAGGTAGCAAAGGCTAATTCATCCTAAAATGTATATTAACATTTTTGTGCAATGCAATTTGGCTGTTTTTAAAATGACAGCAAATTGCATGTTTTTATGATGGAAATGGGTGTCTTGCAAAATTATTGCAATATAAATCGTGAATCACTGGGAATCTGCTGTAATCAGGGAGCCTCTCCATTACATTGCACTATAGTGTTTCTTTTTAAAGCTGTAAACTCAAAACTTGCTTTATGTTCCTCGGTGCTTTGCCAGAACTATCTGTGTTCTCTGAACATATTCATATATTAATAGAAGGTTGAAGTGTCCATAGTTACTGTTTCAAATATTATTATATTCATAAGCGAAACTGCATATATAAGGATTTTCCATGGAGGGCTACTCAGTTTTGTACTGTAATGGTAAATGAGACAAAAATATATACCCCCTAACTGGAGGTGAAGAATAAAATACATGTATTCTTTTATAGATCTGTAGCTCCATGTTATATCACTGTAATATAGGGAACATAAAGTGATAAACATTTGTTGAAAGATAAAATGTACAGATATTATATGCACATAATAAGTCAATAACATAGTGCAAGTTTTTGTTACACTTTAGTACAATGAAAATGCTGGCTTATGGACAGGTTTATCCCACATAGTGGGTTTGTGATCTATTGTGTCCACAGTGATTTTAAGTCACACAGAAGTCCTGGCATTGTGGATATTGCCTCTGCCAGTCACTTGCCAAAGTAATAGAAACTTGCACACACTTCTCCACCTTAAGGATCCTCTTCTGCCAAAAAAAAAAAAAGGAGTAAATAGAGGCAGGTCCTCATAGGGGGCTTTGGAGCATTAAGTCAGATCAAACATAAGGAGACTGGATTATTTCATTTATTCCTTACGGTGTATCAAGGATTTTATTCTAGGAGAACACAAATGCAATGGCTCGACACAAGTAAACAATAGCAGGACTCGGATTTGTCCAACTCCTGGGCAAACTCTGTGCTAGCGCTGGAATATGTAGAATGACATGGACAAAAAATATGTAACCTTTAAAACTACTTCCAGCACATATTACATGTTAAGGTAATAGGTATGGGTACTGTGCAATTTGGTGGTGGCAAAAGGTAAACCACATACTTTACTGCCATTTCCCTTGATGGTGTGCATATACACATGCATGTGTGCTTAAAATATTGATGAATTGGTACATTGTGGTTGTCATGTTTATCAAAATAAAACTGACGATTTTGTTGTTTTTCAAGGATGATGTTTTCATTGTATGTATGTAACACATCTTTTTTAAACTTTCATCATGAAACCACATTTAGTCTGTGTCAGTATCCTGCCTATCGTGAATAATGGCACTGACGCCGGGAATGAAGGAATGACATTTATAATAGAAATGTTTCCTTAAAGGTACTTTCCCCAACCCCCTGCACTGTATTTTATTTTCATCCACATTTAATATACTAAATGTTCTATTTATTTTCTATGACCATGAGTATAACAAAATATTTATTCATTGTTGTATTTTCTAAAACCAGACAGAACCAGCCAAAAAATAGCTGGGTCATAGATATTTGTGGAATAATTAAAACACATGAATGAATAGATTTAAGTACATCCACAGAGCTATTTTTATTTTCTAGAAATCATATGGTTTAAATTTCTTTATTATCAATATTTAGCTCTAAGCTTGCTTTCTGCTTTTTATACCTTTAAGTAGATGTGTCATCATAGATGATATTTCTTATCATAATTTATGCAAAATGTATCAAATTACTGCATAATTTGATATCACATAACACATAATTTACTTGCTTTTGAATAGATTTTATTTACAGTTCACTATTGACTTTTCATTATCTGGGTTTTAATACTATGTTGAAATAAATTGGAACCATCAAATGTACAAAATTCTAATTGATACTCTATGATGACGAAGAGCACTTGGAAGTGACCAGAACTGAATAAAATGAGAGAAATATTTTTCCATTTCAACAGACAATGGCACATCAAACTATGAGGAGTTTACTTACATGGTAGTTATGTGTAAGTCTGTGATGTGATGATTTTTTTATGAGAAGTTCCTCTATTTTTCCACAGCTTTGTCACATTCATGTGTGGATTTGAAGCTGTTGTTCTTTATACTGGCTTCATATTCCGAGAAAATAATAGAAAAAAACATATTTGGTACCAACCTTGAAACAGAAAGGACAACAACTATCAACATCAAGAGGATGGAGACTCTCAGCAGATCTGAGCAGTGAGTGGCCTCCTGCAACAAGATATGAACTGAGTGGCCCAACGTGTCACGTCTTTTCAAGACCTGAACCAGCCAGGAGGGATGTGATTAGAGACCAGCGGCCAGGAGTGACCTGGAAACTAAACAAGTTCAGCAGGTTGATTAAGTCCATGGGAAACAGACAGAATGATGTTAAATTTTGTGCAATAATGGAAGCGGTACTGGTGTCAGAGGGTGACTCAGAAAGGGGAGAAAGTAATGAAAACTCATTTTAAGTGACATCAAGGCAAAAATACTCTCAGAGATACAATCCATCCTTAGAGCAGAGAAAAATGCAGAACTGCCCCATGGAAACTTCACTGAACACTTGGCTTCTGATAAGGCATTTAGTGCAACACAAGCTAACAGCTGTATCTACCTCTGCTACAGTAGAGTTATTATTATTTTTAGGGGCACAACTTATGCCTTCCTTGAGTGATTAAATGAAGTTTTATATCTAATATCCTTTTCCGATTTCAATGTGCATTGAGTAATATTTTAATAAAAATTATATACCTTGGAAATTACATATAGTTGAACTTGAATTTATTTTCTGAAAGGGAATTTCAATTTTTAGGAAACGAGGTAGTGCAGTTAGATATCTAGGATGGTTTTCATAAGTTGTACCATTGATCTTTTAATATACAACTTCCAATTTGTTAACCACATTGGTATAAACAATTCATGATTTTCATATAATTTTTATTATGTCAGACATTTTAATTTATCATATAAATAGTGTAAGATTATGTTTGCTTATTTGATTCCAGGAATGTGACACATGCCATCTTACTGTGGATTCACAGTACCTCATACAGGTAGAATATGTTTTCAAAAGAAAGGTAAAGGTACAAGTTAAGAAAATTGCCCATTTGCACAAGTTCACTCTGGAGCCAAATCAAACTCAGGCCTTCCTGAATTCACTCTCATTGATTCAGGAACATATTGTGTGATCATTATTATCCAGCCATACTCAAATATAATGGACATATATATATTAAGGTGTTAAATGGAATGATTTGATGAGTGTACATTACCAAATGATTACCATGTGAGGTACAACATACAGCACTGCACATCATAACTGCATTTTTACTGTAATGAGAAGGTTTGAAATGTACTCTTTTAGCAACTTGCAAGAATACAATGCATATGTATTAACTGTAGTCATGTGCTGTATATTAGATCTCCAGGATTTAGTGAACGTATACCTGGAATTTGGTACTTTGAGCCCCTTCATCTAGCCTCACACTCCAATTTCCAGCCCTAGCATATACAATGTATGCCTAGTTGCTATGAATCATTTGATTTTTATTTATATTCCACATGCAAGTGAACGAACATACTATTTCTCTCTGTGTGACTTATTTCACAAAGCAGAATATCCTCCATGTTTACCCATGATGTCACAAATGACCATATTTCCTTCTTTATGGCTGTATCATATTCCACTGTGTCTGCTATATATTACAATTTCTTAAGACATAAATATGTTGGTGGAAACTTCTGTTGTTAACATGTCACTGTTATAAAAAGTGCTGCAATGAGCATAGAGGGCAGATAGTTCTTTGACACAGTGACTTCCTTTCCTTCAGATATGTACCCACCTCCATTGTCAAACAGGTCAGTGCAGAGATGCTCACAGTGGGATTCTGAAGGAGACTCACCAATGCATTTCTCAAAGGCAACCATATAGGTCTGCAGTATCATCTTGAATATGAATTTCAATCCATCACTTGTACAGTGAAGACACTGGTGGTTGCCACAGGTGAGGGTGGTGAGGGGACTGATGAGCTAAGGGAAGGTAAAAAGATTCTGCTATCACTTCACATCTTGACCTGGGGGATGATAACCTGAGTGTATATCTGCATGACTGAATTCATTTAACTCAACTCTAGAATTTGTGCATTTTATTGTGTGTACTTCACAAAATGTAAAAACAAGTCAATAAATAAGTATTGTGTCCCGAGAATGCCCATTTTATTCAGAGCTAATGTCAACTTAAAGAAAGATAAATTAATCATTTTACATGAAACAATATGCACATAGAATGTTTGAGTATTTACATGTGCTACTTTGTATAATCAGGAATAAATGTAGTGATTAGTAATAATGAGAGGCAGGTGTTATTCTCAATGTAATGGTAGCTTTATTCACTTAGTAACTAGTAGAGATGGACTGGAGAGCTGAAATGGCCTGGCCCAGGCAGCAGAGCCATCTGAGCATCTCCATCTCTCAGACTCAACCAGGGGCTCACCCTTGTGGTTTGTGCAGCCACCTGATCTCTATCAACAATTACAGAATAGACGAGTTAAGGAATTTTTGTAGGATGCTACAGACATGGCCTCACTGCATAGCTGTACAAAACATAGATTGCTGAAAATGTGGCTTTTATCACTGAAACTAGATGTGAGAGTTTCTATGTTGTTGTAGGTACTACAAGGAACAGGGAAAATGTGTGAAATTCACATGTAAGAGAATACATCCTGTTCTTAACAATTTTTATTTTCTGCAGACTGAGATGCTTCATAGACTACAAAACAAAACAATGGGCAGATGCATTGGTTAAGTCACTCCTCAACTTTGCTCCATTGCAGTCTGATTCTATGGCATTTTCTATGGACACTTGTGGTTTTGAAATGAATCTATCTCCTCCACTAATGAAAGTGATGATGGAGCTTTCTGGAACAATTCAGAACTGAAATAGATGCTCTTTGCTGAGGATATCACAATACTAAGAGGACCCTAATGTTTTTAGACTCGTGGTTCTGAAGAGCAAAAGCCAAACAACTCGACCTCCTCCCTCTAATCCCACTAAGTTGGGACTAACCTGTACATGGGCTCCACCAATGTCTCAAATATTGTTCCATAAACATTGTTCTAATGACTTAAATACTGCAAGTTTCAATCAAGGTACATGAATCAAGGCTCAACTATGAATCATCATCCGGTGATGATTTTGCAACAACATAAACTGTAAAACACTTTTCTGCCTCACTGATGTCCAATATGAAGCATGCACATCTGTTAGAATTTAAGAAATGTATTATTTCCCCAGCACTCTCAAATATAGTTAAAATATTTTCTGTACTTCTTTAATCAGAACTCTTTCCAGAGCTGCCTTCATATCCTTATTTCTCAGGCTGTATATAACAGGGTTCATGATTGGAGACAACACACTATAAGAAACAGACAAAAGGAGGTCAAGGATGGTCTGAGAGGGGGAGGGCGGCTTCAAGTAGACCAAGGCAGCTGTGAAAATGAACAATGACACAACCACCAGATGAGGGATGCATGTGGACAGGGTTTTGGACATTCCATCCTCGGTGGAGATCTTCAAGACAGCAGAGAAGATGTTGACATAGGAATATGATATGGAAGTGAAACACATTATTGTCATAATTGCAACTACTAATGTCACTGATGCTTCATTTTGGGATTTGAGATTAAAATAATCTGAGGGATATCACAGAAGAAATGATGGATTTTATTGGAACTGAAATTTGTCGAAAACGTCGCTGAAGAGTGCATGGCTCCATAAACCAATACACTGACATATGAAGCCACTATCACCCGCCCACAGGCCCCCTTGTTCATGATGGTCTCATACTGCAGCGGGTGGCAGACGGCCACATAGCAGTCATAGGGCATCACTGTGAGGATGGCAAATTCATCAGTACCAAAACCTGCAAAGAACAGCACCTGGAAAACACACCCAAGGAAGGATATTGTGTTCCTGTTCATCAGGGAGTTGAGAGCAAATTTAGGAACAGTGACAGAAATGTAGCGGAGATCTATGAGTGACAGGTTCTTCAGGAAGAAATACATGGGTGTGTGAAGCAGAGGATCCCAAGTAATAAGCATGATGATGAGTCCATTTCCTAACAGGGCTGCCAGG
This sequence comes from Manis javanica, assembly GCF_040802235.1. NCBI lineage: Eukaryota > Metazoa > Chordata > Mammalia > Pholidota > Manidae > Manis > Manis javanica. The sequence continues at coordinate 70,582,141 of NC_133169.1, read as the reverse complement.
TAGACCATGAGGAACAGGATGCCCTGAAAGGTTTGCATCCTTGGGTCTTCAGACAATCCCAGAAGAAACTCCGTGACTCCTGTGTAGTTAATCATCACATCCATGGTGTGGTCCCAAGTGTCACTGATGTAAATGAAGCACACATAAGTCACCAGGCAAAGGTGCCTCCATGTCCCAACTGCACACAAAACAACAACAAACAAAAACCTATAAAAGCACCTTTGGAGTAAATAACAGGTAGCAAGGGCTAATTCGTCCTAAAATGTATATTAACATTTCTGTGCAGTGCAATTTAGCTGTTTTTAAAATGACAGCAAATTGCATGTTTTTATGATGGAAATGTGTGTCTTGCAAAATTATTGCAATATAAAACGTGGATCACTGGGAATCTGCTGTAATCGGCGAGAACTCTCCATTACATTGCTCTGTACTGTTTCTTTTTAAAGCTGTAAACTCAAAACTTGCTTTATATTCCTTGGTGCTTTGCCAGAACTATCTGTGTTCTCTGAATATGTTCATATATTAATAGAAGGTTGAAGCGTCCATAGTTAAACTTTCAAATATTATTATATTCATAAGCGAATCTGCATATGTTAGGATTTTCCATAGAGGGCTACTCAGTTTGGTACTGTAATGGTAAATGAGACAAAAATATATACCCCTAACTGGAGATGAAGAATAAACTACATGTACTCTTTCATAGGTCTGTAGCTAAATGTTATATCACTATAATATAGGGAACATAATGTGATAAATATTTGTTGAAAGATAAAATGTACAGATATTATGTGCACATAGTAGGAAGTCAGTAACAGTGCAATTTTTTTTTACACTTTCATATAATGAAAATGCTGGCTTATGGACAGGTTTATCCCACATAGTGGGCTTGTGATCTATTGTGTCCACAGTGATTTTAAGTCACACAGAATTCCTGGCATTGTGGATATTGCCTCTGCCAGTCACCTGCCAAAGAAATGAAACCTTGCACACAATTCTCCACCTTATGGTTACTCATTTGCTAAAAAAAAAAAAAAAAATGAAAGGAGTAAATAGAGATAGGTCCTCATAGGGAGCTTTGGAACATTAAGTCAAATCAAAGGTAAGGAGACTTATTTATTCCTTACAGTGTACCGATTATTTCATTTATTCCTTACAGTGTATCATGGATTTTATTCTAGGAGAACACAAATGCAATGGCTCTGTGCAATTAAACAATAGCAGGACTCGTGGGTGAACTCTGTGCTGGCTTTGTAATATACAAAATGAAATGGATAAAAAATATGTAACCTTCTAAAGTACTTTCAGCATATATTAAATGTTAAGGTAATAGGTATGGGTACTGTGCAATTTGATGGTGGCAAAAGGTAAATCACATACTTTAGTGCCATTTTCCTTGATGGTGTGCATATACACATGCATGTTTGTTTAAAATATTGATGAATTGGTACATTGTGATTGTCATGTTATAAAAATAAAACTGAAGATTTCATTGGTTTTCAATGATGATTTTTTCATTGTATGTGTGTAACACTTCTTTTTTAACCTTTTGTCATGACAGGACATTGAGGTGTGTCAGTATCCTGCCTATAGTGAATAATGCAGCTGACCCTGGGAGTAAAAGGAGGACATTTATAATAGAAAAGTTTCCCTAAAGGTACTTTCCCCAATGCACAGCACTGTATTTTATTTTCATCCACTTTTAATATACTAAATGTTTTATTTCTTTTCTATGACCACAAGTATAACAAAATATTTATTCATTGTTGTATTTTCAAAAACCAGACACAACCAGCCAAAAAATAGCTGGGTCATAGATATTTGTTGAATTAAAACACATGAATGAATAGATTTAAGTATTTTAACAGAGATATTTTTATTTTCTAGAATCCATATGGTTTAAATTTCTTTATTATCAATATTCTTCTCTAAGCTGGTTTCTGTTTTTATACCTTTAAGTAGGTGTGTCATCATAGATGATATTTATTATAATAATTTATGCAAAATGTGTCAAATTATTGCATAATTTGACATCACATAACACATAACTTGCTAGCTTTTGAATAGATTTTCGTTAGATTTCACAATTAACTGTTCTCATTACCTGGAGTTAAATACTATGTTGAGATAAATTAGAACCTTCAAATGTACAAAATTCTAATTGATACTCTACGATGACAATGAGCACTTGGCAGTGATCAGAACTGAATAAAAAGTGAGAAATATTTTTCCATTTCTACAGACAATGGCACATCAAACTATGGGGAGTTTACTTACACGGTGGTTATGTGTCAGTCTGTAATGTGATGACTTTTTTTATGAGAAGGTTCCTCTGTTTTTCCACAGCTTTGTCACATTCATGTGTGGATTTGAAGCTGTTGTTCTTTCTACTGGCTTTACATTCTGACAATATAATAGAAAAAAACATTATATTTGGTACCAACCTTGAAACAGAAACAACAACTATCAATCACAAGAGGATGGAGACTCTCAGCAGATCTGAGCAGTGAGTGGCCTCCTGGAATAAGGTATGAACTGAGTGGCCTAACATGTCACGTCTTTTCAAGGCCTGGACCAGCCAGGAGGGACGTGATTAGAGACCAGAGTCCAGGAGTGACCTGGAAACTAAATGAATTCAGTATGTTGATTAAGCGCATGGGAGACAGACAGTATAACGTTAAATTTTGTGCAATAATTGAAGTGGTACTGGTAGCAGGTGGGTGATTCAGAAAGGGGTTAAAGTAATGAAAACTCATTTTAAGTGACATTAAGGCAAAGTCTCACACATATACAATCCATCCTTAGAGCAGAGAACAATGCAGAACTGCCCCATGGAAACTTCACTGAACACATGGCTTCTGATAAGGTATTTTATGCAATGCAAGCTAACAGCTGTATCTACCTCCACTACATTAGGGTCACTATTATTTCACATGGGCACAACTTATGCCTTGTTCGAGTGATTAAATAAAGTCTTATGTCTAATATACTTTTCTGATTTCAATGTATGTTGGGTAATATTTTAATAAAAATAATATATCTTGGAAAATACATATATTTGTACTTGAATTTATTTTCTGTAAGAAAATTTGTATTTTTAATATACTCAAGAGATAGTGCAGTTAGATATCTAGGATGGTTTTCATATGTTGTACCACTGATCTTTTAATATACAATTTTCTATTTGTTAACCACATTGGTATAAACAACTCATGATTTTCATATAATTTTATTATGATAGACATTTTAATTTATCATATAAATAGTGTAAGATTATGTTTGCTTCTAGGAAGTTTGCTTCTATTTGATTCTTATTTGATTCTAGGAAGGCAACACATACCCCTTTACTGCGGAATCACAGTACCTCGTACAGGTAGAATATGTTTTCAACAGAAAGGTAAAGGTATGAGTTAAGAAAATTGCTATTTGCACAAGTTCACTCTGGAGCCAAATCAAACTCAGGCCCTACTGAATTCACTCACGTTGATTCAGGAACATATGTTGTGATCATTATTACCCAGCCATACTCAAATATAACGGACACATATACACTAAGGTGCAAAATGGGATGATTTGATGAGTGTACATGTTACAAAATGATTACCACATGTGAGCTACCACATCCAGCACTGCACATCATAACCATGTTTTTATTGTAATGAGAAGGTTTGAAATCTATTCTTTTAGCAAGTTGGAAAAATACAATGCCTACGTATAAACTGTTGTCATGTGCTGTGTATTAGATCTCCAGGATTTAGTGAACTTATACCTGGAATTTGACCCCCTTCATCTAGCCTCACACCCCCATATCCAGCCCAAGCATACACAATGTGTGCCTAGTTGCTATGAATCATTTGATTTTTATTTATATTTCACATGCAAGTGAACAAATATACTATTTCTCTCTGTGTGACTTATTTCACAAAGTAGAATATCCTCCATGTTTACCCATGATGCCACAGATGACAATATTTCCTTCTTTATGACTGTATCATATTCCATTGTGTGTGCTATACATTAAAATTTCTTAGAACATAAATATGTTGATGGAAACTTCTGTTGTTAGCATGTCTTGCTGTTGTAAATAGGGCTGCAATGATCACGGAGGGCAGATACCTCTTTGACAGAGTGACTTCGTTTCCTTCAGATATATACCCACCTCAACTGTCATACAGGTCAGTGCAGAGATGTTCACAGTGGGATTCTGAAGGAGAGTCACCAATGTATTTCTCAAAGCCAACCAGAGAGGTCTGCAATATCATCTTGATTATGAAATTCAGTCCATCACTTGGACAGTGAAGACACTGGTGGTTGCCACAGGTGAGGGTGGTGAGGGGACTGATGAGCTAAGGGAAGGTACAAAGATTCTGCTATCACTTCACATCTTGATCTGGGGGATGGTAACCTGAGTGTATATCTGCATGTCTGAATTCATTTAACTCTACTCTAGAATTTATGCATTTTATTCTATGTACTTCACAAAATGTAAAAACAAGTCAATAAATAAGTATTCTGTCCGGAGAAAGCACATTTTTTTTCAGAGCTAATGTCAACTTAAAGAAAGATAAATTATTCATTTTACATGAAACCATCTGCATATAGAATGTTTGAGTATTTTTATATGTTACTTTGTATCACCAGGAATAAATGTAGTGATTAGTAATAATGAGAGGCAGGTGTTATTCTCAATGTAATGGTAGCTTTATTCACCTAGTAACTAGTACAGATAGACTGGAGAGCTGAACCAATATCCATGGCCTGACCCAGGCAATGAGGCCATATGAGCATCTCCAGATCTCAGGCTCAACCAGGGGCTCACACTAGTGATTGGTGCAGCCACCTGATCTCTATCAACAATTACAGAATAGAAAAGTTAGGGAATTCCTATAGGATGGTGCAGACATGGCCTCACTGCAGTGTCATACAAAACATAGATTGCTAAAAATGTGGCTTTTATCACTGAAACTAGATGTGAGAGTTTCTATGTTGTTGTAGGTACTACTAGGAACAGGAAAATTGAGTGAAATGCACATGTGAGAGAATACATCCTGTTCTTAACAATTTTTAATTCCTGCAGACAGAGATGGTTCATCAACTACAAAACAAAACAATAGGCAGATGCATTGGTTAGTCACTCCTCAACTTTGCAGTCTGATTCTATGGCACTTTCTGGGGACACTTGTGGTTTTGCAATGAATCTCTCTGCTCTACTAAAGAAAGGGATGATGGAGCTTTCTGGAACCATTCAGAACTAAACTAGATGCTCTTTGCAGAAGAGTTCATACATACTCAGAAGACCCTGATTTTTTTAGACTCGTTGTTCTGAAGAACAAAAGCCAGACAACTCACCCTCCTCCTTCTAATCAGACTAAGATGGGACTAACCTGTAAATGGGCTCCACCAATGTCTCGAATATTGTTCCATAAACATTGTTCTAATGACTTACATACTACAAGTTTCAATCAAGGTTCATGAATCAAGGCTCAACTATTAATCATCATCCTGTGATGATTTTGCAACCCCATAAATTGTAAAATACTTCTGTTTCTCACTGATGTCCCATATGAAGCATGCACCTCTGTTAGAATTTAAGAAATGTATTATTTCACCAGCACTCTCAAATATAGTTAAAATGTTTTCTGTACTTCTTTAGTCAGAACTCTTTCCAGAGCTGCCTTCATATCCTTATTTCTCAGGCTGTATATGATGGGGTTCATGGTTGGGCACAACACAGTATAAGAAACAGACAAAAGGAGGTCCAGGATGGTCTGAGAGGGGGAGGGAGGCTTCAAGTAGACCAAGGCAGCTGTGAAAATGAACAATGACACAACCACCAGATGAGGGATGCATGTGGACAGGGTTTTGGACCTTCCCTTCTTGGAAGAGATCTTCAGGACAGCAGAGAAGATGTTGACATAGGAATATGAAATGGAGGTGAAACACATTATTGTCATAATAACGCCTGTTAATATCACTGAAGCTTCATCTATGTTCATTTTGGGGTCTGAGATCACCATAATCTGAGGGATATCACAGAAGAAATGATGTATTTTATTGGAATTGAAATTTGTTGAAAATGTCGCAGCAGCATGCATGGCTCCATAAACCAATGCACTGATGTATGAAGCCACCACCATTCGCCCACAGGCCCCCTTGTTCATAATGGTCTCATAGTGCAGTGGGCGGCAGATGGCCACATAGCGGTCATAGGACATCACTGTGAGGATGGCAAATTCACCAGCACCAAAACCTGTAAAGAACAGCACCTGGAAAACACACCCAAGGAAGGATATTGTGTTCCTGTTTATCAGGGAGTTGAGAACAAATCTAGGAACAGTGACAGAAATGTAGCAGAGATCTATGAGTGACAGGTTCTTCAGGAAGAAGTACATGGGGGTGTGAAGCTGAGGATCCCAAGTGATGAGCATGATGATGAGTCCATTTCCTAACAGGGCTGCCAGGTAGACCATGAGGAACAGGATGCCCTGTAGGGTTTGCATCCTCGGGTCTTCAGACAAGCCCAGAAGAAACTCAATGAGTCCTGTGTAGTTGGTCATCACATCCATGGTGAGTTCTCAAGTGTCACTGATGTAAGTGAGGCACACATAAGCCACCAGGCAAAGGTGCCTCCATGTCCCAACTGCACAAATAAAACAAGAAATAAAAACCTATAAAACAGCCTTTGGAGTGAATTACCAGTAGCAAAGGCTAATTCATCCTAAAATGTATATTAACATTTTTGTGCAATGCAATTTGGCTGTTTTTAAAATGATAGCAAATTGCATGTTTTTATGCAGGAAATGTGTGTCTTGCAAAATTTTTGCAATATTAAACGTGAATCACTGGGAATCTGCTGTAATCAGCGAGCACCTCTCCATTACATTGCACTGTAGTATTTCATTTAAAAGCTGTAAACTCAAAACTTGCTTTATGTTCCTTGGTGCTTTGCAAGAACTATCTGTGTTCTCTGAATATATTCATATATTAATAGAAGGTTGAAGTGTCCATAGTTCATCTTTCAAATATTATTATATTCATAAGTGAAACTGCATATATTAGGATTTTCTATTGGGGGCTACTCAGTTTTGTACTGTAATGGTCAATGAGACAAATATATAAACCCCTAACTGGAGGTGAAGAATAAACTACATGTATTCTTTAATAGGTCTGTAGCTCCATGTTATATCACTATAATATAGGGAACATAATGTGATAAAGATTTGTTGAAAGATCAAATGTACAGATATTATGTGCACATAGTAAGGAGTCAGTAACATAGTGCAAATTTTTGTTACAGTTCATATAATGAAAATGCTGGCTTATCAACAGGGTTATCCCACATAGTGGGTTTGTGATCTATTGTGTCACACAGTGTTAAGTCACACAGAAGTCTTGTCATTGTGGATATTGCCTCTGCCAGTCACCTGTCTAAGAAATGAAAACTCGTGCACACTTTTCCAGCATAAGGATCCTCATCTGCAAAAAAAACAAAAAAAAAAAGAAAAGAAAAAGGAGTAAATAGAGGCAGGCCCTCATAGGGGGCTTTGGAGCATTAAATCAGATCAAATGTAAGGAGACTGGATTATTTATTTTATTCCTTACAGTGTATCAAGTATTTAATTCTAGGAGAACACAAAAGCAATGGCTCCATGCAATTAAACAATAGCAAGACTCAGATTTGCCCAACTCCTGGGCAAACTCTGTTCTGGCTTTGTGATATACAGAATGAAATGGACAAAAAATATGTAACCTTTTAAAGTACTTCCTGCACACATTAAATATTAAGGTAATAGGTATGGGTACTGTGCAATTTGATGGTGGAAAAAGTTAGATCACATACTTTACTGCCATTTCCCTTGATGGTGTGCATATACACATGCATGTTTGTTTAAAATATTGATGAATTGGTACATTGTGATTGTCATGTTTATCAAAATAAAACTGAAGATTTCATTGTTTTTCAAGGATGATTTTTTCATTGTGTGTATATAGCACATCTTTTTTTTACCTTTCATCTTGAAAGGACATTTAGGTGTGTCAGTATCCTGCCTATCGTGAATAATGCCGCTGACCCTGGGAGTGGAGGGAGGACATTTATAATAGAAATGTTTCCTTAAAGCTACTTTCCCCAGCCCACTGCACTGTATTTGATGTTCATTGACTTTTAATACCCTAAACGTTTTATTTATTTTCTATGACCAGAAGTATAACAAAATATTTATTCATTGTTGTATTTTCAAAAACCAGACAGAACCAGCCAAGAAATAGCTGGGCCATAGATATTTGTTGAATTGAAACACATGAATGAATAGATTTAAGTACATCAACAGAGCTATTTTTATTTTCTAGACACCATAAGGTTTTAAATTTTTTATTATCACTATTCAGCTCTAAGCTGGTTTCTGGTTTTATACCTTTAAGTATATGTGTCATCATACATGATATTTCTTATCATAATTTATGGAAAATATATTAAATTATTGCATAATTTGATATCACATAACACATAATTTACGAGCTTTTGAATAGATTTTCATTAGATTTCACAATTAACTGTTCTCCCCTGGAGTTTAATACTGTGTTGAGATTAATTAGAACCTTCAAATGTACAAAATTCTAATTGATACTCTATGATAGCAATGAGCACTTGGCAGTGATCAGAGCTGAATAAAAAGTGGGAAATACTTTTCCATTTCTATAGACAATGGCACATCAAACTATGGGGAGTTTACTTACACGGTGGTTATGTGTCAGTCTGTGATGCGATGATTTTTTTATGAGAAGGTCCCTTTGATTTTCCACAGCCTTTTCACATTCATGTGTGGATTTCTAGCTGTTGTTCTTTATACTGGCTCCACATTCTGACAAAATAATAGAAAATAAAACATTATATTTGGTACCAACCTGGAAACAGTAAGGACAGCTATCAATCACAAGAGGATGGAGACTCTCAGCAGATCTGAGCAGTGAGTGGCCTCCTGGAATAAGATATGAACTGAGGGGCCTAACATGTCACGTCTTTTCAAGGCCTGGAACAGCCTGGAGGGACGTGATTAGAGACCAGAGTCCAGGAGTGACCTGGAAACTAAACAAATTCAGCATGTTGATTAAGCCCAAGGGAAATAGACAGTATAATGTTAAATTTTGTGCAATAATTGAAGTGGTATTGGTAGCAGTGGGTGACTCATAAAGGGGAGAAAGTAATGGAAACTCATTTTAAGTGACATCAAGGCAAAGACTCTCCCATATACAATTCATCCTTAGTGCAGAGAACAATGCAGAACTGCCTGATGGAAACTTCACTGAACACATGGCTTCTGATAAGGCATTTTATGCATCACAAGCTAACAGCTGTATCTACCACTGCTATAGTAGGGTTATTATTATTTTTAGGGGCACAACTTATGCCTTTCTCAAGTGATTAAATGAAGTTTTATATCTAATATCCTTTTCTGACTGCAATGTGTGTTGGTTAATATTTTAATAAAAATAATATATCTTGGAAATTACATATATTTGAACTTGAATTTTCTGTAAGAAAATTTTTATTTTTAATATACTTAAGAGTGGGTGCAGTTAAATATCTAGGTTGGTTTTCACATGTTGTACCAATGATCTTTCAATATAGAATTTCCTATTTGTTAACCACATTGGAATAAACAACTCATGATTTTCATATAACTTTTAATATGACAGACATTTTAATTTATCATATAAATAGTGGAGGATTATGTTTGCTTATTTGATTCCAGGAAGGTGACACTTGCCACCTTACTGTGGAATCACAGTACCTCGTACAGGTAGAATATGTTTACAACAGAAAGGTTTAGGTACAAGTTAAGAAATTTTCCCATTTGCACAAGTTCACTCTGGAGCCAAATCAAACTCAGGCCCTCCTGAATTCACTCGTGTTGATTCAGGAATATATTTTGTGATCATTATCATCCAACCATACTCAAACATAACAGACACATATACACTTATGGTGCAAAATGGGATGATTTGATGAGTGTACTTGTTACAAAATGATTACCACATGTGAGCTACTGCATCCAGCACTGCACATCATAACCGAATTTTTATATTGTAATGAGAAGGTTTGAAATCTGCTCTTTTAGCAAGTTGCAAGAACACAATGCATAAGTATTAGCTGTAGCCATGCACTGTATATTAGATCTCCAGAAATTAGCGAACTTATACCTGGAATTCGGTACTTTGACCCCCTTCATCTAGCCTCACATTCCCATTTCCAATCCTAGCATACACAATATATACATAGTTGCTATGAATCATTTGATTTTTATTTATATTCCACATGGAAGTGAACGAATATACTATTTTTTTCTGTGTGACTTATTTCACGAAGCAGAATATCCTCCATGTTTACCCATGATGTCACAAATGAAAATATTTTCTTATTTATGGCTGTATCATATTCCATTGTGTGTGCTATATGTTACAATTTCTTAGAACATAAATATGTTCATCGAAACATCTGTTGTTAGCATGTCTTGCTGTTGTAAATAGTGCTGCAATAAGCACCGAGGGCAGATACCTCTTTGACACAGTGACTTAATTTCCTTCAGAGATATATGCACCTCCACAGTCAAACAGGTCAGTGCAGAGATGTTCACAGTGGGATTCTGAAGGAGATTCAGCAATCCATTTCTCAATGTCAACCACAGACGTGTGCAGTATCATCTTGGTTATGAATTTCAATCCATCACTTGTACAGAAAAGACACTGGTGGTTGCCACAGGAGAGGGTGGTGAGCTGACTGGTGAGCTAAGGGAAGGTAAAAAGATTCTGCTATCACTTCACATCTTGATCTGGAGGATGATAACCTGAGTGTATATCTGCATGTCTGAATTCATTTAACTCTACTCTAGAATTTGTGCATTTTATTGTATGTACTTCACAAAATGTAAAAACAAGTCAATAAATAAGTATTCTGTCCAGAAAAAGCACATTTTTTCAGAACTAATGTCAACTTAAAGAAAGATAAATTATTCTATTTACATGAAACAATATGCACATAGAATATTTCAGTATTTTCATATGCTACTTTGTATAACCAGGAATAAATGAAATGATTAGGAATAATGAGAGGCAGGTGTTGTTCTCAATGGTAGCTTTATTCACTTAGTAACTAGTACAGATGGACTGGAAAGCTGAACCATGACACATGGCCTGACCCAGGCAGTGGGGCCATCTGAACATCTCCAGCTCTCAGGCTCAAAAAAGGGCTCACCCTTGTGGTTTGTGCAGCCACCTGTTCTCTATCAACAATTACAGCATAGATGAGTTAGGGAATTCCTGTAGGATGGTGCATACATGGCCTCACTGCAATGTTGGACAAAACATAGATTGCTGAAAATGTGGCTTTTATCACTGAAACTAGTTGTGAGAGTTTCTATGTTGTTTTAGGTACTACTAGGAACAGGGAAAATGTGTGGAATGCACGTGTGAGAGAACACATCCTGTTCTTAACAATTTTTATTTTCTACAGACGGAGATGGTTCAGCAACTACTAAACAAAATAGGAAGATGCATTGGTTAAGTCACTCCTCAACTTTGCTCCATTGCAGTCTGATTCTATGGCACTTTCTGTGGACACTTGTGGTTTTGCAATGAATCCTTCTGCTCCACTAATGAAAGTGATGATGGAGCTTTCTGGAACAATTCAGAATGAACTAGATGCACTTTGCTCTACAATTCAAATATTCTAGTGGACCCTGATTTTTTTAGACTCATGGTTCTGAAGAGCAAAAGCCAAATAACTCACCCTATTACTTCTAATCCCACTAAATTGGGACTAACCTGTAAATGGGCTCCACCAATGACTCAAATATTCTTCCAGAAACATTTTTCTAACCACTTTCATACTGCCAGTTTCAATCAAGGTTCATCAATCAAGGATTAACTATGAATAATCATCCTGTGATGATTTTGCAACAACATGAATTGTAAAACACTTCTCTGCCTCACTGGTGTTCAATATGAAGCATGCACCTGTGTTATAATTTTAAAAATGTATTATTACCACAGCACTCACAAATGTACTTAAAATATTTTCTGTGCTTTTTAAATCAGAACTCTTTCCAGAGCTCCTTCATATCCTTATTTCTCAGGCTGTATATGACAGGGTTCGTGATTGGAGACAACACAGTATAAGGAACAGACAAAAGGAGGCCCAGGATGGTCTGAGAGGGGGAAGGCGGCTTCAAGTAGGCCAAGGCAGCTGTGAAAGTGAACAGCACTACAACCACCAGATGAGGGATGCATGTGGACAGGGTTTTGGACCTTCCTTTCTTGGAGGAGATCTTCAGGACAGAAGAGAAGATGCTGACATAGGAATATGTAACAGAGGTGAAACACATTATTGTCACAATTACAGCTATTAATATCACTGAAGCCTCATCTATGTCCATTTTGAGGTCTGAGATCACCATAATCTGAGGGATATCACAGAAGAATTGATGGATTTTACTGGAACTGAAATTTGTTAAAAATGTTGCTGAAGCTTGCATGACTCCATAAACCAATGCACTGACATATGAAGCCACCACCATCCGTCCACAGGTCCCCTTGTTCATGATGGTCTCATAGTGCAGTGGACGGCAGGTGGTCACGTAGTGTTCATAGGACATCAGTGTGAGGATGGCAAATTCAGCAGCACCAAAACCTGCAAAGAACAGTACCTGGAAAACACACCCAAGGAAGGTTATTGTGTTCTTGTTCATCAGGGAGTTGAGAGCAAATTTAGGAACAGTGACAGAAATGTAGCAGAGACCTATGAGTGACAGGTTCTTCAGGAAGAAGTACATGGGTGTGTGAAGCTGAGGATCCCAAGTAACCAGCATGATGATGAGTCCATTTCCTAATAGGGCTGCCAGGTAGACCATGAGGAACAGGATGCCCTGTAGGGTTTGCATCCTCGGGTCTTCAGACAATCCCAGAAGAAACTCAGTGACTCCTGTGTAGTTGATCATGACATCCATGGTGTGTTCCCAAATATCACTGATGTAAATGAAGCACACATAAGCCACAAGGAACCTGTCCTAACTGCACAAAAAAACAACAAACAGAAACCTATAAAACTGTCCGTGGAGTGAATTACAGGTAACAAATGCTAATTTTCATCCTAAAATGTATATTAACATTTTTGTGCAATGCAATTTGGCTGTTTTTAAAATGACAGCAAATTGCATGTTTTTATGAAGGAAATGTGTGTCTTGCAAAATTATTGCAATATAAAATGTGAATCACTAGGAATCTGCTATAATCAGGGAGCCTCTCCATTACATTGCACTGTATTGTTTCTTTGTAAAGCTGTAAACTCAAAACTTGCCTCATGTTCCTTGGTGCTTTGCCAGAACTATCTGTGTTCTCTGAGTATATTCGTATATTAAAAGAAGGTTGAAGTGTCCATAGTTAATGTATCAAATATAATTATATTCACAAGTAAAACTGCATATATTAGGATTTTCCATGGAGGGGTACTCAGTTTCATACTGAAATGGTAAATGAGATAAAAATATATACCCCGTAACTGGAGGTGAAGTATAAAATACATGTATTCTTTCATAGGTCCGTAGCTCCATGTTATATCACTATAGCATAGGGAATATAATGTGATAAAGATTTGTTGAAAGATCAAATGTACAGATATTATGTGCACATAGTAGGAAGTCAGTAACATAGTGGATATTTTTGTTACACTTTCATACAGTGAAAATGCTGGCTTATTAGACAGGTTTATCCCACATATGGGTTTGTGATTTATTTGTGTCCACAGTGATTTTAAGTCACATAAAAGTCCTGGAATTGAGGATATTGCCTCTGCCAGTCACCTGCCAAAGAAATGAATTCTTGCACACACTTTTCCACCTTAAGGATCCTCCTCTGCATAAAAAAAACAGGAGTAAATAGAGGCAGGTCCTCATAGCAGCCGTTGGAGCATTAAGTCAAATCAAACTTAAGGAGACTGGATTATTTCATTTATTCCTTACAGTGTATCAAGGATTTTATTCTAGGAGAACACAAATACAATGGCTTCATGCAATTAAACAATAGCAGGACTAGGACTTGCCCAACTCCTGGGCAAACTCTGTGCTGGCTTTGGAATATGCAGAATGAAATGGACAAAAAATATGTAACCTCTTAAAGTACTTTCAGCACATATTAAACGTTAAGGTAATAGGTATGGGTACTGTGCAATTTGATGGTGGAAAAAGGTAAATCACATACTTTAGTGCCATTTTCTTTGATGGTATGCATATATACACATGCATGTTTGTTTAAAATATTGATGAATTGGTACATCGTGATTGTCATGTTTATCAAAACAAAACTGAAGATTTCATAGTTTTTCAAGGATAATGTTTTTCATTGTATGTATGTAACACAACTTTTTAAACCTTCGTCATGAAAGGACATTTACGCTCTGTCAGTATTCTTCCTATCGTGGATAATGCAGCTGACCCTGGAGTGAAGGGAGGACATTTACAGTAGAAATGCTTCCTAAAGGTACTTTCCCCAACCCCCTGCACTGTATTTCATGTTCATCCACTTTTAATACCTTAAACGTTTTATTTATTTTCTATGACTAGAAGTATAACAAAATATTTATTCATTGTTGTATTTTCAAAAACCAGACAGGACCAGCCAAAAAATAGCTGGATCATAGCTATTTGTTTATTTAAAACACAGGAATGAATAGATTTAAGTATATCAACACAGCTATTTTTATTTTCTAGAAATCATATGGTTTAAATTTCTTTATTATCAATATTTGGCTCTAAGCTACTTTCTGGTTTTATACCCTTAGCAGATATATCATCATAGATGATATTTCTAATCATAATTCATGTGAAATGTATCAAATTACTGCATAATTTGATATCACATAACATAATTTACTTGCTTACTTTTTTCAGATATGATTATTCATTTTATTTTAATACTTGATTTATATGTGAATGCCACATTTCTCCCTTATTATTATTATTATTATTTTTTAAATAAAATGCTGAAGTTGTAGGTAGATGCAAGACAAAGATAGAAAACATAATTTAGTGTTGTAAGAGGGCAATTGTAGATGATCAGGTCTGTGCCTATAGAATAAGCATTAATCCAAGCTAGACAAGGGCAACAAAACATCCATGAATGCAGAAGATTTTTCTCAAGAAAAGGGGGGTGAGGTTCTTATCCTCACCTCTGTTGATCCACAATTTCTCACCTGATAGCCCTCCTGCAACTGTGCCTGTCTTAGGTTGTTCCTCCCTTGAGGAATCTTACCTGTTTCTGGCTAACCAGTCATCTTCCGGGGCCATACAGGGAAATGTAAAGTTGGTAAGTGAGATAGAAGCAATATTCTTTGAAAAGGTTAGCTTTTTACTTTTGCAGATTTATGTCCTGTGGCTTCTGTGCTTACTTTTGAAAAGATTTTCTTTTGAGTTCACAATTGACTGTTTTCATTATCTGGAGTTTAATACTATGTTGAGATAAATTAGAACCTTTAAATGTATAAAATTTTAATTGATACTCTTCAATGTCAATGAGCACTTGGCAGTGATCAGAACTGTATAAAATGTGAGAAATATTTTTCCATTTCTATAGACAATGGCACATCAAACTATGGCAAGTTTACTTACATGGTGGTTATGTGTCAGTATGTGATGTGATGATTTTTTTACAAGAAAGTTCCTCTATTTTTCCACAGCTTTGTCACATTCATGTGTGGATTTGAAGGTGTTGTTTTGTATACTGCCTTCACATTGTGACAACATAATCGAAAAAACATATTTGGCACCAATCTTGAAACAGAAAGGACAACTATCAATCACAAGACGATGGAGACTCTCAGCAAATCTGAGCAGTGAGTGGCGTCCTGGAATAATATATGAAATGAGTGGCCTAAAATGTCACATCTTTTCAAGGCCTGGACCAGCCAGGGGTCCGGAATTAGAGACCAGGAGTCCATGAGTGACCTGGGAACTAAACGAGTTCAGAATGTTGATTCAGCCCATGGGAACAGACAGTATAACATTAAATTTTGTGCAATAATTGAAGTGGTGATGGTGGCAGGTTAGTGACTGGGAAAGGGGATAAAGCAATGAAAACTCATTTTAAGTGACATCAAGGCAAAACTCTCACATATACATCCATCCTTAGAGCAGAGAACAACACAGAACTGCCTCATGGAAACTTCACTGAGCACACGACTTCTGATAAGGCATTTATGCAACACAAGCTAACACCTGTATCTACCTCTACTACACTAGGGTTATTATTATTTTATAGGGGCACAGCATACCTTCCTTGAGTGATTAAATGAAGTTTTATATCTAATATACTTTTCTGATTTCAATGTGGTTGGGTAATATTTTAATAAAAATAATAAAACTTGGAAATTACATATATTTGAACTTAAATATATTTTCTTTAGGGAAATTTCTATTTTTAATATATTTAAGAGATAGTGCAGTTAGATATCTAGGATGGTTTTTATCTTTTGTACCACTGATCTTATAATATACAATTTCTTATTTGTTAACCACACTGGAATAAACAACTCATGATTTTCATATAATTTTTATTATGACAGACATTTTAATTTATCATATAAATAGTGAAAGATTATGTTTGCTTATTTGATTCCAGGAAGGTGACACATGCCACCTTACTTTGGGAATCACAGTACCTCGTAGAGGTAGAATATGTTTTCAACAGAAAGGTTAAGGTACAAGTTAAGAAAACTGCCCATTTGCAGAAGTTCACTCTGGAGCCAAATCAAACTCAGGCCCTCCTGAATTCACTCGTGTTGATTCAGGAATATATTTTGTGATCATTATCATCCAACCATACTCAAACATAACGGACACATATACACTTATGGTGCAAAATGGGATGATTTGATGAGTGTACTTGTTACAAAATGATTACCACATGTGAGCTACTGCATCCAGCACTGCACATCATAACCGCATTTTTATATTGTAATGAGAAGGTTTGAAATCTGCTCTTTTAGCAAGTTGCAAGAACACAATGCATAAGTATTAGCTGTAGCCATGCACTGTATATTAGATCTCCAGAAATTAGCAAACTTAAACCTGGAATTCGGTACTTTGACCCCCTTCATCTCGCCTCACATTCCCATTTCCAATCCTAGCATACACAATATATACATAGTTGCTATGAATCATTTGATTTTTATTTATATTCCACATGAAAGTGAACGAATATACTATTTTTTTCTGTGTGACTTATTTCACGAAGCAGAATATCCTCCATGCTTACTCATGATGTCACAAATGGCAATATTTCCTTCTTTATGACTGTATAATATTCCATTGTGTGTGCTATATATTACAATTTCTTAGAATATAAATATGTTGATGGAAACTTCTGTTGTTAGCATGTATTGCTGTTATAAATAGTGCTGCAATGAGCATGGAGGGCAGATACCTCTTTGACACAGTGACTTCCTTTCCTTCAGATATATACCCACCTCCACTGTCAAACAAGTCAGTGCAGAGATGTTCACAGCGGGATTCTGCAGGTGAGTCACCAATGCATTTCTCAGTGTCAACTAGAGAGGTCTGCAATATCATCTTGATTATGAATTTCAATCCATCACTTGAACAAAGAAGACACTGGTGGTTGCCACAGGGAAGGTTGCTGAGGGGACTGGTGACTAAAGGAAGATAAAAAGATTCTGCTATCACTTCACATCTTGAACTGGGGGATAGTAACCTGAGTGTATATCTGCATGTCTGAATTCATTTAACTCTAGAATTTATGCATTTTATTGTATGTACTTCACAAAATGAAAAACAAGTCAATAAATAAGTACTCTGTCCAGAGAAAGCCCATTTTTCTTCAAAGCTAACATCAACTTAAAGAAAAATTTTACATGATGAAATGTGAACATACAATGTTTGAGTATTTTCATATACTACTTTGTATAACCAGGAATAAATGTAGTGATTAGCAATAATGAGAGGCAGGTGTTATTCTCAATGTAATGGTAGCTTTATTCACTTAGTAATTAGTACAGATGGACAGGGAGCAGAACTATGATCCACGGCCTGGCCCAGTCAGTGGGGCGATCTGAGAATCTCCAGCTCTCAGGCTCAACCAGGGGCTCATCCTTGTGGTTTGTGCAGCCACCTGATCTCTATCAACAGTTACAGAATAGATGAGTTAGGGAATTCCTGTAGGATGCTGCAGACATGGCCTCACTGCAATGTTGGACAAAACATAGATTGCTAAAAATGTGGCTTTTTGTCACTGAAACTAGATGTGAGAGTTCCTATGTTGTTGTAGGTACTACTAGGAAGAGGGAAAACGTGTGAAATGCACGTGTGAGAGAATACACCCTGTTCTTAACAAGGTTTAATTTCTGCCGACAGAGATGGTTTATTAACTACAAAACAAAACAATAGGCAGATGCATTGGTTAGTCACTCCTCAACTTTGCACCATTGCAGTCTGATTCTATGGCACTTTCTGTGGAAACTTGTGGTTTCACAATGAATCCTTCTGCTCCACTAATGAAAGTGATGATGGAGCTTTCGGAAACAATTCAGAACTGAACTAGATGCTGTTTGCTCAAGAGTTCACACATACTCAGAGGATCTTGATTTTTTTAGACCCATGGTCCTGAAGAGCAAAAGCCAAATAACTCACCCTCTTCCTTCTAATCCCACTAAATTGGGACTAACCTGTAAATGGGCTCCACCAATGACTCGAATGTTCTTCCAGAAACATTTTTCTAACCACTTTCATACTGAAAGTTTCAATCAAGTTTCATCAATCAAGGATCAACTATGAATCATCATCCTGTGATGATTTTGCAACAACATAAATTGGAAAACACTTCTCTGCATCACTGATATCCAATATGTAGCAAGCACTACTTCTAGCATTTACGAAATGTATGATTTCCCCAGCACTCTCAAATATAGTTAAAATATTTTCTGTACTTTGTTAATCAGAACTCTCCCCAGAGCTGCCTTCATATCCTTATTTCTCAGGGTGTATATGACAGAGTTCATGATTGGAGACAACTCAGTATAAGAAACCGTCGAAAGGAGGGGTGGAGTCAGGATGGTGGCGTGAGTAGAGCAGTGGAAATCTCCTCCCAAAACCACATAGATTTATGAAAATATAACAAAAAACTCTTCCTAAAATAGAGTCCAGAGGACACAGGACAACATCCAGACCACATCCACATCTGCAAGAACCCAGAGCCTCTTGAAGGGGGTAAGATACAAGCCCCGGCCCGGCGGGACCTGAGCGCCCCTCCCCCCAGCTCCCAGCAGGTGGAAAGAAACCGGAGTGGTTTTTGCGAGTGCTCTTTGGAAGCCTTAAAGGGACAGGGACCCCAATACCAGTGAAACAGGGCAGCAAGACCGGTGAGTGGGTGCCTGGGACCGGCGCCTCAGGACAAAGAAAATCGCGCGTTTTTCCCTTTTTTTTGGCGAGGGCTTTTTGGAAGCCTTGGAGGAATGGAGACCCCAATACCAGGGAGGCAGGGCAGCAAGACCGGTGAGCAGATGCCAGGCGGACAAAGAAAATCGCGCATTTCTCCCTTCTTTTTTCTGTTTGGTGAGTGCTTTTTGGAGTCCTTAGGGGGACAGGGACCCAAGTGCCAGGGAGGCAGGGCTGCAGGGCCGGTTGGCGGGTGCCTGGGACCGGCGCCTGGGGACTGAGAGGGTTGCGCGTTTTTCTCTTTTTTTTGGTGAGTGCTTTTTGGAGGCCGTGGCGGGACGGGGACCCCAGTGCTAGGGAGGCAGGGTGGCAAGACTGGTGGGCAGGTGCCTGGGACCGGCGCCTGAGGACAAACAATATCGCACGTTTTCACCTTTTTTTTTTTTTTTTGGCAGGTGCTTTTTGGAAGCCTTGAAGGGACAGGGACACTGGTGCTAGGGAGGCAAGGCAGCAGGACTGGTAAGGGGCGGCCTAGGACCGGCACCTGAGGACAAAGAAAATCACGCATTTTGTCCATTTTTTTTCCCTCTTTCATTGCTGTTGTTGTTTTGGTTTGGAGAGGGTTTTTGGAAGTCTTAAAGGGGCAGGACAGGACACTTATACCAGAGGCAGGGTATCTGGGGATCTCTGGGCACTCTAACACCCTGGGCAACAGGGAGCACAGAGGTCCCTTACGGAGATAAATAGCCTCCCGGCTGCTCCCACTCCAACGGGGCTCCACCATTTTAGAGGGGCAGCCCCAGCCAGACCACACCCACAGCAACAGTGGAGACAAACTCCACAGCAAACAGGCAGGTAGCAGAAGCCATGTCTGCACACAGCTGCCAAGCATAGGCCATGAGAGGTCGCTATTCTCCCAGGAGAGGAAGGCCACAAACCAACAAGAAGGAAAGCTCTTCCAGCAGTCACTCATATCAGCTCTGCAAACTATCTCTATCACAATGAAAGGAAAAACTACAGGCAGACAAAGATCACAGAGACAACACCTGAGAAGGAGACAGACCTAACTAGTCCTCCTGAAAAAGAATTCAAAATAAAAATCATGAACATGCTGACAGAGATGCAGAGAAAAATACAAGAGCAATGGGATGAGATTCAGAGAAAAATGCAAGAGCAATGGGATGAAGTCCGGAGGGAGATCACAGATATCAGGAAGGAGATCATGGAAGTGAAACAATCCCTGGAAGGACTTATAAGCAGAATGGATAAGATGCAAGAGGGCATTGAAGGAATAGAAAACAGAGAACAGGAATGTATAGAAGCTGACATAGAGAGAGATAAAAGGATCTCCAGGAATGAAACAACACTAAGAGAAATATGTGACCAATACAAAAGGAATAATATATGTATTATACGGGTACCAGAAAAAGAAGAAAGAGGAAAAGGGATAGAAAGTCTCTTTGAAGAAATAATTGCTGAAAACTTCCCCAAACAGGGGGAGGAAATAATCGAACAGAACATGGAATTACACAGAACCCCCAACAGAAAGGATCCAAGGAGGACAACACCAAGACACATAGTAAATAAAATTGTAAGGATCAAGGACAAGGAAAGAGTTTTAAAGGCAGCTAGAGAGAAAAAGATCACCTATAAAGGAAAACCCATCAGGCTAACATCAGACTTCTCGACAGAAACACTACAGGCCAGAAGAGAATGGCATGATATACTTAATGCAATGAAAGAGAAGGGCCTTGAACCAAGGATACTGTATCCAGCACGACTATCATTTAAATATGATGGCGGGATTAAACAATTCCCAGACAAGCAAAAGCTGAGGGAATTTGCTTCCCACAAACCACCTCTACAGGGCATCCTACAGGGACTGCTATAGACGGGAGCACCCCAAAAAGAGCACAGAACAAAACACACAACATATGAAGAATGGAGGAGGAGGAATAAGAAGGGAGAGAAGAAAAGAATCTCCAGACAGTGTATATAACAGCTCAATAAGCGAGCTAAGTTAGTCAGTAAGATACTAAAGAAGCTAACCTTGAACCTTTGGTAACCACGAATCTAAAGCCTGCAATGGAAATAAGTACATATCTCTCAATAGTCACCCTAAATGTAAATGGACTTAATGCACCAATCAAAAGACACAGAGTAATTGAATGGATAAAATAGCAAGACCCACCTATATGCTGCTTACAAGAAACTCACCTTAAACCCAAAGACAAGCATAGACTAAAAGTCAAGGGACGGAAAAACATATTTCAGGCAAACAACAGTGAGGAGAAAGCAGGGGTTGCAGTACTAATATCAGACAAAATAGACTTCAAAACAAAGAAAGTAACAAGAGATAAAGAAGGACACTACATAATGATAAAGGGCTCAGTCCAACAAGAGGATATAACCATTCTAAATATATATGCACCCAATACAGGAGCACCAGCATATGTGAAGCAAATACTAACAGAACTAAAGAGGGAAATAGACTGCAATGCATTCATTTTAGGAGACTTCAACACACCACTCACCCCAAAGGATAGATCCACTGGGCAGAAAATAAGTAAGGACACACAGGCACTGAAAAACACACTGGAACAGATGGACCTAATAGACATCTATAGAACTCTACATCCAAAAGCAACAGGATATACATTCTTCTCAAGTGCACATGGAACATTCTCCAGAATAGACCACATACTAGCTCACAAAAAGAGCCTCAGTAAATTCCAAAAGATTGAAATTCTACCAACAAATTTTTCAGACAACAAAGGTATAAATGTTGAAATAAATTCTACAAAGAAAACAAAAAGGCTCACAAACACATGGAGGCTTAACAGCATTTCTCAAAATTATCAATGGATCAATGAACAAATCAAAATAGAGATCAAGGAATATATGGAAACAAATGACAACAACAACACAAAGCCCCAACTTCTGTGGGACGCAGCAAAAGCAGTCTTAAGAGGAAAGTATATAGCAATCCAGGCACACTTGAAGAAGGAAGAACAATCCCAAATGAATAGTCTAACATCACAATTATTGAAACTGGTAAAAGAAGAACAAATGAGCCCTAAAGTCAGCAGAAGGAGGGACATAATAAAGATCAGAGAAGAAATAAACAAAATTGAGAAGAATAAAACAATAGCAAAAATCAATGAAACCAAGAGCTGGTTCTTTGAGAAAATAAACAGAATAGATAAGTCTTTAGCCAAACTTATTAAGAGAAAAAGAGAATCAACACAAATCAACAGAATCAGAAATGAGAATGGAAAAATCATGACAGATTCCACAGAAATACAAAGAATTATTAAATACTACTATGAAAACCTATACGCCAAAAAGCTGGAAAACGTAGAAGAAATGGACAACTTCCTAGAAAAATACAACCTCCCAAGACTGACCAAGGAAGAAATACAAAAGTTAAACAAACCAATTACAAGCAAAGAAATTCAAATGGTATTCAAAAAACTACCCCAGAACAAATCCCTGGTTCCGGACGGATCTACCTCGGAATTTTATCAGACACACAAAGACATAATACCCATTCTCCTTAAAGTGTTCCAAAAAATAGAAGAACAGGAAATACTCCCAAACTCATTCTATGAAACCAACATCACCCTAATACCAAAACCAGGCAAAGACCCCACCAAAAAAGAAAATTAAAGACCAATAACCCTGATGAATGTAGATGCAAAAATACTCAATAAAATATAAGCAAACAGAATTCAACAGTATATCAAAAGGATCATACAACATGACCAAGTGGGATTCATCCCAGAAATACAAAGATGGAACAACATTCGAAAATCCATCAACATCATCCACCACATCAACAAAAAGAAAGAACAAAACCACATGATCATATCCAAAGACGCTGAAAAAGCATTTGACATAATTCAACATCTATTCATGATAAAAACTGTCAGCAAAATGGGAATCTAGAGCAAGTACCTAAACAGAATAAAGGCCATATATGATAAACCCACAGCCAGCATTATATTGAACAGTGAGAAGCTGAAAGCATTTCCTCTGAGATAGAGAAAAAGGCAGGGATGCCCACTCTCCCCACTGTTATTTAACATAGTGCTAGAGGTACTAGCCACGGCAATCAGACAAAACAAAGAAATACAAGGAATCCAGATTGGTAAAGAAGAAGTTAAACTGTTACTATTTGCAGATGATATGATACTCTACAAAAAGAACCCTAAAGACTCCACTCCAAAACTACTAGAACTGATATCGGAACACAGCAAAGTTGCAGGATACAAAATTAACACACAGAAATCTGCAGCTTTCCCATACACTAACAATGAACCAATAGAAAGAGAAATCAGGAAAACAATCCCATTCACCATTGCATCAAAAAGAATAAAATACCTAGGAATAAACCTAACCAAAGAAGTGAAAGACTTATATTCTGAAAACTACAAGTCACTCTTAAGAGAAATTAAAGGGGGCACTAATAAATGGAAACTCATCCCATGCTCATGGCTAGGAAGAATTAATATCGTCAAAATGGCTATATTGCCCAAAGCAATATACATATTTGATGCAATCCCTATCAAATTACCAGCAACATTCTTCAATGAACTGGAACAAATAATTCAAAAATTAATATGGAAACACCAAAGACCCCGAATAGCCAAAGCAATCCTGAAAAAGAAGAATAAAGTAGGGGGGATCTCACTCCCCAACTTCAAGCTCTACTACAAAGCCATAGTAATCAAGACAATCTGGTACTGGCACAAGAGCAGAGCCACAGACCAGTGGAACAGATTAGAGACCCCAGACATTATTCCAAACATATATGTTCAATTAATATTTGATAAAGGAGCCATGGACATACAATGGCAAAATGACAGTCTCTTCAACAGATGGTGCAGGCAAAACTGGACAGCTACACGTAGGAGAATGAAACTGGACCATTGTCTAACCCCATATAAAAAAGTAAACTCAAAATGGATCAAAGACCTGAATATAAGTCATGAAACCATTAAACTCTTAGAAAAAAACCTAGGCAAAAAACTCTTAGACATAAACATGAGTGACGTCTTCTTGAACATATCTCCCTGAGCAAGGAAAACAGCAGCAAAAATGAGCAAGTGGGACTACATTAAGCTGAGAGGCTTCTGTACAGTAAAGGACACCATCAATAGAACAAAAAGGAACCCTACAGTATGGGAGAATATATTTGAAAATGACAGATCCGATAAAGGCTTGATGTCCAGAATATATAAAGAGCTCACACACCTCAACAAAGAAAAAACAAATAACCCAATTAAAAAATGGGCAGAGGAACTGAACAGACAGTTCTCTGAAAAAGAAATACAGATGGCCAACAGACACATGAAAAGATGCTCCACTTTGCTAATTATCAGAGAAATGCAAATTAAAACTACAATGAGGTATCACCTCACACCAGTAAGGATGGCTGCCATCCAAAAGACAAACAACAACAAATGTTGGCGAGGCTGTGGAGTAAGGGGAACCATCCTACACGGCTGGTGGGAATTTAAATCAGTTCAACCATTGTGGAAAGCAGTATGGAGGTTCATCAAATGCTCAAAACAGACTTACCATTTGACCCAGGATTTCCACTCCTAGGAATTTACCCTAAGAACACAGCAATCAAGTTTGAGAAAGACAGATGCACCCCTATGTTTATCGCAGCACTATTTACAATAGCCAAGAATTGGAAGCAACCTAAATGTCCATCGATAGATGAATGGATAAAGAGTATGTGGTACATATACACAATAGAATACTGCTCGGCAATAAGAAGCAAAAAAATCCTACCGTTTGCAGCAACATGGATGGAGCTGGAGAGTATTATGCTCAGTGAAAGAAGCCAAGCGGTGAAAGAGAAATACCAAATGATTTCACTCATCTGAGGAGTATAAGAACAAAGGAAAATCTGAAGGAACAAAACAGCAGCGGAATTACAGAACCCAAAAATGGACTAACAGGTACCAAAGGGAAAGGAACTGGGGAGGATGGGTGGGCAGGGAGGGATAAGGGGGTGGAAGAAGAAGGGGGTATTAAGATTAGCACGCATGGGGGGAGCGAGAAAGGGGAGGGAGAGATGTACAACACAGAGAGGACAAGTAGTGATTCTACATTTTGCTATGCTGATGGACAGTGAACATAATGTGGTTTTTAGGGGGGACCTGATATACGGGAGAGCATAGTAAACACAGTATTCTTCATGTAAGTGTAGATTAAAGATTGAAAAAAAAATTAAGAAAGAAAAGGGGGATTACTCCTTGATAGGATAAAACTATTGGTAAATCAAAGATTAACACATGCTTCAAATATCCTTAATGTTGATCACTTAAAGGGTGTCAGATGATCAGCTTTGGAGGTACTCTTTTCTGATAATATGCCTTTCTCTTAATAAAAAAAAAAAAGCAGTTCCTGTGTGCTGACCTCCAATGAGTTCTGCACAGTGGTATAGAGGGCATTTCAAAGGGTGGGCAAAGGTTCTGTTTGTTTCTATGCAGAAGATCAAGGCCTAGCTTGGCTACCCAGAAAATGAACTAAGATATGATATGAGGAGGAGCTTCCGGCATCAGCACTCTCTGGAGTACTCGTGCCGGGGAATGATCATCAAAAAGCCTCCACAGGGATCAGGGTGATGCTGAGGTTGTGGCTGCGTCCACCCCACCGTTTCCTGGACTTGCCATAGGAATGAGGAGGGAGATGACTAGGCTTGCATGTGCATACAGTAAGACAATGAATTTGACTGGACCTGTACTGTTGGAACTCAACCAGGAATTGGGAGGGGTGCAAATTGTAGCACTCCAAAATCTTACGACTATAGACTATCTATGGTTAAGAGAACATATGGGATGTGAACAGATCCCAGAAATGGGTTGCTTTAATTTGGCTGATTTCTCTCAGACTGTTCAAGTACAGTTGGACAATATCCATCATATCAAAGACAAATTTTCACAAATGCCTAGGGTGCCTAAATGGTTTTCTTGGCTTCACTGGAGATGGCTGGTAATTATAGATTTGCTTTGTTTATGTCACCGTATTTCTATTATGTTAATATGTGTGGGCAAGTTAGTTAGTAGTTTAAAACCTGTACATGCTTAAGGTACTCTACAAGAAGATATGTCAAAGAAATAATCAATCCTCCCATGTTTTCTTCCATATGCTACCTCTATAGATTTTCTTCTTCCTTCCTAATTACAACCCTTAAATAGAATTCGTGCCTGATATCGAATTTACCGAGTATCATAATTCCTCCAGATGGTAAAGATACCTCGAGACAAGTGCTGGGCATAGAAGCCACAGGGCATAAATCTGCAAAGAAGTAAAAAGCTAACCTTTGCAAACAATATGGCTTCTCTCTCACTTACCAACTTTACATTTCCCTGTATGGCTCTGGAAGATGACTGGTTAGCCAGAGACGGTAAGATTCCTCAAGGGAGGAACAACCTAATACAGGCACAGTCGCAGGGGGGCCATCAGGTGAGAAATCGGGGAACAACAGTGGTTAAGCTTAGAACCTCTCCCTCCCCCTGTTTTGAGAGAAAGCTTCTGCATCCGTGGATGTTTTATTGCCCTGGTCTAGTTCGGATTAGCACATAGTCTTCAGGCACACACCTGATCATCTACACTTGCTCTCTTACAACACTAAACTATGTTTTCTAACTTTGTCTTGAATCTACCTTCTACTTCAGCATTTTATTAAAAAATAATAATAATAATAATAAAGGGAGAAATGTGGGATCCACATATAAATCAAGTATATAAATCAAACGAATATTCATATTTGACCTGATTGTTTATAGTTCATAATGCGTGATCAAAACCGAAAGTTTCTGTGATGAATGCCCTTGTACTGTTTACCATGTAAGAACTTATTCACTATGTAAGAATTCGTTCACCATGTAAGAACTTGTTCGTTATGCTTCAGAAGATTGGAGACTGACGAGAATTAGGCTTTAGATGGATTAATGATTGTGCATTGAGCATTGACCCCCCTATACAGAATTTTATTGTTGTTAACAACCATTTGATCAATAAATATGAGTTATGCCCTTTCAAAATATATATATATATACATATATATATATATGGCTTTACAACTATAAAAAGAAAAAAAAAAGGCATCCAGAAGGCTTATGACAAAGTTTGCCTTCCAGGATCAGTTTTGACTTCTTTACTTCCTCCTAAGGTAGCCAGTGGCTCTTTATTAGAGTACTCTCAGAAAAGGGACCTTAGAAATGCAGAATCTTTAAATTGCAAGGATCCTCAAAAGTATATTCTCTGTCATAGGGAAGGCAGTATAGCACAGAGAAGAGAAGTAGTGTCTCTATAAGCATCCTACTATGTTAATGGACAGTGACTGCAATGGGGTGTGGGAGGGGGACTTGATAGTATGGGTGAATTGAATAACCACAGTGTTGCTCATGTGAAACCTTCATAAGGTTTTATATCAATGATACCATAATAAAAAAATAATAATTAAAAAAACAGAGAAACCGTGAAAAGGAGGTCCAGCATGGTCTGAGAGGGGGAGGGCGGCTTCAAGTAGGCCAAGGCAGCTGTGAAAGTGAACAGTGCCACAACCACCAGATGAGGGATGCATGTGGACAGGGTTTTGGACCTTCCCTCCTTGGAGGAGATCTTCAGGACAACAGAGAAGATGTTGACATAGGAATATGAAATGGAGGTGAAACACATTATTGTCATAATTGCAGCTATTAATGTCACTGATGCTTCATCTAGGTTCATTTTGGTATTTGAGATCAAAATAATCTGAGGGATATCACAGAAGAAATGATGGATTTTATTGGAACTAAAATTTGTTGAAAATGTCGCTGAAGCATGCATGGTTCCATAAACCAGTGCACTGTCATATGAAGCCACCACCATCCTCCCACAGGCCCCCTTATTCATGATGGTCTCATAGTGTAACAGATGGCAGATGGCCACATAGCAGTCATAGGACATCACTGTGAGGATTTCAATTTCAGCATCACCAAAACCTGCAAAGAACAGCACCTGGAAAACTCACCGAAGAAAGGATATTGTGTTCCTGTTCATCAGGGAGTTGAGAACAAATTTAGGAACATTGATAGAAATGTAGCAGAAATCTATGAGTAACAGGTTCCTTAGGAGGAAATACACTGGTGTGTCAAGCTGAGGGTCCAACGTAATGACTATGATTATGAGTCAATTTCCTAACATGGCTGCTCGGTAAGCCACAAGGAACAGGAAAACAATAAGGTTTTGCATCCTCGGGTCTTCAGAGAATCCCAGAAGGAGAAACTCAGTGACTCCTGTGTAGTTGGTCATCACATCCATGGTGTGTTCCCAAGTGTCACTTCTGTAAATCAAGCACACATGAGCCACTGAGAGAAGGTGCCTCCATGTTCCAACTACACAGAAAAAAACAGCTTTGGAAGTGTAATTACATGCAGCAAAGGCCAATAAATCCTAAAATGCATTTAACCATTTTGTGGAATGTAGTCTTGCTGTTTCTACAATGAGAACAAATGATAAATTTTTATGTAGGAGAAAGTACCACTTACAAAATTAATGAAATATAAAAAATGAATCAGTATGAATCTTCTGTAATCTGAGATAGGAAAAATCCTCTCTATTATTTTATCTAACTGTATAATATTTTATTTTGTGTTGCATTTTATTGTGCCAAAAATTAATTAAATGTCTTTAATGCACTTTTTCAATGGGAATGTGACATTATAACAATGCACCATTTTTCACAAAGATTTCCCTATTGGCAGGCATCTAGGGTGTTTTCTGATATTTTTCCAATACATTTAACAGTGTGAGTATAGGATACCCATTATCATCATTTACTAGGCAATCATTTACTTAACATTTTAGTATGACATGAGGAAAAGAAGTCATAATTGGGAAAAGACAAAATCATCTCCCTTTTTTGGGTAGATGATAATTGGCAACGTATAAAATCCATGATAAATGATAAATATTGCATTAGAATGAATATGAGAATCCAACAATGTTGTTGGGTCCAAGGTCAACATTTAAAAAATCAGCGGTATTCTTGTATACTAACAAAGCCAATTAGAATATTACATTTGTAAATTCAATTTGAATCCAAATCCCAAGAGGCATTTTAGAGAGCCTTCATAGCTTATCCTGAAATTCATATGGAAGCATATGCTTCATTTTCTATTATCATGGACTCCCAATCAATGCTATCATATAATATATTATCTTCAGTGTCTTGCTATTTTCACCTAATGTTATTATTTTTTCTGAGATTCATTTTAATATAGATTTTTAAAAATGTGAAACTCAATACCTGTCCTCAGTTTCCTTGGTGGTTTTCCAGGGCTGCTTATGTACTCCAAATATATTCCTATATTAATAAAAGGTTGAAATATCTATAATTAGTATTTCAAATATTAAGATAACCAATAATGAAATAAGGGATATATTAGGAATTTCCATAGAGGGCTGCCAAGGTGAGGATGGCAGCAGTGAAGGGGGCCACCACCCATGTGCCACTAGAGGTAATGATTAAACCTCACATATTTCTTCACAGGTTCAGGCTCCATGGTATATCTCTGTGACACTGAGAATGTAATATGATAAGCTACAAATATTTATTGAGAGATACAATGTATTGAAATTATGTGCACTTAGTAATAAATCAATAATATTTCATGCCATGAAAATGCTGGCATAAGGACTGGCTTATCCCACCTACTGGGTGTATTATTTACTGTGCCCAACACTGATTTTAATCTTTGGTGGAGACAGAGTTCCTGGCATTGTGAACATTGCATCTGCCAGTCACCTGACAAAGATATGAATCCTTGTGCAGACCTACCCACCTTATGGAACTTCATCTGCAAAACAGGAGGGAACAGGTATCAAGAAGCTCTCTTGGAAAGTGAATCTGAGTCTACAATTTTTTTATATACATTTCCCTATTCTATATCAATGGCCACAGTTTCCTCCACATCAGCTTAGGGAGTTTTATACTTTCATGGGGATTATATGTCAGCCCACAATGCACTGAATGAAAATTGAGATGGTTGCTCTTTCTTTTATCACATACGAGTCACTTTTATATTTGGGTATGAAAGCATTGTTCTACATAGCTCCAACAATTCTGAAAAGTTAAAACATACATTTACATTTGGATACCAACCTCATAATGGAGACACAACTTTCTGTCACAGAGAGCATGGGAAACAGTGGCAGATCTGAGCAGTGCATCACCTCCTGGCACACTGTGGACTCTGAATCCAAGTAGCGTCCCAACATTTCCCTTCTTTTCAAGGCCTGGAACCACCAGGAGGGACAGGATTGGAGAGAATCCAGTGGTGACATGGCTTAGAAACTAAGGGACTTCAGCATGTTGATTAAGCCCATGAGACCAGACAGGGTGCCTTACTCTTGTGTGCGGGCTGAGATGGTCTTGGTGTCAGGGGAGTGAGTTGGAAGGGGAACAAAGCAATGAAAAGTCCATGAAGAAAAGATCTGAAGTGACATCAAGGTAAAGTCTATTCCATACCCAAAAGTCTTCAGAGCAGAAGAAATGCATAGCCTCCCCATGGAAACTTCATCCAAGTATATGTGTGGAACCCTTAAGACTCAACAGCAAATCAAACAGTTTAAAATGAGCATATATCTGAGTTGACATTTTCAACAGAAGTCATACAAGGGGCCAAGAGTTTTATGAGGAGGTGCTTAATAGCACTTTCATTATGAAAATGAAAATCAAAACTACAATATTACCTAACAAATATTACATGGGCTATTACCAAAATTCAGAGATTGTAAGGGTTGCTGTGGGTGTGGATAAAAAGTACACCTAGTACACTCCTGGTGGGAAGGTAAATTGCCACAAACACAAGTCAAAACAACATGGTAGCCCTCCAACATTAAAACTAAGACTACCGTATGATTCAGCAATCCCTCTTCTGGACATGTACATGGTGGAAATTAAATAGCTATCATGAAAGGCAGAGGTACCTGCATGTCACTTCAGTGTTATTTACCCCCTCCTACGCATGGAAACCACTTTTAAGTGTGCATCACAGATGAATGGATATGGTGGCCCATACAGTGGATATACTGGAATGTCTATAATTTATGATTATTTTATTTTCCCCCTTTATTGACTATTTCTCGTGTAGTGACTTTCTTAGTTTCTGTGAGGTTTTGACAAAGCTTATATCCTTTGATAGCTGTACAACCCACCCCATATTCTTTTGTGGTTTCCATTTGTATGGAATATAGTTTTCCATCTCCTCACTTTAAGGCAATGTGTGTCTTTGGGCTACAGTGACTCTCTTGTAGGGAGCATGTAGTTGGGCCTTTCTTTTTTAATCCACTCTTCCACTCCAAGTCATCTAATTTCTCTTTCCAATTCGTAATTTATCACTATTCACATATTGTGTGAAAGTTAAAATTTTAAGTGTGTGAAAAGGAACATCAAAATCCTACACTTCAGGGGC
Organism: Manis javanica; assembly: GCF_040802235.1. Taxonomy (NCBI): domain Eukaryota; kingdom Metazoa; phylum Chordata; class Mammalia; order Pholidota; family Manidae; genus Manis; species Manis javanica. Next base: position 70,550,229 of record NC_133169.1, on the reverse strand, counting down.
AGAGCGAACATGGAGACATGAGTAGTTCAGTGGAAATCTCCTCCCCAAATATATATATTTATGAAAATTCAATAAATACAACTATTCCTAAAAGAGACACCAGTGGATACAGTACATCAGTTAAGATACGTCTACATCTGTGAGAACTCAACATCACATGAAGAGGGTAAGACACAAGCCATGGCCCAGCGGGACATGAGCACCCCACCCCCACCCCAGAACCTGGTGGTAAGAAGGAGTAGGAATGGAGAGGGAGTGAAAGCCAGGACTGCTAAACAACCAGCTCTAGAAATCCTCACCCGGAGCGCAGACACAAGGTGCACAGGGGTGCTGGATATTAGAGAAATGGAAAAGCAAAACCTGTGGGCAGGTCTCCATACCCAGAACTCCTGAGACAAAAGAAAAGTGAGTGCTTTTTGCATGTCTTAAAGAGACAGGGACCCCACAGCTGGATGAAGTCATCCTGGCACACAACCAGCAGCTGGGAAAACCAGGGAACCTTAGGTGCCCTAACCCCCTGGGTAGCAGCACAGCTCTGAAGCCCCTCATGGCACTACGCAGCCAGCCAGTTGGTCCACTAACTGGTGCAGACCCTGACACACCAGCCCAGTAGTGGCAGAGTGGCAATGCATGCCAGGGGCGTCATAGCAGGAGGGGAATGGGAGCATCTCGTAGATGCCAGAGCACCAGAGGGGCCAGGAGTGGTCCATTCAATACCACCGTTTTGGCAACAGATGGTCCTGGGAGTGGCCTGCATGCACCGGCAGTGGCCGTGCCAGAGAGGCCCAGGAGTGGCCAGTGGGAGGTGGTGGTGGTGGCAGAGGTGCAGCCCAGGAGCAGCTGCCCTCCCAGCAGGTGACTGGAATCGCAGCCTGACACACAGGTTACCGGGCCAGACCCAAGGGCCGGTGCCAGCACACAGCTGCCAGACAAGGGAGCCACTATCATGGAAGAGTGCACCAAGCATGCCTGCCAATCCCCACAGGATCTGCAAAGACAGACCTAACCAGTCTCCCTGAAAAAGACTTCAAAATAAAAATCATAACATGCTGATGGATTGGCAGATAAACATGCAAGAGCTAAAAGAGCACTGTCTTGCTCTGACTGAGAACACACCCACAGCAGCTTAGGAGACAAACCTGGTTGCTCCTCCAGGATTGCGAGTAACTGACACAGGCAGCGGAGAAGGGCAAGGCATCCAGCAAGCAGAAAAGGACTTTCTTCTCCCACCTGGCACACCTGCAACCTGCCTACAGCCACCACTATCACAATGAAAAGGCAGAAAAATTTAGTCCAGTCCGAAATAGTCTAGACAAATCCAGAGAGAGGATCTGCAGAGACAGACCTAACCAGTCTCCCTGAAAAAGACTTCAAAATAAAAATCATAACATGCTGATGGATCGGCAGATAAACATGAAAGAGCTAAAGAGCAAGTACAGAGGTAGACTGCAGAAATAAAACAATCACTGGAAGGACTTAAAAGCAAAATGGATGGCATGCAAGAGGCCATTAATAGATTAGAAAACAGAGAACAGGAATGCATAGAAGCTGATACAGAGAGAAATAAAAGGATCTCCAGAAATGAAACAACATTAAGAGAACTGTATGACCAATCCAAAAGGAAAAATAACTGCATTATAGGGGTACAAGAAGAAGAAGAGAGAGAAAAACGGATAGAGAGTGTCTTTGAAGAAATAATTTCTGAGAACTTCCCCAAACTGGGGTAGGAAATAGTTGCTCAGACTACAGAAGCACACAGAACTGCCAACAGAAGGGACCCAAAAGGACAATACCAAGACACATAACAATTAAAATGACAAAGAACAAGGACAAGGAGAGAGTATTAAAGGAAGCTAGAGTGAGAGAAAAGGTCACCTACAAAGGAAAACCCATCAGGCTATCATCAGACTTCTCAACAGTAACCTTACAGGCCAGAAGAGAATGGCATTATATACTTAATGCAATAAAATAGAAGGGCCTCGAACCAAGAATACTGTATCCAGCACGATTATCATTTAAATATGAAGGAGGGATTAAACAATTCCCAGACAAGCAAAAGTTGAGGGAACTTGCATCCCACAAACCAACTCTACAGGGACTTTTAGAGGGACTGCTCTAGGTGACAGCACTTCTAAAAAGAGCACAGAACAAAACACCCAACAGATGAAGAAGGGAGGAGAAGGAATAAGAAGAGAGAGAAATAAAGAATCATCAGACTGTGTTTATAATAGCTCAATTAGTGAGTTAAGTTAGACAGTAAGGTAGTAAACAAGATAACTTTGAACTTTGGTAACCACAAACTTAAACCCTGCAATGTCAATAAGGTATTTTTTTGTAAATGTAAACGAACAGAATGCACCAATCAACAGACACAGAATAATTGAATGGATAAAAAAGCAAGCCCCATCTATATGCTGCTTACAAGAGACTCACCTCAAACCCAAAGACATGCACAGATTAAAAGTCAAGGGATGGAAAAAGACATTTCATGCAAACAACAGGGAGAAAAAAGCAGGTGTTGCAGTACTAGAATCAGACAAAATACAATTCAAAATAAAGAAAGTAAAAAGAGATAGAGAAAGACATTACATAATGATAAACGGGTCAGCCAAACAAGAGGATATAACCATTATAAACATATATGCACCCAATACAGGAGCACCAACATATGTGAAACACATACTAACAGAATTAAAGGAGGAAACAGAATGCAATACATTCATTTTTGGGAGAATTCAACACACCACTCACTCCAAAGGATAGATCCACCAGACAGAAACTAAGTAAGGATACAGAGGCACTGAACAACACACTAGAAAAAATGTACCTAATAGACAACCATAGAACTCTACATCCAAAAGCAACAGGATACACATTCTTCTCAAGTGCACATGGAACATTCTCCAGAATACACCAAATACTAAGCCACAAAAGAAGCCTCAGTAAATTCCAAAAGACTGAAATTTCCAAAAGATTGAAAGTTGGTCTGAAACCAACTTTTCAGAACACAAAGATATAAAGCTAGAAATAAATTGTACAAAGAAAGCAAAAAGGCTCACAAACACATGGAGGCTTAACAACATGCTCCTAAATAATCAATGTCTCAATGACCGAATAAAAATGGAGATCCAGCAATATATGGAAACAAATGACAACAACCACACAAAGCCCCAACTTCTGTGGGATGCAGCGGAAGCAGTCTTAAGAGGAAAGTATATAGCAATCCAGGCATATTTAAAGAAGGAAGAACAATCCCAGATGAATAGTATAATGTCACAATTATCGAAATTGGAAAAAGGAGAACAAATGAGGCCTAAGGAAAGCAGAAGGAGGGACATAAAAAAGATCAGAGAAGAAATAAACAAAATAGAGAACAATAAAACAATAGAAAAAAATCAATGAAAGAGCTGGTTCTTCAAGAAAATAAACAAAATAGATAAGCCTCTAGCCAGACTTATTAAGAGAAAAAGAGAATCAACACACATAAACAGAATCAGAAATGAGAAAGCAAAAATCAGAAGAGACCCCACAGAAATAAAAAGAATTATTAGAGAATACTATTAAATCTGTATGCTAACAAGCTGCAAAACCTAGGAGAAATAAACAACTTCCTAGAAAAATACAACCTTCCACAACTGACCCAGAATGAAACATAAAATCTAAACAGACTAATTACCAGCAACGAAATTGAAGCATTAATGAAAAACGACTCAAGAACAAATCCCCTGGGCCAGATGGATTTACCTCGGCATTTTATCAGAAATACAGAGAAGACATAATACCCACTCGAAAGTTTTCCCAAAAATAGAAGAGGAGGTAATACTCCCAAACTCATTCTATGAAGCCAACATCACCCTAATACCAAAACCACGCAAACACCCAATAAAAAAGAAACTACAGTCCAATATCCCTGAAGAACGTAGATGCAAAAATACTCAACAAAATACTAAGAAACCAAATTCAAAAATATATCAAAGGGATCATACACCATAACCAAATGGGATACATCCCAGTGATGTAAGGATAGTACAACATTAAAAATCCATCAACATCAATCTCCACATCAACAAAAAGGACAAAAACCACATGATCATCTCCATAGATGCTGAAAAAGCATTCTACAAAATTCAACATCCATTCATGATAAAAACTCTCAACAAAATGGGCATAGAAGGCAAGTAGCTCAACATAATAAAAGGCCATATATGATAAACCCACAGCCAACATCATCCTGAACAGCGAGAGGCTGAAAGCTTTTCCTCTGAGATTGGGAACAAGACAGGGATGCCCACTCTCCCCACTGTTATTCAATAGAGTACTGGAGGTCCTAGCCTCAGCAATTAGACAAAACAAAGAAATACAAGGAATCCAGATTGGAAAAGAAGAAGTCAAACTGTCACTATTTGCAGATGACATGATATTGTACATAAAACACCTCAAAGATTCCACTCCAAAACTACTAGAACTAATATTGGAATTCAGCAAAGTTGCAGGATACAAAATGAACACACAGAAATCTGTAGCTTTCCTATACATAAAGAATGAACTAATAGAGAATTTAGGAAAACAATTCCATTCACAATAGCATCAAAAAGAATAAAATTCAGAGGAATAAACCTAACCAAGTAAGTGAAAGAACTATACTCTGAAAAGTACAAGACACTCTTAAGATAAATGAAAGAGGACACTAAAAAATGGAAACTCATCCTATGCAGCAGGCTAGAAAGAATTAATATAGTCAAAATGGCCATTCTTCCCAAAGCAATCTACAGATTCGATACAATCCCTATCAAATTGCCAACAGTGCTCTTCAATGAACTGGAACAAATAGTTTAAAAATTCATATGAAAACACCAAAGGCCCTGAATAGCCAAAGCAATCCTGAGAAAGAAGAATAAAGTTGGGGGAATCTCACTCCCCAACTTCAAGCTCTACTACAAAGCCACACTAATCAAGACAATTTGGGACTAGCACAAGAACAGAGCCACAGACCATGGAACAGAATAGATACTCCAAACTTTAACCCAAACATATATGGTCAATTAATATATGAAAAAGGAGCAATGGACATACAATGGGGAAATGACAGTCTCTACCACAGATGGCGCTGGCATAACTAGACAGCTACATGTAAGAGAATGAAAATGGATCACTGTATAACCCCATACACAAATGTAAATTTGAAATGGATCAAGGACCTCAATATAAGTCATGAAACCATTAAACTCTTAGAAAAAAAACATAGGCAAAAATCTTATGGACATAAACATGAGTGGCTTCTTCATGAACATAACTCCCTGAGCAAGGGAAAGAAAAGCAAAAATGACCAGGTGGGACTATATCAAGCTGAAAAGCTTCTGTACAGCAAAGGACACCATAAATAGAACAAAAAGGTATCCTACAGTATGGGAGAATATATTCATAAATGACAGATCTGATAAAAGGTTGACATCCAAAGTATATAATAAGAGCTCACACACCTCAACAAACTAAAAACAAGTAATCCAATTAAAAATGGGCAGAGGAGCTGAATAGACAGTTTTCTAAAGAAGAAATTCAGACAGTATGCAGACACATGAAAAGATGCTCCACATCGCTTGTCATCAGAGAAATGCAAATTAAAACCACAGTGAGATATCTCATCACACCAGTAAGGATCGCCACCATCAAAAAGACAAACAACAACAAATGTTGGAGAGGTTGTGGAGAAAGGGGAGCCCTCCTACACTGCTGGTGGGAATGTTAATTTGTTCACCCATTGTGGAAAGCAGAATGAAGGTTCCTCAAAATGCTTAAAAATAGAAATACCATTTGACGCAGGAATTCCACTTCTAGGAATTTACCCTAACAATGCAGCAGCCCAGTTTGAATAAGACAGATGCACCCCTATGTTTATAGCAGCACTATTTACAATAGCCAAGAATTGGAAACATCCTAAGTATCCTCAGTAGATGAATGGATAAAGATGTGGTACATATACACAGTTGAATATTATTCAGCCATAAGAAGAAAACAAGTCCTACCATTCACAACAACATGGATGGAGCTAGAGGGTATTATGCTCACTGAAATAAGCCAGGTGGAGAAAGATAAGTAGCAAATGATTTCACTCATATGTGGAGTAAAAGCACCAAGAAAAACTGAAGTAACAAAACAGCAGCAGAATCACAGAACCCATGAATGGACTAACAGTTACCAAAGGGAAAGGGACTGGAGAGGATGTGTGGGAAGGGAGGGATAAGGGTGAGGAAAAAGAAAGGTGACATTACAATTAGCATGTGTAATGTGGTGGGATATGTGTTGGGCTCTAGAACACAGAGAAGACAAATAGTGATTCTATATCTTCTTACTATGCTGAAGGACAGTGACTGTGACGAGGTATGTGTGGGGGACTTGGTGAAGGGGAGAGCCTAGTAAACATAATATTCTTCCTATAATCATACATTAATGATACCAAAAAGAAATCCTACACATCTTTTAAAGAAATTGTAATTTGCATAAAATAGAAATATGAAGAGCAGTTTCAATAACCCAAAATATACTGTGTCTCATGGGGGAATTGGTGGCACAACTTCATACTGCTGGTTAATATACTCACAGATAACCAATTTTGTGCCCATAACTTTCCATGCAGAATGTGAGTCACAGATTAAAAGACATAGAATGATAATGGAAATTATTTTAGCATGCATAATGTGAAGCAATAAAAAGAGTATTTGAATCTTTGAAAGTTTGAATATTTCTAATGAGAGATTAAAACACCTACTTATTTAAAAAAAGGAACAGATATGATTTCCCTAATCTTATAGCAAAATATTGGAGATAAACACTTACAAAAAAGAGCTTGGAAAAAAACATTTCATCACTGAAATCACATACCAGAAAGATTAATTATAAGCACACACTCAGAAACATCAATATGGAATTGTATTAATTAATCATTTGATATTATATTATGTAATAAAGAGATGTGTAAAGGATAACAAATCACAAGTGCGTTATATTTTGATCAAGTATCACAGTGATTGAAGTACAATAGATCTTGAAAATCAAACATTGTGTTGGTTAAGTCCATGGACTAAATTCTACATACTAATTTATAATATGCATTATATATATATTACCTATATGTAAGTGTATATATGTATGGAGACAGGACATAAGAAGAGCATATTCCCTCAGATGATAACTGTAAATGCAACCCCCAAAATCTATAAGTGTGTTACTGCAACGCAAAAACTGAGCAGTGATGTATTTTCCCAGGAAAAAACATTGCACTTGGCCCAGAATGAACAAGCATATATATTTTTTACATGGTGAACAAGGTCTTTCATAGTGAATAAATTCTTACATGTTGAACAGTGCAAGGGCAGTCATATCACAGAAACTTTTGGTTTTGATCACCCATCATGAACTATAAACAGTCAAGTTAGATATGACTATTCATTTGATTTTGATCCTTGATTTATATGTGAATCCCACATTTCTCCCTTATTATTATTATTTTTTTAATAAAATGCTGAAGTGGTTGTTAGTTGCAAGATAAAGGTAGAAAACATAATTTAGTGCTGTAAGAGGGCAAATGTAGATGATCAGGTCTGTGCCTATAGACTAAGTATTAATACAAGCTAGAAAAGGGCAATAAAACATCCACAGATGCAGAAGATTTCTCTCAAAACAGGGGGAGTGAGGTTTTAAGCTTCCCCTCTGTTGATCCCCAATTTCTCACCTGAAGGCCACCCTGTGACTGTGCCTGTCTTAGGTTGTTCCCCCCTTGAGGAATCTTACCCATCTCTGGCTAACCAGTCATCTTCCAGGGCCATACAGGGAAATGTTAAGTTGGTAAGTGAGAGAGAAGCAATATTGTTTGAAAAGGTTAGCTTTTTACTTCTTTGCAGATTTATGCCATGTGGCTTCTATGCCTAGCATTTGTCTTGAGGTCTCTTTACCACTTGGAAGAATTATGATACTCGGTAATTTTCTATATGAGGCACTAATTCTACTAAAGGGTTGTAATTAGGAAGAAAGGAGAAAAGCTATAGAAGTAGCAGACAGAAGAAAACATGGGAAGATTGATTATTTCTTTGACATAACTTCTTGTAGAGTAACATAAGCATGTACAGGTTTTAAACTACTAATTAAATTGCACACATACATTAACATAATTGGAATATAGCTACATAATAAAAGCAGACCTACAATTACAAGCCTAATCCAGTGAAACCAAGAAAACCAGTTAGGCACCCTAGACATTTGTGAAACTTATCAATGATATGATGGATATTGTCTAACTGAATTTGAATAGTTTGAGAAAAATCAGACAAATTAAAACAACACATTCCTGGGAGCTGTTCACATCTCATGTGTTCTTTTTACCAGTAGATAGTCTATAATTGCACGATTTTGGAGCACTGCAAATTAAACTTCTCCTAGTTCTTAGTTGAGTTCCGACAGTATAGATCCAGTCAAATTTGTTGTTTTACTCTATGCACATGCCAGCTTACATATCTCCTTCTTCATTCCAATGGCAAGTCCAGGAACCAGTGGGTGAATGCAGCTACAACTGCAGCAGTGCCAGGTTCATTGTTGAAATTTTATGATGGTCATCTTCTGGAATGACTCTTCCAGAGAATGTTGATGTTGGAAGTTCTTCTTCAGATTGTATCTTAATTCATTTTCTGTGTAGCCAAATTAGGCTTTGATCCTCTGTATAAACACAAACAAATCCCTTGCCCACACGTTGTCACACTTTGGTATGACCTTTATACCATTGTGAAGAACCTATTGGAGATCACCACACAGGAACTGCTTTTTTTTTTAAGATAAAGGAATATTATCAGAAAAATGTACTTCCATAGCTTATCATCTGACACCCTTTGAAAGATCAAAATTAATAATATGTAAAGCATGCATTAATCGTTGATTTGCACTTAGTTTTATCCTATCAGGAAGTAACCCACCTTTTCTTTCTCTTTTTTTTTGGTTATCATTTATTTACAATTACATGAAGAATATTATGTTTACTAGGCTCTCCCCTATACCAAGTTCCCTCCCCCACAATCTCCATTACAGTCACTGTCCATCAGCATAGCAAAATGTTGTAGATTTACTACTTGTCTTCTCTGTGTTGCACAGATCTACCCTTTCTCCCACCCCCCACATTATACATGCTAATCATAATACCCCTTTTCTCCTTCCCTGCCTTATCCCTCCCTACACACCCATCCTTCCCAGTCCCTTTCCCTTTGGTACCTGTTAGTCCATTCTTGGGTTCTGTGATTCTACTGATGTTTTTTTCCTTCAGTTTTCCTTTGTTCTTATACTCCACAGATGAGTGAAATCATTTGGTATTTCTTTTTCTCCACCTGGCTTATTTCACTGAGTAAACTACCCTCTAGCTCCACCCATGTTGTTGCAAATGGTAGGATTTGTTTTCTTCTTATGGCTGAATAATGTTCTATTGTGTATATGTACATCTTCGTTATCCATTCATCTACTGATGGACACTTACGTTGCTTCCAATTCTTGGCTATTATAAATAGTGCTGCAATAAACATAGGGGTGCATCTGTCTTTTTCAAACTGGAGTGCTGCATTCTTAGGGTAAATTCCTAGAAGTGGAATCCCTGTGTCAAATGGTAAGTCTATTTTGAGTATTTTGAGGAACCTCCATGCTGTTTTCCATAATGGTTGAACTAATTTACATTCCAACCAGCAGTGAAGGAGGGTTCCCCTTTCTCTGAAACCTCGCCAACATTTGTTGTTGTTTGTCTTTTGGATAGTAGACATCCTTACTGGTGTAAGGTGATATCTCATTATGGTTTTAATTTGCATTTCTCTGACAATTAGAGATGTGGAGCATCTTTTCATGTGTCTGATGGCCATCTGAATTTCTTTTTTGGAGAACTGTCTGTTCAGTTCCTCTGTCCATTTTTTAATTGTATTATTTGCTTTTTGTTTGTTGAGGTGGGTGAGCTCTTTATATATTTTTCATATCAAGCTTTATCAGATCTGTCATTTACAAATATATTCTCCCATACTGTAGGGATCCTTCTTGTTCTATTGATGGTCTTTTGCTCTACAGAAGCATTTCAGCTTAATATAGTCCCACTTGTTCATTTTAGCTTTTGTTTTCCTTGCGCTGGGAGATATGTTCAAGAAGAGGTCACTCATGTTGTTTATGACTAAGAGATTTTTGCCTATGTTTTTTCCTAAGAGTTTTATGGTTTCATGACTTATATTCAGGTCTTTGATCCATTTCGAATTTACTTTTGTGTATGGGGTAGACAATGGTCCAGTTTCTTTCTCTTACATGTAGCTGTCCAGTTTTGCCAGGACCATCTGTTGAATGGACTGTCATTTCCCCATTGTATGTCCATGTCTCCTTTATCAAATATTAACTGACCATATATGTTTGGGTTAATATCTGGAGTCTCTAATCTGTTCCACTGATCTGTGGCTCTGTTCTTGTACCAGTACCAAATTGTCTTGATTACTATTGCTTTGTAGTAGAGCTTGAAGTTGGAGAGTGACATCCCCCTGCACTTTATTCTTCCTTCTCAGGATTGCTTTGGCTATTCGGGGTCTTTGGTGTTTCCTTATGAAGTTTTGGACTATTTGTTCCAGTTCTTTGAAGAATGTTACTGGTAATTTGATAGGGATTGCATCAAATCTGTATATTGCTTTGGGCATGATGACCATTTTGAAGATATCAATTCTTCCTAGCCAAGTGGATGGGATGAGTTCCCATTTATTAGAGTCCTGAACAAGTGTGTTTTAAGAGGAAACACAACAGAATGTTAAATTAACCGATGTCTTAAAAGAGTGAGAACATTTTTCAGACATTGGAGAATTGTGCCAAAGTTCAAAGGTCTTCAAGTATTTTTTGTTCAAGCTTTTCAGACTCATCTATTACTTGTTTTAACACTGAATTATACCTAATGAGTCACCATGAATCTTATAAGTAAGTTCCACCAAGTTCCTAAATCCTGAGCCTTTTGCTGATGGGGATTTGGATTCTGAAGTATAAGTGCAGACTTTTATGGGATTCAGTTCTCAGATATAAAGGTAAACATTTTTACCCAGGGGAATTCTGGCTTAGCTTTAGGAAATGACACAAATCAAACTGTTTCTGTTTGAAAAGTTTCACATTCATGTCACCTTTTCAGTGGGCAAAATTCTAGTACAAGGAACATCTGGTTCCACCCAGGGAAACTCCACAAGTTATTGCCGCCTCTCAGTCCACAATGTAGCTACTTATTCCTTTAATTCATCATTCAAAATGTTTGGATAAATCAGGCATGACATACATTTTTTGCCTCCAAATGTCAAGGAGGGAAAAAAGCATCAAAATGTTCATAGTTGAAGGTCAGTGGTTCGAAAGTCCATCATTGAACATAGTAAACTGATGTTTCAAAGCTTCCAGAAACCAGAGAGAAGCTGGCTACCCATGTTTTCCACATTTTAATCCTGCCCCTCTGTGTCTAAATTCCTTACATGTCTTCCAGCTCTAATCCTTCATTACTTGACCCACCTTCTGTTTAAGAATGAATACAAATGGAGGAATTCACAGTTATTTTTATTGAAATACTTTGATATACAACAATATACTGGTTTCAGTTGAACAATGTCATAATTAGGCAAGTATATACATTACTAAATTCTCACCTGGATGAGCGTAGTTACCAAACGTCAGCATACAAAGAAATTACAGCACTATTGACTGTACTCCCTATGATGCACCTTTCATCCCCATGACTTGCTGATTTTAAATGAAAGTTTGTAGCCAAAGAAAACAATTTAAATAGTGAAGTTCTACTCCCAAGCCATTACAGTCGGCAGGACCCAGGATCCTGAAGTTCTCTTATAAAAACAGGTGTTTGTAAAGAATTAATATACAGAGATGGATTTCTCCATATGAGGTCTTCCTTTATGTTGTGATCAAATCATTCCAATCATTTGCCAAAACTTTCAGAATATTCTCAGGTTTGTTTTACTCTCAATAATCATGTATCAATTATATGAATAGTTTTCAGTAAGAAATAAACTTAAGGAAAGCTAAAGTTCACTCCAAAAAGGGTATATGTAACATATAAAGAATACTAGCACAAGATATTTCATTCAAAGGGATTAAACATTAAGTTTATCCATCCATCTGTATTCACACTGTGGGGTAAATGACAGAATTTCCAGAATCTCCTGTCCAGACTTAGTTCATTTATATATCAGTAGATGTTACCACTGTAGAGGTCCCATGGATCTGGGACAAAGGGTGGAGAGAAAATGGCCCATCTCTCCTCTCCTCCATTCCTTGTATGTAATTGGTCTGTCATCTGCTACTCAACATGGACTCACCAATGAAGTTCCTCAAAGAATGGGTGCTCTGGAGGTAGAGAGCATGCCAGGACAACAGAGAGTGAGCCCCAACTGGAGGAGATTTACAGTGTCAAGACTGGCCAGTGACTTTGAGCAATTAAAAGGGTTTCTCTCAATTTACCCTTGCCCTTGACTTATTATGGTTTCTTTAGTTTCATAGAGAATTCAACCCAGGCTGGAAACACCTTCCCCCTGGATCTGTACACACATGCACACACACTAAACATATCAAACAGTCCTGTTTTTAACATTTTTATTGGAGAGAATTATTGTGTGTTTTCTCAAAATAGCTCTTGTACATCTTGCATAGAGCAGTGTTTATCTGCCTGTTCCACAGACTTTAGATGATGGGGTTTAAGAAAGGGGGCCCCATGGTGTAGAACACGGCTATCAGCAGATTTTCAAGAGATGCTTTATTTGCAACAGGACCTAAGACAGCAATCAATCCAGAAAATGAAAACAAAAGAATTACCAACTGAGGGGTACAGGTGGATAAGGCTTTATTGCGGGCTTCCAGTGAATCGATCTTAAATGCTGTTGAGAATATATTGACATATGATATAACCAAAAAAGAAAGGCATACTAAGACAATACAAGCACTTATTTAAAAGACCACTGATTGATAATACTGAACATCTGAAGATGATATTCTCATTATCTGTGCTACATCACAGAAATGTTGGTTGATCACATGGGACTTGGTGACGGGAAGCCTGAACAGGTTAACAGTGTGGGTGGCAGAATAGACCAGCCCACTGCCCCACGAGCCCTCAGCTGCCTGTGAGCACACACAGGGTGATGGACAACCTGTAGTGCAGAGGGTGGCAAATGGCAACATAGCGGTCATAGGACATGAGCACAAGGAAAGCAAGCTCACAAATGCTAAGAAGGAATACAGGACAATATGAGCAGCACATCCTGTGAGGGAAATGGACTTACTACCTGTCAGGGAATTCACAATTGATTTGGGAACCACAACTGAGATGTTGCAAAGATCTATGAGGGATAAATTGCATATAAAAAAGTACATTGGAGTGTGAAGACATGGGTCTGTCACAATGACAGCAATGGTCACCAGATTTATAGCCAGGGCACCCAGATAGATCAGTAAGAACAGCAGACCTTGCAAGACTTGGAGCTCTCAGGATCTTGAGATGTCCATAAGGAGGAATTTCGTGATGGTGGTGAGGTTATCCATGCCTGCTAATATGCTGCGAGTGTCCTGGAGTCACAAAACAAAGGGATAAGCTGGAGTGGTAAGGGACCAAATGGAGATACTCCACAAAATCCATAAATTAAATTGGCATCACTGTATGGCTTTGAACCACAACATACAATAGAGGATATGCAGAGAAAGAAAGAGCCTATCAAAATAAATGAATGTGCATACTTATTGTTTGTGTTTTCTTTCAGTCTCAGCTGAGATATCAGATAAGTTTCAACTGTCATTGGTTTGGAGAATTGAGCATATATAGGATTTAAAATAGAACCAAGCCCTTGGCAACCATTTAGCTCATGAGACACATGCAGTATTTCTTAAAAATGACTAATTCTACCAGGACACATCCCATGACTATGTTCCCATTTACTTCAAAATCTAACATTTGTCTGAGAAATACTCTGTACAGGATTCCGTGTCAGCCCTCTGGGTTTGAACACTGCAATCTGTCCGCATTGTGCACTCTCATGTACTAGAGGACTGGGATGAGTTTCATGTCTCCCATTTTGTTTCCAGCTGCTCTAGAAAGTTTTACTTAACAAAGTTCATATTGTATGTAACCACACCAGATATCTCAACATTTCTTTTAAATTTTTAAGAAGGTATCTTACTTTTTATTAGACTATTTTTAAAGCAGTTTAGGTTCACAATAAAACTGAGCAGAAGGTACAGAGATTTCCCATGTACCTTCTTCCCCGACATACATAGCCTCCCCCATTGTCAACATCCCCCACAAAAGAGGTATGTTTGTTCCTACTGATGATCCTACATTGGCATATAATCATCCGAAGCCCAAAGTTCACTTTATAAGTATCCTTTTATCATTTGACCTCAATGAATGTCCACAATAAATCATCAGCCTGCACATTTCTGTGTTATGTTTAATATACAGCCCAAGAAATATATCTTATGTGCTACCTGCAGTCCTTCATTTCCAAGGAAATTTTTTGTCAGTGTAGTTTACATTTTTGACAAAGACTGTGTATCACACATCTTCAGAGACCATTTTTAAAGTAAAAGTTAATCACCTAAAATAAATCTAGAACCAGAAACATTCAGTATACGATATAAGAACAGATTTTTTTATATTGGGGGAAAAATAATGTTACGGATATTGAGACATACCAGAGCTATTTTAGTGATGTATTCATTTTGCAGCTTTGAAGAAACATAAATTACGACTTACCAAAATTTCCTGGGAACTGAAGTAAGAAGCTTATCTTCCCTAACAGGTATATTGCTTTTATACAGTTGAAGGCAGTTGACTGTTTTTTATTGTGCCTTTTTCTTCAGTGACTAAAATTCAACTAGCAAATTTTCAGAGATGTTCACACTTATAAATCATGCAAACAATTCTGCTTCCTGATAATTTATAAGTGTGGTTATCCTTTAAGAATGAAATATCCGAGTCATACCTCTGGCAAGCCCAGGGGAATATGGAATTTTAGCCTTCAGGGAGGCCAGCATTCTTCAAATGCCTGGACATTAAATATTCTTTGACCACACTGTTTGAGATCAATTAAATATGTAGAAGGGTTTCATGGCAATGAATTTACTATTTTTTCCATGTGTGTGACACTTAAAAAAAAAGAGAATTACTTAAAAGTGTTTCCTAGGTCACTGGAGATCCGCTATGTTTTCAAGTTGATGAGTAATTAGTAAAGTTATTTACGTACATTACAGGAAATCCATAAATTACATAACTCCTAATATAATTATATTTTCGTAAGGTTTTGGCTTTAAATTATGGCATAAAAAGTCATATTCAATTAAAATAATTAAAAAAGAGCAATCAACTTATTGATCTTAATTTAAAGAAACCTGAGTAACAATTCTCAGTGGAATTTCAAAAGAAGGCAAGTACAAGAAGAATGAACCATGGCACCCATTGGGACTCATCTAACCAAATATGCTGGGAGCAGATCCTCACAGAAGCAATACACGAGCCACTAATAGTATCCCGCAGAAGGCAGGCACCACGCCTCAGAAGCAGTTCTTAGGGAAGAATCCAATTTGTCAATATTCAAAAGGTCCTTATTAGTAGCTGCCTTATGGAGAAAAGCAAGTTGAAGTAAATTTGGAGAAGCTACAATGAAATGAAGACTGAAATACAACCCTCTCTATTCCTCTACCACATCATGTGGACACAGCTGGGAAAATCCACAGAGATTCCCCCAAATTTATTGAGCATCAATAAAACTTAAGCCTGTTAGCAAAAATCCCTCTGATGCTACATAACATTTAGGCTTCTCCAGAATAGGGAACATATAACGAGGGTGTCACAGAGTGCTGGCAGATCTTCATCTACCCTCCACCGTTGCTCCTTGTGCTTAGACTATGTCTGTGTATATTTGGGCAGAAAGCAACACACTGGCGGCTTGTGCAACTTGATTTTTTTATAAACTGTCCCTGACATGTCAGTGGCAACTCACATGGTATCACAATGCAGAGGTGAATGAGGCTTTGATTTTGCTGATTTATGGTTTTGTAACATAAGATTTTGACCACTTGGAATACATTGGCTCACATAGTGGTATAAATCTTACAAACATGACATATTTCATTGTACAATGCCAGAATAAATCACTGTTTAAAATATCACTACTAATCTTATTAGGAAGGTCTTCATTCTTTACAAAAATGTCATGTTCATGTGGAGAATGTATTTCTATGTTCTTATTTAAAAAGTCTAATTTTGACTTTAAACTCAGATTTTATCATGAGCAGCTCAATTTATAAATTATTTTCACTTCACTTTTGAGACAATGTGAAGCACAAAACTCTGATTACTTGTATGCCTGTCAGGAACAACCACTATTTTTGCTAATATATGTATTTTTTCCAAACTTTTTAAAGATATATTTGACATGCAACATTGGGTAAGTTTAAATTGTGCAATATGATAATTCAATGCATGTGTATGTCATGAAATAATCACAAAAAGGTTAATTAGCATATCCATAAACTCACATATTTATTGTAAATTTTTGTGGTGAAAACATTTAAGATCTGTTTGCTTAGCAACTTTCAGTTATGCAATGCATTTTTTAACTATGGTCCGTGCTGTGCATTAGATTCCCAGATTCTTAATTCATCTTGAAATTGGGTGGATATAATTTCTTTCTATACTTTTTCAATTCTTTTCTTGAAGAGAGTTTTGTTTACCTCAGCTCCTCTATTTTATGTGTAGTGCACAAAGCCAAGTGGAGATTTGGCGAATATTTGGTTAATGGGATAACAATAACAAGATGTTCCTTCAATTGTTACTTATCTTTTTTCCAGATTTCTTGGGATATGATTGACAGAGATCACTATATACATTTAAGGTGTACAGCATAATGGCTTGAGTTATATATATTGTGAAATTTCTACTAAAATGATTTTAGCTAGCATCCATTATCTCATACAGATAGAACAAAAAAGGAAAAGCAAAATTTCCTTGTCATGAAAACTGTTAGAATCTGCTCTCTTAATATGTATGTGTGTATTATATAGTAGTGTTAACTATAGTCATTATGTTGTACATTATATTATGTTTACATATTGTAATTACTTATTTTGTAACTGGAAATTTGTGCCTTTTAATCAACTACTACCAATTCCCTCTCTCTCCATTCCTTACCTCTGGTAAATCACAAACGTCATAAATCTGATCTTTGTCTCTATGAGGGTTTTTCTCTTTTTAGTTCCGATAATTAAGGGCAATCAAACATAATTTTCATTTGTCTGATTTTCTTCACTCAGCATAATGCTTTCAAGATCCATCCATGTTGTTGCAAATGTCAGGACTCATCAATTTTATGACTGAAAAACTTGATCCTTTCATCTGTTTATAGTACTAGGATTTTTTCCTATTTCCTGGTTACTGTAAAGAATGCTGCTATGAGGATGGGGTAAAGGTACCAGTTAAAGTCAGGTTGATTGTTTCCATCAGATACATGCCCAGAAGTGCAGTTCCTGGATCATAGTGTAGCTCTACCTTTAAATTTTTGAGGATCCTCCACACTGTTTTCATAGTGATTGTACCAATTTATAAGCCCAGAAACAGTGCACAAACTTTCTTTTCCTCTGCATCCTCACTAGAATTTTGTTGTCTAATTGACGATGACCATCCTAATATGCTTGAGTTGAAATGTTGAAATTGTAATTTTGTTTTGCATTTGCTTCACGACTAGTGCTGTTGGGTGTCGTTTCAGGTACCTGTTGGCTATTTATATATCTTCTTCAGAATGTCAGTTCAGGTCTTATGCCTACTGAGATTGGACTATTTTTTTCTGCTACTCAGATTGATGAGTTTCTTATGTATTTTTCATATTAATACATTCTCAGATATCTGGTTTGTAAGTAGTGTCCCATGATGTAGGCTATCTTTTCACATTTGATTGTTTCTTTTGCAGTGCATAAGCATTTTAATTTGATGTGTTCCCACTTGTTTACTTTTTATTTTTGAGCTTGTGCTTCAGGTGTCATAGGAAATCATTCTGTAGACATATGAAGGATATTTTTCCCACAGTTTTTCTCTAGTAGCTTTATGGATTCAGGTCTTCCATTTAAATCTTTAAAGCATCTTTATTGAACAATTGTTGACATATTATAAAAAGTTCAGGTGTATAGTAAAGGGAGATCAAACATAATTTTTATTTGTCTGATTTTCTTCACTCAGCATAATGCCTTCAAGATCCATCCATATTGTTGCAAATTTCAGGACACTTCAATTTTATGACTGAAAATCTTATCTTGATCCTTTCATCTGTTTATGGTACTAGGATTTTTTCCTATTTCCTGGTTACTGTAAAGAATGCTGCTATGAGCATGGGGTAAAGGTACCTGTTAAAGTCAGGGTGATTGTTTCCATCAGATACATGCCCAGAAGTGCAGTTCCTGGATCAGAGTGTAGTTCTACTGTAGTTCTACTTTTAAGTTTTTGAGGATCCTCCACACTGTTTTCATAGTGATTGTACCAATTTAGAAGCCCAGCAACAGTGCATAAACTTTCTCTTTTCTCTGCATCCTCACTAGAATTTTTTTCTCTAACTGATGTTGACCATCCTAATATGTTTGAGGTGATATTGTAATTTTGTTTTGCATTTGCCTCACAACTAGTGCTGTTGGGTGTCATTTCAGGTACCTGTTGGCCATTTATATATCTTCTTTAGAATGTCAATTCAGGTCTTATACCTACTGAGATTGGACTTTTTTTTTCTGCTACTCAATTTGATGAGTTTCTTATGTATATTTCATATTAATACATTCCCAGATATCTGGATTGCAAATAGTGTCCCATGATGTAGGCTATCTTTTCACTTTTGCTTGTTTCTTTTGCAGTGCATGAGAATTTTAATTTGATGTGTTCCCACTTGTTTGCTTTTTATTTTTGAGCTTGTGCTTTAGGTGTCATAGGAAATCATTCTGTAGACATATCAAGGAATTTTTTCCCACAGTTTTCCTCTAGTAGCTTTATGGATCCAGGTCTTCCATTTAAATCTTTAAAGCATCTTTTATTGAAGAATAGTTGACATACAATATTATAAAAAGTTCAGATGTATAGTAAAGAAATTCAACAATTATATGCATTGCAATATGCTCATCATGATAAGGGTAGATACAATGTGTCACCTTACAAACTTATTACAATATTATTGACTACATTCTCTATGTTGCAGTTTTAAGGGTACCTATTTTTTATTTTTTTTAATTATGGTATCATTGATATACAGTTACATGATCAGCATTGGGATTACTACATTCCCCCATTATCAAGTCCCCACCACATACCCCATTATAGGCACTGTCCGTCAGCATAGTAAGATGCTATAGAGCCACTACTTGTCTTCTCTGTGATATACTGCCTTCCCCGCGTCCCCCTCTACATTAGGTGTGCTAATCATAATGCCCCCTATTCCTCTTCTTCTTCCTTTCCCACCCATCCTCCCCAGTCCCTTTCCCTTTGGTAACTGTTAGTCCTTTCTTGGGTTTTGTGAGTCTGCTGCTGTTTTGTTCCTTTAGCTTTTGGTTTGTTCTTATGCTCCACAGATGAGTGAAGTCATTTGGTACTTGTCTTTCTCAGCCTGGCTTATTTCACTAAGCATAATACTCTCTAGCTTCATCCATGGTGTTGCAAATGGTAAGATATGTTTTCTTTTTATGGCTGAATAATACTCCATTGTGTATATGTACCACTTCATTATCCATCCACCTACTGATGAACACTTAGGTTCCTCCCATTTCTTGGCTATTGTAAATAGTGCTCTGATAAACATAGGGGTGCTCATGCCTTTTTGAATCTGACATCTTGTTTCCTTTGCATGAATTCCTAGGAGTGGAATTCCTAGGGCAAATGGTATTTCTATACTTAGGTTTTTGAAGAACCTCCATATTGCTTTCCACAATGGTTGAACTAATTTATATTCCCACCAGCAGTATAGGTGGGTTCCCCTTTCTCCACATCCTCACCAGCATTTGCTATTTCTTGTTCAAGGCAATTCTTATCAAATTACCAAGTGCATTTTTTCAATGAACTAGAGCAAATAATGTTAAAATTCATATGGAAACAAAAAAGAACTCAAATAGCCAAATAAATATTGAGAAATAGGAACAAAACTGGATATTATTCTTCCTGGCATTGATCTACACTGCAAAGTTATAGTAGTCAAAACAGTATGGTAGTGACACAAGAAGCAACTCATAGATCAATGGAAGAAAATAAAGAGCCCAGAAGTAAACTCAAACATATATAGTAAATAAATATATGACAAAGGAAGGAATAATAAACAATGGGGAAAAGAGAGTTTTTAATTAAGTCTGTGGGGGAAATTGGACAAAAACATGCAAGAGAAGGAGGCTAAATCTCTCTCTAATCCCATGCAAAAGTATAATCACAATGGATCAAAGCTCTAAATATGACATTAATCCATAAAACTCTTAGAATAATAAATATGCAGAATGTTATTGAGTTGTAGCATGAATAACTTTTTTGGGATATTTATCTCTGGGGAAAATAAAAAAAGAGAAAACATAAATAAGTGAGACTATGTCAAACTAAAATTCTTATGCACAGTCAAGGAATCCATCAACAAAATAAAAAGACAACCCGCAGTGTGGAGTAGTGTGTTTTTAAATGAAATATTCAATAAGGAGGCTAACACCCAAAAATACATTAAGAACTCATATACCTTAACACCAAAAAAATTAACCCAATCAAAAAATGAACAGAGGATGTGTGAAGATATTTTTCAAAAGAAGTCATACAGATGGTCAACAGACACATGAAATGATTCTCCACATCACAAATCATCAGAGGAAGGCAAACAAAATGACAATGAGGCATCACCTCACAGTAGTTAGAATGGCCACTATCCAAAAGATTAAAAACAAAACAAAAGTGAACAAATGGCTATAGACTCATAGACACTGAGAAATGACAGGTGGAGGAGGGGTTAGGGTGGGTGGGTGAAATAGATGAAGGAGATAAAGAGGCTAAGATCCCAATCACAATATATATAAATTAGTCACAGGGATGAAAGCATAGAGACAATAGCCAACAGTTCCATAACATTTGTCTTCACTGAGAGATAGCAACTATACAGTCTTTTGGGTGAGCACTTAATAAGGTATATAATGCTGAAGTGCTGTTGTATAATTGAAAACCAATGTAATATTGTATATCAACTTTACTTCAATAAAAAGCTTAATAGAATAAAAACACACACATATGCCTCTTCTACTATGTTAGGTACTTGTTTAGATATTCAATTGATGTTGATTTTATTTCTCCATTTCTAGGCATCCAGTAAGTGTTTGTTGGATCACTGACTTCTAAATAAAGTTTTTAAAATCATTAAAAATTATCTTATTACACACCTTTCCTGTAAATTAAACAAAATGGGCAAAGTAAAATTCAACCTGCTGTGCTTTTTAGTCAACCTGAGGGTGAATTTATATGAAAATAAATGCCAAAACAGTGTTTTTGCTTTTCTACAAAATGCTGCTAAACATCAAAAGTACCATTTCCTTTCTTTAAAACTTTTGATTTATTTTGCACATTTTAATAGTCATTTTTTTGAAATACATTTTCTGTACAATATTATATTGGTTTCAGATAAACAACCCAGTGATTCAACAATTAAATGCATCAGTGATGCTCACCATGATCAGTGTACTCGCCATCGTCACTTAACAAGGATGTTAAAATATAATGAGCTTTATCCCCAATGCTGTACTATTACCCCTGTGAACTATTATTTTATATATTTTTCTCCTCATCTCCCTCACCAGTATCACACATCATCCCTCTCCCAAGGTAATCAACCACATGTTTATCTTTTTAAGAGTCTATTTCTGTTTGCATCCATCAATAGATGAATGGATAAAGATGCGGTACACATATGCAATGGAATATTCTCCAGTCATAGAAAAGAAAACAGTCTTTCCATTTGTGACAATGGGGATAGACCTAGAGGATATGATGCTGAATGAAAAAAGTCAGTCAGAGAAAGATGAATACCACATAATTTCATTTGTATGAGGAATCTTAAAAAAAACAGAAAATGTCTCACACATCTCTTTTGTAATGGCTTTACTGATACATAATTTATATTCAAAGAATGATGCATATTTTAATGTGTGCAGTATAATGACTTTGGACATATGTATGTGCCTGGTGAAACTATCATGAAATTAAAGTAATATATGTATCTGACACCCACCTTGTTTCACTCTATTTATGAGGGTTAAAAACCCTTAATATTTACCCTCTAAACAAATTTTGAGGGAAACACAACTACAATGTTGAAATTAGGCACTATGTTGCACATCAGATCTCTGTCTTCTGTTATATATTCATATAACATAGTTGAAATTTCATATCCTTTGAATATAAACTCTAATTCTCCCACACACCAAGGCTCCAGCAACAACTATTCTATTTTCTGCTCCTATGAGCTTGTTTAAGAAACTCCATAAAAGTGTAATCATTCAGTATGAGTACTTCTATGACAGACTTGTTTCGCTTAACAAAATGTGTTCCAGATTAATTCACATTTGTGCATATGCAGGATTTTTTGCCTTTTCAAGGCTAAGTCATATTCCATTGTGTATATAAACCACACTCTTTTCATACATTCATCTGTCCATGGACACATAAGTTGTTTACATATCTTCGCTATTGTAAATAATGTTGCAATGAACATGGGAGTATAGATATCTTTTCAGGATCCTGATTTTAGAGTGACCTCCTCAATACAATACTATGTCCTCTGCATCTTAGATATCTCTCAGATAAAATCATGTTATGACTTAGCCCATCCTTTGTCTAAGACTGAAGACAAAGAGGTGATTTGACAATGCAACAGTAGGTCTCTAATACCAGCTGTTCAATATGTTCTCACAGCTTGGCAGTGTGCATCACCCTGAAGTTCTCTCAAGAGTATAGTACTTGTTAATGTAGTTATAAACAAGGCATGGCCTTCTCAGTAGGAAATCCTTCTTTTTCTTAGTTAGAAACATAACATTTCCACAATAGTTTGGCAATGTGGGTCAGGTTTCTAATATTTCTAGAACTATGAACAAATTATACAAAACAGTATTGATCAAGAAAAATGAAGACACAGATTTGTGGCTTACTATCACAAAAAAATACAATAATAATATATGTAGACAAAGATAACTAATTCATGGGGATATATTCAAATATAAGTATATATATAAAATATAAATTATTATAAATATAAATATAAATGCCAACATCAATGTTGGCTTCTAACTAGGAAGTCAGGATAGGAAAAATAGATAAATTACCTTGAAATTAAATGAAAATATATATTTCTCTGGATTTTTGTTCCCAATTCTGCTGAGATAACATTAATTTAGACATTTGTAGGGTCAGATAATCTAAGCTCATAACATATTAAAAGTAAGATCCATTCTCCCGAATGTTTTACTTATTGAGTACATTACAGTATTATGTAAAAGGCTTTAAAAATTCTTCCTAGACACATCCACGATTTTTCATATCACTTCTTCAGCATCAAGTAGTTGTCCTAGACATGCTTCAAGAGGAGTTTGATATTGATGTTTGAAACTTGCACAGTTTTACTCATTCTCTCCAAACACCAGGAATCGAAATGTCTTTTAATGTATCCCCGGCTGTGATTAGCTGCTCTAGAGTTTGTCTCACAAATTTTTGAATGATAGATCTCCTCTGAAATGTTTTTAACACAAATGAGAAAAGATAAGTTATGCCAAATTTATTTCACTTCAGTTTCTCAATAGAACTAGTATGTGAACCGTTTCTTTCTTCCTTTACAGCACATAGTCAATAGCAGGTGTGGTTCAATTCATATTTGATTGATTTTGTCTTTCTCTTGGCAAGCATGTAGTCATTTCTCTTGCTGTACTCTACTTCACTTCTGCACCTGCACATTTTATCTCAGAAAAGCGTCCACCCTGAAATTATTCCTTCAACAAGTACCCCTCCTTCTGTGTAGCATCCCTTTCAGTGTTTAATGTATTGCTAACATTCTATGCAGTCCTCTCCACCTGCTTACATAGCTTTTGCTGAAATCTCCTTATTCTAAAGTAACTATTTTAAATTCATTTCAGTAACTTGTGCTTCTCTTGGGCATTTCAAATCATAAAGAAATCTCATTTATATCTTAATTGCTTTTCAATCATAATGTTAGTTAACAGTGGTACAATAACAGTATTATTTAATATTCATCTGTGAAAAATCTATAGTAAAGGATTATATCATTAAAAATGTTAGTGTTTGCATTTCTGTATCTTATTTATATGTAAATCATGTCATAAAATGTTTTATAACTTTATTGTCATATTTTAAGAATAATAATGATAATATTGCGAACAATATTCTTTATATGCCTGCACTAGTGGCATTAACATGACTTTGCCAGTGCTTTACCAAATTATTTTATGTTAGTTTTTTCTATAGCAATTCTCTGAATTATACGTGGTTTCTTTTATTAGTTTCATTATTTTAATGAAAAGAAAGATCTTTTAGCAGAGAATGACATCTTCCAATACAACACTCATTGATTTACTTGATACTATAGATTTATATTTTTATTTAGTGAAGGAAATCATGTTAACAGCTAATTAATTAATTAATTAATTTTTATTAAGGTATTATTGATATACACTCTTAGGAAGGTTTCACGTGAATAAACAATGTGGTTACTACATTCACCCCTGTTATCGTGTTCCCCCACACCCCATTGCAGTCACTGCCTATCAGTGCAGTAAGGTGTTACAGAGTCACTATCTTCCTTCTCTGTGCTACACTATCTTCTTCCTGGTTCCCCCACCCCATACCACGTGTCGCAATCATAATGCCCCGCTAACAGCTATTTTTAACTGCTTTATTTTTAAAAAAACAAATTTTATGTATGTCATTAGAAGTTTCATTTCCATCTCCCTGTCTTCAGTTGCATCTTCTTATTCCTCGATCTAAAATTCTCATGTTTCCCTCTGCCAACTTTGCCTTACAGCTCGTGTCTCAGAGTGTATCTGCTGGCCTTCTGAATAGTCTTGTTCAGTAGAGAATGTTCAGGATGTTTTCCCTTCTTATTATCTCTTTTACATTTATAAATTATTTAGTTCACAAAACTTTCAAATGTGGACAACTGAATGAGTAGAACTGCTAAGTCCCCACAAATGATTACGCAGAGAAAATTAAATGACATCATTAAAATAGTCCTAGAACCATTTGAAGGGCTCATAAAATAAAACTGTCATCAAAAATTGATCACCCTTATAAACATACAAGATGTTTTACATTTTATATTTTATATTACAATATTTTGCTTATGTAGTTCAATTTCTATGAAACATTATTGCAACTCTTTTCGGCTGGTTGATTGTTTAGTTATTTTAAATTCAGCTCAGGTGCTATTTAACTCATGGGGCCTGCATTTCAATGCGCAGGGACTTTTTCTGTCAGCTGTGTTTCAATACTTTGATATGTATCAAGCACAGATATTCAGACTATTTTACATTAATCATTTAAAATAAACACTAGAATCAGAACCTTTTAGTCTATTCTATTAGCATATATACACTATATAAAACATAAGCAATTAAATATGCTTAAATACTCAAATGTATCTTGGCTATGTCAGGGAATTATTCATTAGTAATTTTAAATAAATACATAAATTAATACTTACAAAATACCTTGGGAGTGAATTTATAACTTTATCTTCCCTATAATGAATATTTATTTTAACACAATTTAAAGAAACAACATAATTTTACACTCTACTTATTCATTGAATAGAATTCATGGAGTTACTTCCCATGGATATTCATACTTATCATAGCCCATATGAACAACTCTGCTTCTGGGTTATTTATAAGCATGACTCTTTAGTAAAGGACTTGTCCAGGTCTTATCGCCAATGAGCCCTGGAGAACCGGGTGAGTTCTACCTCCAGAGAGCCCAGCTTTCCTCTAACTGTGGACTTGTGAGGATTATCTGGCCATGCCATTGAGATTAATTAAATTTGTAAGAGTATTTCTTAGCAATAAAATGGCAAAGCTTTTCTTATACTTTACAAATGAGAAGTATTTCAAAAAAGTTTCTGGTCCACTGCAGAGTCAGTTAAATTTCAAGTTCATGTCTGATTACAAAGGCAATTTATTTACTATTATAGTAACTTCATAAATACGTGAAAGTCCTATACAATTAAATTTTCTTAAGATCTGGACTCCAATATGGCATGAAAGAAATCAAATACAACTTGAAATTAATTTTAAATATCTTTTACAAGCCAAATCAACAAGTAGATATTAAATTAAAGAAAAGTGGATATTTTAGAATGAATTATTAAAGGAAAACAAGTAAATGAAAAAGTAATTATGGCACGGAGTGGCATTCCTACTCACCCAAAGTGACTGGAACATACCCTTGCCCAGGAGACATAACCAACAATGTGATTATCATTCAGATGTTTAGTATTAGACATTAAAAGCAGTTATTAGAAAAAAAGGCCTTTTGTCAACATTATAAATGTTCCTAAGAGCCACCAATTTGGAAAGAAGAAAAATGAAGGGAAGGTTAACAAGCTACAAGGAAATTCTAGGACATGAGCACCAAAATTCAAAGTTTCAGAAATAGACTCACAAATACAGAGAACAGACTGCCATACGCTATAGAAAGGAGTGGTGGGGAGACGGGTGAAATAGGTGAGGGGGATAAAGAAGTACAAAATTCCAATGATAAGGTAAATTAGTCATGGTGATGGAAGTACAGTGCATGGAATATTGTCGGTAATATTTTAATATCTTCTCAAGGTGACAGATTGCAACTACAGTTACTGTGGGGAGTATAATTGCCAAATCACTACATTGTATACCTGAAGCCAATATAATATTGTACATCTGCTATACTAAATTTAAAATATTGAAGTTTCTACTTCTCTAGTACACAATGTCACTACACTCAGAAAAATCCAGAGGAAGTCCTGCAAAGTGTGTTGAGAAGTCTCTAGAAGCAGGAATTGCCCCTGACTACACACAGGACATTTTCTACTTCAACAAAAAGGGGATTGGATCCCTCACCCAGAGTTTCACAGCATCACAAGTCTTTTCATTATTCCTTGTTCTCACACCATCCATGTGTGCATTTGGACAGAAAGCCACTTTCTGAAGGATAACTCAGACTGAAAAAGTTTGCAAATTCTCTCTCGAATGTAAAGACTGTTCACACTGTATCAGGCTAATTAAGTAACTGGGTAGGATTGGCAGTCTGAGATAAGAGGAAAATGACAACTTTTAAGCTATAGTATGTCATGGCAACTAATAAGTTATGGTATTTTTATTTTCATGGAAACAAAGTACTCTAAAGAGAATAATGGTAGAAAAATTACCAAGTATCTATACAAAAAGTAAGAGCCACAAATAATATGGCATTTTAAAGAACACAATTGAAAATAATATGAAAATATGCAGTGCATATATCACAAACATATATGACAGTTCTGGAGACATTTTTTAATTTATTAGAAGATATTTAAAATCAAAATGGAGAAATAGAGTATACTCATGGATTATAACAGTTGTATAAAGACATCAGTTATACTTATTTATCCCATGAAACCTAATTTTTAAACCTTGGTAATATTTTGCTTTTCTGTAGAAAATGTCATGTGCTCTAAAATAACCTAAACAATTAGACTCAAATAGTCTAAATAATTCTAAGGAATAAAAGGTTACAAGAACTGGATTATCAGGTATTGAAATAAAACAATAGTAATCGAGTAGTGTGATTTGGGAGCATAATAGGCAAATACTACAACAGGGCAGAGCACAGTTACAGAGTTTTGCATAAAGGGAAACTCAACAAACAGCAGGAACACTTTGACTCTGTGAACAATATGTGTACCTCAATAGTTTATTCCAGGAAAACTGAGTAACAAATACTGGATAAAGTGAAACGAATTACTTTTTCCTGATCCACTCTCATCAAATCTAAGTAAATTAAATAATGAAATATGAAAACCAATATTACAATATTTTGGAATATGTCTTCAGACCCTCAAACTAGGATATCATTTTAAAAGGAAGAAAAGAAGTAAGAGAAGGGCTCAGAGAAGGTGCAGGAGGAGAAGGGAGAAGAGCTGGGAAAACTCACAAAATTCACACAGTGGAAACATACCCTTGAATATAATTTCATTCCAATTAAGATTTTTTTCTCAAGAACCACCAGGTGAGTCCCAAAATGCACATTCGAAAACAAAGCAAGTAAGTGCCACTCACAAAGCCCAAAAAGGAATCCCAGAGAAGATGAAGCACAGATATGCCATTAACACATGGGAGTGTGTTGTGCACTATTTGTATTGAAGGAAAATTAAAAGTAATTCTCAGTGAGGTCTCACTGAACCTCAGTAGATTGAAAATGTAAAGTCTGAAAGCACTAACTCTTGGGCATACAGAGCAAAGGTAATGCTAATATAGTTAGTGGTGGTGTGTGCCTGAGTTGCTGTACCTACTTTGGGAAACAGTGGGACATCCTGCCAGCCAACGAAGTTTATGTGATGTGTTGGTACCAATTTAGTTGACATTCTGGTGACCAGTGCAACAAAGATTATTTATCACTTATGCCCCCTGAGTGTGGGCTATGGCTCTGGGGCTCAGCACCCACACTCTGGCAGGTATCAGAGCAGCTTCTATGGGGGATGTTACCAGTTCCTCCACCAGGATGAAAAGAAATAGATGAAGGGGATATGTGGGTACAAAATTTAAATTATAAAATAATTTACTTATAGGGATGGAGGTATATCAAAAGTAATAAAGCTCAGAATATTGTAATATGTTAGTAGGGTGACCAATGTTAACTCTACTTAATTATGGTGAGCATTTATTTATATAATTTTTGAATCACTAAGCTCTTTATCTAAAACCAAAATAATATTGTATATCAACTATATTTAAATTCAAATGATGAAAAATTTCTTTTACTGTCTATTCCAAAGTTTTGGAAAATATAAAATAATACTAATAATAAATTCGAAACACATTGCCTATATATTTGCTGGGGGATAAAGTCATCCCTAGGGGTAAGGTTTAAATGATTAAGAACTGTTGTCATAAACAAAACTATAAATATAGAATGAGTCACTTAAATGAATTGTATTCTAGAACTCTACATTGTTTCAATATCAAAATAGTGGAAGTACAGTGACTCTGCACAAAAGGAAGTCCATGCATTGTAGGAATGATTAAATATCTTCATCACCATTAAACTCATCATGAGTCTAACAATGGTGCACTTTACAAACATAATTGTGTAAGTCTTACACATAAATACAAAATATGAGACAGGGAAATGTATTATTTTTATATTCTATGTAAAATAATAGAAATGTTGGTGTATAACTGTACTTTGTATTTCAATATACTGAAATCTGAAATTAAATTATAAGATAATCAAAACTTTTTTTTAAAAGCACCTATACATTGTTTATCAGAGAACCTCTTAATTGCTTCAGATCTCCCAATTTGTATTAGTCTAATATTACATGAATTTCACTTTAAGGATTTCAAAAATTTGTAATCCTAATTTATGAGGTTTCACATTTAGGGTGCATGGGAAACAGGTCTATATCCTGAAGACTTTCAAGCAGTGTCTGCCTTTTTTTTTCAAAATTTAGTGTAGGGTGATGTTACACTCAATTTTTAGGAAACTTAATTTTTAACATTGATTTATTAAAAATTCATGTTTTTCCTTGGATGAGGACTCTAATCACACGTACAAAGGCAATAATGTACATTAAAGAATGGTTTATAGAGGGTAGAAACACTACTGCTTTTATTTCACAGCATGTAGAAATTGAGCTTGAAAATTGCTGTTGAGTGTATATGAATTATGAAGACCTATATATCTTAAAATTCTATTATTTATTTATTCATATTGAGGCACATAAAATAAAATTCACAAATCTTAGTGTATAGCTTGATTAATTTTGACATGTATACACACTCATGAAACTGTTGCCCTGACAAAGACACCAATCTTTGTTTTTAAGAGAAAGAGGCTCAGCATTATAGAAAACTTCTAAATCACCTTGGAGAAAACCTAATTGTTAGGCTGCAGACATCAGGGAAGGGGTGAGCCTGATGTACAAGCTCAGGCCTCATCAAATGAGGTGAAGAGACCAACGGGTTCTGGTCTGACAACATTCCAGAGCCTGATAGGCTAACCTTCCCAACTAGAGCCCTTCCCGCAAGCTAAAGGATTAGTGGTAACTTTCCAGTATCTGGCTAAAGGCCAATGAGAGACCCCCATGTACCCTAGATGAGCCAATCCTTGTGCCACTGTACACCTTTGCTCTCCCTCCCCCTGCCTTCTTTAAAAACTTGCTGCCTTCCCTGCTGGGCGTGACTTCCCTGGCCTGTGTTTCAGACCATGGAACATCACCCGGGGATGGCTGAAGGGCCCCCACCAGTAAGATGGCGTACTTCCGGCTTCTCTTCGGGGTCCTCGGTTCCCACTGGGGCCACCTGAAGCCCAATCACCTCTCACTCCCCTCCCAATCCCAGCACCTAGCCAATAGCCACCAGCCCTGTAGAAGTAACACCACAATCACATCATGCCCCTTCCTATATAACCCAGCACCTTTCCCTAATAAAGCGGATTTCTCCGGTGAATTGCTGCTGTGTGTCGCTCCTTTCCTTTCATTGGTGCTGAAACCCAGGAGACAGGACACCCCAACTGGGCCCCGTCTTCCCTCTGACACCAGCTGCAGCTTGCCCTCATCCTCTTTTTCCAGCGCTGGCTCATCACACTCACCACTCCTCTCTGGTCTTTAGGTAAGTTTTCCCCCTGGAGTGGGCCACTCTTCCCTGAGCTATCGCAATGCCATTGACTGTGATCGTCCGGCAAGGACCTGATGCTCAGGCCTTCACGGCTGCGGCAGACCCTCAGCCCCCTCCTCCAACAGCCATTAATCCCCGCCTCAGGCCTTCACGGCTGTGGTGGACCCTCAGGCCCATCCTCTGACAGTCAAACACACTCACCATCCCTTCCATCAGTGCCAAAACTTTTTAAGCAAAATTTTGCTGGGGTGGGCCACTCTCCCCCGAGCTATCGCAGCGCCATTGACCTTGATTGTCTGGCAAGGCCCTGATGGTTGGGGATGAGGAGGGAACTCTCCCTGCCTCAGGCCTTCATGGCTGCGGCGGACCCTCAGGCCCCTCCTCTGACAGCCATAAATCCCCATCTCAGGCCTTCACAGCTACGGTGGACCCTCAGGCCCCTCCTCCAACAGCCATACACGAGGTGACTCCTTTGTGGATGAGAATGCTCCCTTATTTCCCCCCTCCTCCTTCCATTCCATCCGCCGAAATCCGTTCTGTTTGCCGAAAATTCCTAGTACTAGGTACCTCGTGACTCCAGCACTCTGCCTTCTTAGAGAAGTCTGGGTGACGACCCACACTTCCTAAGAAATTCCGACTCATATACGAGTTTCCACAGACCACCAAGGATCATCGGGGATGCCCTTTGTCTTCTTGCGGTCTGCCTCCAGTCTGAGGATCTCCGTTCGTCTTCCCCTGTTTGTCTCCTTCTCTGTCCTTTAGCCATGGGAGCCTCCTCATCCCTCCCTGAAAGTTCACCTCTTGAATGCCTGCTCAAACATCTAACTACCTTCTCCCTGACACATGATATAAGACCAAAACTTCTCCGTAAATACTGCTCCCAAGATTGGTCGACATACATCCTAGACAATAACAACCAATGGCCCGCAGGGGGAACTCAGCGCCTGAAAAAATGGAAGGAGAATCCCTATATCAAAGCTTTCTGCCTCCTCTTCCCTCCCCCCGCCTCCCCCCAAGTTCTCCTAGCCTGCAAGCCATCTCCCCCGCAGAAGCCTCCTGCCCACCCCCTTCGCCCTCCTCTCCTACAACAACCCCTCCCCCTTTCTCCACCACCACCTCCTCCCCCACCTCACACCCCCTGCAGATCAAGCCTGAGCCTTTCAGCCCCCCTCTAACAAAGTCCTAGGAGCCTCTTCTGTCTTTGCCCTCATCACCTGTTTCTCCCCTGTTGGGGACCACCTTTATCTTCTCACATGTTTGTAGGCAGAATGGGAAAGCACCTCCCCCCATATCTGAATGCACCATGGGAAAGCACAAGCTTGAGAGCAACTGGTGCAGTCCTTGGAAGTTATCTGTCCACAAAAACATATCTTGTCCTCGAAGACGAGCCAAGACTCCTCACTCTGAAAATATGGAGACCTTGAAGATGTGTAGAAACACTGCCCCTGCTTTCTAGCTATGCCCTTCCCCCACTTGCTGATGTGGCAGGAATGGAGAACAAAAAACATTCTGTTTACTCATTCCATAAGCAACTAACTGGAGCCCTGCTGTAGCTCAGTTGGTAGAGCATGGGACTTTTAACCTCAGAGTCGTGAATTCAAGCCCAGCTGGAGCAGCTGAGGTAAGCAACTGGGTTGCTGGCTGGCGATGCGTGGGATCATCAGCCCTCCCAGTTCTATCTTTCTTTATTTTCTTTGACCCCTTCCACACCTCAGGACCTGCTCAACTAGGCGTGGCTAGACCACTTCACTCCCCCACAGACTGAGCCAGAACCCATAAGTCCCCCTCAGACTCGGTCCTGAGGGCCTCCCAAAATTATCACCCCCACCAGGACGTAGCTTAGACAGACTCACTCAAGCCCTATTACAGTATACCAGCCTTGACCCAGAAATGCCTGACGGAAGACATGTCCTTATGACATACTTCCTAGCTCAAACCCAGGTTATTGCATGTATTGACAGTTTGCTGTATTGTATTGTGGAGCATTTCATATTATTTATATATCATTGTATTTTATTTTAATTATTTACCAGTACCAGGGCAAATGAGCTCTTCCCGGGTTTTGGCTGTTACAAATAAAGCTCCTGCAAGTCTTCTTGAAGAGATTTTTCTGTGAACAAAAGTAATTTCTCTGGGGTAAAAGTCCCAGATAAAATTGCTGAATTGTGTGATAGTTGCTTGTTTATTTTAAGGGATATGCCAAACTACTCTTCAGGTTGACTGTCCCATTTTATTTTCACATCAGCAACATGTGAGTTACTTGGTAACTCTGAAGCATTGCCAGTATTTGGGGTTAACATTGTTTTTATTTTAACCAATCTGATAGATGTTTAGTGATATCATGTTGTAGTTTAATTTTCTTCACATTTGATTATTTTAGTACAATAGGCATTTCAAAATGGTCGACATAAAAATGAATAAATGATAATTATTTGAATTCAAAATAAGAATGGGGTTCATAAACAGGTTAGACCTTAAAGTGATCACAGATGGAAATTCTGTAACATTTTTGTATATTGGGTAAAAAGTAAACAGTTTAATAATGCCTTTCATATAAAACTATTTGAATTTGAAAAGTGCAAATAACTTTGGGGACACTATAAAATCAGACTGCATATGCAATATGCTGATTGACAAAACACAGCCAATGCGCAGTCCATGAAAATATATTTTCATCACTAAGGGTCAACTGATTGTTTAAAAGTTTCTGTTTCTATTACCTGCCATCGTGAATACGAGGCTGCCATGCAATCTCTATATATTCAAGTCTCTGATGTGATCAGAGATTGTGACTTACAAGTGCAGCTCTTCTTCCATAAGCAATAAATGTATCTTAATGAGCAGAAAACTAAAGTTGTTTTAAATGCCTCCTTTGGTACTTCATATGGAGGTTATTAATTGTCTGAGGACTGAATATATCTTCTTAATACCTTCTTGTGGCATGTATGATTACATCATTGGTCATTTATAGTAGTAGTATCTACATCAGTGGGTCTCCATGATGGCTTTTGGGGATGATTTTTTCCCCAAGGTACATTTCACAAAGTCAGAAGAGACTTTTCATTATCATGACTGAAGGGAGAGGAAGGCGACAAGAATCTAGTAGGTAGAGGATGGAATGGTGTTAAACATCCTAGCATATACTGGACATGCCCTCCATAGTGAAGAATTATACAACCAAAATATCAATAGCACTATGGCTGAGAACCTCTGAAATTAACATATTGTGATTCTAATTTGCATTTCCTTATTGAGCAATAAATATAAATTTTTTAATCAATTGCTTATTGCCATGCCTACATCTTCAGTGAAATAACTCTTCATGTATTTTTCTTATGTCTTAATTGAATTTTTATTTTGCTTTATTATTGAGTTTAGATATTTATTCTAAAATACTCTGTTGACTACATGTTTTGCAATTGTTTTATACATTTGGTAACTACACATTCCATGCTCCTACCATTGTCTTTCAAAGAGCATAAAATTTTGATGGTTTTCAATTTGGAGTGTATTTTCATGTGCCTGTTAGCCATCTGTATTTCTTCTTTGAAAATGTCTTTTCATGCAAATCAAAACCACAAGGAGTTATCACCTCACACCAATCAGAATAGACACTCTCTACAAGGCAAGAAATAATAAGAGTTGGCAATGATGTAGAGAAATGGAAAAGGTGGGAATGTAAATTGTTGCAGGTACCGTGGAAAGCTGTATGGAGGTTCCTCAAAACACTAAAAATAGAAGTACTCTATGACCCCTTATTTCTATTTCTAGGAATTTACCTGAGGAAAACAAAACCCTGTGATTCAGAAATATATGCACCCCTATGTTTATTGCCAGATTAACTGCAGTAGCCAAGACGTGGAAACAATCAGAGTCCATCCATAGATGAATGGATAATGATGCAGCCCGTAAACACAGTGGAATATTATGCAGCCATAAAAACAGAGAGAATACCTACAATTTTCTTGGACATGGAAAGACCTTGAGGGAATTATTCTAAGTGAAATAAGTAAGGCAGATAAAGACAAATTGCACATGATTTCAATAATATGTGGAATCTAAAAGAAAAAAATGGGCAAAACAGCAGTAGTCTCATAGACACAGAGGTGACCAGTAGTTATTGTGGAGAAGAGGTCAGGGTGGGTCAGTGAAAGAGGTGAAGTGAGTAAAGAGGGACAAAATCTCAATTATAAATTAGTTATGGAAATGAAAGTGCATCATATATAATGTAGTCAGTAACTCTAACATCTTATGATGACATAATAACTTCACTAGTTGGTTGAGCATTTAATGCTATGTAGAGCTATTGAATCACTATATTGTGAACTTGAAACCAATAAAATATTGTACGTCACTTATACTTCAATGAAGATTAATTAGTAAAATATTTTTTAAATACATAGGACCTTTTGATTGCACTTGCTTCTCTGAGGCTTCATTTTCCTTTAGAAAATTTCTATGTGTGAAAATATAAAATATAGCTAACATGCCATTTTCCTGTTAACCTGTCTAATGACTGCTTAATACTCAGGCTCATGCACAATACCCAGAAAGGATGAAAGCCTTTTTTTTCCTCCCCTGCAGTGGGATGACATACAGAAGTAACTGTACTGATATAGAATGTTTTGCTCATGTTGTGAACGTCTATATATAATCTTTCATATGCTGATAGAAATGGAAGATTTAGCAAAAAATGTTGATTAAGACTTCTTTCACATTTACATGTAAATGTAATTTTGACAAGTTTCCATGCACGCATACTGCTTTAGAAATGAAAAGTAATAGGCATTCAGAAAAAAATGCAATCCTAATTTATACCAGAAAATAAGAGTTCAGATTTAAACAAAGACATATTTAAACATTGGCATGTGCAGCAAGTTCTTCGTTTTTTCATTAAATTTTTGTGGTATATGCAATAAAATTCCCATATTTTAGTGTACAGATTGATGAATTTTGATATGCATATACAATCATGTAAGCATCATCCAGATGAAGATACTAAATTTTTTCTCACTAATTTTTTACCTTTCACATTTTACCCATTCCCCCATCCCCCTCCACTATGGCATCCACCAGTCTGTTCTTTGATTTCTTTATATTCTCTTCCCATTAAAATTTAATTGTTTAGACGCTTGGGTGTTTAAAATAGTGTTTTTCTCATGATTTAATATGCATTTCAAATCAATCAACTGGGTATCCTGTAACTATGTAAATTCTAATTCTCTAAACCTCCTAGATTATTCTGATTGTGCTCATCCACTGGTCATACTTTGAATAGGGAGACTTTGTGAGACAATCTAGTGGAAAATTCATACTTAAAAAGCTTTGATGATACCTTTTCTTCCATCACCTTTACCATCCCTGCAGATTCTTAACTGTACTAAAAATTATAGAACTTCTATAGAACTTCTTTATTCACATGGGAGAGTGATACACAATAATGGAAAAGTAGTTGTCCATCCTTTTTTGCCTCTTACTCTGAATTGAATTAGTATATAGTAAAATGAATGTCTTTGACTATTATATTAAAATCTAAGAGAGTCGATACTTGCTTTTCCATGTTAGATATCCAATTCTTGTACTGTCCAGTTCAAACTTTTCCCATTTTCTCCCCCTCAAATTATCGATCTTGTTACATTTGCTAACATTTTCAAATTCAGTTATATTATTCAGAAAAATGGTAATTAGAGAGTAATTTCTAGTTTCTAATTTAATTTTTGTGTTTATATTCATAATTAAATCTACATCAATGCCTTGGAATAATACTGAATCATCATGTGTTTTTTAATGTACATAGTCACAAATTTCTCTTTCTGTTGGTTCATTGTTAGTGTATAGGAAAGCCGCAGATTTCTGTGTGTTAATTTTGTATCCTGCAACTTTGCTGTATTCCAATATCAGTTCTAGTAGTTTTGGGGTGGAGTCTTTAGGGTTTTTTATGTACAGTATCATGTCATCTGCAAATAGTGACAGTTTAACTTCTTCTTTACCAATATGGATTCCTTGTATTTCTTTGTTTTGTCTGATTGCCCTGGCTAGGACCTCCAGTACTATGTCAAATAACAGTGGGGAGAGTGGGGATCCCTGTCTAGTTCCTGATCTCAGAGGAAAAGCTTTCAGCTTCTCACTCTTCAATATAATGTTGGCTGTGGGTTTATCATAGATGGCCTTTATTATATTGAGATACTTGCCCTCTATTCCCATTTTGCTGAGAGTTTTTATCATGAATGGATGTTGAGCTTTGTCAAATGCTTTTTCGGCATCTATGGAGATGATCATGTGGTTTTTGTCTTTCTTTTTGTTGATGTGGTGGATGATGTTGATGGACTTTCGAATGTTGTACCATCCTTGCATCCCTGGGATGAATTCCACTTGGTCATGGTGTACGATCCTTTTGATGTATTTTGAATTCGGTTTGCTAATATTTTGTTGAGTATTTTTGCATGTATATTCATCAGGGATATTGGTCTGCAGTTTTCTTTTTTTGTTGGGGTCTCTGCCTGGTTTTGGTATTAGGGTGATGTTAGCTTCATAGAATGAGTTTGCGAGTATTCCCACCTCTTCTATTTTTTGGAAAACTTTAAGGAGAATGGGTATTATGTCTTCCCTGTATGTCTGATAAAATTCCAAGATGAATCCATCTGGCCCGGGGTTTTTGTTCTTTGGTAGTTTTTTGATTACCACTTCAATTTCGTTGCTGGTAATTGGTCTGTTTAGATTTTCTGTTTCTTTCTGGGTCAGTCTTGGAAGGTTGTATTTTTCTAGGAAGTCGTCCATTTCTCCTAGGTTTCCCAGCTTGTTAGCTCATAGGGTTTTATAGTACTCTCTAATAATTCTTTGTATTTCTGTGGGGTCCTTCGTGATTTTTCCTTTCTCATTACTGATACTTTTGAATTGTGTTGAGTCTATTTTCCTCCTAATAAGTCTGGCTAGAGGCTTTTCTATTTTGTTTATTTTCTCAAAGCAACAGCTCGTGGTTTCATTGATTTTTGCTATTGTTTTATTCTTCTCAATTTTATTTATTTCTTCTCTGATCTTTATTATGTCCCTCCTTCTGCTGACCTTAGGCCTCACTTGTTCTCCTTTTTCCAATTTCAATAATTGTGACGTTAGACCATTTATTTGGGATTGTTCTTCCTTTTTTAAATATGCCTGGATTGCTATATACTTTCCTCTTAAGACTGCTTTTGCTGTGTCCCACAGTAGTTGGGGCTTATTGTTGTTGTTGTCATTTCTTTCCATATATTGCTGGATATCCATATTGATTTGGTCATTGATCCATTGATTATTTCGGAGCATGTTGTTAAGACTCCATGTGTTTGTGAGCCTTTTTGCTTTCTTTGTACAATTTATTTCTAGTTTTATGCCGTTGTGGTCTGAAAAGTTGGTTGGTAGGATTTCAATCCTTTGGAATTTACTGAGGCTCTTTTTGTGGCCTAGTACATGATCTATTCTGGAGAATGTTCCATGTGCACTGGAGGAGAATGTGTAACCAGTTGCTTTTGTGTGTAGAGTTCTGTAGATGTCTATTAGGTCCATCTGTTCTAGTGTGTTGTTCAGTGCCTCTGTTTCCTTACTTATTTTCTGTCTGGTGGATCTGTCCTTTGAGTGAATGGTGGTTTAAGTCTCCTATAATGAATGCATTGCAGTCTATTTCCTCCTTTAGTTCTGTTAGTATTTGTTTCACATATGCTGGTGCTCCTCTGTTGGGTGCATATATATTTATAATGGTTATATCGTCTTGTTGGACTGAGCCCTTTATCATTATGTGATGTCCTTCTTTATCTCTTGTTACTTTCTTTGTTTTGATGTCTATTTTGTCTGATACTAGTACTGCGACACCTGCTTTTATCTCCCTATTGTTTGCATGAAATATCTTTTTCCATCTCTTCACTTTTAGTCTGTGCATGTCTTTAGGTTTGAGGTGAGTCTCTTGTATGCAGCATATACATGGGTCTTGTTTTTTTAATCCATTCAGTGACTCCATGTCTTTTGATTGGTGCATTCCGTCCATTTACATTAAGGGTGATTCTTGATAGGTATGTACTTATTGCCATTTCAGGCTTTATATTCATGGTTACCAAAGGTTCCAGGTTACTTTCCTTAGTATCTAAGAGTCTAACTTAACTCACTTAGTATGCTGTCACAAACACAATCTGAAGGTTCTTTTCTATTTCTACTCCTTTTTCTTCCTCCTTCATTCTTTATATATTATGTATAAATTCTGTACATTTTGTCTATCCCTTGATTCACTTTGGGGATAGTCCATTTAATTTTGCATTTGCCTGGCAATCAGCTTCTCCACCCTCCCTACCATGATTTTACTACCTCTGGTGACAGCTATCCTATCCTAGGAACACTTCCATCTATAGCAGTCCCTCCAAAATAGACTGTGGAGATGGTTTGTGTGAGGTAAACTCTCTGAGCTTTTGCTTATCTGGAAATTGTTTAATCCCTCCTTCAAATTTAAATGATAATGTTGCCAGATAAAATAATCTTTGTTCCAGGCCCTTCTGCTTCATGGCATTTAAAATATCATGCCGCTCCTTTCTGGCCTGTAAGGTTTCTTCTGAGAAGTCTGGTGTTAGTATGATGGGCTTTCCTTTGTATGTGATCTTATTTCTGCCTCTGGCTGCTTTTAACATTCTGTCCTAATCCTTAATCTTTCCCATTTTAATTACTATGTGTCTTGCTGTTGTCTTCCTTGTGTGCCTTGTGTTAGGGGATCTGTGGATCTCCGTGGCCTGACAGAATATGTCCTTCCTCAGATTGGGGAAGTTTCCAGCAACTACCTCCTCAAAGACACTTTCTATCCCTTTCTCTCTCTTCTTCTTCTTCTGGCATCCCTATAATGTGAATATTGTTCCACTTGGATTGGTTATACAGTTCTCTCAATATTCTTTCATTTTTAGAGGTCTTTTTTTCTCTCTGTGCCTCAGCTTCTTTGTATTCCTCTTCTCTAGTTTCTATTTCATTTATTTTCACCTCCACCATATCCAACCTGCTTTTGATACCCTCTATCATGTTCCTTAATGATTGAATCTCTGACCTGAATTCATTCCTGAGTTCTTGGATGTCTTTTCATACCTCCATTAGGA
The DNA here is from genome assembly GCF_040802235.1 of Manis javanica. Lineage (NCBI taxonomy): Eukaryota > Metazoa > Chordata > Mammalia > Pholidota > Manidae > Manis > Manis javanica. Next base: position 70,510,207 of record NC_133169.1, on the reverse strand, counting down.
TGTTGATTATTTTTATTTTGGACTCTCTTTCAGGGAGACTCATGAGGTCCATATCATTTAAATCTTTCTCAGGAGTTGTATTAACAATTTTACTCTGAACAAGGTTCTTTTGGCATTTCATGTTTGTATATGGCGCCCTCTAGTGTCCAGAAGCTCTATTCTGGAGCTGCTGAGCCCCTGAGGCAATGTCAGGCATTGCAGGGGAGCTGTATTGGTGCCTGGGGCTAGGAAAGAACTGTTCCCCACCTCCTGGCTCCTGTGCCTTTCTCCTCTGCCTGTGCCACTGGGCTGGTCACACAGGTAGAAATTTTTGTTCCGGAGCAGCCCGATATTTATCCCTGCTTTCCACAAGCAGCTGGAATCCCAGTGTCTCCAGGAACTCTGCCTGTATTAGCTTTCTAACCCAGTAGTCATGCGAGTCTCATGAAAGCACCATGAAATGTAGGTTTGTGCTCCCAGAGCAGATCTCCAGAGCTAGATATTCAGCAGTCCCAAGCCTTCACTCCCTCCCTGCTCTGTTTGTCTTCCTCCCACAGGTGAGCTAGGGTGGGGGAGGGGCTGGAGTCCCATGGAGCCACAGCTCTGGAATGTTACCCCATTCACTGAGGTCTGCTCTTTTCTCCAGGTGTGTGCAGTCTGACATCATCCTGTTTACTGTTGCTCTCTCAGGATTAGTTGCACCAACTTAATTTTCTAATTGTATCCTGAATTAGGAGGAAGCCTCTGTCTCTCTTCTCACACTGACATCTTTCTTATTATTCTTCTTGATATATATTTGAATATGCTTGACTAATATTTTATTGAGGATTTTTTATCTATGTTCATCAGTGACATGGGTTTTTTGTTTTATTTTTGCAGTGTGTGTTTTTTTGGAATAATGCTGCCCTCATACAATAAGATTGCAAAATACTCCCTCCTCTTTTATGTTTTGCAATACTTTTTAAAAGCTTAGTATTATGTTTTCTTTACATATTTGGTAGAAATCAGCTGTGAAGTTGTCTGGTTTTGGAATCTTTTCTCTTGGGAATTTTTTTATTACAAATTCAATTTCGTTTCTGGTTCAGATTTTCTTTTTTCTGGATCAGTCTTGGAGGCGTACTCTTCTAGGAACTTTTCTATTTCTTCTAGATTTTCCAATGTATGGGCATATGATTATTCATAGAATTATCTAAACTTCATATTTGTGTGAAATTAGCTGTAACTTGACATATTATGTTGAATATTTTTAGTTTTATTTTATTTTATGTTTTCTGGCATAATATCAGGGGTATATGTAGAATGTTTCATGTGCTCCTTGGAAAATTTAAATTATTTAAATTTTTAATGAAAAACATTTTCTTGTTTGAGGGTATTGTCAACATGTCTTTTATGTCAGGTTAGTTTGTCATGCTATTCAAAATATGCACTTACCAATGTCCTCTCATTGATATTCCTCATGTTCTTTAAGAGATGTTAGCTGAAAAGTATATCAGCCTGGTGGTTATTAAAACAATGGTCATCCCTGAGGCCATCCCAGAGGAAAACTGTGGCTTAACAAAACACAATACACATCCTTACAGGACAAGGTTCTTACTGACCAACTCGACACCCACACATGAAATAGGAACACAGTCCACAATGTCTATCTCTTTCTCTCATTGGTTGGAGTATTGTGGGATGGTAGCCTTTCTGTGGAATATCAGAATTCACCCAAACTTGGAAGTATCTTTACTCCTCAGACTTGCTCCCAAATGTTGCCAATGTTATTCTGGAGATCTGATATAGGTTTTTTCTAAAAAGATATTTCTAGATCAATCGTTTTGGTAATGGACTAATTCCATGACTGTCCATCTTCTATGACATCACTTTATTTTCTTATAGTTTTACAGATATTATTTTTTCCTGGAACATTTTTATTTTTGCTGTATACTGTGAAAATGTCATTCCTGTATCTTCTTATATTGTTTAAATGAAAGTGTGCAATCAAACTTATTCTTTGTCCTTTATATGTTTTTTCTCCAGCTGATTTTCAGTTTTACTCTGTACAACTAGGAGTCATTTTACCATGATGTGTCTTTGTGAAGATTTCTTCATGTTTGTTTCACTTATAATACATTTATCTCAGACATGGTGGTTTATACTTAACATCAAATTTGTAAAATTTTGGCCATTTTTTTAAACATATTTCTTCCCCTTTTTCTTACTCTTCTCCCTTGTGGATACTGTTTATATGTAAAATGGGCTAATTCTAGTTGATTTTTTACATTTTAAAAACTCTTGTGTGTTCTATTCCCAATAGTTTCTTTAACTGTAATTTCAGTTCCATTCTTCTCTTCTGCAATGCCTAAAATGCCATTGTTCACAAATATATTTTAACTCTAAAATTCTGATGGATAAATAGGATCTGGGTCTTCTAAAATTTAAACTAAACTACAGACCTCATGGGCAGTTTCTTTGTTTTTCCTTCTTTTCTTTTCTTTTTTTTTTTCTTATTTCAATCCAGCATCCAGTTATGAGACAGAAACATGGCATTCAATACACTATATTACATGTTATTTTGTGATCATGTTACCTATTGTCCCAACATCTGTGACCAATTCTCAGTCTTCCCTATGTTTCATGACCATTATTTCATTTTTTTGGAATATAGTGGTCAGTGATTTTACAGGATGCTTCTCATTTTGTGTCTGATGCTTTCTCATGATTAGATTTGAGCTATAAATTTTGGGAAGACAAACACAGATATGAAGGTCCCTTCCACTCTATCACTATATATTAAGTTAATTAACACTGAATATGTTAATACTGATATTTTGTTAAGGTGTTCACTGGTGTCACCACCACCGTATACATATGCTAAGCAAAAGGACCAATGTATCTTAGCCCAGCAGCTGGCTATGGAAACAAGAGCAATGACATAGATCTGAGAAAAATGGCCAAGGATTGGAGCCTCCATGACAAAGAATCTTAAAACTTATCAGTAAAATTATAATGTACAATATTTGGCTTCATAAAAATGGGGATATTACTATTGATGGGATGAAAGTGGATGTTTGGATAAAATACAGAATATATGAACAAACTTTATGTGAGTACTTTCATTTCTCTGAATTTATTATGGACCCTAATATTTTGATTAATTGGGGAACACTTCTGTCTACTCTTGTATAAAAAAGAAAGCATGTATATCCAACATCCTTCATGTACCAACTGTATATGCCAAATGGGAATGTATAGAAATGCTGAAATGCCCCAAGATTGTTGTTTAGGAGTAGATAAATATACCTGGTGGATAAAAAGAGATTAACATTTTAATACATAACATGTTAGAAGCCCAGATTTTTTTGGAATTTTTTAGACTCCATATTCGACATCTGGGGATAATGCTACCTCTTATCCATAAAACTACCTAAGTACATCTTTAAATGGTTAAATAAGTAGTGGATAATCTGATTTGAAAATAGTGATCTTCCTCTAGATGCCCTGGGCCCCAAAGATCCTCACTCACATTTGATTTTGGAAGTGCCTATAACACATCCTTGTGCAGGACGGAACATGTGGAAAAGGCAGTGAGAAGCTTCTAACAGGGAGTACTTGAATTTAGACCATAGAATTTTCAGTGTAGAGATACCAGCTTGGTATTCTCCTTAATGACATTGTAGTCTGGCTGAAGGACCTACAGCAATGTTAAAAGCTAAGATAGCCCATGTATTTGGATGATACTGAGTTCCAGAGGAACTTCCACAGTAAAGTGGAAATGGATTATGCAAGAACATTCTACCAGGTTATGAAACCACCCACCTTATTCATAATCTGACATCTTTTTTCCAAGACTGACATTGGAACCACCTGAGGAACTTCTGAATCCTGTAGTCCCATGGGCAGTCCTATGAACAAATAAATTTTGAACAAAAAAGAGCTGCCTGGTTTATGGTTTGTCATTGCAACATGAACAGACAGCATCCTACTGGGGAACCATCCACGGTGATAGAAAAGGAAAATCACATCAGCCTGGTGGGCTGAATTACATGTTGTTTCTTCTTATCCCTGGGCTGTTACTGCTTCATGGCCAGTGATTAAAGGCCTGTCAAAAATAATATATATTTTGAGCAATGGAATACTTGTTTGTTTAAGCAAAACCCTTGTTGACTATGTATCTTGAAAATTACCATAGGAATTCAAGGCATCAGAAGACCCCTTCACAGCATTGGAAGTTGAGTGGAATTGAAAACAGGGCATCCTGATGCTCTCATGGAGGTGTCCACTGAGCTCATGAAACGACAGGAAATGGAAGAGCAGCTGTGATGGAGAGATAGTCTGATATTTTCCTTCCATCTTCTAATCACCATGTCATATCTCTCACATAGCTGGAAGTTTGGAATGATGCATGTACACACAAGAGACTTCAAATGGGTACCGACAGGAATAAAAATAAACTCCCGAATGGGCTTGCATACACAGTTGAGGAAGCAACTGTTTACGAAAATCCTGAAATGGAATATATTGGGATAGTTATCACATCAAATGAATATACTATCTTGTATATCATTTTCAGAGTAATGGCTTCCTAGACAATTGGAATGAGCAACGGAAATATTTGTTGACAGAAACTGTGAAGACACAGGCATGAAATGCTGTCTTATAACTTTCATAGATCTGAGAATCACACCCAGTAAGAAGAAGACTAATGGAAGGTCCCCTAAATAGATTCCTCTCCTTTTTTAGGACTTGTGGGGAGGAGGGAGGAGAAGATGCTGCTATGACTGTACAGTTCTTCAGCACATGACTTCAGCTTTATTTTTGTTCAAGATCACCTCAGCCCTTTATTTCAACCAGGTTTTGTTGCCCCAGGCCAACACTACATCAGTGGATGCTTGAAGAGAGGATGTTCTTTAGACAAGAAACCACAACTATACTCTAAAATTTTTTGGTTAGTATTTGTAAGGGCCTGATGGAGTGGATTATGCATTTGCCTCATCTGGAAACACTGGAGATATTTCCGGGGCAAGGAGACCACAGCAGGCCTTCTAAACACTGGGTGCTGCCATGATAAGGTCTGAAGTGGTCCACAGGCATCATCCATTCTCCTGAAATTGCCACAAGAAACTTCGGAGGACATTTCAGCCATAGGAATTTTTAATAATTGTTAATTCAATGTGCTTGTTAAATTGTTCAATAGTGAAAAGTACACTATATGCTTTTTATCATTTTTGCATTCTATACTCATTTACAATTGATAACTATGTACCACAAAGCCAGGTACTATTCTTAGTATATTTGTCTTGTTAATACCCCTCTTACTGGTGTCATGGTTATTAAAATATACAATTTAGAAGTTTCTCTCCTAGTATTTATTCAAGATTTTCCTACTCATTCTTCATGACAGTTTCAGAATCACCTTAATATTTTGTGCATTTTACTTTTTTCATTACAATCTTTGCATTAGCTACTCATCAGTGGCTCCTAGCATAGGTAATAACTTACATTGTCATATATAATAGCCATTTTCAGTTTTCATCCTGTGGCAGCGAATTTTCAAAATTATAGCAGTAACTTCACCACTTATAAGGATGAATTTGGGTCTGCACCAGACACTTTTGGTTAGTTTAATTCAGATATGAAAGTTGAACACACCTTCTAATTTTTTTAATTGAATTATTATTGATATATGATCTTATATTGGTTTCAAGTATAAAACACATTGGTTGAACAGTTACACATATTATTAAATCCTCATCCCCACTAATGTGGTTGCTATCTCTCAACATAGAAAGATGTTACATATCCACTGACTATATTCTTCATGTTGTATTACTATCCCTTTGATCAACTTACATTATAAATGAGATGTTTTTGTCCTCTTTTATCCCCCTTACCCTCCCAATCCATCCATGCCAATTGCTCCCCCATGGTAACCACTAGTCACTTCTCAGTGTTTCTGAGTCTGCTGTTGTTTATTCTGTTTTGCTTCGCTTAACAAAAGAAGTTAAGACATGGTATTTATTTGACTCTATTAACACATATTTTATAAACTTATTTATTTATTTACTACTATTGACCCATGAACCATTTGAGGATTTGTGCTTTCTCAAGTTTTATGAAACATGTTCAAATATCATCTCTAATAAATGGACTTTTGCTGATTTAATTAATCTCAGTGGGCTGACCAATATATCTGCAGAAATCACTGTATTGAAGAGCCTTGTGCATTTCAGGAAGGTGAAATTACTAGTCTCCCGGGGCTTCCCAGGCATACAAATAGAACATGGCCTTTCAGAGAGAGATCACCTGGTAAAACAGAAGAGCCCGATACACATCATCTCATGCAGCTTAGAGTGAAAGTCCTCTCATCTTCAAGAAAGGACTCTCTGATGTGCCTGATGAAGGAAATTAAAGAGTATGGTATGGGCGTTTACCGATGCAAGTCTTTGTGAGAAGTACTGATATGTGGGAGAGAGACCTCATGTCTCCGTCATCAGCATATCTGTGTTCACCCTTCATGCTCATTCCTTATTTGGACTCTATTTTGATTTTTATACTCCACTGGACAAAAAAGATTTTTTTAAGGTATATAGACAGTATTTACTATATTAGCTTTATTATATTTCTTATACCTTGATTATTTCATTTAATTAATTAATAAGCACTCTTCAAGGTAAAAGTTTAGTAAATGAGTTGTGTATATTTAATTCAGTAAATGAATTTAATTGTTCTCTAACCAATTTGTTTCCAGCATCATCTTATCCCTTTGCAATTGACTACAGGTTTCTGAAATATGTTAGCAGATACGGGCAACTTGACCATCTTCAGAGAATTCCTCCTGATGGACGTCTCAAACTCCCGAGAGCTCCAAATCTTGCAAGGTTTGATGTTCTTAGTGGTTTATCTGGGTGCCCTGGCTGGAAATTTACTGACATTTACCGTCATTGTTATAGATCCACATCTTCACTTCCCCATGTACGTATTTATGGGCAATTTATCCCTTATAGATTTTGGATACATCTCAGTTACTGTTCCCAAATCCATCACAAATTCTTTGATGGGTCATAAAGTGATTTCTCTTACAGCATGTGCTGCTCAGACTTTCCTATATATTTTCTTTGCATCTGCAGAGTTCTTCTTCCTTGTGGTCATGTCCTATGACCGCTATGTTGCCATCTGCCACCCTCTGCACTATGCGTCCACTGTGAGCCCCCGTTTCTGCACACAGGCATCATGTGGCTCATGGGCCAGTGGGCTGGTCTATTCTGCTGTCCACACAGGGACCATGTTCAGTCATCCCTTCACTGAGTCCAATGTGATTCACCAGTTTTTCTGTGATGTACCTCAAATTATGAGTATTTCATCCCAGGCTGTGCAATTTTCTGAGTTTGTGGCCATTGCTGTCAGTGCCTGCATTGTATTACTTGGATTTGTTTTCTTATTTGCCTCATATGTTCACATCTTTTCAACTGTGCTGCACATGCATTCTGTGGAAGCCCAGAACAAAGCTTTGTCCACCTGCTCCCCCCAGATAGCTACAATTACTCTGTTTATAATTACAGGATTGTTTGCTTCCTTTGGCCCTGTTTCAAACTCACCAAGCATTCCAAGCCTCCTCACAGCTATGTTCTACTCCATGGTGTCCCCCTTAGTCAACCCCATCATCTTTAGCCTGAGGAACAGGAAGATTAAGTCTGCTGTGCATAGAATGTTAAAGAAAGCTTTCCGGTTCCATAGAAGAGATTTTATTTCTTAACAAGAAATTAATGTTATTCTAATCAATATAGGAAAATATGTATAAAAATATTAACTTTAATTTTATACTTACATAGTAGTGTGGTCATTTCATAAAAGAGAGGTGGATGTATTAATAAATTTGAAGTAAATCATGTGAACAAAATACCTGTTTGAATAAAATGAGCTAGTATTTCTTGTAGCACTGTCTTTAAACACTAATTGTTATGCAGTATGTAGTGGTATTTTATGTAGTTTCATTCCAGTGATTTTGCAAGTGAATAAAGATCTAAAATGATAAATTTATTTCCCCACATGAACACTGATTTTTTGTAAAGATGAGATGAAAAATCAGTTCTGTTTTTCTGTAAGATAATCCATACCTGTAATTTTTCACCTTATCCATTAATTTCAGTGTATTTTCACATTCCATGGATGAACATAGAGGATGTAATTTTATTAGATACCTATCGAAAATAATACTTGTATCTGTTAATATGCCCATCATATGCATAAACATGCATCACATAAATCCTTTTTCAGATTGTTCAACTCTCATAGACTTAGCAAAGTGAAAGTTGATAATTAGTATGCATACTAGGAAACCCTAAATAGCTCCTTATAGACATATAAAACAAAGCATCATAAAATAGTATTTACCATGAAAACATATCATTGTGATAGTGTTTTAATTAATGCTTAGAAGATGTATTAATCATTTATAAGACAAAGAATAAAAACGTGGAGATAAGTTAGTTGAAGTCAGTTATTGACCTTCTTGCACATGGAAACTTGTTTCATGTGATGGGGTGAGACACAGGGAAATACAAATTTGGGGCCAGGAGAAGCTACTCATTATGGTAGGTAGGAGAGAAAATACAGCTTAACACACATTGCATGATTCCTATCAGAGAAAAAATATTTATTGTTCTCTGTAACCTCAAGAAGATTTGGAGAAATTATATGCATAATTCCTATTTCAGTGTTTAGTTAAACATTTTTATTCCAGCAGAGGGGAGGAACTTATATGTATAAAAACACATACGATATCCATGATTTCCAGATATACAGTAACCTTGATCTAGCCTAAAATTAAATCTTAAATTAAACAAGCTATGGCATGTCATGATCTACAGCCCTAACTGAACAAACTGAAGGGGAGAACTCCCTCCAGTTTAGTTGTTAGATAAGTCAGAATTCATACTAAATATGGCCATCTGTTTTTGTTGTGTGATACATTCATTCTAATAAATATTACTAAAAATAAATCTCATGTCTGTTTTTTTTAACCCAAAGCGATTGTTCAAGTTGCTGAGTATAATTGTTTAACTTATTCTTCCTACAGCATTGCACCTCATAGGAATCACCACATTTCATTTATTCATACCCTAACCAGTGAATATCTACATTATTCCAACTCACCTACACTAAAGGATTTTGTTAAAAAAGATCTCCTCCTATTGCTACTCCATTCGTATTCCACTATATGATTATTACTGCACATCCTTAGAAAATTGAAAACCCAGTTTCCCAATTGTTGTCATTTGTGTTAATAAAGTTTCATCTCAGGTGTATTTCAGAATATTTGAGAATTAGAATTTCTTATAAATGATGTACATATTGTACTTAAAAATATGTAAGGGAGTTATTTTATAAATATGTAAAGCTAGTTTCATGCCCATTTTCATTGAATTATTGAATTTCTGATCATATCACTGTGATTTGAAAATGTTGATTTGTTAATAATATATATATTCCTTTCTCACTTTGAATAAAGAGAAGCAATTCCTATATTTACATTTTCATTTAAGTGGTGGTGTCTTCTCTTTGAAGAAAAAACTTTTATTACCATCAAACTATTTTATCTGAATTTTCTGGGTTTTAATATTATTAGAGAAATTGTTTTTAACCCAAGAGCATAAACATAACTAATTTTTTATTTTTGCTTTGATTGTACTGTTTACAGTTTGATTTTAATTATTCAAACTCCAGCATTTTAGAGCAGAAACAATGCAGGTGATTATATAAGTGATTTATGTCCCTAGGATGATACAGTCTTATTTGTCACTATCTACAAATCCACTTTTCTTTTGATTTTGGAAAATCCTTAATTAAAATATAAATTTACCTTGAATGCATACACTTATTTATGAACATTTTAATTTCATTTTATATATTTACTTCTCCATCAAAATATTAGTCTGGCTGCCTAGAGCTACTGAAGAAACATTAATTTTATTTATATACTTGTTCTTTTTAAAGTTGAGTAATACCAGGAATACTCTGGGAAAACTGATTTTACAAATACGAGGCAACATAGTCTTTTTTCAGATAATACTTAAGAATGGAATTCATACATATTAATTGTAAAATTGAACTATAGAAAGAAATGATATATTTTAATGGTTCTCCGTAAAGAAGATCCAAATTTCTGGAAAATAATTGCACATTTGTATATATTTATCTAACTTGATTTCTTTCTAATTTTAAACGTACACTTGAGCACTTTCATTCAATACACTGAGTTTGGTACAGAGCTAATAGAATCCATTTCTGCATAGTGAAAAATGCATTGTTATATCAAACCTTCCCTCTCCTAAGATGTACCTACTATATGCTTAGCAATTTAGAGTTGGAGAAAGGAACATGATCAGCTTCTCAACTTTTCATTATTCTAAATGTTGTCTATTTACTAGCTTCTGTTTAGTCATTAACAGACTTAGAGCAGAAGAAGATAACAGGTAAAGAAAGATAAAGAAAATTCTAGATGGCTATTTCACTGGTAATTGTCGTTGATGCTCTATGTGTATTATCAATACACATTTAAGACCTTTTTCCAATGGTACACTATTTATTCACATACACTAACATACACTTTTATCAGGTTTATTGAGTGATAACTGAAAACCATGATGTGGAATAAACCAAACTGTCCATTGAGAGATGAATAGATAAAGAAGAGTGCCATGTGTATAAAATAGAATATTATTCAGCCATAAAAAGAAAGAAATCTTGCCATTTGTGACATCATGGAAATATCTAGAGGATATTATGCAAGCCAGGGACAGAAAGACAAATACCATATGATTTTATTTACTTGTTGAAATGAAAATAAAAACAATACAAAATGAGCAAAGTAGCAGTACACTCATAAACACTGCATAGTGACTAGTGGTTACCATGGGGGAGGCGTTGGGATGGGGGTTGGAGAGGTTGAAGGAGATAAAGGGGAATAAAAATTCTTACCCATAATATAATTTGGTGAATCAGACATCTTGTGGATGGTAGTAAAGCATGGAGAATACATCTAATGATTCTATAACATGTTCCTATATGGGAAGATCATAACTGCACTGGTCGGGGTGAGAATTTAATAATATAGGTAACTGTTGAACCACCATATTGTATACTTGGAACCAATATAATATTGTATATCGATTATACTTCAGTTAACAAAAAGAAAAGTAACATTGTGTAAGTTTACAGTGCAAACCAAGAAAATTTAAAACCATATATGTGGTGAATGACAACTGCAATAATGTTGCTAAACACATTACCCCACATAATTACATATTTTTGTTGTGTGACATCTTTTAGAACTTACTCTCAACAACTTTCAATTATATAATGTAGTGTGGTTAATTAGATACAACATGCTGTAAATAAGATCCCCAGGACCTATCATTTCTTTACTAGTTGTATCAATTTTAATAATACCATAGAGCTGTGTAACCACTACCACAATCAAGATACAGAACATGTCCACCACTTTCCAAAATTTCCCTGTGCGCTTTCAGTAGAAAATTCCTTTCTCCCTCCTCACCTTTGCAACCACTCATCTCTTTCTTACCCTACAGGTTTGCTTTTTCCAGAATACTGTAAATATAATCATGAAGTATGTAATCTTTTCTTTAAATTAAACATGTTGTTGTGAATATTTGCCCTAATGGTAATGTCTTATAAAAATTATAGTGAAGGTGGGGCCAAGATGGTGGCATGAGTAAGACAGTGGGAATCTCCTCCCAAAAACATATATATTTTTGAAAAAACAACAAATACAACTAATCCTAAAAGAGTGACCAGAAGACACAGGACAACAGCCAGACTACATCCACACCTGCGAGAACCCAGCGCCTGGTGAAAGGGGTAAGATACAAGCCCCAGCCTGGCGAGACCTGAGCGCCCCTCACCACAGCTCCCGGTGGGAGGAGAGGACTCAGAGCAGTGAGGGAGAGTGAGCCCAGGACTGCTAAACACCCAGTCACAGCCATCTACACCAGAGTGCGGATATACAGTGCATGTGTGGGGTGCAGGAAACAAGGGAAGCAGGACAGTAGGACCTGTGAGCAGGTCCCAAAACCAGCAACCCTGTGACAAAGAAAAGCGAGTGCTTTTTGAAAGTCCTGAAGGGACATGGACCCCATAGCTGGACGGAAGCATCACAGGTCACAATCCAGCAGCTGGAAAATCCAGGGATCTCTGGGCGCACTAACCCCCTGGGCAACAGCTCTGAGAACCCTCACAGAGGTAAAGAGACAGATAGCCCCCCATCCATTACCCCTCCAAGACCCCACCATAGCAGAGCAGCAGCCTGAGGATGGCTATGCCTACAGCAAGGGAGCTTCCTCCATACTGGCCGGACAAGATACAAAGACCTGGTCTACATGCAATTGCCCAACAGAAGCCACTAGGTGTCGTAGTTGCCCAGTAAAGAAAGGCGAGGAGCTAAGTGGAAAGCTAAAAGATATGTCAATAGCACTCAACTGCACCTACCAAAATGAAAAGGCAAAAAAATTTCATCCAGACAAGACTAACCCAGACAGCTTCGGCATCTGCTACATCTTCCCCTGAGAAGGAACCTGGGGAGATAGATTTAACCAGTATCCCTGAAAAAGAATTCAAAACAAAAGTCATAACCATGCTGATGGACTTGCAGAGAAATATGCAAGAACTAAGGAAGGAGAATACAGAAATAAAACAAGTTCTGGAAGGAATTCAAAACAGAATGGACGAGATGCAAGAGACCATTAATGGACTAGAAAACAGAACAGGAACACAGAGAAGCTGATGCAGAGAGAGATAAAAGGATCTGCAGAAATGAAAGAATTCTAAGAGAGCTGAGTAACCAATAGAAACAGAACAATATCCACATTATAGGGGTACCAGAAGAAGAAAGACAAAAAGGGACAGAAAGTGTCTTTGAAGAAATAATTGCTGAAAACTTCAGCAATCTAAGGGAGGAAATGGCCTCTCAGACCACAGAGGTACACAGAACTCCCATGACAAGGGATCAAAGGAGGGCAACACCAAGACACAAAATAACTAAAATGGCAAAGATCAAAGACAAGGAGAAAGTATTAAAGGCAGCCAGAGCTACAAAGGAAAACCCATCATGCTATTATCAGACATCTCAACAGAAACCCTACAGGCCAGAAGAGAAGGGCATGGTATACTTAACACAATGAAACAGAAGGGCCTCAAAACAAGAATACTGTATCCAGCACGATTATCATATAAATATGAAGGAGGGATTAAACAATTCCCAGACAAGCAAAAATTGAGGGAATTTGCCTCCCACAAACCACCTCTATAGGGGATCTTACAGGGACTGCTCTAGATGGGAGCACTCCTAAAAAGAGCACAGAACAAAACACACAACATATGAAGAATGGAGGAGGAAGAATAAGAAGGGAAAGAAATAAAGAATCATCAGACCGTATTTATAATAGCTTATAAACGAGTTAAGTTAGACAGTAAGATAGTAAAGAAGATAACCTTGAACTTTTGGTAACAACAAACTTAAAGCCTGCAATGGCAATAAGTACATACCATTCAATAATCACCCCAAATATAAATGGACTAAATGCACCAATCAAAAGACACAGACTAATAGAATGGATAAAAAGCAAGACCCATCCATATGCTGCTTTCAAGAGATGCACCTCAAAAACAAAGACATGACAGACTTAAAGTCAAGGGATGGAAAAAATATTTCAGGCAAACAACAGAGAGAAAAAAGCAGGTGTTGCAATACTAGTATCAGACAAAATAGACTTGAAAATAAAGTAAGAAAAGATAAAGAAAGGTATCACATAGTGATAAAGGACTCAGTAGAACAAGAGGATATAACCATTACAAATATATATGCACCCAATACAGGAGCACCAACATATGTGAAACAAATACTAACAGAATTAAAGGAGGAAATAGAATGCAATGCATACATTCTGGGAGACTTCAATACACCACTCACTCCAAAAGACAGATCCACCAGACAGAAAATAAGTAAGGACACAGAGGCACTGAACAACACACTAGAACAGATGGACCTAATAGACATCTACAGAACTCTACATCCAAAAGCAACACGATACACATTCTTCTCAAGTGCACATGGAACATTCTCCAGAATAGACCACATACTAGGCCACAAAAAGAGCATCAGTAAATTCCAAGAGATTGAAATCCTACCAACCAACTTTTCAGACCACAAAGGCATAAAACTAGAAATAAATTGTACAAAGAAAGCAAAATGGCTTACAAAGACATGGAAGCTTAACAACACACTCATAAATAATCAATGGATCAATGACCAAATCAAAATGGAGATCCAGCAATATATGGAAACAAATGAAAACAACACACAATGCCCCAAGTACTCTGGGATACATCAAAAGCAGTCTTAACAGGAAAGTATATAGCAATCCAGGCATATTTAAAGAAGGAAGAACAATTCCAAATGAATGGTCTAATGTCACAATTATTGAAATTAGAAAATGAAGAACAAATGAGGCCTAAGGTGAGCAGAAGGAGGGACATAATAAAGAACAGAGAAGAAATAAATAAAATTGAGAAGAATAAAACAATAGCAAAAATCAATGAAACCAAGAGCTGATTCTTCGAGAAAATAAACAAAATAGGTAAGCCTCTAGCCAGAGTTATTAAGAGGAAAAGAGAGTCAATACAAATCAACAGAATGAGAAACGAGAAAGTAAAAATCACGACTGACAGAAAACCCACAGAAACACAAAGAATTATTAGAGAGTACTATAAAAACCTATATGCTAACAAGCTGGGAAACCTAGGAGAAATGGACAACTTCCTAGGAAAATACAATCTTGCAAGACTGACCCAGAAGAAACAGAATCTAAATAGATGAACTACCAGCAACGAAATTGAAGCAGTAATCAAAAAACTACCAAAGAACAAAACCCCTGGGCCAGATGGATGCACCTCGGAATTTTATCAGACATACAGAGAAGACATAATACCCATTCTCCTTAACGTTTTCCAAAAAATAGAAGAGGACGGAATACTCCCAAACTCATTCTATGATGCCAACTTCACCCTAATACCCAAACCATGCAAAGACCCCACCAAAAAAGAAAACTACAGACCAATATCCCTGATGAACGTAGATGCAAAAATACTCAACAAAATATTATCAAACCTAATTCTAAAATACATCAAAAGGATCGTACACCATGACCAAGTGGGATTCATCCCAGGGATGCAAGGATGGTACAACATTCGAAAATCCATCAACATCATCCACCACATTAACAAAAAGAAAGACAAAAACCACATGATCATCTCCATAGATGCTGTAAAAGCATTCGATAAAATTCAACATCCATTCATGATAAAAACTCTCAAAAAATGTGTATAGAGGGGAAATACCTCAATCTAATAAAGGCCATGTACGGTAAACCCACAGCAAACATCATACTGAACAGCGAGAAGCTGAAACCTTTTCATCTGCAATTGGGAGCCAGGCAGAGATGTACACTATCCCCAGTGTTATTCAACATAGTTCTGGAGGTACTAGCCACGACAATTAGACAAAACAAAGAAATACAAGGAATTCCAGATTGGTAAAGAAAAAGTTAAGCTGTCACTATTTGTAGATGACATGATAGTATGGAATGAAACTGGATCACTGTCTAACCCCATACAGAAAAGTAAATTCGAAATGGCTCAAAGACTTGAATGTAAGTCATGAAACCATAAAACTCTTAGAAAAAAACAGGCAAAAATCTCTTAGACATAAACATGGGTGACCTCTTCTTGAACATATCTCCCTGGACAAGGGAAACAAATGCAAAAATAAACAAATGAGACTATATCAAGCTGAAAAGCTTCTGTACAGCAAAGGACACCATCAATAGAACAAAAAGTTATCCTACAGTATTGGAGAATATATTTGTAAATGACAGATCCGACAAAGAGTTGACATCCAAAATATATAAAGAGCTCACACACCTCAGCAAACAAAGAGCAAATAACCCAATTAAAAAATGGGCAGAGGAGCTGAATAGACAGTTCTCTAAAGACGAAGTTCAGATGGCCAACAGACACATGAACAGATGCTCCACATCGCTTGTCATCAGATAAATGCAAATTAAAGCCACAATGAGATATCATCTCACACCAGTAAGGATGGCTACCATCCAAAAGACAAACAACAAAAAATGTTGGCACGGCTGTGGGGAAAGGGGATTCCTCCTACACTGCTGGTGGGAATGTAAATTTGTTCAACCATTGTGGAAAGCAGTATGGAGGTTCCTCAAAATGGTCAAAGTAGAAATACCATTTGACCCAGGAATTCCACTTGTAGGAATTTACCCCAAGAATGCAACACTCCAGTTTGAAAAAGACAGATGCACCCCTATTTTTATCACTGCACTATTTATAATAGCCAAGATATGGAAGCAACCTAAATGTCCATCAGTAGATGAATGGATATTGAACATGTGGTACATATGCACAATGGAATATTATTCAGCCATAAGAAAAAACAGATCCTACCATTCGCAACAGCATCGATGGAGCTAGAGGGTATTATGGTCAGTGAAATAAGCCATGCAGAAATAGACAAGTACCAAATGATTTCACTCATATGTGGAGCATAAGAACAAAAGAAGACTGAAGGAAAAAAACAGCAGAAGAAGCACAGAACCCAAGAATGGACTAAGAGTTGCCAAAGGGAAAGGGACTCGGGAGGACAGGTGGGAAGGGAAGGATAAGGGTGGGAATAAAAGAAAGGGGGCATTACCTTCAGCATGTATAGTGTGGGGAGGCACGGGGAGGGCTGTGCAACAAAGAGAAGACAAGTAGTGATTTTACAGCATCTTACTGTGTTGATGGACAGTGACTGTGAACAGGGATGTGGGAGGGACTTGGTGAAGGGGGGATCCTAGTAAACTTAATGTCCTTCATGTAATTGTAGATTAATGATACCAAATTAAAATTTTTTAAAAAATTTAAAAAAATGTATAGTGAAATATCAGAAGCAGGATTAACTTTGATGCAGTCAAGGTACACAACATTTCCATCATGGGAAATAATCCTCTTGTTGCCCTTTTATAGCCATGCCTACTTCCCTCCCTCTCAAGCCCTTAATCCTCACCCCTCGGCATCTTCTAATTTGGTGTTTGTTTCTCATTTTGTCATTTCAAGATTGTTCTATAAATAGAATCATACAGTGTCTGTGTAGTACTTTGGGACTGGCTTCCTCTTTTCTTTTTATTTATGGTATCATTGATATACAATCTTATGAAAGTTTCTCATAAGCAACATTGTGGTATCAACATTCACCCATATTATAAAGTTGCCCCACACCCCACTGCAATAACTGTCCATCAGCATACTAAGATATAATAGAGTCATTACTTGTCTTCTTCCTGCTATACTGCTTCCCTGTGACCTACTTATATTATGTGTGCAAATTATAATGCTCCTTAATCGTTTTTCCTTCCCTGCTTGACAACCCATCCAAAACCCTTTCCTTTGGTAACTGCTAGTCACTTCTTAGAGTCTGTGAGTCTGCTGCTGTTTTGTTCCTTCAGTTTTGCTTTGATGTTACACTCCACAAATGAGTGAAATTATTTAGTACTTGTCTTTATCCAACTGGCTTACTTCACTGAGCAGAGTACCCTCTAGCTCCATCCATGTTGTTGCAAATGGTAGGATTTGTTTTTCTCTTATGGCTGTATAGTATTCCATGGTGTATATGTACTGCATCTACTGATGGACACTTAGGTTACTTCCATATCTTGCCTACTATAAAAAGTGCTGTGATAGACAATGGGGACCATATATCTTTTGAATCAGGGATGTTGTTTCCTTTGGGTAAATTCCTAGGAGTGGAAGTCCTGGGTCAAATGGTATTCCCATTTTTAGTTTTTTAAGGAAACTTCTATTGCTTTCCACAATGATTGAACTAACTTACATTCTCACCAACAGTGTTAGGAGTGTTCCCCTTTCTCCACATCCTTGCCAGCATTTATTGTTTCTTGTCTTTTGGATGATGGCCATCGTAACTGGTGTGAGGTGATATCTCATTGTGGTTTTAATTGGCATTTCTCTGATGATTAGTGATGTGGAGCTTCTTTTCATGTGCCTCTTGGCCTTCTGAATTTCTTCTTTGGGGAAGTGTCTGTTCAGATACTCTGAACATTTTTTAATCAGATTATTTTTTTTGAATGTTGAGGGAAGGGAGCTCTTTATATATTTTGGATGTCAACCCCTTATCAGATATGTCATTTATGAAAATATTCTCCCATACTCTAGGATGCCTTTTTGTCCTGCTGATGGTGTCCTTTGCTGTACAGAAGACTTTCAGTTTGCTGTAGTCCCACTTGTTCATCTTTCTTTTATTTCCCTTGTCCGGGGAGATATGTTCATGAAGAAGTTGTTCATCTTTATATTCAAGAGAGTTTTGCCTATGTTTTCTTCTAAGAGCTTTATGGTTTCATGACTTACATTCAGGTCTTTGATCCATTTCAAGTTTACTTGCTGTGTATGGAGTAACACAGCAATCCAGTTTCATTCTCTTGCAGGCAGTTGTCCAGTTTTACCAACACCAGTTGTTGAGGAGGCTGTCATTTCCTCATTGTATGTACATGGCTCATTTATATATATATTAATTGGCCATATATGTGTGGTTTTATATATGGGCTCTCTATTCTGTTCCATGTGTCTGTTCTTGTGCCAGTACCAAATTGTCTTGATTATTGTGTCTTTGCAGTAGAGCTTGAAGTTGAAGAGACTAATCTGCCCAGATTTATTCTTCTTTCACAGGATTGTTTAGGCTATTTGGGGTCTTTTGAAGTTCCATATGTATTTTAGAATTATTTGTTCCAGTTCATTGAAGAATGCTATCAGTATTTTGGTAGGGACTGCATTGAATCTGTAGGTTGTTTTACACAGGATGGCCATTTTGACAATATTAATTCTTCCTACCCAAGGGCAAGGGATGAATTTCCATTTATTAGTGTCCTCTTTAATTTATCTCAAGAGAGTCTTGTAATTTTCAGAGTAAAGTTCTTTTACTTGCTTGGTTAGGTTTATTTCTATGTATTTCATTCTTATTTTATTCTTATTTAATTCTTTTTGATGCAGGTGTGAATTTTTTCCTGATTTCTCTTTCTGCTAGTTCATTATTAGTGTATAGGAATGCAACAGATTTCTGTGCATTAAATTTGTATCCTGAAAATTTTCTGAATTCAGATATTGGTTCTGGTAGTTTTGGAGTGGAGTCTTTAGGGTTTTTATATACAATATCATGTCATGTGCCAACTGTGATAGTTTTACTCTTCTTTTAACAATCTGGATCCTTTTTATTTCTTTGTGTTGTCTGATATCCATGGCTAGGACCTCCAGTAATATGTTGAATAAAAGTGGGGAGAGTGGGCATCCCTATCTTGTTCCCAATCTTCAAGGAAAAGCTTTCAGCTTTTCACTGTTAAGTATGGTGTTTTCTGTGGGTTTGTCATATATGGCCTTTATTATGTTGAGGTTTCTGCCCTTTATACCCATTTTGTTGAGAGTTTTTATCATGTGTGTGTTGAATTTTGTCAAATGATTTTTCATTTTCTATGGAGATGATCATGTGATTTCTGTCCTTCTTTTTATTGATATGGTGGATGATGATGGATTTTTGAATGTTATAACTTCCTTGCATCCCTGGGATGAATCCCACTTGATTATGATGGATGATCCTCTTGATGTATTTTTGAATTTAGTTTGATAATATTTTGTTGAGTATTTTTGCATCTATGTTCATCAGGGATTTTGGTCTGTAGTTTTTTGTGGTGTCTTTGCCTTGTTCTTGTAATAGAGTGATGCTGGCTTCATACAATGAGTTTGGAAGTATTCCCTCCTCTTCTACTTTTTGGAAAACCTTAGGAGAATGGGTACATTGCCTTCTATAAGTGTCTGATGAAATTCAGTGATGAAGCCGTCAGATCCAGTGATTTTATTCTTGGGTAGTTTTCTGATTACTAATTAAATTTCACTGCTGGTAGTTGGTCTCTTCAGATTTTCCGCTTCTTCCTGAGTCAGTCTGGAAGATTGTTGCTAGAAAGTTGTCCATTTCTTCTAGGTTACCTAGTTTGTTAGCAAATAATTTTTTCATAGTATTCTCTAATAATTCTTTGTATTTAAGTGGTGTCGTGGTGATTTTTCCTTTCTTATTTCTACTTCTGTTTCTGTGTTTAGAATCTCTTTTTCTCTTGATAAGTCTGACTAGGGGTTTACTATTTTGTATTTTCTCAAAGAACAGGCTCTTGGTTTCATTAATTTTTTCTATTGTTTTATTCATTTCAATATTATTTATTTCTTCTAATCTTTATTATGTGCCCTCTTCTACTGACTTTGGGCCTCAGTGGTTCTCTTTTTCCAGTTTCAATAATTGTTCATTTAAACTGTTCATTTGGGATGGTTTTTCCTGCTTTAAATAGGCTGGGATTGCTATATACTTTCCTCTCAACAAAATGGGTATAGAGGGCAAGTACCTAAATATAATAAAGGCCACTTCCTCTGCCTTCACTGCATCCCACAGAAGTTAGTGTGCTGCACTGTTGTTTTCATTTGTCTCCATACATTGCTTGATTTCTGTTTTAATTTGTCATTGACTCACTGATTATTCAGGAGCATGTTGTTAAGGCTCCATGTGTTTGTGAGCCTTCTTGTTTTCTTTGTACAAGTTATTTCTTGTTTCATACCTTTGTGATATGAGAAGTTGGTTGGTAGAATTTCAATCTTTTTGAATTTACTGAGGCTCTTTTTGTGGGCTAGTATGTGGTCTATTCTGGAAAATGTTCCATGTGCACTTGAGAAGAAAGTGAAACCTGCTGCTTTTGGGTGGAGTGTTCTATAGTTGTTTGTTAGGTCCATCTGTTCTAATGTGCTGTTCAGTGCCTCTGTGTCCTTACTTGTTTTCTGTCTGGATGATCTGTCCTTTGGAGTGAGTGGTATGTTGAATTCTCCTAAAATGAATGCATTGCATTCTATTTCCCCATTTAAATCTGTTAGTATTTGTTTTGCATATGTAGGTGCTCCTTTATTGGGTGAATAGGTATTTACAATGGTTATAGCCTCTTGTTGGACTGACTCCTTTATCATTATGTAATGAACTTCTGTGTTTCTTGTTACTTTCTTTGTTTTGAATTATATTTTCTCTGATACTTGTATTACCTACTTTGTGCACCTACTTTTTTCTCCATATTTTTGCATGAAATAGCTTTTCCCATCCCTTCACTTACAGTCTGTGTGTGCCTTTGGATTTGAAGTGAGTTTCTTGTAGGCAGCATATAGATGGGTCTTGCTTTGTATCCATTCTGTAATATGTCTTTTGATTGGTGCATTCAGTCCACTTACATTTAGGGTGATAACTGATAGATATGTACTTATTGTCATTGCAGTAATTGGTCTACTTCCTTTGCTGTGGTTTTATTTTGTCTGCTGACAGCTATTTAGCCTTAGGCACACTTCCATCTAGAGCAGTCCCTTAGGATACACTGTAGAGATGGTTTGTGGGAGGCAACTTCCCTCAACTTTTGCTTATCTTGGAATTGTTTAATCCCTCATTCAAATTTAAATGATAACCTTTCTGGGTAGAGTATTCTTGATTTGAGGCCCTTCTGCTTTATTGCATTGAATACATCGTGCCACTCCCTTCTGACATGTAACATATCTGCTGAGAAGTCTGATGATAGCCTGATGGGTTTTCCTTTTGTAGATGTTCTTTTTTCTCTCTCTGGCTGCTTTTACTACTCTGTCCTTGTCCTGGATCTTTGCCATTTTAATTATGATATGTCTTTTTGTTGTCCTCCTTGGATCCCTTGTGTTGGGAGATCTGTGGACTTCTATGGTGGCAGGCCTTTCTTGACCAATAACTTCCTCCTTGACACAGAGACAGCTGCACAAGTAAATCAGGTCACTTCCCTGGCCCAATTCCAGCAAACCCTCCAGAAACTGGAAGCAGCTCGAGAAGGGAAGGGAGTTGTCATTTTGAGCCAGGAGACTTAATTTTAGTTAAGACAGTACCCTGTAGTGGTTCTTCTCTCACCCCCATTTGGGAAGGACTGCTTACAGTAATTCCCCTCACTCCCACTGCAGCAAATGTGACAGGGCACAAGTCTCCAATCCATCACTCCTATTGAATGCCTTGGTGTTTGAAAAACCAAGCTGTCCTCTGCTCAAGGAGGACCCCCTGCCCCATTATTCCTGTATGTTTGTTGGAGATCTGAAGATCCTTTTTAAGTGGCAGATGCCTAAGATATGCACCTCATGACTCCAGAGTCCTGGGTCCTTTTCAGCATGACTGTGAGAATGGAACTTCTTGTTTTCCTATTGTTCAATGTTTTATGACCTCCTCCCAGTGGCCAGCAGTATCTCTGCCCCTGCTGGGTTTAAAGCACAAGCAATAGCCTTAAACCATACTTATTTCTATTATTGACACCCTCCTTATTGACTTCTCTCATGGCAGTGGTTTATCCTCTGACTCTAGTAGTTAACAAAATTGCTACTCTAACTAATAACTGGATCTGCCCCTGGAGAGAGCATTCAGTGAGTGATACAGATCTCCTCAGCATTCTGATATCACTAGAAACAATTGCTAATATCATAACACAATATTGGGTTTTTTCTTATACACACTACACCACCACCAAAAACGATGGACTAGGTAGAGGCCTTTGGTCCCTTGACTCACAGTGGGTTACTCCATTACTAGTTAAGCGAGTAGGCAAAGTCCAGCACCTTGCTGCCAAAACCAGTCTGTGCTTCTCTGATTCATGGGGCATGGGTCTTCTATTTCTATAACACCACTTTATGTATAATCATACCTTTCCTGAGTGGAAGCCACAATTCCGGGGGAATTCCACTGAAGAGGAAGAAGAAGAGGACTTTGATGTCTATAGCCTTCCTACACCATCATGCGAGACCCATGTTTGCAAAGTAAATCTCTGGCCTTTGGTTATAGTGGAGCAATAATAAATTTAATGCCAACAATCATTATGATAATGAGGTTTGGGCCATAGCCAACAATTCAATGGGGCAAGTGACTCTTGGCCCTGGAACTAAAACAAAGACAGTCCTCAACATCTCCTCTGACAACCCTGAGACTTACCCTCCTTTTTATGTCATTCATCTCATTTTTGGAAGCCTTCAGGTTCAGATTCCTCATACTCATAATGAATCCCTCACGACTTCTCTCCCTTGTGTGCTCATAATTATTTCACAAGCTTACAACCCTCTAGTTTTGACTCATGAGGGCCATGGGTTTCCTCTATTTTGGCCAACTATAGTAGTCTCTCAACCTCAAACAAATGCTCTCAGCAACAAGGATGGTCCCCTGCAGTCTCACTGTCTGGAACTGGACTGTTTTTCTTTGTGGAACAAATGTGTGCTTGGCACTGCTGAAGACATGTAGAGGGTGCACAGCAATTGCAACTATACCTGATGTATTGACTCTTAACATACCTCCTTCCTCACCTCCAGGCAGCTGCCTGTCCCAGGTCCTTTCCTGGATGTGTCACTATGGCACCAGCCTAGGAGCCAGGTGCTCCTGACCCCTGATTTCATTGGGCCATCCACAAAT
Source organism: Manis javanica (assembly GCF_040802235.1). Lineage (NCBI taxonomy): Eukaryota > Metazoa > Chordata > Mammalia > Pholidota > Manidae > Manis > Manis javanica. The sequence continues at coordinate 70,486,626 of NC_133169.1, read as the reverse complement.
AGTGTAATATTAGAGATGAATGGCCTGGATACTTAATATTCCATGGCCTGTTTTGGTTTATACCCTGAGCTCGAAATGAGCATAAGAAACATCTCCCTAGTGAGGTAGGGCACCTGGAAAGTCATAGTAGGAGCCATAGAAACCCAGGAAAAAGCCTCAGACTCCTCAGCTCAGGTGGTTCTTTGATTAGGAGAGCCTTGGATATGCTCACGGCTGAGGCCAAGGGTACCTGCACTGTGCTCAGTGAGACCTGTTGTTTTTATGTTATCACCTCAGGACAATTAGAAGAGAATCTAGAGAGGATCAAGCAGCACATTGATCTCTTTAATGAGCTCACAGAAAGGGAAATGCAAAACTCCTGGCTGGGCCAGTTTGTCAAATCCATCATGGGTGGGTGCGGCCTTGATTGGCAGCCTTCATTCCCCTTCCTGGAGTGATATCATTTGCTCTCATATTTGGACCATATCTACTTAGTCTTCTAATTAAATCTGTCACCTCTTGTTTAGAGTCCAGATGGTGATGCAGATGGGAGCCCCCATGACAGTCATTCCACATTCACCAGGGGTCACTAGATAGGCCACTCAGAGACTGAACCCAGACTGCTGTTCCCCAGAAGTTGCCCATTGTCAGTAGGAAGCAGCCCAAGTGGTCTTTCCCCTTCTGCCTAGTGACAGTGAGGGGTACCTCTTCTGAGGTGCGGTTGAGGCAGGTGGGACTTAGGCAGATAAACCTCAAGGTCCTGGTAAGGTAAAGTCGCCGTCAAGGCTTCCCATTGAACAAGAGGCCTCACCCTGGACATCTGGGAAAATCAGCCAAAGAAAAAATGTTTTTTTCTCTTCCCTTTCATCCCAACTTGGCCATAGCAAAAGGTCCCAGCAATAACTCCCAGCCACCTGCATGCCTTCTGTGTTAATAAATCCCAGACAATGCAGCTCTAATGGCATCCCCTCTTGGTCCCTCCTGGTCAGTGGGAGTCTTACTCTTTCCTTTTTACTTTTCATTAAAAACTTTGCTAATTGCTCCATACTCTTGTCTGCTGACTTCATACCTCATAGCCTCCAAAACACGATCCTGGGAAAGCAGCATCTTCACTGGTAACAATTTCACATAAAACATGTCATTTAAAAATCATTGATATGCAGGAAAAGCTAATGACTAGATCTACCTCTACTACTGTAGGGATACTTGCATTTGATAGGACCGATTATACCTGCTTTGTTTTGTTAATTGAAGATTCATGTGTAATAACCATTTCTGATTTCAGTGTGTCTCAGGTAATGGTTTAATAAAAATAATATACCTTGGAGTATATTTGGGCTTGAATACATTTTCCTTAAGGAAATTTCCATTTTTAATATATTAAAGGAGATGTAATGCATTTAGAAATCAAGCATGGTTATCATATGTTTTCCTGTTGATCCTATAAGATACAGTTTCCTGTTAGTTAACCATGTTGGAATAAACACCTCATGATGTTCACATAATTTTTATTATGAGAGACTTTTTAATTTACCAAATAAATACTGAAAAATTATGTTTGCGTATTTTATTCTAGGAATGTGACACATACCAACTTACTGCAGAATCACAGTAACTCAGGGAAGTAGAATGTTTTGACCAGAGGTTTAAGGTGCATATTAAGAAAATTGCCAAATTGCACAAGTTTGCTGTGGAGACAAATCAAACTCAGGCCAGCACATTCCTGGATTCACTTTCTTTATTTCAGTAACATTTTTTGTGATCATTTTTATCCAGCCTTGTCCAAATATAATTGACACATGTGCATTTTAGGTCTAAAATGGGATGATTTGATGTGTGTACATGTTACAAAATGATTGTCACATCTATCACTTCACATAATAACAGCATTTTTATTGCAATGAGAAGATTTAAGATCTGCTCTTTAAGCAAGTTTCAAGAATACAATGCATAATTATTAGTTGTATTTACATGCTATATATTAGCTCTCCAGGATTTAGTCATCTTATAGGTACCTTTGACCACTTTCACTTACCTTCCACCCTTATTTTTATCTATAAAGCATTTGATTTTTATTTACATTCCACACATAAGTGAGCTAATGTATTATTTTTTTCTGTGTGATTCATTTCACAAAAATTTTTATACATGTCACAAATGACAAGATTTTTTTGGCTATATAATATATATTCTTTCCTTTTTACTTTTTAATTGAATTATTATTCACATACTATCATATTGGTTTTAAATATACACACAGTTCCACAAATAATTATATCCTCACCCAATGACTGGAGTTATAACCTATCAACTTATAAAGATGTTGCAGAATCATTGACAATATTTTCCATGCTATACTACCACCCCTGTGTGCATATGTGTACATAATATATATATATATATAACAACTTATTAGTCTATTCACATCTTGATGGACACTTTTGTTGTTTGCATGTCTCGCTGCTATAAATAGTGCTGCAATAGGCACAGAGGGCAGATAACTCTTTGACAAAGTGATTCCATTTCCTTCAGTTACCTACCCACCTAACCTGTCAAATAGGTCAGTGTTTAGTTGTTCCTAGCAGGCATTTGAAGAAGGGTCACAAATATACTTGTCAATGTCAAACAGAGAGTTCTGTATTATAATTTTGGTTATAAATATTTGTCTATCATGTGCATAGTAAAGACACTGGTCATTACCACAGGGTAGGGTGATGAAGGGATTGCTGAACTACGGGAAGGAAGAAAAGTAGTGAGATTGTTTGATATCCTGATCTGGATGATGGTGACATGACTATATCTATGTGTGTGTGTATATATATATATGTCAGAATTCCTTTAAATCTACCCAGGATTTTGCATTTTATTTTATGTACCGCACCACACACAAAAAAGAAAAACAAATAAATAAATAAATGTCTGTCCAGAGAAGTTGATCAGAGCTAACCTCAACTTAAAGGAAGGTGAATTAATCATTTTACATAAAACAACGTGCATATAGAACATTAGTATTTTCACATCCAATTTTGCACAACCAGGAATAAATGTAGTGATTTAGTAAAAATTATAGGCAGGTGTTATTCTCCACATAATGGTAACTTCATTCATTTAGTAAGCAGTGAAGAAGGATGGAAGAGTTGAACAATGACACAAGGCCTGGCCCAAGGCAGTGGGGCCATCTGAGCATCTCCAGCTCTCAGGACCAACCAGGGTTCACCCTTGTGATTTGTGCAGCCACCTGATCTCTTTCAACTGTTACAAAATAGACGAGTTAGGGAATTCCTGTAGGATGGTGCAGACATGGCCTCACTGTAATGTTGTACAAAACATAGATTGCTAAAAATGTGGATTTAATTACTGAGGCTACTTGTGAGAGTATCTATGTTGTTGTAGGTACTACTAGGAAAGGGGAAAATGTGTGAAATACACGTTAGAGAATGTACCCTGTTCTTAACAGTATTTATTTTACATGATTTCAAATGGACAAAGATGGATCATCAAGTACAAAACAAAACAATAGGCAGGTGCATTGGTTAAGTCACTCCTCAACTTTGCTCCATTGCAGTCTGATTCTATGGCACTTATTGTGGACACTTGTGGTTTTGCAATGAATCCTTCTGCTCTACTAATGAAAGTGATGATGCAGCTTTCTGGGACAATTCAGAATGAACTAGAAGCCCTTGCTCAAGAGTTCACAATACTCAGTGCACCCTTATTTTTTTAGACTTGTGGCTCTGAATAGCAAAAGCCAAAAAACTCACCCTCATCCATCTAATCCCACTAAATTTGGACTAAACTGTAAATGGGCTCCATCAATGACTAGAATATTCTTCCAGAAACATTGTTCTAAACACTTTCATACTGCAAGATTCAATGAAGGCTCATCAATCAAGGATCAACTATGAATCTTCATCCTGTCATGATTTTGCAACAACGTAAATTGTAAAACACTTCTCTGCCTCACTGATGTCCAATATGAAGCATGCACCCCTGTTAGAATTTAAGAAATGTATTATTTCCCCAGCACTCTCAAATATAGTTAAAATATTTTCTGTACTTCTTTAATCAGAACTCTTTCCAGATCTCCCTTCATATCCTTATTTCCCAGGCTGTATATGATGGGGTTCATGACTGGAGGCAACACAGTATAAGAAACAGACAAAAGGAGGTCCAGGATGGTCTGAGAGGGGGAGGGCGGCTTCAAGTAGGCCAAGGCAGCTGTGAAAGTGAACAGCGCCACAACCACCAGATGAGGGATGCATGTGGACAGGGTTTCGGACCTTCCCTCCTTGGAGGAGATCTGCAGGACAGCAGGAAATATGTTCACATAGGAATATGAAATGGACGTGAAACACATTATTGTCATAATTACACCTATTAATGACACTGTAGCTTCATATATGTTCATTTTGCGGTCTGAGATCACCATAAACCGAGGGATATCACAGAAGAAATGGTGAATTTTATTGGAACTGAAATTTGTTGAAAATGTCGCTGAAGCGTGGATGGCTCCATAAACCAATGCACTGACATATGAAGCCACCACCATCCGCCCACAAGCCCCCTTGTTCATGATGATCTCATAGTGCAGCGGGCGGCAGATGGCCACGTAGTGGTCATAGGACATCACTGTGAGGATAAGCAATTCAGCAGCAGCAAAACCTGCAAAGAACAGCACCTGGAAAGCACATCCAAGGAAGGATATTGTGTTTCTGTTCATCAGGGAGTTGAGCACAAATTTAGGAACAGTTACAGAAATGTAGCAGAGGTATATGAGTGACAGGTTCTTCAGTCAGAAGTACATGTGTGTGTGAAGCTGAGGATCCCAAGTAATAAGCATGATGATGAGTCCATTTCCTAACAGGGCTGCCAGATAGACCATGAGGAACAGGATGCCCTGTAGGGTTTGCATCCCCGGGTATTCAGACAATCCCAGAAGAAACTCAGTGACTCCTGTGTAGTTTGTCATCACATCCATAGTGTGTTCCCAAGTGTCACTGATGTAAATGAAGCACACATAAGTCACCAGGCAAAGGTGCCTCCATGTCCCAACTGCACACAAGGAAACAACAAACAAAAACATATAAAACTGCCTTTGGAGTGAATTAATGGTAACAAAGGCTAATTCATTCTAAAATGTATATTAACATTTTTGTGCAATGCAATTTGGCTGTTTTTAAATGACAGCAAATTGCATGTTTTTATGAAGGAAATGTGTGTCTCACAAAATTACTGCAATATAAAACGTGAATCATTAGGAACCTGCTGTAATCAGGGTGCACCTCTCCGTTATAATGCACTGTACAATTTTTATTTTAAAGCTGCAAACTCAAAACTTGCTTTATGTTCCTTGGTGCTTTCCCAGAACTATCTGTGTTCTCTGAATATATTCATATATTAATAGAAGGTTGAAGTGTTTATAGCTAATATTTCGAATGTTATTATATTCACAAGTAAAACTGCATATATTAGGATTTTCCATAGAGGGCTACTCAGTTTGGTACTGTAATGCTAAATGAGACAAAAATATATACCTCCCAACTGGAGGTGAAGAATAAACTACATGTATTCTTCATAGGTCTGTAGCTCCATGTTATTCATTATAATATAGGTAACAAAATGTGATAAAGATTTGTGGAAGGATAAAATGTACAGATATTACAGGCACATAGTAAGAAATCAGTAACATAGTGCAAAATTTGTTACACTTTCATACAATGAAAATGCTGGCTTATGGGCAGGTTTATACCACATAGTGGGTTTGTGATCTGTTGTGTTACACAGTGATTTTAAGTCACACCAAAGTCCTGGTATTGTGGATATTTCCTCTGCCAGCCACCTGCCAAATAAATGAAACCTTGGGCACACTTTTCCACCTTAAGGATGCTCATATGAAAAAAAAAAAGTAAATAGAGGCAGTTGCTCATATAGGACTTTGGAGCATTATGTCAGATCAAATGTAAGGACACTGGATTATTTCCTTTATTCCTTGCAGTGTATCAAGGATTTTATTCTAGGAGAACAAAAATGCAATGGCTCCATGCAATAAAACAATAGCAGGACTAGTATTTGCCCAGCTCCTGGGCAAACTCTGTGCTGGCTTTGGAATATGCAGAATGAAATGGACAAAAATTATGTAACCTATTAAAATACTTCCAGCACATATTAACTGTTAAGGTAATAGGTATGGGTACTGTGCAATTTGATGGTGGCAAAGGATAAATCACATAATTTACTGCCATTTCCTTTGATGGTGTTTATACACACATGCACGTTTGTTTAAAATTGTTGAATTAGTACATTGTGATTGTCATGTTTACCAAAATAAACCTGAAAATTCCATTGTTTTTCAAGGATGATTTTTTCATTGTATGTATGTAACACATCTTTTTTAACCTTTCATAATGAAAGGACATTTAGGTTGTGTCAGTATCCTGCTTATCGTGAATAATGCAGCTGACCGTGGGAATGAAGGGAAGACATTTGTAATAGAAATATTTCCCTAAAGATACTTTCCCCAACCCACAGCATTGCATTTCATGTTCATCCACTTTTTTTTTCTGATCAAGCTGACACAGTTTATTGTTTTCTCATCCACTTTTAATACACTAAATATTTTATTTATTTTCTATGACCACAAGTATAACAAAATATTTATTCATCGTTGTGTTTTCAAAAACCAGACAGAACCAGCCAAAAAATAGCTGGGTCATAGATATTTGTTTAATTAAAACACATGAATGAATAGATTTAAGTACATCAACAGAGCTATTTTTATTTTCTAGAATCATATCGTTTAAATTTCTTTATTATCAATATTTAGCTCTAAGCTTGCTTTCTTGTTTTATATCTTTAAGTAGATATGTCATCATAGATGGATTTATCATAATTTATGCAAAATGTATAAAATTACTGTATAATTTGATATCACATAACATAATTTATTAGCTTTTGAATAGATTTTCTTTACAGTTCACAATTAACTGTTTTCATTATCTGGGGTTTAACACTGTGTTGAGGTAAATTGGAACCTTCAAATGTACAAAATTCTAATTGATACTCTACGATGACAATGAACACTTGGCAGTGATCAGAACTGAATAAAATGTGAGAAATATTTTTCCATTTCTATAGACAATGGCACATCAAACTATGGGGAGTTTACTTACACAGTGGTTATGTGTCAGTCTGTGATGAGATGATGTTTTTTGAGAAGGTTCCTCTATTTCTCCACAGCTTTGTCACATTCATTTGTGGATTTGAAGCTGTTGTTCATTATACTGGCTTCACATTCTCAGCAAATAGTAGAAAAAAACATTATATTTGTACCAACCTTGAAACAGAAAGGACAACTATCAATCACAAGAGGATGGAGACTCTCAATCACAAGAGGATGGAGACTCTCAGCAGATCTGAGCAGTGAGTGGCCTCCTGGAATAAGATATGAACTGAGTGGCCTAACATTTCACATCTTTTCAAGGCCTGGCCCAGCCAGGACGTGATTAGAGACCAGAGTCCAGGAGTGACCTGGAAACTAAACGAGTTCAGCATGTTGATTAAGCCCATGGAAAACAGACATTATAACGTTAAATTTAGTGCAATAATTGAAGTGGTACTGGTGGCAGGTGGGTGACTCAGAAAGGGGAGAAAGTAATGAAAACTCATTTTAAGTGACATAAAGGCAAAGATTCTCACAGATACAATCCATCCTTAGAGCAGAGAACAATGCAGAACTGCCCCATGGAAACTTCACTGAACACATGGCTTCTGATAAGGCATTTTATGCAACACAAGCTAACAGCTGTAACTACCTCTGCTACAGTAGAGTTATTACCAATTTTAGGGGCACAACTTATGCCTTCTTTGAATGATTAAGTGAAGTTTTATATCTAATATCCTTTTCTGATTTCAATGTGTGTTGGGTAATATTTTAATAAAAATAATATACCTTGGAAATTACATATAGCTGAGCTAGAATTTATTTTCTGTAAGGAAATTTCTATTTTTAGTATACTTAAGAGACAGTGCAGTTAGATATCTAGGATGATTTTCATATGTTATACTACTGATTTTTTAATATACAATTTTCTATTTGTTAACCATATTGGAATAAACAACTCATGATTTTCATATAATTTTTATTATGACAGACATTTTAATTTATCATATAAATAGTGGAAGATTATGTTTGCTTATTTGATTCCAGGAATGTGACACATGCCAGCTTACTGTGGTATCATACTACCTCGTACAGGAAGAATATGTTTTCAACAGAAAGGTAAAGGTACAAGTCAAGAAAATTGCCCATTTGCACAAGTTCACTCTGGAGCCAAATCAAACTCAGGCCCTCCTGAATTCACTCATGTTGATTCAGGAACACATTTTGTGATCATTTTTATCCAGCCATACTCAAATATAACGGACACATATACATTAAGGTGTTAAATGTGATGATTTGATGAGTGTACATGTTACAAAATGATTACCACATGTGAGCTACCACATACAGCACTGCACATTGGAACCGCATTTTTATTGTAATGAGAGGGTTTGAAATCTACTCTTTTAGAAATTTTCAAGAATACAATGCATACACATTAACTGTTGTCATGCACTGTATATTAGATCTCCAGGATTTAGTGAACTTATACCTGGAATTCGGTACTTTGACCCCCTTCATCTAGCCTCCCACTCCCATTTCCAGCCCTAGCATGTACATTGTATGCCTAGTTGCTATGAAACATTTTATTTTTATTTATAGTTCACATGCAAGTGAACGAATATACTATTTATTTCTGTGTTTCTTATTTCACAAATCAGAATATCCCCCATGTTTACCCATGATGTCACAAATCACAACATTTCCTTCTTTATGGCTGTATCATATTCCACGGTGTGTGCTATATATTACAATGTCTTAGAACATAAATATGTTGATGGAAACTTCTGCTGTTAGCATGTTTTGCTGGTATAAATAGTTCTGCAATGAGCACAGAGGGCACACCTCTTGGACACAGTGACTTCATTTCCTTCAGATATGTACCCACCTCCACTGTCAAACAGGTCAGTGCAGAGATGTTCACAGTGGGATTCTGAAGGAGAGTCACCAATGTGTTTCTCAATTTCAACCAGAGAGATCTGCAGTATCATCTTGATTATGAATTTCAATCCATTAATTGGACAGAGAAGATACTGGTGGTTGCCACAGGTGAGGGTGATGAGGGGACTGATGAGCTAAGGGAAGGTAAAAAGAATTTGCTATCCCTTCACATCTTGACCTGGGGGATGGTAACCTGAGTGTATATCTGCATGTCTGAATTCATTTAACTCTTCTCTAGTATTTGTGCATTTTATTGTATGTACTTCACAAAATGTAAAAACAAGTCAATAAATATGTATTCTGTCCAGAGAAAGCCAATTTTTTTCAGAGCTAACGTATCTTTAAGAAAGATAAATTAATCATTTTACACGAAACAATATGCACATAGAATGTTTGAGTATTTTCATATGCTACTTTGTATAAACAGGAATAAATGCAGTTATTAGTAATGAGAGGCAGGTGTTATTCTCAATGTAACGGTAGCTTTATTCACATAGTAACTAGGACAGATGGATTGGAGAGCTGAAATGGCCTGGCTCTGGCAGTGGGGTCATCTGAGCATCTCCATATCTCAGGTTCAATCAGAGGCTCACCCTTGTGGTTTGTGCAGCCACCTGATCTCTATCAAGAGTTACAGAATAAACCAGTTAGGAAATTCCTGTAGGATGCTGCAGACATGGCCTCACTGCAATGTTGGACAAAACATAGATTGCTAAAAATGTGGCTTTTTATCACTGAAACTAGATGTGAGAGTTCCTATGTTGTTTTAGGTACTATTAGTAACAGGGAAAATGTGTGAAATGCACATGTGAGAGAATCCATCCTGTTCTTAACAATTTTTATTTTCTGCAGACAGAGAAGTTTCACCAACTACAAAATGAAACAATAGGCAGGTGCATTGGTTAAGTCACTCCTCAACTTTGCTCCATTGCAGTCTGATTCTATGGCACTTATTGTGGACACTTGTGGTTTTGCAATGAATCCTTCTGCTCTACTAATGAAAGTGATGATGGAGCTTTCTGGAACAATTCAGAACGAACTAGAGGCCCTTTGATCAAGAGTTCTCAATACTCAGTGCACCCTTATTTTTTTACACTCGTGGTTCTGAAGAGCAAAAGCCAAAAAACTCCACTAAATTTGGACTAAACTGTAAATGGGCTCCATCAATGACTAGAATATTCTTCCAGAAACATTGTTCTAAACACTTTCATACTGCAAGTTTCAATGAAGGCTCATCAATCAAGGATCAACTATGAATCTTCATCCTGTCATGATTTTGCAACAACGTAAATTGTAAAACACTTCTCTGCCTCACTGATGTCCAATATGAAGCATGCACCCCTGTTAGAATTTAAGAAATGTATTATTTCCCCAGCACTCTCAAATATAGTTAAAATATTTTCTGTACTTCTTTAATCAGAACTCTTTCCAGATCTCCCTTCATATCCTTATTTCCCAGGCTGTATATGATGGGGTTCATGACTGGAGGCAACACAGTATAAGAAACAGACAAAAGGAGGTCCAGGATGGTCTGAGAGGGGGAGGGCGGCTTCAAGTAGGCCAAGGCAGCTGTGAAAGTGAACAGCGCCACAACCACCAGATGAGGGATGCATGTGGACAGGGTTTCGGACCTTCCCTCCTTGGAGGAGATCTTCAGGACAGCAGAGAAGATGTTGACGTAGCAATATTAAATGGAGGTGAAGCACATTATTGTCATAATCACAGCTATTAATGTCACTGAAGCTTCATCTATGTTCATTTTGAAATTTGAGATCAAAATAATCTGAGAGATATGACAGAAGAATTGATGGATTTTATTGGAGCTGAAATTTGTTGAAAACGTCACTTAAGCATGCATGGGTCCATAAACCAGTGCTCTGACATATGAAGCCACCACCATCTGCCACAGGCCCCCTTGTCCATGATGGTCTCATAGTGCAGCAGGCAGCAGATGGCCACATAGTGGTCATAGAACAACACTGTGAGGATGGCAATTTCAGCATCACCAAAACATGCAAAGAACAGCACCTGAAAAACACACCCAGAAAGGATATTGTGTTCCTGTTCATCAAGGAGTTGAAAACAAATTTAGGAACAGTTACAGAAATGTAGCAGAGGTATATGAGTGAAAGTTTCTTCAGGAAGAAATACATTGGTGTGTGAAGCTGAGGGTCTGACATAATGACAATGATTATGAGTCCATTTCCTAACAGGGCTGCTAGGTTAGTCACTAGGAACAGGAATCCAATAAGGTTTTGCATCCTCAGGTCCTCAGAGAATCCCAGTAGGAGAAACTCAGTGACTCCTGTGTAGCTGATCATCACATCCATGGTGTGTTCCCAAGTGTCACTGCTATAAATGAAGCGTACATGAGCCACTGGGCAAAAGTGCCTCCATGTCACAACTACACAGAAAAAAACAGCTTTGGAAGTGAAATTACATGTATCAAAGGCCAATGAATCCTAAAATGCATTTTAACCATTTGATGGAATGTAGTATTGCTGTTTTTACAATGAGCACCAATAAATTTTTATGTAGGAGAAGGTGTCACTTACAAAATTAATGAAATATAAAAAGTGAACCAGTATGAATCTTCTGTAATCTGAGCCAGGGAAAAACCTCTCTATTATTTTACCTAACTGTATAAAATTTTATTTTATTTTGCATTTTTTGTGCTTAAAAATTAATTAAATGTCTTTAATGCACTTTTTCATTGGGAACATGACATTAAAACAATGCACCATTTTTCACAAAGATTTTCCTGTTATCAGTCATCTAGGGTGTTTTCTGATATTTTTCCAACACATTTAACAGTATGAGTCAAGGATACCCATTATCATGATTTACTAGGTAACTTAACATTTTAGAATGACATGAAGAAGTCAATCAGTAAAAGACAAAATCATCTCTCTTTTTTGGATAGATGATGATTGGAAACATATAAAATCAATGATAAATAATAAATATTGCATTAGAATGAATAAGAGAATCTATCAACGTTGTTGGTTACAAGATTGGCATTTTAAAAAAATAAGTGGTATACCTGTATACTAACAAAGCCAACTAGAATATTACATTTGTAAATTTAGTTTGAAACAAAATACCAAGAGGCATTTTAGAAAACCTTCATATGTTACCCTAAAATTCATATGGAAGCATATGCTTCATTTTCTATTATCATGGACTCCCTATCAATGCTATCATATAATAGACGTTATCTTCAGTGTCTTGCTATTTTAGCCTAATGTTATTTATTTTCTTAGATTCATCATAATATATATGGATTTTTAAAAATTTGAAACTCAATTCTTGTCCTCAGCTCCCTTTTTGCTTTTCCAGGGCTGCCTATGTTCTCCAAATATATTCCTATATAAACAAAAGATTGAAATATCCATAATTAGTATTTCAAATATTAAATATCCAATAAGGAAATAAGGGGTATATTAGAATTTTCCATAGAGGCTTGCCAAGGGTGATGATGGCAGCAGTGAAGGAGGCTGCCACCCATGTGCCTCTAAAGGTATTGATTAAACTACACATATTTCTTCACAGGTTCAGGCTCCATGGTATGTCTGTGACACTGAGAAGGTACTGTGATAAGCTACAAATATTTATTGACAGATACAATGTATTGAAATTATGTGCACTTAGTAAGAAATCAATAATATTTCATGCCATGAAAATGCTGGCATAAGGACTGGCTTATCCCACCTAGTGGGTGTGTGATTTACTGTGCCCAACACTGATTTCAATCTTTGGTGGAGAAAGAGTTCCTGGCGTTGTAGACATTGCCTCTGCCAGTCACCTGCCAAAGAAATGAAGCCTCGCGCAGACCTTCCCAACTTACGGATCTTCATCTGAAAAACAGGAGTAAACAGGTATCAAGAAGCTCTCTTGGAAAGTGAATCTGAGCCCATAATCTTTTTTTGTATAAATTCCCCCATTCTGTACCAATGGGCACAGTTTCCTCCACATCAGCTTAGGGAGTTTTATACTTTTATGGGGATTATGTGTCAGCCTACAATGCACTGAATGAAAATTGAGATGGTTGCACTTTTTTTTATTACATATGAGTCACTTTTATATTTGGGTATGAATGCATTGTTCTATATAACTCTAACAATTCTGAAAAGATTAAAGCATACAGTTACATTTGTATACCAACCTCAGAATGGAGACACAACTTTCTGTCACAGAGAACATGGGAAACAGTGGCAGATCTGAGCAGTGTGTCACCGCCTGGCACACTGTGGACTCTGAGTCCAAGCATCATCCTAACATTTCAATTCTTTTCAAGACCTGGAACCGCCAGGAGGGACAGGATTGGAGAGAATCCAGTGGTGATGTGGCTTAGAAACTAAGGGACTTCAGCATGTTGATTAAGCCCATGAGACCAGACAGGGTGCCTTACTCTTGTGTGCGGGCTAAGATGGTCTTGGTGTCAGGGGAGTGAGCTGGAAGGGGGTCAAAGCAATGAAAAGTCCATGTAGAAAAGATCTGAAGTGATATCAAGGTAAAGTCTATTCCATACCCATACGTCATTAGAGCAGAAGAAATGCATAGCCTCCACATGGAAACTTCATCCAAGTATATGTATGGAACCCTTAAGACTCAACAGCAAATCAAACAGTTTAAAATGAGCATATATCTGAGTTGACATTTTTCAACAGAAGGCATACAAGGGGCCAATAGTTTTATGAGGAGGTGCTTAATAGCACGTACGTTATGAAAATACAAATCAAAACTACAGTATTACCTCACAAATATTACATGGGCTATTACCAAATTTCAGAAGACTGTAAGGGTTGCTGTGGGTATGGATAATAAGTACACCTTGTACGCTCTAGGTGGGAAGGTAAATTGGCACAGACACAAGTCAAAACAACATGATAGCCCCCCAAAATTAAAACTAGGACTACCATATGATCCAGCAAATCCTCTTCTAGACATGTACATGGTGGAAATTATGTAGCTGTCATGAAAGACAGAGGTACCTGAATGTCACTTCTGTGTTAATTCCCCCCCCCCGCAAGGCACGGAAACCACTTTTAAGTGTGCATCACAGAGGAATGTATATGGTGGCTCATATAGTGGATATACTGGAGTGTCTATAATTTATGATTATTTTATTTTCCCCCTTTATTGAATATTTCTCATGTAGTGACTTTCTTAGTTTCTGTGAGGTTTTGACAAAGCTTATATTCATTGATAGCTGTACAACCCACCCACTATTCTTTTGTGGTTTCCATTTGTATGGAATATAGATTTCCATCTCCTCACTTTAAGGCAATGTGTGTCTTTGGGCTACAGTGACTCTCTTGTAGGGAGCATGTAGTTGGGCCTTTCTTTTTTAATCCATACATTCACTCCAAGTCATCTAATGTCTCTTTCCAATTTGTAATTTATCACTATTCACATATTGTGTGAAAGTTAAAATTTTAAGTGTGAAAAGGAACATCAAAATCCTACACATCAGGGGCAGAGTGAACATGGAGACATGAGTACTTCAGTGGAAATCTCCTCCCCAAATATATATATTTATGAAAATACAATAAATACAACTATTCCTAAAAGAGACACCAGTGGATACAGTACGTCAGTTAATATACATCTACATCTGTGAGAAATCAACATCACATGAAGGGGGTTAGACACAAGCCGTGGCCCAGCAGGACCTGAGCACCCCCCCACCCCAGAACCCGGTGGGAAGAAAGGAGTAGGAACGGAGAGGGAGTGAAAGCCAGGACTGCTAAACAACCAGCTCTAGAAATCCTCACCCAGAGCATAGACACAAGGTGCACAGGGGTGCTGGATATTAGAGAAATGGAAAATCAAAACCTGTGGGCAGGTCTCCATACCCAGAGCTCCTGAGACAAAAGAAAAGTGAGTGCTTTTTGTAAGTCTTAAAGAGACAGGGACCCCACAGATGGATGAAGTCATCCTGGCACACAGCCAGCAGCTGGGAAAACCAGGGAACCTTAGATGCCCTAAACCCCTGGGTGGCAGCACAGCTCTGAAGCCCCTCACAGCACTAAGCAGCCAGCCAGTTGCTCCCTGAACTGTCTCGGACCCTGAAACACCAGTCCAGTAGTGGGAGAGTGGCAGCACATGCCGGGGGCATCATCACCAGCGGGGAACATGAGTGGCCCATGCGAGTCCGCCATGGCGGCGACCGTGTGGCCCAGGAGTAGCCTGTGTGTTCCGGTGGTGGAGGTGGAAGAATAGCCCAGGAGGAACTGCACACCCCGCAGCTGACCAGAATCCCAGCCCAACACATAGCTGCCCGGGCCAGAACCAAAGGCCAGTGCTGGCACACAGCTGCCCAGCAGGGGTGCCGGTATTATGGAGGAGCACACCCGGTGTGCCTGCCAGTCCCCACATGGCACTGTGCTGCTCTGAGAGACACTCCGCCCACAGCAGCTTAGAGGATTAACCTGGTGGCTGCTCCAGGCAGCGGAGAAGGGCAAAGCATCCAGAAAGCAGGAAAGAACTTTCTTCTCCCAGCTGACACACCTGCAACCTGCCTACAGCCACCGCTGTCAACATGAAAAGGCAGAAAAATTTAGTCCAGTCCAAAATTGTCCAGACAAATCCTGAGAGAGGATCTGCAGAGACAGACCTAACCAGTCTCCCTGAAAAATAATTCAAAATAAAAATCATAAACATGCAGATGGAATGGCAGATAAATATGCAAGAGCTAAAGGAGCAAGTACAGAGGGAGATGACAGAAACAAAACAATCTCTGGAAGGACTTAAAAGCAGAATGGACGGGATGTAAGAGGCCATTAGTAGATTAGAAACCAGAGAATAGAAATGCATAGAAGCTGATGCAGAGAGAGACAAAAGGATCTCCAGAAATGAAACAATATTAAGAGAACTGTGTGAAAAATCCAAAAGGAAAAATATATGCATTATAGGGGTACCAGAAGAAGAAGAGAGAGAAAAAGGGATAGAAGGAATCTTTGAATAAATAATTGCTGAAAACTTCCCCAAACTGGGGGAGGAAATAGTTGCTCAGACTATGTAAGCACACAGAACTCCCAACAGAAGGGACCAAAAAGGACAACACCAAGACACATAATAATTAAAATGGCAAAGATCAAGGACAAGGACAGAGTATTAAAGGCAGCATGAGAATGAAAAAAGGTCACCTACAAAGGAAAACACATCAGGCTATCATCAGACTTCTCAGCAGAAACCATACAGGCCAGATGAGAATGGCATGATATATTTAATGCAATGAAAGAGAAGGGCCTTGAACCAAGGATACTGTATCCAGCACGATTATCAATTTAATATCAAGTAGGGATTAAACAATTCCCAGACCAGCAAAAGTTGAGGGAATTTGCCTCCCACAAACCACCTGTACAGGGTATTTTAGAAGGACTGCTCTAGATGGGAGCACTCCTAAACAGAGCACAGAACAAAACACCCAATATATGAAGAAAGGAGGAGGAGGAGTAAGAAGGAAAAGAAATAAAGAATCATCAGACTGTTTTTATAATAGCTCAATAGGGAGTTAAGTTAGACAGTAAAGTAGTAAAGAAGCTAACTTTGAACCTTTGGTAACCACCAACTTAAACCCTGCAATGGCAATAAGTACATATCTTTCAATAATCACCCTAAATGTAAATGCACTGAATGAACCAATCAAAAGACACAGAGTAATGGAATGGATAAAAAAGCAAGATCCATCTATATGCTGCTTACAAGAGACTCATGTGAAACCCAAAGACATGCACAGATTAAAAGTCAAGGGCTGGAAAAAGATATTTCATGCAAACAACAGGGAGAAAAAAGCAGGTGTTGTAGTACTAGTAACAGACAAAATAGACTTCAAAACAAAGAAAGTGGCAAGAGATAAAGAAGGACATCACATAATGATAAAGGGCTCAGTCCAACAAGAGGATATAACCATTATAAACATATATGCACCCAATACAGGAGCACCAACATATGTGAAACAAATACTAACAGAATTGAAGGAGGAAAAAGAATGCAATGAATTCATTTCAGGAGAATTCAACACATGACTCACACTCTAAAGGACAGATCCACCAGACAGAAAATAAATAAGGACACACAGGCATTGAAGAACACACTAGAACTTATGGACCTAATAGACAACTATATAACTCTACATCCAAAAGTAACAGGATATACATTCTTCTCAAGTGCATGTCGAACATTCTCCAGAATAGATCACATACTAGGCCACAAAAAGAGCCTCAGTAAATTCCAAAAGATTGAAATTCTACCAACCAACTTTCAGACCACAAAGGTATAAAACTAGAAATAAATTGTACAAAGAAAGCAAAAAGGATCACAAACACATTTAACAACATGCTCCAAAATAATCAACGGATCAACAACCAAATTCAAATGCATATCCAGCTATATATGGAAACAAATGACAACAAAAACACAAAACCCCAACTTTTGTGGGACATCGCGAAAGCAGTCCTAAGAGGAAAGTATATAGCAATCCAGGCATATTAAAAGAAGGAAGAACAATCCTAAATGAATAGTCAAATGTCAAAATTATGAAATTGTAAAAAGGAGATCAAGTGAGAAATAAGGTCAGCAGACGGAGGGACATAATAAAGATCAGAGAAGAAATAAATAAAATTGAGAAGAATAAAGTAATATAAAAAAATCAATGAAACCAAGAGCTGGGTCTTCGAGAAAATAAACAAAATAGATAAGCCTCTCGCCAGACTTATTAAGAGAAAAAGCGTCCGCACACATCAACAGAATCAGAAACGAGAAAGGAAAAATCATGACGGACCACACAGCAATACAAAGAATTATTAGAGATTACTATGAAAACCTGTATGCTAATACACTGGAAAACCTAGAAGAAATTTACAACTTTCTACAAAAATACAACCTTCTGAAACTGACCCAGAAAGAAAAAAAATCTAAACATACCAATTACCAGCAACAAAATTGAAGTGGTAATCAAAAAACTATCCAAGAAAAAAATCCCTGGGCCAGATGGATTTACCTCAGAATTTTATCAGGCATACAGAGAAGACATAATACCCATTCTCCTTACAGTTTTCCAAAAAATAGAAGAGGAGGGAATACTCCCAAACTCATTCTATGAAGCCAACCTAATACTGAAACCAGGCAAAGAACCCACCAAAAAAGAAAACTACAGACCAATATCCCTGATGAAAGTAGATGCAAAAATACTCAACAAAATATTAACAAACCAAATTCAAAGATGCATCAAATGGATCATATACCATGACCAAATGGGATTCATCCCAGTGGTGCAAGGATACTACAACATTAGAAAATCCATCAACATCATCCACCACATCAAAAAAAGAAGAAAAACCACATGATAATTTACATAGATGCTGAAAAAGGAGTCGACAAAATCCAACATCCATTCATGATAAAAACTCTCAATAAAATGGGCATAGAGGGCAAGTACCTCAACATAATAAAGGCCATATATAATAAACCCACAGCTAACATCACACTGAACAGCGAGAGGCTGAAACATTTTCCTCTGAGATCGGGAACAAGACAGGGATGCCCACTCTTCCTACTGTAATTCAACATATTGCTGGAGGTCCTAGCAATGGAAATCAGACAAAAATAAGAAATAACAGGAATCCAGATTGGTAAAGAAGAAGTTAAACTGTCACTATTTGCAGATGACATGATATTGTACATAAAAAACCCTAAAGACTCCACTGTGAAACTACTAGAATTAATATCGGAATTTAGCAAAGTTGCAGGATACAAAATTAACACACATAAATCTGTAGCTTTCCTATACACTAAAAATGAAGTAATAGAAAGAGAAATCAGGGAAACAATTCCATTCACAATAGCATCAAAAAGAATAAAATACTTAAGAATAAACCTAACCAAGGAAGTGAAAGACCTATCCCCTGAAATCTACAAGATACTCTTAAGAGAAATTAAAGAGGTCACTAACAAATGGAAACTCATCCCATGCTCCTGGCTAGGAAGAATTAACATCATTAAAATGGCCATCCTTCCCAAAGCAATATACAGATTTGATGTAATCCCTATCAAATTACCAACAGCATTCTTCAGTGAACTGGAACAAATAGTTAAAAAATTCATAGGGAGACACCAAAGACCCCAAATAGCCAAAACAATCCTGAGAAAGAAGAATAAATTCGGGGGAGGATCTTGCTCCCTAACTTCAAGCTCTACTACAAAGCCACAGTAATCAAGATAATTTGGTACTGGCACAAGAAGAGAGCCACAGACCAGTGGATCAGAATAGAGACTCCAGACGTTAACCCAAACATATATGGCAAATTAATATAAGATAAAGGTGTAATGGACATACAATAGGGAAATGACAGTCTCTTCAATAGATGATGCTGGCAAAACTGGACAGCTACATGTAAGAGAATGAAACCGGATCACTGTCTAACACCATACACAAAAGTAAATGCAAATGGATCAAAGACCTGAATATAAGTCATGAAACCATAAAACTTTTAGAAAAAAACATAGGCAAAAATCTCTTAGACATAAACATGAGTGAATTCTTCATGAACATATCTCCCTGGGAAAGGGAAACAAAAGCAAGAATGAACAAATGGGACTATATTAAGCAGAAAAGCTTCTGTACAGCAAAAGACACCATCAATAGAACAAAAAGGAACCCTACAGTATGGGAGAATATATTTGAAAATGACAGATACGATAAAGGCTTGACGTCCAGAATATATAAAGAGCTCACATGCATCAACAAAAAAAATGAATAACCCAATTAAAAAATGGGCAGAGGAACTGAACAGACAGTTCTCTAAAAAAGAAATACAGATGGCCAACAGACACATGAAAAGGTGCTCCACATTGCTTGTCATCAGAGAAATGCAAACTAAAACCACAATGTGATATCACCTCACACCAGTAAGGATGGCCACCATCCAAAAGATTAAGAACAACAAATGTTGGCGATGTTGTGGAGAAAGGGGAATCCTCCTACACTGTTGGTGGGAATGTAAATTAGTTCAACCATTGTGGAAAGCAGTATGGAGGTTCTACAAAAAGCTCAAAATAGGACTACCATTTGACCTAGGAATTCTACTTCTGAGAATTTATCCTAAGAATGCAGCATTCCAGTTTGAAAAAGACAGATGCACTCCTATGTTTATTTCAGCAGTATTTACAATAGCCAAGAAATGGAAGCAACCTAAGTGTCCACCAGTACATGAATGGATAAAGAAGATATGGTACATCAACACAATGGAATAGTATTCAGCCATAAGAAGAAAACAAATACAACCATTTGCAACATGGATGGAGCTAGAGGGTTTTATGCTCAGTGAAGTAAGCCAGGTGGAGAAAGACAAGTACCAAATGATTTCACTCATATGTGGATTATATGAACAAGGAAAAACTGAAGGAAAAAAAACAGAAGAAGAATCACCGAACCCACGAATTGACTAACAGTTACCAAAGGAAAAGGGACTGTGGAGGATGAGTGGAAGGGAGGGTTAAGGGTGTAGAAAAACAAAGGGGGCATTACAATTAGCATGTATAATATGGGGCGGGGGGTACCAGGCAGGCTCTGAAACACAGAGAAGACAAGTAGTGATTTTACAGCATCTTAGTATGCTGATGGACAGTGACTGTGAAGGGGTATGTGGGGGGGACTTGGTGAAGGAGGGAGCCTAGTAAACATAATGTTCTTCATGTAATTGTAGATTAATGATACCAAAAAAAAATCCTACACATCATTTAAAAAAATTGTAATTTGCATAAAAGAGAAATATGAAGAGCAGTTTCAATAACCCAAAATATACTATGACTCATGAGTGAATTGGTGGCACATCTTCATACCTCTGGTTAATATACTCACAGATAATCAATTTTTTGCCCATAATTTTCCATGCAGAATGTAAGTCACAGATTGAAAGACATAGAATGATAATGGAAATTATTTTAGCATACGTAATTTGAAGCATTATAAAGAGTATTTGAATCTTTGAAAGTTTGAATATTTCTTATAAGAGAATTAAAATACCTATATATTTAAATAAATGACCAAATATTGATTTCCCTAATCTTAAAGTAAAATATTGGAGATAAAGACTTAACAAAAAGTGCTTGGAAAAATACCATTTCATCACTGAAATAGCCTACCAGAAAGATTAATTATAAGCACACACTCAGAAACATCAATATGGAATTTCATTAATTAATCCATCATTTGACATTATGTGATGTAATAAAGAGATGCATAAAGGATAAAGAATCGCAAGTGTGCTTTATTTTTATCAAGTATCACAGTGATTGAAATACAATAGATCTTGAAAATCAAACATTTTGGAGGTTAAATCCATAGACATAAATTCTAGATATAAATTTATATATATACATTATATATCCATTATCTACCATCTATATATGTGTATATATATGGAGACAGGACTTAAGAAGGGCATATTCACTGATATGATGACTATAAATGTAACCCCTAAAATTTATAAGTGTGTTACTGGAACGCAAAAACTGAGCAATGATGTATTTTCCCAGGAAATAACATTGCACATGGCCTAGGTATGAACAAGTGTATTTTAAGAGGAAACACAATGGAATGTTAAATTAACGAGTGTCTTAAAAGACAGAGAACATATTTCAGGCATTGGAGAACTGTGGCCAAAGTTCAACGTTGTTCAAGTATTTTTTGTTCAAGCTTTTCATACTCATTTATTACTTGTTTTTACACTGAACAATACCTAATGAGTCACCATGAATCTTATAAGTCAGTTACACAAGTTCCTAAATCCTGAGCCTTTTGCTGATGGGGATTTGGATTCTGAAGTATAAGTGCAGACTTTTATGGGATTCAGTTCTCAGATATAAAGGTAAACATTTTTACCCAGGGGAATTCTGGCTTAGCTTTAGGAAATGACACAAATCAAACTGTTTCTGTTTGAAAAGTTTCACATTCATGTCACCTTTTCAGTGGGAAAAATTCTAGTACAAGGAACATCTGGTTCCAGCCAGGAAAACTCCAGCACAAGTTATTGCCGCCTCTCACTCCATGATGTAGCTACTTATTCCTTTAATTCATCATGCAAAATGTTTGGATAAATCAGGCATGACCTACATTTTTGCCTCCATAGATCAAGGAGGGAACAAAAGCATCAAACTATGTTCATAGTTGAAGGTCAGTGGTTCGAAAGTCCAAAATTGCACATAGTAAACTAACGTTTCAAGGCTTCCAGAAACCAGAGAGAAGCTGGCTACCCATGTTTTCCATATTTTAATCCTGCCCCTCTGTGTCTAAATTCCTTACGTGTCTCTCAGCTCTAATCCTTCATTACTTGACCCACCTTCTGTTTAAGAATGAACACAAACAGAAGAATATATCTTTATTTTTATTGAACTACTTTGATATACAACATTGTATTGGTTTCAGTTGAACAATGTGGTAAATAGGCAAGTATATACATCACAAAATTCTCACCAGTATGAGCATAGTTACCAAATGTCAGCATACAAAGAAACTACATTATTGACTATATTCCCTATG
Source organism: Manis javanica (assembly GCF_040802235.1). Taxonomy (NCBI): domain Eukaryota; kingdom Metazoa; phylum Chordata; class Mammalia; order Pholidota; family Manidae; genus Manis; species Manis javanica. The sequence goes on along the minus strand of NC_133169.1, from coordinate 70,464,001 downwards.
ATGCACCTTTCATCCCCATAACTTGCTGATTTTAAATGAAAGTTTGTAGCCAAACAGAACAATTTAAATAGTGAAGTTCTCCACCCAAGCCACTACAGTCAGCAGGACCCAGGATCCTGAAGTTCCCTTATACAAACAGGTGCTTGTAAAGAACTAATATACAGACATGATTTTCTCCATATGAGGTCTTCCTTTATGTTGTGATCAAATCATTCCAACCGTTTACCAAAACTCTTTCAGAATATTCTCAGGTTTGTTTTACTCTCAAGAATCATGTATCAATTATATGAAAAGTTTTCAGTAAGAAATAAATATAAGGAAAGCTAAAGTTCACTCCAAGAAGAGTATATGAAACATATAAAGAATACTAGCACTAGATATTTCATTCAAAGAGATTAAAAATTAAGTGTATCTGTTTATCCATCCATCTGTATTCACACTGTGGGGTAAATGACAGAATTTCCAGAATCTTCTGCCCAGCCTTAGTTCATTTATAGATCAGTAGATGTTTATCATTGTAGAGGCCCCATGGATCTGGGGCAAACGGTGGAGAGAAAATGGCCAGTCTCACCTCTCCTCCATTCCTTGTAGTAATTGGTCTGTCATTTGCTAGTTACCATGGACCCACCAATGAAGTTCCTCAAAGAAGGGGAGATCAGGAGGTAGAGAGCATGCCAGGGCAGCAGAGAGTGAGCCCCAAATGGAGGAGATTTACAGTGCCAAACCTGGCCAGAGAATTTGAGCAAGATGTGAGCAATTAAAATTGTTTCTCGAAATTTACCCTTGCCCTGGACTTATTACGGTTACTTTGGCTTCATAGAGAATTCAACCCAGGCCAGAAACAGAAACAGCTTCCCCCTGAATCTGTACACACACACACACACACACACACACACACACACACACACACACCAAACTTATATCAAACAATCCCGTTTTTAAACATTTTTATTGGAGAGAATTATTGTGTATTTTTTCAAAATAGCTCTTGTACATCTTGCGTAGAGCAGTGTTTATCGACCTGTTCCGCAGACTGTAGATGATGGGGTTTAAGAAATGGGGCACCATGGTGTAGAACACGGCTGTCAGCAGATTTTCAAGAGATGTTTTATTTGCAATGGGACCTAAGACAGCAATCAATCCAGAAAATGTAAACAAAAGAATTACCAACTGAGGTGTACAGGTGGGTAAGGCTTTATTGTGGGCTTCCACTGAACAGATCTTAAATGCTGTCGAGAATATATTGACATATGATATAACCAAAAAAGAAAGGCATACTAAGACAATACAAGACAATACAAGCACTTATTACAAAGATTACTGATTGAGAATACTGAACATCTAAAGTTGATATTCTCATTATCTGTGGTACATCTCAGAAATATTGGTTGATCACATTGGACTTGGTGAAGGGAAGCCTGAACAGGTTACCAGTGCTGCCGGTGAGCACACACAGGGGGTGATGGACAACCTGTAGTGCAGAGGGTGGCAAATGGCAACATAGTGGTCATAGGACATGAACACAAGGAAAGCGAGCTCAGAACATGCTAAGAAGGAATACAGAAAAATCTGAGCAGCACATCCTGTGAGGGGAATGGTCTTACTACCTGTCAGGGAATTCACAATTGATTTGGGAACCACAACTGTGATGCTGCAAAGATCTGTGAGGGATAAATCGCATATAGAAAAGTACATTGGATAGTGAAGGCATGGGTCTGTCACAATGACAGCAATGGTCACCAGATTTCCAGCCAGGGCACCCAGATAGATCAGTAAGAACAGCAGACCTTGCAAGACTTGGAGCTCTCGGGAACTTGAGATGTCCATAAGGAGGAATTCCGTGATGGTGGTGAGGTTGTCCGTGCCTGCTAATATGCTGTGGGTGTCCTGCAGTCACAAAACAAAGGGATAAGCTGGAGTGGTAATAGACAAAATGGAGATACTCCACAAAATCCATAAATTAAATTGGCATCACTGCATGGCTTTGAACCAAACATACAATCGAGGAAATGGAGAGAAAGAGAGAGCCTATCAAAATAAATTAATGTGCATATTTATTGGTTGTGTTTTCTTTCAGTCTCGGCTGAGACATCATATGAGTTTCAACTGTCATAGTTTGGAGAATTGAGGATACATAAGATTTAAAATGAAACCAAGCCCTTGGCAACCATTCAGCTGAAGAGACACATGCAGTATTTCCTTAAAAATGTGTAATTCTGCCAGGACACATCCCATAACTATGTTCCCATTTATTTCCAAATCTAACATTTGTCCGAGAAATACTCTGTACAGGATTCCGTGTCAGCCCTCTGGGTTTGAACACTCTGCAATCTGTCTGTATTATGCCCTCTCATGTACTAGAGGACTGGAATGATTTTCATGTCTCCCAATCTGTGTCCAGCTGCTCTAGAAAGTTTTACTTAACAAAGTTCATATTGACCCTGAGCTCCCTCAGATGTATTTAACTACATCAGATGTGTCAACATTTCCTTCAATTTTTTAAGAAGTATCTTAATTTTTATTGGACTATATTTTAAAGCAGTTTAGGTTCACAATAACATTGAACAGAATGTACAGAGATTTCCCATGTATCTTCTGCCCCAACACATACATAACCTCACCATTGTCAACATTCCCCACAAAAGAGGTATGTTTGTTAAAACTGATGAACCTACATTGACACATAATTATCATCCGAAGCCCAAAGTTCACATTATAAGTATCCTTTTATCATTTGACCTCAATGAATGTTCATGATAAATCATCAGCCTGCACATTTTTGTGTTATGTTTAATATACAACTCAAGAAATATATCATCTGAGGTACCTGCAGTCCTTCATTTCCAAGGGAATTTTTCTGTCAGTGTAGTTTATATTTTTAACAAAGACTATGTATCACACACCTTCAGAGACCATTTTTAAAATAAAAATTAATCACCTAAAATAAATCTAGAACCAGAAACATTCAGTATACGATATAAGAACAGATGTTTTATATGAGAGGAAATATAATGCTAGGGATATTGAGACATACCAGTGCTATTTCAGTGATGTATTCATTAGCAACTTTGAAGAAACACATAAATTACGACTTACCAAAAATTCCTGAGAACTGAAGTAAGAAGCTTATCTTCCCTAACACGTATATTGCTTTTGTGCAGTTTGAAGGCAGTTGACTGTTTTTGATTGTGCCTCTTTCTTCAGTGAGTAAAATTCAAGTAGCAAATTTTCAGAGATGTTCTCACTTATAAATCATGCAAACAATTCTGCTTCTGAATTATTTCTAGGCGTTGTTACCCTTTAAGAAGCAAACATCTGAGTCATACCTCTGGCAAGCCCTGGAGATATGGAATTTTAGCCTTCAGGGAGGCCAGCCTTATTCAAATGCCTGGCTGTTAAATATTCTTTGACCACAATGATTTCACTCATATGTGGAGTATAAGAACAAAGGAAAACTGAAGGAACAAAACAGCAGCAGAATCACAGAACCAACGAATGGACTAATAGTTACCAAAGGGAAAGGGACTGGGGAGGATGGGTGGGAAGGGAGGGACAAGGGTGGGGCAAAAGAAAGGGGGCATTATGATTAGCATGTATAGTGTGCGGGGGGCATGGGGAGGGCTATGCAACACAGAGCAGACAAGTAGTGATTTTACAGGATCTTACTACGCTGATGGACAGTGACTGTGAAGGGGTATGTGGGGGGGACTTGGTGAAGGGAGAAGCCTAGTAAACATAATGTTCTTCATGTAATTGTAGATTAATGATAACAAAATAAAAAAATTAAAAGAAAAAAAAATTCTTTGACCACACCATTTGAGATCGATTAAATATGTAGAAGGGTTTCATGGCAATGAAATTACTATTTTTTTTATGTGTGTGACACTTATAAAAAAGAGAATTACTTAAAAGTGTTTCCTAGGTCACTGGAGATACAGTATATTTTCAAGTTGATAAGTAATTAGAAAAGTTATTTCTATACATTACAGGAAATCTGTAAATTACATAACTCTTAATATTATATTTTCTTATGGTTATGGATTTTAATTATGGCATAAAAATCATATTCAATTAAAATTATTAAAAAGAAGCAATCAATTTATTGATCTTAATTTAAAGAAACCTAAGTAACAATTTTCAATGGAATTTCAAAAGAAGGCAAGTACAAGAAAAAGAAACCATGGCACCTATTGGGACACATCTAACCAAATATGCTGGGAGCAGCTCCTCACACAAGCAATACAGGAGTCAGTAATAGTTCCCCTCAGAAGGCAGGCACCACGCCTCAGAAGCAGTTCATAGGGAGGATCCAAATTGTCAATATTCAAAAGGTCCTTATTAGTAGCTCCCTTATGGAGAGAAGCAAAATGAAGTAAAGTTGGAGAAGCTACAATGAAATGAAGACTGAAATACCACACTCTCTATTCCCCTACCACAGAATATGGACACAGCTGGGAAAATCCACAGAGATTCCCAAAAATTTATTGAGCATCAATAAAACTTAAGCCTGTTAGCAAAAATCCCTCTGATGCTACATAACATTTAGGCTTCTCCAGAATAGGGAGCCTGTAACTAGGGTGTCACAGAGCTCTGGCAGACCTTCATCTACCCTCCGCCACTTGTGCTCAGTCTATGTCTGTGTATATTTGGGCAGAAAGCAACACACTGGTGGCTTGTGCAACTTGATTATTTTATAAACTGTCCCTGAAATGTCAGTGGCAATTCATATGGTGTCACAGTGCAGAGGTGAAGGAGGCTTTGATTTTGCTGATTCATGGTTTTGTAACATATGGTTTTGACCACTTGGAATACATTGGCTCACAGAGTGGTATAAATCTAACAAATATGACATATTTCATTGTACAATGCCAGAATAAATCACTGTTTTAAATATCACTTCTAATCTTATTAGGAAGGTCTTCACATATTACAAAAATATAAAGCTCATGTGGAGAATGTATTTCTATGTTCTAATTTCAAAATTCTAATTTTGACTTAAAGCTCAAATTTTATCATGAGCAGCTCATTTTATAAATTATTTTCACTTCACTTTTGAAACAATGTCAAGCACAAAAGTCTGATTACTTGTATGCCTGTCAGGAACAACCCCTATTTTTACTAATATACGTATTTTTTCCCAACTTTTTAAAGAAATATTTGACATGCAACATTGGATAAGTTTAAATTGTGCAATATGATGATTCAATGCATGTGTATGTCATGAAATAATTATAATAAGATTAATTGGCATATCCATCAACTCAAATATTTATTGTAAATTTTTTGTGGTGAAAACATTTAAGATGTGTTTTCTTAACAACTTTCAGTTATACAATGCAGTCTTTAACTATGATCCATGCTGTATATTAGATTCCCAGATTCTTAATTCATCTTGAAATTGGGAGCATATAATTTCTTTCTATCTCCTTTTCAATTATTTTCTTGAAGAGTGTTTTGTCTACCTCAGCTGCTCCATTTTATCTGTAGTGCACAAAGCCAAGTGGAGATTTGGCGAATATTTGGTTAATGGGACCACAATAACAAGATGTTCCTTCAATAGTTAGTTAGCTTTTTTCCAGATTTATTGGGTTATAATTGACAGAGATCACTGTATAAGTTTAAGGTGTACAGCATAATGATTTGAGTTATATATACTGTGAAATTTCTACTTAGAATAGAAATAGGTTAGCATAAGCATGGCCAATTTAAAGGCCTAGAAGGCATTTTCTGAGTATGTGACTTAAAAAAAAACAAAAAAACAAACCCTGGGCCTGGGTAAGGCCTTGAAAAACAAGTTAATCATGAGCACCAGGTGGTGGGCAGCTGTGACCCTTGGTCAGCTAACCTTGGTCAGTTAATCTTATATACCAAGCTTATCATGCAGAACCTCCCTAACCATTGAGGAATAGTCTTATCCTGCCCTTGCTTAACCCCAGGATGTATGTCTTGCAAGAATAATGTATAGTTGTGGAAAATTACTATAAGTTAAGTGCTTTGAAAATGCTATATAAACCCTTGGCTCTGAGTGCTCGGGGTCCTTGTTGAGACCCGCTGCGTTGGGCTGACGCTTGGACCCCAGCTAGCTGGCTGAATAAAGACTTTGCTTGAATTTACATCTCTATGCCTGTGTAGTTTGTTCTCTGGAGAAGCCTCAGAAGCCCAGACCCTAACATTTGGGGGCTCATCCGGGATACGAGCGGCTTCCCTGAGAAAAAAGGACAGCTGGAGGCAAGGTCTAATTGTCTGGACGGGGCAGTGTAATTCGAGGGTCGCCCCCTCGTGTCTGCATAAATCCATTATAAAGTGGGAGTCGCCATCCCGTGTATGGTCTCGGGTTAGTGGTCCCGAGTGAGGAAGTCTGGGCTGGTAGTCCCAGCCCCCAGGTTAGCGACCCTGGGTAAAAGCCCAGGTAACCAATCCTGGCCCTAGGGTCCGAGTGACTCGGCCTTAGGAAGGCAAATCCGATCAGCAGAAAACTGGCGCCCAAGGAGGAAAAGATCCAGCTCGTCACCCTGCAGCAGTCCAAGTGGACGCCCTTTGGGAGAATTACGAGAGTTTTTGAGGACCCTGAAAGTGGTGAGTGTGGTGCGCACCAGAGTGAGAGAAGGACTGGTCTGAACAAGTGCGATCAGATGTGGTGTGTGTGCTTGGTGTTATCATTGATTGTTTTACTGTGTTTTGGTTTCGGTTTATATTTTTTTTTGCACTTCTCATTTTAAGTTTCCTTGTTCTAAGGTTCTCTTGCTCTCTCCGTTCCTCCTTTCTGCCACTACATCATTCCCCGCGGGCACAGGTCGGGCAGTTAAGAGACATTAGGGCGCCCGCCGCTAGAAGACTCCCGTGACAGGATAAGGGGGTCACAGCCGCGAATCCCAGATAAATTCGCATCTCCCGTGGAAGGAAAACTGTGCAACAACAGGCACTTGTTCACAAGCACATACAACAGTCATTTTGTTTGAAGTGGCATCTTCATCCTTCGCCTTTGTCTCCCTCATATTCTTTTTCCTTCTTCTTTCTTACCATGGGACAGACTCAGATGACCCCCTAAGTGTGTAACAAGCACTTGTGAAAATTGGGTATTCTAAAACTTCCAGAAAACCTGATAAAAAGTGTTAAGCATTAATGCTAATTTGAGTTTGCCTGAGGCGGGCATGTCCTTGTGGTTATCAGCTGCCTAAATTTACCTGAGGTCATTTAAGTCATGTTATCTGCTAAATCTTTTAAGAATAAAATGCTTAAAGGCTTGGCTTTGTCTAATATTCAGTAAAGGTCTTGTAAGTAATCTAGAATAGTTGTAACGAATGAGTGAACTAAATGACTGTGGCAAGTGAACACCTTTTTAATTGTGTGTTACAGTGTGTATACCTACCTACTGCCTGAGAATCTTTGTAGTAACCTAAAACCTTAAAGTTTTGCTAAGTTAAGAAGATATACTCTATGAGAGATTGTGCTGTAAAGCTCATGGTTACAGAAATTATAAAATGTGTTCATAAATTTGTCAATCTAAAAAATGTTAGTTTAACAATTTACAATAGCCTACTTCTCAGTGTTCACTGGAAATTAAAGTTTCTAATGGTTTTAAGTTCTAATTAAAACTACTTAAAGTAATAAAGAAAACATTTCTCTATGCTAAAAGATGTATGTTTTAATAAGAAAAAGTATAAAGAATGAAAACTCTTCTGCATGCTAAAGAATGTGTTTTGTGATAAAAGAAAGTAACTTTGTTCTAAAGTACAGCTATTTATTTAAAGAGAGAAAACAGTGTGGTGCCTTTTGTTGTGGAAGATCCCCTCAGCCTGTTGCTTTGGGGGGAGGGTCAGGATGTTTAGAGATAAGGTGAGATAAACCCAGTCAAGCCGCAGGCAAGCCCAGGCATAATTCTCACCGGCTTATGTGCTTGGGACCATGGGGCAAATGAAGAATAAATTACTATATTCTTACAGATATAGTCGTGCCTCGTGAAATTAAAGCAAGTGAGTCTTGATATCAAGTGCACAGCAAAATTAGAATCTCGTTTCTAGTTAAACAGTTTTCTTTAACTGTTAGTCTGCTCTTAATGTTGAAAGATCAAAGCAGTTTCTCATGCTTAAAGTCTCAGTGAGTTGCCAGAATATTAAAAAAAAAAAATGAAATCGTAATATTAAAAAGACTAAAAGCTAAAGTCTGTTAACAACTGTATAACCTTTATTTGCCTTTGAAATATTTTGTTATTGAAAACAATTGCATGGCCTGAGAAATTGAATTATTTATTCCATATATTTTTATAAGTAGAAAAATCTCTAACCAACAAATGATTAAAGTTGTTACTGATTATTTGTTTTCTTAATTTATCCTCCTAAGCAGAATGGTAACAAAGCTTTTTTCAGCTGATTAAATGCACTTAGTTAACAAACCAAAATCTACTCTTAAAAATTAAACTAGAATCTGGACAAGATTATGTTTCTCCCAGAAAAACAGGTTTCACTGTAAAAGTTTAAATGGACAAACGTGTGACCACTTTTGAGAAAGGTTGTAATAGATTTTTTTGACAACCACCAGGTCTTCTTGTTTAATTTATTTGCTGTATGTTTTAAAAAAACATGGGGGACTCTCCATATTTTTTAATACAAATGATCTTAGAGCTTTTAATAGAATTTGCATAGCAGCTTATATCTACTATTAAAGAGTAAAACATTCTTGAAGCTTTCAGGGAAGACCTGTAGACTTAAGCACTTTCTCTGCTTCTTATTGTATCTGGTCTTGGAAACTTATGCTAAGTTCAGAAAAAGTGCTTTTACCTCTAGTTAACTCTGATATTTTCCAGAGGGCCCCTGGAACATGTCAGAAGAATTTTTTCTCATTAGAGAAAGTATTTGACTAATTTGGCTTATTTATCTGATATATATATATATATATATATATTTACCAGGAAAGAGAATGATGCTAAACTTTGTTACTGAATGTTTTGTATTACAGAAATATCAGAATTTCCTTATGTCAACTGTCTTACAGTAAGCTCTCATCAGATCTTTAACCATTGTCATTTGTAAGTCTTTTGTCATTTATAGTATTATCCCTAAACTGGTAAAGAACTGGATTTCAGCAGAACAGGTATTAGTTACATAAGATTACATAAACTAAAGAAAATAATTTTGTGTCTTTTTGTTTCAAATGTTGCTGATAAAGTGTTTTAACCTTTTTCTCTTAAACTGACAACAGTTTAGTAAATGACTATCTTTATGAGCAGAATTAAAACATCCTTCTCTCTACCTGATCCCTCCAGAGTTTAAAAACTTTCAGTGACTGTTTTTGTATTCCATGGCAGTATGTTTATTTGCACGAGTTCAATAAGAATCTGCTTTCCTTGTGATAAGACTACTTAAGAACACTGGTTATACTGCCAGGGCTTTGACTGGAATGTCATACCTGAGAGACATGTGCATGGACTCAGATGTGAACAACTTTAAGGAACTAAGATTGACTTTATAAAGCCAACAAAGCCCCTTGGAAGAACTGGCCTGGTACCTTGCTTACAGAGTTCCCAGCAGCCTTACCAGGTTTGTAAAGAAGGTCACTTCCTGGCAGGTGCAGAGACCTCGAGAAGAGAAGAATTCATCCAAATCTACAGGTACTGCAGGCAAAGCCTGATGGCAAGTCTAGTTTGGCTGTCTGGCCTCAAGAGGCCTTTAAAAGTTCAATCTGAAATTCCTTACAAAAAGTTCCAGCAAAGCATATTTAAGAGAGCCTGTGTAATCAATTGCTCTTCTTGCTGCACTTGTGCAAATGATCAAGCCAGCTGTTAATTATTTTCTTAACCTGGTTACTTCTAATAAAAATGAGGGTGATTTTAGAGAAAAGTATTGTTTCAATAACGGCAGCCTCCTTCCAGAATAGAAAATCCAACTCCAGATGTTGCTACATAACCTAATAACACAATTTGTTTTATCTTGCCTAGAAGCCACAAAACTGCAAATAGTAATAGAAATGAAACCCAGAATAGAAGCACCAGCCTTCTGAGGCCCTCTCAACTGACCAGTGATGGAGACCTAGCTGCACCCTTTACTGCGCCCCCTTCTCAGCACAAAGCAGCCAGAGCGGTCATCAACCCTTTTCCCTAGCAGCAGCTAGAGTCCCTATCTGTAGAAGAGAGAATGAGACAAAGACCAAGACTTACTTTATTCTCTGCAAGTAGGCAAAGAACCTGCATTGAGAGAGTTCCTAAAACTTACACCTCCCTCTGCAACAGGACAGAAGTAATCAGCACCACCCCAGCTTATTCTAACAAGTAGTAGGCCTGCCAAACCGGAGTCACTCCATGTGTTACCTTTATCAAAGAACGCATTAGCACCGTGCAAATCATAGTGTTGAGACAGAACTATCAGAGTGTTAAACAAACAGATGACCCCTAATTTCATGATTGAAATAGATACAAGAAGAAGAGGGGAATGTAAGAATAGAAATAGGTTAGCATAAGCATAGCCATCTTAAAGGCCTAGAAACCATTTTCTGAGTATGTGACTTAAAAAAAAAAACAAAAAAACAAACCCTGGGCCTGGGTAAGGCCTTGAAAAACAAGTTAATCATGAGCACCAGGTGGTGGGCAGCTGTGACCCTTGGTCAGCTAACCTTGGTCAGTTAATCTTACATACCAAGCTTATCGTGCAGAACCTCCCTAACCATTGAGGAGTAGTCTTATCCTGCCCTTGCTTAACCCCAGGATGTATGTCTTGCAAGAATAATGTATAGTTGTGGAAAATTACTATGAGTTAAGTGCTTTGAAAATGCTATATAAACCCTTGGCTCTGAGTGTCGGGGTCCTTGTTGAGACCCGCTGCGTCGGGCTGACGCTTGGACCCCAGCTAGCTGGCTGAATAAAGACTTTGCTTGAATTTACATCTCTATGCCTGTGTAGTTTGTTCTCTGGAGAAGCCTCGGAAGCCCGGACCCTAACACTACTAAAATAATTTTAGTTGGCATCCATTATCTCATACAGACAGAACAAAAAGGAAAAGCAAAGAATCATTTCCTTGTCATGAAAACTGTTAGAATCTGCTCTCTTAATATGTATGTGTATATTATGTAGTAGTGTTAACTATAGTCATTTTATTGTACATTATATTATGTTTACATATTGTGCTTACTTATTATGTAACTGGAAATTTCTGCCTTTTAATCACCTAATACCAATTCCCTCTCTCTCCATCCCTTACCTCTGGTAAATCACAAACGTCATAAATCTGATCTTTGTCTCTATGAGGGTTTTTTATTTTTTTAGTTCCCACAGTTAAGGGAGATCTAACATTATTTTTTATTTATCTGATTTTCTTCACTCAGCATAATGCCTTCAAGATCCATCCATGTTGTTGCAAATGTCAGGGCCCTTCAATTTTATGACTGAATATCTTACCTTGATCCTTTCTTCTGTTTATGGTACTAGGATTTTTTCCTATTTCCTAGTTACTGTAAGGAATGCTGCTATGAGCATGGGGTAAAGGTACCTGTTAGTGTCAGGGTGATTGTTTCCATCAGATACATGCCCAGAAGTGCAGTACCTGGATCATACTGTAGTTCTACTTTAAAATTATTGAGGATCCTCCATAGTGTTTTCATCGTGATTATACCAATTTATAAGCCTAGCAACAGTGCACAAACTTTTTCTTCTCTCTGCATCCTCACTAGAATTTTTTTGTCTAATTGATGATGACCATCCTAATACGTTTGAGGTGATATTGTAATTTTGTTTTGCATTTCCCTCATGAATAGTTCCATTGGGTGTCATTTCAGGTACCTGTTGGCCATTTATATATCTTATTTAGAATGTCAATTCAGTTCTTAAGCCTACTGAGATTGGACTATTTCTTTCTGCTACTCAGTTTGATGAGTTTCTTATGTATTTTTCATATTAATATATTCTCAGATATCTGGTTTGCAAATAGTGTCCAATGATCTAGGCTATCTTTTCACTTTTGATTGTTTCTTTTGCTGTGCATAAGCATTTAAATTTGATGTGGTCCCACTTGTTTACTTTTTGTTTTTGTGCTTGTGCTTTAGGTGTCATAGGAAATCATTCTGTAGACATATCAAGGAATTTTTTCCCACAGTTTTCTTATAGTAGCTTTATGGATTTAGGTCTTCCATTTAAATCTTTAAAGCATCTTTTATTGAAGAATAGTTGACAAACAATACTATAAAAATTCAGGTGTATAGTAAAGAGATTCAACAATTATATGCATTGCAATATGCTCATCATGATAAGGGTAATACCATGTGTCACCTTACAAACTTATTACAATATTATTGATTACATTCCCTATGTTGCAGTTTTAAGGATACATATTTTTTCTTTTTTTTATTATGGTATCATTGATATACAGTCACATGATCAACACTGTGGTTACTACATTCCCCCCATTATCAAGTCCCCATCACATACCCCATTATAGTCACTGTCCATCAGCGTAGTAAGATGCTATAGAGCCCCTACTTGTCTTCTCTGTGCTATACTGCCTTCCCTGTGTCCCCCTCTATATTAGGTGTGCTAATTGTAATGCCCCTTATTCCTCTTCTCCCTCCCTTCCTACCCATCCTCCCCAGTCCCTTTCCCTTTGGTAACTGTTAGACCATTCTTGTGTTCTGTGATTCTGCTGCTGTTTTTTTCCTTCAGTTTTTCTTTGTTCTTATACTCAATATAAGAGTGAAATCATTTGCTGCTTGTCTTTCTCTATCTGGCTTATTTCACTGAGCATAATACTCTCTAGCTCCATCCATACTGTTGCAAATGGTAAGATTTGTTTTCATCTTATGGCTGAATAATACTCCATTGTGTATATGTACCACATCTTTATCCTTTCATTTACTGATGGACACTTAGGTTGCTTCCATTTCTTGGCTATTGTAAATAGTGCTGTGATAAACATACGGGTGTACATGCCTTTTTGGATCTGAGATCTTGTTTCCTTTGTATAAATTCCTAAGAGTGGAATTCCTGGGGCAAATGGTATTTCTATACTTAGTTTTTTGAAGAACCTCCATATTGCTTTCCACAATGGTTGAACTAATTTACATTCTCACCAGCAGTATAGTAGGATTCCCCTTTCTCCACATCCTTGCCAGCATTTGTTGTTTCTTGTTCAAGGCAATTCGTATCAATTACCAACTGCATTTTTCAATGAACTAGAGCAAATAATGTTAAAATTCATATGGAACCACAAAAGAACCCAAATCGCCAAGGAAATATTGAGAAAGAGGAACAAAACTGAATATTATGCTTTCTGGCTTTAAGCTGTATTGCAAAGTTACAGTAGTCAAAACAGTATGGTAGAGACACAAGAACCAACTCCTAGATCAATGGAAGAAAATAGAGAGCCCGGAAATAAACCTAAACATATATAGTAAATTAATATATGACAAAGGAAGGAAGAATAAACAATGGGGAAAAGAAAGTGTTTAATTAAGTCTGTAGGGAAAGTGGACAACAACATGAAAGAGAAGAAATCTAAATCACTCTCTAATCCCATACAAAAGTACAAACAAAATGGATTAAAGATCTAAATATTGCAGGAATACATAAAACTCTTTGAATAATAAATATGCAGAATGTTATTGAGTGCTAGAATGAGTGCTAGATATTTCTCCCTGGGCAAAGTAAAAAATAGAAAACATAAATAAGTGAGACTATATCAAATTGAAATTCTTATGCACAGCCAAGGAATCCATCAACAAAATAAAAAGACAACCCATGGTGTAGAATAATGTGTTTTTAAATGAAATATTTAATGAGGAGCTAACATCTAAAATTATATTAAGAACTCATATACCTCAATGCCAAAAAAATTAACCCAACTAAAAAATGGACAGAGGATGTGTGTAGATATTTTTGAAAAGAAGTCATAGAGATGGTCAACAGGCACATGAAATGATTCTCCACATTACAAATCATCAGAGAAAGGCAAACAAAATGAAAATGAGGTATCACCACACAGTAGTTAGAATGGCCACTATCCAAAAGACTAAAAACAGAACAAATGTGAACAAATGGCTATAGACTCATAGACACTGAAAAATGACAGGTGAGGGATGAGTTAGGGTGGGTGGGTGAAATAGATGAAGGGGATAAAGAGGCTAAAATCTCAATCATAATATATATAAATTAGTCACAGGGATGAAAGCATAGACAATGGCCAACAGTTCCATAACATTTGTCTTCATTGAGAGATGTAACTATACAGTCTTTGTGGTGAGCACTTAGTAAGGTATATAGTGCTGAAGTGCTGTTGTATAATTGAAAACCAGTATAATATAGTCTATCAACTTTACTTCAATAAAAAGTTTAATAGAATAAAATCACACACACATGCATATTCTACTGTCTTTGGATATTCAATTGATGTTGCTTTTTATTGCTCCACTTCTAGGTGTCCAGTAAGTGTTTGTTGGATCAGTGAGTTCTTAATAAAGTTTTTAAATAATTAAAAAATCGAATTACACACCTTTCTTGTATATTAAACCAGAGGACAAAGTAAAATTTAACACACTGTGCTTTTTAGTCAACCTGAGGGTGAATTTATATGAAAATAAATGGCCAAAATGGTGTTTTTGCTTTTCTGCAAAATGCTGCTAAACATCAAAGGCACCATTTCTTTTCTTTATAAGTCTTGATTTCTTTTGCACATTTTAATAGTCATTTTATTGAAATACATTTTCTGTACCATATTATATTGGTTTCAGATAAACAACACAGTGATTCAGCAATTAAATGCATCAGTGATGCTCACCATGATCAGTGTAGTTGCCATCTGTCACTTAACAAAGATGTTAAAATATAATGAGCAATGTCCCCTATGCTGTAGTATTATCCCTGTGAACTATGATTTTATATGTGTATATCTTCATCCCCCTCACCTATATCACACATCATCCCTCTCCCATGGTAATCAACCACCTGTTCTATGTGTTTATGAGTCTATTTCTGTTTGCACCATCAATAGATGAATCGATAAAGATGTGGTACACATATGCAATGGAATATTCTTCAGTTATAGAAAAGAAAAAAGTCCAGCCATTTGTGACAATGGGGATAGACCTAGAGGATATGAAGCTAAATGAAAAAAGTCAGTCAGAGAAAGATGAATACCATATAATTTCATTTGTATGAGGAATCTTAAAAACAAAAAAAGCCCAGAAAATGTCTCACATATCTCTTCTGTAATGGCTTTATTGATATATAATTTATATACAAAGAATGATTCATATTTTAATGTGTGCAGTATGATAACTTTGGGTATATGTATGTGCCTGGTGAAACTATCATGACAATTAAAGTAATATATGTATCTGACACCCACCTTGTTTCACTCTATTTCTGAGGGTTAAAAAACACTTAATATCTACCCTCTAAACAAATTTTGAGGGAAACACAACTACAGTTTAAATTAGACACTATGTTGCACATCAGATCTGTCTTCTTTTATATATTCATACAGCATAGTTGAAACTTCATATCCTTTGAATATAACCTCCCTAATTCTCCCACCCACCAAGGCCCAGCAACAACTATTCTATTTTCTGCTCTTATGAGCTTAATTGTTTCAGAAGCTCCATATAAGTGTAATCATTCAGTATGTGTACTTCAATGACTGACTTGTTTCACTTAACACAATGTGCTCCAGATTAATTCACATTTGTATATATGCAAGATTTTTTGCCTTTTCAAGGCAACGTCATATTCCTCTGTGTATATAAACAACACTCTTTTCATCCTTTCATCTGTCCATGGACACATGAGTTGTTTACACATCTTGGCTATTGTGAATAATGTTGCAATGAACATGGGAATATAGATATCTTTCAGGATCCTGATTTTAGTGTGACCTCCTCAATACAATACTATGTCCTCTGCATCTTAGATATTTCTCAGATAAAATCATTTTATGACTTAGCCCATCCTTTGTCTAAGACTGAAGACAAAGAGGTGATTTGACAATGCCTCTCTAATACCAACTGCTCAATATGTTCTCAGAGCTTGGCAGTGTGCATCACCCTGAAGTTCTCTCAAGAGTATAGCACTTGTTAACGTAGTAATAAACAAGACATGGCCTTCTTAGTAGGATGTCCTTTTTTTTAGCTAGAAACATAAAATTTCCACAATAGTTTGGCAATGTGGGTCAGGCTTCTAATATTTCAAGAACTATGAACAAATTATACAAAACGGTATTGATCAAGAAAAATGAAGACACAGATTTGTAGCTTACTATCACATAAAAGACAATAACAATATATGTAGACAAACAAAACTAATTCATGGGGATATAATCAAATATAATAATATATATAAAATATATATTTTTATAAATATAAATATAAATGCCAGCATCAATGTTGGCTTCTAACCAGGAAGTCAGGATAGAAAAAATAGATAAATTACCTTGAAATTAAATGAAAATACATATTTCTCTGTATTTTCTTTCCCAACTCTGCTGAGTTAACATTAATTTAGACGTTTGTAGCGTCAGAGAATCTAAGCGCATAACATATTAAAAGTAGGATCCATTCTTCCCAATGTTTTACTTATTGAGTACATTACAGTATTATGTAAAAGGCTTTAAAAATTCTTCCTAGACACATCCATGATTTTTTATATCACTTCTTCAGCATCAAGTAGTTGTCCTAGACATGCTTCAAGAGGAGTTTGATATTCATGTTTGAAACTTCCACAGTTTTACTCATTCTCTCCAAGCACCGGGAATCTAAATGTCTCTTAATGTATCCCCTTCTGTGACTAGCTGCTCTAGGGTTTCTCTCACAAATTTTTGAATGATAGATCTCCTCTGAAATGTTTTTAAGACAAATGAGAAAAGATAAGTTATGCCAAATTTCTTTCACTTCAGTTTCTCAATAGAACTAGTATGCGAACCCTTTCTTTCTTCCTTTACAGCACATAGTCCATAGCAGGTGTGGTTCAATTCGTATTTGATTGATTCTGGTTTCCTCCTGGCAAGCATTTAGCCATTTCTCTTGCTGCACTCTACTTCACCTCTGCACCTACACATTTTATCTCAGAAAAGCGTCCACCCTGAAATTATTCCTTCAAGTACCCCTCCTTCTGTGTAGCATGCATTTCAGTTTTTAATATATTGCTAACTTTCTATGCAATCCTCTCCACCTGCTTACATAGCTTTTGCTGAAATCTCCTTATTCTAAAGTAACTATTTTAAATTCATTTCAGTTACTTGTGCTTGCCTTGAGCATTTCAAATCATAAAGAAATCTCATTTATATCTTAATTGCTTTTCAATAATAATGTTAGTTAATAGTGGTACAATTATAGTATTATTTAATATTCATCTGTGAAAAATCTGAAGGATTATACCATTAAAAATGTTAGTGTTTGCATTTCTGTATCTTATTTATATGTAACTCATGTCATAAAATATTTTATAATTTTATTGTCATATTTTGGGAATAATATTGACAATATTGTAAACAGTAATATTTATATGCATGCACTAGTAGCATTTATATGACTTTTCCAGTACTTTACCAAATTATTTTGTGTTAGTTTTTTCTATAACAACTCTCTGAATTATATGTTGTTTCTTTTATTAGTTTCATTTTTCTAATGAAAAGAAAGTTCTTTTAGCAGAGAATGTCATCTTCCAAAACAACACTCATTGATTTAGTTGATATTACAGATTTGTATTTTTAGTTAGTGAAGGAAATCATGCTAACAGCTAATTAATTAATTAATTAATTTTTATTAAGGTATTATTGATATACACTCTTAGGGAGGTTGCACATGAAAAAACAATGTGGTTACTACATTCACCCCTATTATCCTGTCCTCCCCCTCCCCCATTGCAGTCACTGCCCATCAGTGTAGTAAGATGTTACAGAGTCACTATCTGCCTTCTCTGTGCTACACTATCTTCCCTCTGGTCCCCCCACCCCATACCATGTGTGCCAATCATAATAACCCACTAACAGCTATTTTTAACTGACTTTCTTTATTAAAAAAAAAATTTTAGCTCTAGGTCATTAGAAGTTTCATTTCCATCTCCCTGTCTTCAATTGCATCTTCTTTTTCCTAGATCTAAAATTCTCATGTTTCCCTCTGCCAACTTTGCCATATATCTAATGTCTCAGAGTGTATCTGCTGGCCTTCTGAATAGTCTTGTTCAGGAGAGAATGTTTAGGACTTTTCCCTTCTTATTATCTCAATTACATTTATAAATTATTTCATTCACAAAACTTTCAAATGTGGACAACGGAATGAGTAGAATTGTTAAGTCTCCACAAATGATTAAGCAGATGAAATTAAACCACATATTAAAATAATCACTAGAACCATTTTAAGGGCTCATAAAATAAAACTGTCATAAAAAATTGATCATAGTCATAAACATACAGGATGTTTTACATTTTCTATTCTGTATTGCAATATTTTGCTTATGTAGTTCAATTTCTAAGAAAAATTATTGCAACTTTTTTGGCTGGTTGATTTTTTAGTTATTTTAAATTCAGCTCAAGTGATATTTAACTCATGGGGCCTGCATTTCAATGTGCAGGGACTTTTGCTGTCACCTGTATTTCAATACTTTGATATGTATCAAGCACAGATATTCAGACTATTTTACATTAATCATTAAAATAAACACTAGAATCAGAACCTTTTAGTCTATTCTATTAGCATATATACATTATATAAAGCATAAACAATTAAATATGCTTAAGATACTTGGCTATGTCAGGGAATTATTCATTAGTAATTTTAAAGAAATACATAAATTAATATATACAAAATACCTGAGAAGTGAATTCATTACTTTATCTTCCCTGTAATGAATATTTATTTTAACACAATTTAAAGAAACAACATAATCTTAGACCCTACTTATTCATTGAATAGAATTCATGGAGTTACTTCCCATGGATATTCATACTTATCATAGCCCATATGAACAGTTCTGCTTCTGGGTTATTTACAAGCATGACTCTTTAGTAAAGGACTTGTACAGGTCATATCTCTAATGAGCCCTGGAGAACCAGGTGAGTTCTACCTCCAGAGAGTCCAGTTTTCCTCTAACTGCGGACTGGTGAGGATTATCTGGCCATGCCATTGAGATTAATTAAATTTGTAAGAGTATTTCTTCGCAGTAAAATGACAAAGCTTTTGTGATAATTAACAAATGAGAAGAATCCAAAAAACGTTTCTGGTCCACTGCAGAGTCAGTTAAATTTCAAGTTCATGTCTGATTACAAAGGCAATTTATTTAATATTATAGTAACTTCATAATTATGTGAAAGCTCTATACAATTAAATTTTCTTAAGATCTGGACTCCAATATGGCATAAAAGAAATCAAATACAACTTGAAATTAATTTTAAAAATCTTTTACAAGCCAAATCAACAAGTAGATATTAAATTAAAGAAAAGTGGATATGAATTATTAATGGAAAGCAAGTAAATGGAAAAGTAATTATGGCATGAAGCATCCCTACTCACACAAAATGACTGGAACATACCCTTGCACAGGAGACATAGCCAATGATGTGATTATCATTCAGATGTTAAGTATTACACATTAAAAGCAGTTATTAGGAAAAAAAGGCCTTTTGTCAACATTATAAATGTTCTTAAGAGCCACCAATTTGGAAAGAAGAAAAATGAAGGGGTGGTTAACAATCTACAAGGAAATTCTGGGACATGAGCACTCAAAATTCAAAATTTTAGAAATAGACTCATAAATACAGAGAACAGACTGCCGTACGCCATAGAAAGGAGTGGTGGCGAGATGAGTGAAATAGATGAGGGAGATAAATAATTACAAAATTCCAATGATAAGGTAAATTAGTCATGGCGATAGAAGTACAGTGTATGGAATACTGTCAGTAATATTTTAATATCTTTGGATGGTGACAGATGGCAATTACACTTACTGGGCAGAGTATAATTGCCAAATCACTACATTGTATACCTGAAGCCAGTATAATATTGTATATCTGCTATACTCAATTTAAAATATTGAAATCTCTATTTCTCCACTATACAATGTTACTACAGTCATAAAAATCCAGAGGAAGTCCTGCGAAGTGTGTTGAGAAGTCTCTAGAAGCAGGAATTGCCCTTGACTATATACAGGACATTTTCTACTTCAACAGAAAGGGGATTGGATCCCTCACACAGAGTTTCACAGCATCACAAGTCTTATCATTATTCCTTGTTCTCACACCATCCATGTGTGCATTTGTACAGAAAACCACTTTCTGAAGGATAACTCAGATTGAAAAAGTTTGCAAATTCTCTCTTGAATGTAAAGACTATTCACACTGTATCAAGCTAGTTATGTAACCGGGTAGGATTGGCAGTCTGAGATAAGAGGAAAATGACAACTTTTAAGCTGTAGTATGTCATGGCAACTAATAAGTTATAGTATTTTTATTTTCATGGAAGCAGGGTACTCTGAAGAGAATAATGGTAGGAAAATTACCAAGTACCTATACAAAAGGTAAGAGCCACAAATGATATGGCATTTTAAAGAACACAATTGGAAATAATATGAAAATATGCAGCACATATATCACAAATATATATATGGCAACTCTGAAGACATTTTTAAATTTATTGGAAGATATTTAAAAACTAAATGTAGAAATAGAGTATATTCATGGACTATAACACTCCGTATGAAAAAGACGTCAATTATATTTATTTATTCCATGAAACCTAATTTTTAAACCTTGGTAATATTTTTTTTTTCTGTAGAAAATGTCATGTGCTCTAAAATAACCTAAACAATTAGACTCAAATAGTCTAAATAATTCTAAGGAATAAAAGGTTACAAGAACTGTATTATCAGGTCTTGAAATAAAACAGTAGTAATCGAGTAGTGTGATTTGGGAGCATAATAGGCAAATAATGCAACAGGACAGAGCACAGTTACAAGAGTTTTGCATAAAGGGAAACTGAACAAATGGCAGGAACACTATGGTTCTGTGAACAATATGTGTACCTCAATAGTTTGTTCCAGGAAAACTGAGTAACAAATACTGGACAAAGTGAATTGAATTCCTTTTTCCTGATCTACTCTCATCAATTGTAAGTACATTAAATAATGAAATATAAAAACCAATATTACAATATTTTGGAATATGTCTTCAGACCCTCAAAGTAGGATATCATTTTAAAAGGAAGGAAAGGAGTAAGAGAAGGGCTCAGAGAAGGTGCAGGAGGAGAAGGGAGAAGAGCTGGGAAAAACCCACCAAATTCACACAGTGGAAACATACCCCTGAATATAATTTCATTCTAAAGAAGATTATTTTTCTCAAGAGACACCAGGTGAGTCCCAAGATGCACATTAGAAATCAAAGCAAGTAAGTGCCACTCACAAAGCCCAAAAAGGAATCCCAGAGAAGATGAAGCACAAATATGTCATTAACACATGGGAGTGTGTTGTGCACTATTTGTATTGAAGGGAAATTAATAGTAAATTTCAGTGAGGTCTCACTGCATATCAGTAGATTGAAAATATAAAGTCTGAAAGTACCAACTCTTGACAAGCATACAGAGCAAAGGTAATGCTTATGTAGTTAGTGCTGGTGAGTACGGGGGTTGCTGTACCTGCTTTGGGGAACAGTGAGACATCCTATCAGCCAACGAAGTTTAGGTGATGTGTTGGTCCCAATTTAATTGAAATTCTGGTGACCAGTGCAACAAAGATTATTTGCCACTTATGCCCCTGAGTGTGGGCTATGGCTTTGGGGCTCAGCACCCACACTCTGGAAGGTATCAGAACAGCTTCTATGGGGGATGTTACCAGTTCCTCAACCAGGATGAAAAGAAATAGATGAAGGGGATATGTGGGTACAGAATTTAAAATATAAAATAATTTAGTTACAGGGATGGAGGTATATCATAAGTAATATAGCTCAGAATATTGTAATATGTTTATAGAGTGACCAATGGTAACTACACTTAATTAGGTTGAGCATTTATTTATGTAATTGTTGAATCACTAAGCTCTTTATCTAAAACCAAAATAACATTGTATACCAACTAAATTTAAATTCAAATGAATGAAAAATTTCTTTTACTGTCTATTCCAAAATTTTGCAAAATATAAAATAATAATAATAATAAATTAAAAACACATTGCCTAATATTCTATGGGGAATAAAGTCATTCCATAGGTGTAAGGATTAAATGATTTAGAATTGCTGTCATAAACAAAACTATAAATATAGAATGAGTCACTTAAGTGCATTTCATTCTAGAACTCTAAATTATTTCCATATCAAAATAGTGGAAGTACAGTGACTCTGCACAAAAGGAAGTCCATGCATTGTAGGAATGATTCAATATCTTCATCATTAAACTGATCATGAGTCTAACAATAGTGCACTTTACAAACTTAATTGTGTAAGTCTTACACATAAATACAAAATATGAAACAGGGAAATTTATTATTTCTATACTACATGTAAAATAATATAAATGTTGGTGTACAAATAACTGTACTTTGTATTTCAATAGCCTGAAATTTGAAATTAAATTATAAGATAATCAATACTTTTTTAAAAGTACCTATACATTGTTTATCAGAGAACCTCTTAATTGCTTCAGATCTCCCAATTTGTTTTAGTCCAGTATTACATGAACTTCACTTTAAGGTAATCAAAACTTTGTAATCTAATTTATGAGTTTGCATATTTAGGGTGCTTGGGAAACAGGTCTATACCCTGAAGATTTTCAAGTAAGATATGGCTTGTTTTCAAAATTTTTTGTAGGGTGATGTTACACTCAATTTTTAGAAAACTTAATTTTTAACATTGATTTGTTAAAAAATTCATATTTTACTTTGAATGAGGACCCAAATCACAC
The DNA here is from genome assembly GCF_040802235.1 of Manis javanica. Taxonomy (NCBI): domain Eukaryota; kingdom Metazoa; phylum Chordata; class Mammalia; order Pholidota; family Manidae; genus Manis; species Manis javanica. The sequence goes on along the minus strand of NC_133169.1, from coordinate 70,441,147 downwards.
ATACAAAGCAATAATGTACATTAAAGGATGGTTTATGGAGGATAGAAACAGTACTGCTTTTATTTCACAGCATGTAGAAATTGAGCTTGAAAATTGCTGTTGAGTGTATATGAATTACAAAGACCTATATATCTTCAAATTCCATTATTTATTTATTTATATTGCGATACATATAATAAAATCCACAAATATTAGTGTATAGCCTGATGAATTTTGCATGTATACACACTCATGAAACTGTTGCTCTGACCAAGACACCAAACCTTCTCACTAATTTATTTGTACCCTTCACCTATTTCAGCCACACCCCTTTACATGGTAATCAGCTATCCATTCTCTGGGTTTGTGAGTCTGTTCTGTTTTTTTCTGTTTTGTTTTTCAAATTCCATGTGTAAGTGAGGCCATATAGTATTCCTCTTCTTCTGACTGAATTATCTCACTTGGCATAATACCTTCTAAATTTAACTTTGAGACATACTGGCCAGCAAAACAAATGACCCATCTTTTGAAGGAGAATCACTACAGCAAAATAAATGATAAAAGTGCTAATGGAATGATAAACACTACAGCATAGTATTGATGCAACAAAAATCCGTGAAGGCAGCAAGCAGAGAGTGCTCAGAAATATTTGCATATATGCAAAGTCATTTTATGCCTTATTAAAGGAGTAGTCGTAAAGTAAAAGAGAAGTAAATTAGGGATATGGTGATAGGAAACCTGCATCAACAGAGGGAGAAAAATCACCTGTATCTATTCTGCTTTATATTTACTTCCAGATAAATGAGAACCCTAAAATAAAAGGTAAGACCTAGTAATATTGGGGTAAGCTTGTGGTGATAAGAGATCCCTAAACAAAATCTAAAATTGCAAGACATGTTAAAAATGAGTTTTTAAAAAAATTAAGGTTACAAATTCAAAAAGTATGCTTAGACATACGAAGTTTAAAACATTGAAGATTATTTCTCTTGCTATAATTTCACAAGGTGTAAGTCCATGTTAAAAAAAATAAAACATTTTTATAACAAAGAAATAAACAGAAACCCAATAGGAGTGTGAAATTACTTTTATAAGATCCAAATTCCCAGAAGGCTATCAACTATAAGACACTCTAATTCACTGGTCATCTGTCACATAAAAACAAAAACATAGCTTTAAAACAAAATAATAATACTATTGGAACACTAGGCTTTATCATGCTTTAGCCAGGAACTGGCATAAGCATAACAGTGAAGTATTGTTGATGGGAGTATAAATGAACAAAGAAATTTTGAAGACAAAATTAATTCATTAACCAGGCATTGAAACAACTTAGGTTAGGCAATGTATGAATAAAATGTACCACAAAATAGAGTGCCATAGTTAAAATAAATACATTTGGTTTTACTTTCAGGGAATTTTTATTACCTTAAACCGAATAAAAGTACAAGATATATTTATTTTAAAGCAAGATTTATTAGAATTAAAAAGCAAACAAATCTATACAGATGTTTGCATTCTTACTGACTCCTTGTATTTGAAGGAGAACCTCATGCGGATTTTGCCAAATTGGGGCATCAAATCATTGCAGTCGTACATTTAATATCTGTTATCATAAATCGTTTTCCTATATATATATAGATACAATAGAAATGGCAAAGCCAGCGTTTTGTCAGCATAAAACCCAATCCATTCCTGTAGTGTGGCTGGTTAGGTGTACACTTAATACACATTACGTAGATAGTAGAATAAATATTTCTTAGTGTATTGAGAGAATAATCCTTTTGTCTCAGGTAGAAAAACCTTCTACCTGAGTCAAAAGGATTTCATTTATTTCTTTATTTATTGGCCTCTTTTTTTATTCTTTTTTATTTTTATTTTTTTAAACTTTATTTTGGTATCATTAATCTACAATTACATGAAGGACATTAGGTTTACAAGGCTCCCCCCTTCACCAAGTCCCACCCACATCCCCAAACACAGTCACTGTCCATCAGCGAACAAAGATGCTGTAAAATCAGTACTTGTCTTCTCTGTCTTGCACAGCCCTCCCCGTGCCCCCCCCCACACTATACATGCTAACCGTAATGCCCCCTTTCTTTTTTCCCGCCCTTATCACTCCCTACCCACCTTTCCTACCCAGTCCCTTTCCCTTTGGTAACTATTAGTCCATTCTTGGGTTCTGTGCTTCTGCTGCTGTTTAGTTCCTTCAGTTTTCTTTTGTTCTTATACTCCACATATGAGTGAAATCATTTGGTACTTGTCTTCCTCCGCCTGGCTTATTTCACTGAGCATAATACCCTCTAGCTCCATCCATGTTGTTGCGAATGGTAGGGTCTGTTTTTTCCTTATGGCTGAGTAATATTACATTGTGCATATGTACCACATCTTCTTTATCCATTCATCTACTGATGGACATTTATGTTGCTTCCATATCTTGGCTATTGTAAATTGTGCAGTGATAAACATAGGCGTGCATCTGTCTTTTTCAAACTGGAGTGCTGCATTCTTGGGGTAAATTCCTAGAAGTGGAATTCCTGGGTCAAGTGGTATTTCTATTTTGAGCATTTTGAGGAACCTCCATACTGCTTTCCACAATGGTTGAACTAATTTACATTCCCACCAGCAGTGTAGGAGGGTTCCCCTTTCTCCACAGCCTCGCCAACATTTGTTGTTGTTTGTCTTTTGGATGGCAGCCATCCTTACTGGTGTGAGGTGATACCTCTTTGTAGTTTCAATTTGCATTTCTCTGATAATTAGCGATGTGGAGCATCTTTTCATGTGTCTGTTGGCCATCTGAGTTTCCTTTTTGGGGAACTGTCTGTTCAGTTCCTCTGCCCATTTTTTAATTGGGTTATTTGTTTTTTGTTTGTTGAGGCGTGTTAGCTCTTTATATATTTTGGACATAAAGCCTTTATCGGATCTGACATTTACAAATATATTCTCCCATACTGTAGGGTTACTTTTTGTTCTATTGATGGTGTCTTTTGCTGTACAGAAGCTATCCAGCTTAATAGAGTCCCACTTGTTCATTTTTGCTTTTGTTTTCCTTGACCGGGGAGATATGTTCAAGAAGAGGTCACTAATGTTTATGTCTAAGAGGTTTTTGCCAATGTTTTTTTCCAAGTGTTTAACGGTTTCATGACTTACATTCAGGTCTTTTATCCATTTTGAGTTTACTTTTGTATATGGGTTTAGAAAATGGTCCAGTTTCATTCTCCTACATGTAGCTGTCCAGTTTTGCCAGCACCATCTGATGAAGAGACTGTCATTTCCCCATTGTATGTCCACGGCTCCTTTATCAAATATTAATTGATCGTATATGTTTGGGTTAATGTCTGGAGGCTCTAGTCCGTTCCACAGGTCTGCAGCTCTGTTCTTGTGCCAGTACTAAATTGTCTTGATTACTGTGGCTTTATAGTAGAGCTTGAAGTTGGGGAGTGAGATTCCCCCTACTTTATTCTTCTTTCTCAGGATTGCTTTGGCTATTCAGGGTCTTTGGTGTTTCCATATGAATTTTTGAATTATTTGTTCCAGTTCATTGAAGAATGTTGCTGGTAATTTGATAGGGATTGCATCAAATCTGTATATTGCTTTGGGCAGGATGGCCATTTTGACAATATTAATTCTTCCAAGCCATGAGCATGGGATGAGGTTCCATTTGTTAGTGTCTCCTTTATTTTCTTTTAACAGTGACTTGTAGTTTTCAGAGTACAGGTCTTTCATTTCTTTGGTTAGGTTTATTCCTAGGTATTTTATTCTTTTTGATGCAATTGTGAATGGAATTGTTTTCCTGATTTCCCTTTCTATTGGTTCATTGTTAGTATATAGGAAAGCTACAGATTTCAGTGTGTTAATTTTGTATCCTTTAACTTTGCTGTATTCCGATATCAGTTCTAGTAGTTTTGGGGTGGGGTCTTTAGGTTTTTTATGTACAATATCATGTCATCTGCAAATAGTGACAGTTTAACTTCTTCTTTACCAATCTGGATTCTTGTATTTCTTTGTTTTGGCTAATTGCTGAGGCTAGGACCTCCAGTACTATGTTAAATAACAGTGGGGAGAGTGGCCATCCCTGTCTAGTTCCCGATTTCAGAGGAAAAGCTTTCAGCTTCTCGCTGTTCAGTATAATGTTGACTGTGGGTTAATTATATATGGCCTTTATTATGTTGAGGTACTTGCCCTCTATTCCCATTTTGCTGAGAATTTTTATCATGAATGGATGTTGAATTTTGTCAAAAGCTTTTTCAGCATCTACGGAGATGATCATACGGTTTTTGTCTTTCTTTTTGTTGATGTGGCGGATGATGTTGATGGATTTTCGAATGTTGTACCATCCTTGCATACCTGGGATGAATCCCACTTGGTTATGGTGTCCGATCATTTTTATGTATTTTTGAATTCGGTTTGCTAATATTTTGTTGAGTATTTTTGCATCTATGTTCATCAGGGATATTGGTCTGTAGTTTTCTTTTTTGGTGGGGTCTTTGCCTGGTTTTGATACTAGGGTTATGTTGGCTTCATAGAATGAGTTTGGGAGTATTCCCTCCTCTTCTATTTTTTGGAAAACTTTAAGGAGAATGGGTATTATGTCTTCTCTGTATGTCTGATAACATTCCAAGGTAAATCCATCTGGCCCGGGGGGTTTGTTCTTGAGTAGTTTTTTGATAACCGCTTCAATTTCGTTGCTGGTAATTGGTCTGCTTAAATTTTGTGTTTCTTTCTTGGTCAGTCTTGGAAGGTTGTATTATTCTAGGAAGTTTTCCATTTCTCCTAGGTTTTCCAGCTTGTTAGCATATAGGCTTTCATAGTACTCTCTAATAATTCTTTATATTTCTTTGGGGTCCGTCCTGATTTTTCCTTTCTCGTTTCTCATTCTGTTGATTTGTGTTTACTCTCTTTTCCTCTTAATAAGTCTGGCTAGAGGCTTATCTATTTTATTTATTTTCTCAAAGAACAACCTCTTGGTTTCATTGATTTTTGCTACTGTTTTATTCTTCTCAGCTCTATTTATATCTTCTCAGATCTTCATTATGTCCCTCATTCTGCTGACCTTAGGCCTCATTTGTTCTTCTTTTTCCAATTTTGATAATTCTGACATTAGACCATTCATTTGGGATTGTTCTTCCTTCTTTAAATATGCCTCGATTGCTATATACTTTCCTGTTAAGACTGCTTTTACTGTATCCCAAAGTAGTTGGGGCTTTTTGTTGTTGTCGTTTGTTTCCATATATTGCTGGATCTCCATTTTGATTTGGTCATTGATCCATTGATTATTTAGGATAGTGTTGTTAAGCCTCCATGTGTTTGTGAGCATTTTTGCTATCTTTGTGCAATTTATTTCTAGTTTTATGCATTTGTGGTCTGAAAAGTTGCTGGGTAGGATTTCAGTCTTTTGAAATTTACTGAGGCTCTTTTTGTGGCCTAGTATGTGGTCTACTTTGGGGAATGTTCCATGTGCACTTGAGAAGAATGTGTATCCTGCTGCTTTTGGATGTAGAGTTCTGTAGATGTCTATTAGGTCCATCTGTTCTAGTGTGTTGTTCAGTGCCTCTGTGTCCTTATTTATTTTCTGTCTGGTGGATCTGTCTTTTGGAGTAAGTCATGTGTTCAAGTCTCCCAGAATGAATGCATTGCATTCTATTTCCTCCTTTAATTCTGTTAGCATTTGTTTCACATACGTTGGTGCTCCTGTATTGGGTGCATATATATTTATAATGGTTATATCCTCTTGGTGGACTGAGCCCTTTATCATTATGTCATGTCCTTCTTTATCTTTTGTTATTTTCTTTATTTTGAAGTGTATTTTGTCTAATACTAGTATTGCAACACCTGCTCTTTCTCTTTGCTGTTTACATGAAATATCTTTTTCCATCCCTTGACTTTATGTCTATGCATGTCTTTGGGTTTGTGTTGAGTCTCTTATAAGCAGCATATGGATGGGTCTTGCTTTTTTATCCATTCTATTACTCTGTGTCTTTTGATTGGTTCATTCAGTCCATTTACATTTAGGGTGATTATTGAAAGGTATGTACTTATTGCCATTGCAGGCTTTAAGTTTGTGGTTACCAAAGGTTCAGTGTTAGCTTCGTTACTATCTTACTGCCTAACTTAACTGACTTATTGAGCTATTATAAACACGGTCTGATGATTCTTTATTTCTCTCCCTTCTTATTCCTTCTCCTCCCTTCTTCATATGTTGAGTGTTTTGTTCTGTACTCTTTTAAGGACTGCTCCCATCTAGAGCAGTCCCTGTAAGATGCCCTGTAAAGGTGGTTTGTGGGAGGCAAATTCCCTCAACTTTTGCTTGTCTGGGAATTGTTTAATCCCTCCTTCATATTTAAATGATAATCGTGCTGGATACACTAGTCTTGGTTCGAGGCCCTTCTGTTTCATTGCATTAAGTATATCATTCCATTCTCTTCTGGCCTGTAGGGTTTCTGTTGAGAAGTCTGATGATAGCCTGATGGGTTTTCCTTTGTACGTGACCTTTTTTTTTTCTCTGTCTGCCTTTTATAGTTTGTCCTTGTCTTTGATCTTTGCCATTTTAATTATTATGTGTCTTGGTGTTGCCCTTGTCATGGGAGTTCCGTGTACCTCTGTGGTCTGATAGGCCATTTCCTCCCCTAGTTTGGGGAAGTTTTCAGCAATTGTTTCTTCAAAGACACTTTCTACCGCTTTTTCTATCTCTTCTTCTTCTGGTACCACTATAATGCAGATATTGTTCGGTTTTCATTGGTCACTCAGCTCTCTTAGAATTCTTTCATTCCTGGAGATCCTTTTATCTCTCTCTGCATCAGCCTCTCTGCATTCCTGTTCTGTTTTCTAGTCCATTAATGGTCTCTTGCATCTCGTCCATTCTGTTTTGAAGTCCTTCCAGAGCTTGTTTTATTTCTGTATTCTCCCTCCTTAGTTCTTGCATATTTCTCTGCAAGTCCATCAGCATAGTTATGACTTTTGTTTTGAATTCTTTTTTAGGAAGACTTGTTAAATCTATCTCCCCAGGTTCCTTCTCAGGGAAACATGCAGCAGATGCCAAAGCTGTCTGGGTTAGTCTTGTCTGGATCAAATATTTTTGCCTTTTCATGTTGATAGGTACTATTGATTGTCAGCTGGGAGAACCAAACTTTCCACTTGCCTCTGGCCTTTCTTTACTGGGACAACTGTGAACTCTAGTGGCTTGTGTTGGGCAATTGCGTGTAGACTGGGTCTCTGTATCTTTCCCAGCCTGTGTGGAGGAAGCTCCCTTGCTGTGGTCATGGCCAGCCTCAGGCAGCTGTTCTGCTATGGCTGGGCCCCGTAGGGATAATGGACCAGGGGCTCTTTGGCTGTTTACCTCCGTGAGGGGTCTCAGAGCTGTTGCCCAGGGGGTTAGTGCACCTGGAGTTCCCTGGAATTTCCAGCTGTTGGACTGTGACCCGGGATGCTTCCGTCCATTTGTGGTGTCCCTGTCCATTTAAGGCTTTCAAAAAGCACTCGCTTTTCTTAGTCCCAGGTACACAGGCTTCAGGACCCTCTCAAAGGTCTTACTGTTCTGTTTACCTAGTATCCAGGACCCCACGCATACACTGTTTGTGCGCTCTGGTGCAGATGGCTGGTGCTGGGTGTTTAGCAGTCCTGGGCTCCCTCTCCATTCCTGCTCCCACTCCTTTCCTCCCGCCGGGAGCTGGGGGTGAGGGGCAATGGGTCCCACTGGGCTGCGGCTTGTATCTTACCGTTTCACCAGGTGCTGGCTTCTCGCAGGTATGGATGTAGTCTGGCTGTTGTCCTGTGTCTTCTGGTCTCTTTTTTAGGATTAGTTGTATTTGTTGTATTTTCAAAAGTATATGTGTTTTTGGGAGGAGATTCCCACTGTCCTACTCACGCTGCCATCTTGGCTCCACCCTAGGAATCATTTATTTTTTTATAAAATATATTTTTTTGTTCATTTTCCATCATTGCCATTTCTACTGCCTGGGCATTGGTACTCACTCTATATATGCGATCCTAATTACCTGTGTGCAGGAATGTCGGTATCTGAACATTGCCCCCTCATTACCATTTCCTTATCTTTTATCATTTAGCTGTTTTTATCTATTTGAAGTATTGAACCTTATTAGAAATATTTGTTTCTTATGATATGAGCTTTACCTATTACTCATATTCATTGTCTGCATAGTTAAAAGATAAATCTCTTCTCCTTGTGTGAATACCAACTGCCTTTTCTCCACAACTGTTTTTGAAAAAGCACTATAAAAAATTATGAAGTAAATGGTTACGAATATGGATAAAGTAGTTTGTCGGTGAATGTCTCAATATAATTATTTGGAAAAATCACAGATATTACTTACATTAATATAATGTAATAGGTACTCTAAAATAAATGAATACAGAAGAGATTATGCAAAATTAATGATTGAGAATGAACCATATTGAACCACATTGAGTCATATCAGTTGGTGTAAATGGAACAGGTTAAGAAATAGAGGTTGCTGTCAGATAAATACTCATTTCAGTCTGCTACTGCCACTGATTCATTGTGAACATGGTAATAATATAATTTGATTTCCTAAATGTTTCTTCATTTACAACATAGGAATTGTAAGAGAAAACAAATTCAATAATTAATTCAAAATAATTAGTTTTCAAAAAGATAGTAAATCATGACCATTAATTGTATTTGAATGTACTTTCAGAAACTTTAACTATATTTAAGCCCTCTATATCTTTTCATGAAAATGACCAAATAAGTAAAATTTTAAATTCATCTAAATTTTCATACAAGATTTTCTGTATTTTTCTTCCACTCTGATTATTGAAATATTTCCAACCATGCACACACTAAGTTTCTTTAGGGGCACTGGAAATATCTATTGAACATTATTCCCAGGGCATCCTTAATGTCCCAGTTCGTCAGGCTAAATATAATTGGTTTTAAGAAGGGGGCAACATGGAGCAGAACAGGGCCATGAGGCCAAGCCAGTTTTGTTGTGATTTGATTTTTTAAAAACTCCTGTACAAAAAAAAGAACATGGCCGTGAGGGATGTTTGAAATGGTACATGCCTGTGAAATGGAGCCCAAACCTGCAAACAATCCAGAAATAATTACAAATAAAACAAATGTAGGATTTGGATTAAAGATGGAGGCGTGAGAGGAGAGACAGAGGCTTCCTCCTAAAACTGGACACAATCAGAAAACTTAATTGGTGCAACTAATCCTGACCGAGCAACAGGAAAGAGGACGGGTAAGACTGCACACACCTGGAGAAAAGAGCAGACCACAGGGAACAGGGTAACGTACATGAGTTGTGGCTCCGTGGGACCCAAGCCCCTCCCCCACCCCAGCTCACTGGCGTGAGGAAGAGAAACAGAGCAGGGAGGGAGTGGAAGGCTTGGGACTGCTGAATACCTAGGTTGGGAGATCTGCTCTGGGAGCACAAACCTACATTTCATGGTGCTTTCATGAGACTTGCATGACTACCAGGTTGGGAAATTAATACAGGTAGAGTTCCTGGGGAGACTGGGATTCCAGCTGGTTGTGGAAAGCAGGGATCCATATATGGCTACTCTGGGACAAAAACTTATACCAGTTTGCCCAGCCCACTGGCTCAGGCAGTGGAGACAGGCACAGGAGCCAGGAGGTGGGAAACAGCTCTTTCCTACCCCCAGTACTGCTACCCTGCAACCCCTGACATTGCTTCAGGGACTCAGCAGCTCCAGAATAGAGCTTCTGGACACTAGAGGGTGCCATATACAAACATGAAAAGCCAAAGGAAACTTGTCCACAGTAAAATTGTTAATACAACTCCTGAGAAAGATTTAAATGAAATGGACCTCGTTACTCATCCTGAAAGAGAGTTCAAAATAAAAATAATAAACATCCTAATGGAGGTACAGAAAGACATCCATGAACTCAGGAATGAATTCAGGTCAGAGATCCCATCGTTAAAGAATACAATGGAGGGTATTAAAAGCAGTTTGTTTATGGTGGAGGAGACAATAAATGAAATAGAAACTAGAGAAGAGGAATACAAAGAAGCTGAGGCACAGAGAGAAAAAAGGATCTCTAAAAATGAAAGAATATTGAGAGAACTGTGTGACCAATCCAAGCAGAACGATATTTGCATTAGAGAGATACCAGAAGAAGACGAGAGAGAAAGAGGGATACAAAGTATCTTTGAGGAGGAAGTTGCTGAAAACTTCCCCAATCTGGGGAAGGAGATAATCTCTCAGGCCATGGAGATGCACAGATCCCCCCACACAAGGGACCCATGGAAGACAACACCAAGACACATAGTAATTAAAATGGGAGAGATCAAGGATAAGGACAGACTGTTAAAAGCAGCCAGAGGCAGATATAAGATCACACACAAAGGAAAGTCCATCAGACTAACAACAGACTTCTCAGCAGAAACCTTACAGGCCAGAAGGGAGTGGCATGATGTATTTAATGCCATGAAGCAGAAGGACCTGGAAACAAGATTACTTTATCCAGTGAGAATATAATTTAAATTTGAAAGGGGGATTAAACAATTTCCAGATAAGTAAAAGCTGAGAGAATTTACCTCCCATAAACCATCTCTGCAGTCTATTTTAGAGGGACTGCTATAGATGGAAGTGTTCGTATGGTTGGATAGCTGTCACTAGAGGTAGTAAAATCATGGTAGGGAGGGTTGAGCAGCTGATTGCGAGGCAAATGCAAAATTAAATTGACTATCCCCAAAGTCAATCAATGCATAGAGAAAAAGTATAGAATCTGATACATAATATATAAAGAATGAAGGAGAAAGAAAAAGGAGGGGAAATAGAAAAGAACTTTAGATTGTGTTTGTAACAGCACACTAAGTGAGTTAAGTTAGACTCTTAGATAGTAAGGAAAGTAACCTGGAATCTTTGGTAACCATGAATCTAAAGCCTGAAATGGCAATAAGTACATACCTATCGAGAATCACCCTAAATATAAATGGACAGAATGCACCAATCAATAGACATAGAGTCACAGAATGGATGAAAAAACAAGACCCATCTATATGCTGTTTACAAGATACTCACCTCAAGCCCAAAGACATGCACAGACTAAAAGTCAAGGGATGGAAAAAGATATTTCATGCAAACAATAGGGAGAAAAAAGCAGGTGGTGCAGTACTAGTATCAGAAAAAATAGACTTCAAAACAAAGAAAGTTAGAAGAGATAAAGAAGGACATAACATAATGATAAAAGGCTGAGTCCAACAAGAGGATATAACCATTATAAATATATATCCCCCCAACACAAGAGCACCAGCATATGTGAAACAAATACTAACAAAACTAAACGAGGAAATAGACTGCCATGCATTCATTTTAGGAAACTTCAACACACCATACACTCCAAAGGAAGGATCCACCAGACAGAAAGTAAGTAAGGACACAGAGGCACTGAACAACACACTAGAACAGATGGACATAATAGACATCTATAGAACTCTACACCCTAAAACAACAGGATACACTTTCTTCTCAAGTACACGTGGAACATTCTCTAGAATAGACCACATACTAGGCCACAAGAAGAACCTCAGTAAATTCAAAAAGTTTGAAATCCTACCAACCAACTTTTCAGACCAGAAAGGTATAAAACAAGAAATAAATTATACAAAGAAAACAAAAAGGCTCTCAAACACATGGAGGCTTAACAACACGCTTCAAAATAGTCAATTGATCAATGCCCAAATATAAATGGAAATCCAGCAATATATGGAAATAAATTACAACAACTTCATTGGGACGCAGTGAAAGCAGTCTTAAATGGAAAGTATATAGCAATACAGGCATATTTAAAGAAGGAAGACAAACCCAAATGAATGGTCTAACATCACAGTTATCAAAATTGGAAAAAGAAGAACAAACGAGGCCTAAAGTCAGCAGAAGGAGGGACATAATAAAGATCAGGGAAGAAATAAACAAAATTCAGAAGAATAAACAATAGAAAAAATCAATGAATCCAAGAGGTGGTTCTTTGAGAAAATAAATAAAATAGATAAGACTCTAGCCAGACTTATTAAGAGAAAAAGAGAATCAACACACATCACCAGAATTAGAAATGAGAAAGGAAACATCATGACAGATCCAACAGAAATACAAAGAATTATTAGAGACTATGATGAACACCTGTATGGTAACAGGCTGGAAAACCTAGAAGAACTGGACAACTTCCTAGAAAAATACAACCTTCCAAGACTGACCAAGGAAGAAACACAAAATCTAAACAACCCAATACCAGCAAAGAAATTGAAGCAGTAATCAAAAAACTACCCAAGAAAAAAATCCCCATGCGAGATGGATGTATCTCGGAATTTTATCAGACATAAGGGAAGACATAATACCCATTCTCCTGAAAGTCTTCCAAAAAACAGAAGAGGAGGGAATACTCCCAAACTCATTCTATGAAGCCAACACCACCCTAATAGCAAAACCAGGCAAAGACACACCAAAAAAGAAAATTACAGACCAATATGCCTGATGAATGTGGATGCAAAAATACTCAATAAAATATTAGCAAACAGAATTCAAGAATATATCAAAAGGATCATACACCACGACCAAGTGGGATTCATCCCAGGGATGCAAGGATGGTACAACATTCGAAAATCCACCAACATCATCCACCACATCAACAAAAAGAAAGACAAAAACCACATAATCATCTCCATACATGCTGAAAAATCATTTGACAAAATTCACCATCCATTCATGATAAAAACTCTCAGCAAAATGGGTATAGATGGCGAGTACCTCAACATAATAAAGGAAATATATGATAAACCCACAGCCAACATCATACTGAACAGGGAGATGCTGAAAGCTTTGCCTCCGAGATCGGGAACAAGACAGGGATGCCCACTCTCCCCACTGTTATTTAACATAGTACTGGAGGTCCTAGCCTCAGCAATTAGCCAAAACAAAGAAATACAAGAATGCAGATTGGTACAGAAGAAGTTAAACTGTCACTATTTGCAGATGATATGATATTGTACATAAAAAATGCTAACGTCTCCACTCCATAACTACTAGAATTTATATCGGAATACTGCAAAGTTACAGGATACAAAATTAACGCACAGAAATCTGTGGCTTTCCTATACACTACCAATAAGCCAATAGAAAGAGAAATCAGGAAAACAAATCCATTCACAATTCCATCAAAAAGAGTAAAATACGTAGGAATCAACCTAACCAAAGAAGTGAAAGACCTATATCCTGAAAACTGTAAGACACTCTTAAGAGAAGTTAAAGAGTACAGTAAGAAATGGAAACTCATCCCATGCTCTTGGCTAGGAAGAATTAATATCATCAAAATGGCCATCCTGCCCAAAGCAATATACCTATTTGATTCAATCCCTATCAAATTACCAAAACATTCTTCAACAAACTGGAACAAATAGTTCAAAAATTCATATGGAAAAAACAAAGACCCTGAATAGCCAAAGCAATCCTGAGAAAGAAGAATAAAGTGGTGGTGATCTCACTCCCCAACTTCAAGCTCTACTACAAAGCCATAGTAATCAAGACAATTTGGTACTGGCACAAGAACAGAGCCACACACCAGTGGAGCAGATTAGAGACTCCAGACATTAAACCAAACATATATGGTCCATTAATATTCAATAAAGGAGCCATGAACATACAGTGGGGAAATAGTCTCTTCAACAGATGGTTCTAGCAGAACTGCACAGCTACATGTCAGAGAATGAAACTGAATCACTGTCTAACCCCATACACAAAAGTAAATTCAAAAGTAATCAAATGCCTGAATGTAAGTCATGAAACCATAAAACTCTTAGAAAAAAACAGGCAAAAATCTCTCAGATGTGAACATTAGCAACTGCTTCATGAATATATCTCCAGAGGCAAGGAAAACAAAAGCAAAATGAACAAGTGGGACTACATCAACCTGAAAAGCTTCTGTACAGCACAGGACATCATCAATAGAACAAAAAGGTACCCTACAGTATGGGAGAATATTTTCGTAAATGACAGATCCCATAAAGGCTTGACATCCAAAATATATAAAGAGCTCACACTCCTCAACAAACAAAAGGCAAAGATTCCAATTAAAAAATGTGCACAGGAGCTGTACAGACAGTTCTCCAAGAAGAAATTCATATGGCCAACAGACACATGAAAAGATGCTCCACATCACTAGTTATCAGAGAAATGCAAATTAAAATCACAATGAGTTATCACCTCACGCCAGTAAGGATGGCCACCATCCAAAAGACGAACAACAACAAATGTTGGTGAGGTTGCAGAAAAAGGGGAACCCTCCTACACTGCTGGTGGGAATATAAATTTGTTCAACCATTGTGGAAAGCAATATGGAGGTTCCTCAAAATGCTCAAAATAGACTTACCATTTGACACAGGAATTCCACTCCTAGAAATTTACCCTAATAATGCAGCAGCCCAGTTTGAAAAAGACAGATGCACCCCTATGTTTATCACAGCACTATTTACAATAGCAAAGAAATGGAAGCAACCTAAGTGTACATCAGCAGATGAATGGATAAAGAAGATGTAGTACATATACACAATGAAATATTATTCAGCCATAAGAAGAAAAAAACCCTATCATTTGCAACAACATGGATGGAGCTGGAGGGTATTATGCTCAGTGAAATAAGCCAAGCAGAGAAAGATAAATAGCAAATGATTTCACTCATATGTGGAGTATAAGAACAAAAGAAAAACTGAAGGTACAAAACAGCAGTAGAATTACAGAACCCAAGAATGGACTAACAGTTACCAAAGGGAAAGAGACTGGGGAGAATGGGAGGGTAGGGTGGGATAAGGGTGGGGAAGAAGAAAGGGGGTATTATGATTAGCATGTATAATGTGGAGGGTGGGGGAAAGGTGGGGGCTTTACAACACAGAGAAGACAAGTAGTGATTTTACATCTTACTATGCTGATGGACAGTGACTGTAATGGGGTTTGTGGTGGGAACACGGGGTAGGGGAGAGCCTAGTTAACATAATGTTCTTCCAAATAAATAAATAAATAAATAAATAATGAAAAAAATGTAGCTACCTGGGGGGAGCAGGATGACAAGGCTTTGTTTCAGGCTTCCACAGTATGCATGTGGAGCACATTTGAAAATATGTGAACATATGAAGTTAGTAAGATGAAAAAACAGAGCAAAATAATGCATGAACTGACAGCAAGGACCAAAACCTCAGAAGACTGCACAGCCTGGGATGAGATACTCAGAACTTGAGGTACATCATAGAAAAACTGGTGGATCATATTGGACTCTGTGAAGGGAAGCCTGAACATGGTTCCCTGTGTGAACAGCAGAACAGACCAGCCCACCTGCCCCATCTGCCCGTGAGCCACCAGCTACCTGTGAGCACAGACGTGGGGTCATGGTGAGACCACAGTGCAGAGGGTGGCAAATGGCAGCATAGCGGTCATAGGACATGAGCACAAGGAAAAGAACTCTGTGAATCAAAAGAAAATAAATAGGAAGGTCTGATCAGCCCATGCTGTAAGAGAAATCAATCTACTGCCCATTAGGGAATTTACGATGGATTTGGGAACAGTAACTGAGATGTTACCAAAGTCTAACAGGAATAAAGTGCATATGAAGAAGTACATAAGGAAGTGAAGATGAGTGTCTTTCACAATGACAATACAAGTCAAAATATTGCCAGCCAGGGCTCCTACATAAATCAATAAGAACATCAGGCCTTGAAAGACTTGCAGCTCCCGGGAGCTGGAGATATTCACGAGGAGAAATTCCATGAACATGGTGAGATTGTCCATGTTTGCTGATACGCTGTAGTCTCCCTGGAGTCAAAGGGTGAGTTAATAAACGATACTACAAAACAATATAAAAGGTCAAACTATGCTCATCTAGAATGAAATATCTGTTTCCTGTAGATTAACTGCATTAAAAAATCATACCTCAAGTGTAATTACATATGATGTATACAGTTCAACTAGAAGTGACAAAAATAAGCAATTAGGAATTTGGAAAAACTAAAAAATTCTAATGACATTGATGAGCCCTCTCATGATATTGGACAATTTAGAGACTGACCAATTTGATTTAAATATCAAAACATAGAGTCATAAAGACCAAGCACAGATCAAAAACAAAGATAACCCTGAGAGCTGTGATGTGAGTTTCTCTCTCCCTGCAGAGCAGTATTTCACACAGAGTTCTCTTCAGTGACTGTGCTCCAAATAATCCTTTCTCAGAGACATATATTTTTTTTATGCTAAGCCTCGAGGAGAAATGAGTTTCAGTCTTCTATGAATTGCTTGTTGATCTCTTTCTGAGGGCACTGCTTTGCTGGGATCTCTGACAAGCCTCAAGGGAGACTACTAATTGTGGGTTCTTGAAAATCTGTGGACATTCAGTGCCTTGTTTTCCATAGAAATTTTGGCCATTCCATTGAGATTAGTTAGATTGTCAATTTTTGTTAATAGATAAACTTTTATTAAGTGTTTATAAGACTTGAGGAAGCAAGAGTGCCACAGATGGATTCTGGTTGACTGATGGCATCAAGATATTTCAAAGTTATCATTTCATCATAATGAGAACAATGTCCTTACAGGGAAAATTAAAGCACTGTATACATACATAAGTTGTATGACAAATAAATATATTTATAAAATATGTAAAACTGAGATGAAGTAAAACAATCAATTTGCTTACCTCATATACAATAAATGACAGTATCTGCAATACCAACATTAATGGTAAAGCTTATGTAGTTAGTTTGAAAATTAAATGCACAGAATAAAATATAAAATGTCCATTTCTGCACAATATAATCTCCTAGTATAAAACTGAGAAAAGTCACTGAACACTCATTGCATCTTATAGTAAGAAAAAAATCTTGAGATGATCCTGATCATATATTGTATGTGGGTTGCCTTTAGATCCCATCACTGGAGCACCCACAGTATTCATTGATTTATTTGTTTATTTCATTACTAACACTATAACTACTTTGGGTAACTTTGACTTATCATTGATATTCAAAAGCTGCATCTTTCTAAAGTGTACAATTTGATTATTTCATACATATACCTCACCACTATTAAGTTAACAGACATATCCAGGACCTCCCAGAGTTTTCATGTAACCCTGTACTTTTTAATTATTTTTTTTTCTTGGTGAGAACACTTAAAAATATATCTCTCAATAAATTTTGAAGTACAGTGTCATATTGTTGACCTAGTCTCTATGTTGGATTTATTCACCTGCATAACTGAAACAATATCAGCTTAAAAACTCTTAATTCCTCTTCCCCCACCTCCAGGCATTGACCATTATATTCTCCACTTCTTTGAGTTTCCTATTTTAGGTTCTTCCTGCAAAGTGTTTTTACACAGTGTTTGCTCTGAATGACTAGTTGATGTCACTTAGCAGAAGGTCCTCTCGTTATTCCATATTATTGCTAATGGTATAACGTCCTACTTTTTCACGGCTGAATCATATTTAGTTATATTCCTGCACCACATTTTCTTTATCCATTACACGTCAAGGGACTCCTGGGTTGTTTCTGTATCTTGGCTGTTGTGCATATTACTACTATAATGAACATGGACGTGCAGCTATCAGATTTTGATTTCCATTATTTTGTCTCTACATCCAGAAGTGGAGTTGCTGGATCATATGGTAGTTGTATTTTTTAAGTTTGAGGATTCTCTATGTTTTTCATAGCTGCTTCATAATTTTGCATTCCTATCAACAGTATACACATTTCCAACTAGTTTACAACATTGTCAATAGTTTCTTTGTATTAAAGTACAGTTTACATACAATATCATTAGCTCCAGGTATACAACAAAGTAATTCAATATGTATATACATTACAAAATGATCACCACAGGAAGTCTAGTTACCATCTGTTACCATAAAGTTATTGAAATACTAATGACTATATTCCCTTATAAATCTGGGGGGAAAATCCTAGGGCAAAATACCTTTGAAACTGAAATCAGTGAAAGGGAGAAATAAAGTGAGAGAACCAGTTTATTCCTTACAAGCAGTCCACTTCTGCTCTCCCATGTCTCTCGTGACCCAGCTGCAGAAGAAGAGGCCCCAGCCAATCTCTCAGGTACACATACATCCTCACATGCCCTTGTCATTACCTACATGTAGGTGGACTACTTCTCTCCACCCTTTTGAAACACCTATTGATATGGAGATGCACTAAAGTCAGGAATATATTCTGGAAATATTGCAATTTTACCCACACCCTCCACTGTGCCTATATTCCCATGACTTATTTATATCATATAACTGGAAGTGGTTTTTTATTTTAACAATAACCATTCTAACAGGGGTAAAGTGGTATCTTCTTGTAGTTTTCATTTCCTTTCTCTGATAATGAATAACATCAGCCATCTCTTCATATGCCTAATATATATACAATTGTATTTTTTCTTTGGAGAATTGTCTGTTCAAGTTCTTTGCCCTTTTATTAATTGAATTATTCAGTCTGTTAATTTGTTTGTTTTCATATTGAGTAATATGAATTCCTTATATTTGTATTTTTAGTTTGCAAATATATTGTCCCTTTCCATAAACTGTCTTTTAATTCTGTTGATTATTCCTTTGCTGTGCATAACTTTTTAGTCTTAAGTAGACCCACTTGTCAATATTTATTCTATGTCTTTGCTTTTAGTGTCATAAAAAGAAACCTTGCCAACATAAGTAACAACAAAATTTCCCCCTATATTTTCTTCTGGGTTTACATTTTTAGGTCTTATATTTCAATGTTTATTCCATCTTCTGAATAGATTCTGAAAAAGTTTTGACAAAATTCAACACTCTTTCTTGATAAAAATTTTCAGCATATGTGAAGTAAAATGCATCTAACCATAATAAAATCACATATGATGAGTGCATGCTAACATCTTACTGACAGGTGAAGAATGGAAAGCCTTTACTCTAAGATCAAGAACGAGACAAGGATGGCCACTCCCCATTTTTATTTAACACAGTACCCTAGACAAGTTCTAGACCGAACAATTGGGCAAGATTAAAGAAAGAAGAAGAAAAAAAAGCCATCTAAATCAGAAATGAAAAGGTAAAATTTCTGTTTACAGATGTCATGACTCTATATAATAAAGAAAACCCTAGAATCAAACAAACAAAACACCCACAAATTTGAACTAACAAACAGAGATGGCATCAGCAAAACTGTGGGTAGGAGGTCCCAATATTTGTCTCCCTCACAAACAATAAATGAACTACAAGCCAATGAAAAGAGTCCTAAGAAAGCTATGGACTAAATTAAGCTACAAAAACCCTGTGGGGCTCAAAGTTTGATGATGGCTGTGTAGAAAAGCATAGAAACTATTGTTTCTGTATTACCTCTGTCCCAGTTTCTATAGTAGCTCAGCACCCAGAGGAATCCTCTTGGAGACAGTTTCCTCCAGTGGAGAAAGAGAAAAAGAGAGGATCCCAGCAAGTGTTACCACCATGGACATTTGCAGCCTTTGCTGCTGAGAAACCATACAACTCCCCAATGCTGAACCTGGTGATGAAGCTACCTACAGGCCTCACTATTACACCTCTTTTATGGGGCTCGAGTTTTGATCCAGTAAAACCTTCCCCAGTGGTCCTGTCACTGATGTGCTCTACTCTCTAGGATTAGAACGCCATATCACTTTGTTATCAATAGTCCAGAGAGGTTTCTGTTCTGCACTCAAGCCCTGGGTCCAAGTCACAGCTTTAAGTAGTCTCACTTGCCAATATTTATTTTGTGTCTTTGCCTTTAGTGTCATAAAAAGAAACAGGGCCATGCTTCTGCTGCTCTCCACCGTACTTTCTGAGTCTCAGGGTGGGGCTTTGATGTGCCGTAACAGCCTGAGCAGCTGTTCTGCAACTATACACTATGCTCTCTGTTGTGGCTTTGAGCTGGCATTATCAAGGCTGTGCTGCAGGTCTGTGACCTGCTTGTGACATCTTAAGTCATTGCTTTGCTCTACTTTTGCTGGGACTAAGTTTTTGATGTTCTGTGTCTGTCTTCTTGGTCCCAAGTCATAGCTGTGATGCACTATATCAAAGGGCTATACTTCTGCAGCTTTGTGCCCCACCCCTGGGATTCTAAGACATGGATTTCAGCTGATGTCACTGGGGCTGAGATGTTGCTATTCTTCAATTGCCCCATAGAGGCAGCATTTGGAGTTTGACCCTCTATTTCTGGAGCATGTATTGCTGCTATTTGACACCTACAACTAAGCCACTGCTGTACCAAGTCATCTCAGGGTTCATGGCACTGCTGCATCCTTCCCTTCCTCACAGGGCCCTATATCTGCAGCAAACTCTAGAGACTAAGACTTCAGCTCCACAGAATACCTGAAAAAAACTATACCTCAATCACCAAAACTACCTCTTCAGTAAGCACACCTAAATGTGAGTAATCAGGCAATGTAGTAGTTCCATGTGCACCTGATCCCATAAATGAAGTCCCCTTGCAGGTTTC
Organism: Manis javanica; assembly: GCF_040802235.1. Classification (NCBI taxonomy): domain Eukaryota; kingdom Metazoa; phylum Chordata; class Mammalia; order Pholidota; family Manidae; genus Manis; species Manis javanica. The sequence continues at coordinate 70,420,706 of NC_133169.1, read as the reverse complement.
TTTGAATGTATGGTCAGCCTGGAGCTTAGAGGGATCCACATGGCTAGAACCTCCTTTAAAAACAAAAAGCCAAGTGGGACCTGAGCAGCCTTAGACTCCAAGGACTCCAGTATATCTAGCCACCAACTGCCTGCAGTGTTGGCCACTGAAGAACCATACAGATTTTACTGACACTGAATTAAGCTAAAAGCATAACAGAGACTATGCTATTATAGCCTTTCAAAATGCCTTCAGGTCTTTCCTCACCAACCCAAACCAAAAAATGTTGTTGGTGGTGAACGTACCCTAAAATGCATAGACAATAGAATGGAGCTACTGCTACCATGAATAAGCAAGAAAACACACCACCAATAAGGTACATGATAATTTCTAGTAACTTACTCCAAATAAGTGGAGATCTGTCAGAGACCTGGCAAATAATTTAAAATCATTATTTTCATAAAGTTCAATGAGATTCAAGAGAACACAAATAGATGAATCAATGAACTCAGGAACAATGTAAAATACAGTGATAAATTTAACAAACAGAAATTACTAATAGAGGAAACTAAACAGCTTCCCAGAAAAACCAAAGCTGAGGGAGTTTATCACTATTTGACCTGCTTTGAAAGAAATGGTGTGGTTGGAAAAAGATGGTGGTATGAGAAGTGAGACAGAAACTTCCTCCCCAAACCACATAAACACATAAATACAAAAAATACAACTAATCCTTAAAGAGTGACAGAAAACTGCAGAACATACTGCCTGCATCTGGGGAAAAGAGAAGCCCTCACGGAAGAGGGTAAAGTAGCAAAGCCACCATCCAGCAGGAACCACGCCCTCCCACCACCCCAGCCCAAAGATGGGAGGCAGTGAAATGGAGGGGGAAGAGAGTAGAATCCCAGGAATGCTGAACACCCAGCCTTGGAGGTCTCCTCCAGGAACACAAACCCAAGGAGGTGAAAGACCTATACCCTGAAAACTACAAGACACTCCTGAGGGAAATTACAGAAGACACCAATAAATGGAAATACATACCGTGCTCATGGATAGGAAGAATTAATATTGTCCAAATGGACATCCTGCCTAAAGCAATCTACAGATTTAATGCAATCCCTATCAAAATACCAATAGCATTATTCAATGAACTAGAAAAAATAGTTCCAAAATTCATATGGAACCACAAAAGACCCCAAATAGCCAAAGCAATCCTGAGAAGGAAGAATAAAACTGGAGCGTTTATGCTCCCCAACTTCAAACTCCACTACAAAGCCACAGTAATCAAGACAATTTGGTACTGGCACAAGAATAGACACATGGATCAATGGAACAGAAGAGAGAGCCTAGATAAAAACCCAAGCCTGTATGGAAAATTAATATACAATAAAGGAGCCATGAATGCACAATGGGAAAACAACAGCCTCTTCAACAACTGGTGTTGGCAAAACTGGACAGCTACATGTAAGAAAATGGAACTGGATCACTGTCTAACTCCATACACAAAAGTAAACTTGAAATGGATCAAAGACCTGTATGTAAGTCATGAAACCGTAAAACACATAGAAGAAAACATAGGTAAAAATTTCTTGATTATAAACATGAGCAACTTTTTCCTGAACACACCTTCTTGGGCAATGTATACAAAAGCAAAAATGAACGAATAGGACTATATCAAACTAAAAAACCTCCATAATGCAAAGGACACTATCAGTGGAACAAAAAGTCATTCCACAGTATAGGAGAATATATTCACAAATGATGTACCCGACAAGGGGTTAACATCCAAAAAATATAAAGAGCTCTCACACTTCAATACCAAAAAAGTAAATAACCTGATTAAAAAATGGGTGGAGGATCGGAACAGATACTTCTCCAAAGAAGAAATTCAGATGGCCAACAGGCACATTAAAACATGCTCCACATCACTAATTATAAGGGAAATACAAATTAAAACCACAATGAGATATCACCTCGCACCAGTTAGGATGGCCAGCATCCAAAAGACAAGGCACAACAAATGCTACACTCTTGGTGGGAATGTAAATTAGTTCAACCATTGTGGAAAGCAATATGGAGGTTCCTCAAAAAATAAAAATAGAAATACCATTTGACCCAGGAATTCCACTCCAAGGAATTTACCTGAAGAAAACAAGATAACAGATTCAAACAGACATATGCACCCTTATGTTTATCACAGCACCATTTACAGTAGCCAAGATATGGAAGCATTGTAAACACAAATCAGCAGATAAATGGATAAAGAAGGTGTGGTACATATGCATAATGGTACATATACACAACATTATTCAACCATAAGGAGAAAACAAATCCTACCATTTGTAACATGGATGGAGCTAGAGAGCATTATGCTCAGTGAAACAAGCCAGGCGGCAAAAGACAACTACCAAATGATTTCACTCATTTGTTGAGTATAACAACAAAACAAAATTGAAGAAACAAACCAATAGCTGACTCACAGACTCCAGGAAGGGACTAGTGTTTCCCAAAGGGAAGGGGGTGGAGACGGTGTATAGGGAGGGAGGGAGAAGGGGATTGAGGGGCATTATGCTTAACACACATAATGTATGGGGATCATGGGAAAGGCAGTATAGCACAGAGAAGACAAGTAGTAACTAGCATTTTTCTATGCTGATGGACAGTGACTGCAGTGGGATGTTGGGGTGGGGGGACTCGATAATATGGGTGAATATTGAAACCACAATATTTCTCATGTGAAACCTTCGTAAGACTATATCAATGATACCTAAGTAAAAAATAAATAAATAAAAAATGTATCTGACCATCTCTTCACTTTCAATGTATGTGTGTTTTTAAGGCTAAATGTTTCTAGTGAATTATCCAGCTCAGCTGTATTTTTCAGCTGTAGGTTTTGTTTTTTTAGCAGCAGATCATTAGATTTTTAAAAATCCTATGAGACTTTGTATATCTTTTCATTGGAGAATTAATCCATTTACATTTAAAGTAATTAATAACAGGTAGGGACTTAAAATTGTTTCTTGCTTTCTTTTATGTTTTTGTAGACCTACCATTCTTTGTTTCTTATCCTGCTTTCCTTAAATGTCTCTTGGTATCACTATGATTTTGACTTCTTTATCATGCTCTTTTATGCAAACAATACAGGTTTTTACCTTGTTTAAAATAAGGTGTTTAAAGCACCTTATTTTAAGCAGATGACAAATGAACTTCAGTCAAAATCTTAAACTTTACACCTTTTCTTTAGTTATCCCCTATGAGTGAGGTTATTGATTTGACATTTTACATGTTTGATTTTGTGCAATTAATGACATATTATTAGTTACAGTTATTTTCAGTACTCTTTTTTACTTCTGAACCATAGTTGTATATGAATTACAGACCATAATCAATGTATTACAGAATCTAATTTTGAGTATATATTTTCTATTACTATTGAGCTTTAAGCTACTTTCTTTTTTATTATTAAGGTATCATTGATGTACAATCTTATAAAGGTTTCACATGAGCAACATTGCGGTTTCAACATTCATCTATATTATCATATTATCAAGTCCCCTCTGCCCCAATGAAATCACTGTCCATCAGTGTAATAAGATGCTATAGAGTCATTACTTGTCTTCTCCGTGCTGTACTGCCTTCCCTGTGCCCAACCCATATTATGTGTGCTAATCATAATGCCCCTTAATCCTCTTTTCCCTCCCTCCCACCCACCCTCCTCACCCCCTGCCCTTTGGTAACCACTAGTCCCTTCTTGGAGTCTGTGAGTCTTCTGCTGTTTCATCCCTTCCATTTTTAAGCGCCATTCTTACTTTGTTATGATGTAACTGAGCATCAGTATACTCCCACTTAGAGAACTCTTTAGCAGTTATTACAGGGCACCTGTAGAGGTGGTGAACTCCCTCCGTTTTGTTTGTTTGTTTCTTGTGGCGTCTTTATCCTACTTTCTTTTCTGAAGTACAGCTATGCCAGGTATTGAATTCTTGGCTTACATATGTTTTTCAATATTTTTAAATAAATCATCCCATTCTTTCCAGGACTGAAAAGTTTCTGTTGATAATTCTCTTGATATTTTTATGGGGATTCCCTTGTATATAATTTCTAAATTTTCTCTTCTTGCTTTTAAATTATATTCATTTGAAAGTTATGTTTCTTAATGTAGCCTTATTCATATTTAGCCTATTTTGCATCTTTTTGGCCCCATGGATCTGGTTATTTATTTTACTCTCCATGTTTTGGAAGTTTTCAGCCATTATTGCTTTGAAAAGTCTGTCTCTTATTTCCTCTCTGTAATTCCAATAATGGTGATGTTGTTTCTTTTGATTGTGTCTAAATCCTATAGTCTCTGCTCACTCTTTATCATTCTTACTTTTTTTGTGCCTTTGAATGAATGATTTAACGAGTCTTGTCTTCTAGGCTACTTATTTTTGCATGGTTGTATCTTATATTCTTTTGAAGCTTTCTAGTGAATTATTCTGTTCACTTGTATTTCCAGTTCTAGGGTTTCTGTTTGTTTGTTTGATGTTTTCTATTTCCTTGTTGTACTTCTCATTTTTTTTCACAACTCGTTTTTCCTAAATTGGCTTAGTTATCTCTGTGTGTCTTCTAGTAGCTCACTATACTTATTTAATCACATTATTCTGTGTTATTTGTCTGACAGTTCATTGTTCTCCATTTCAATAACTGTCTCTTGTTGTAGCTTGCTTGTCTCTTTGACAGTGTCATATTTCCTGATTTTTCATGATCCTTGTTTCCTTACATTTATAACTGCACGTATGATCTGTCTCCTCTTCCAGACTTTTCAGCTTCAGCTTCCCTGAGAGTTTCTATACCAGTTAGTTAAGTGTAGCTTTCTGAACTTTTCTTGGTACTATCCTTGGGTATGAGGCCAACGATCAGTGTCTATATTTAGCAAAAACACTGCAATGGAAAATGAACCAATTGAGTTGCTCCCTAGACATTTTACAGTATGACAACCCTGCTTATACCCACAATCTTGGCTTTTACATAAGGATCCAAGCCTAAGATTCCCACAGTAAATTTCTGCCTTGCTTTTCTTGGACTTTTAAAAATGACCATTAAGATTTGAGTCCATTAAAAATTAGGAACTGCCATCCCAACCACCTTATAGGTACTAGGTGCTTGCTACCTGGCTCTCTATGTCCTGCTCACTTGTTTCCTGGAATGGAGGGCTGTCCCTCCCCTGGTTCATTGTGTCCCTATTTGGGGATTTGAAAATGATAAACCTAATCAACCTTGTGTCTTTAGTTCCTTTGTATGGGTGTGCTGAAATTGTGCCTTCAATAAAATGGTCTTGTTGTTTTCACCTGCTCAAAGTGGGAGCTTGGAAACTGGGAGCAACTTGCCAGACCCATGTGGGTGGCTTGTGCCTCCTCATTCAGCAGGTAAGAACATTCATATTGTTAACACACAAGCTCTGTGTTTTCAACACAGCTGCTTCCCAAGGTGTGAGATTAGGGGTTGTGTCACTGACTGAGAGCAGCTGGTTTTGAGTCCCTGCTTGATTACCTGCCCAAGCAAGGCTGCAGGGGGCGGTTCTGTGATTGCCTGGATTCTCTGCCAAGGCTTACTAGATAGCCAGAACTGAATCATACATGCAGTAGCAGGAGCTATGAATCAGCTTCTCTGCCTTGGTGGGTCAGCACGACTACACACACAAAAAATTAGTTACTGATACATGCTACAGTATAAAACATGCAAAATGAAAAGCCAGTCATGAAAGATAATGAATTGTATGATTCTATTTATATGAATGATCCAGAATAGGAAAATCTATAGACAAAGAAAGTAGGTTGGTGATTACTAAGGTATTAGAAGTAACTTTCTTCTTAAAAGGATAAAAATAAGAAATACAATGAGCTTAAGCATATTGATTAATCAAAAACAATTGTGTCTTTATATCAGGAGCTTGAATAATATACCTATGAATATTACTTCTATTTATGCTTCTACCAACTACAATGTGAGGAAGAAATGACTGAAAAGGACAAAATTGCCCTGCCACCATTACTAGCAAATAAAGTGTATATGTAACAAATTTAAAGAAATCTAAAGATACATATATAGAATTAACACTATGATTTGGAACATTAAATTGATGTAAAGTCAATTAATATACTATGATTATATATCTTTATCTCTGTATTATATTCATATATATGAAACAAAAATTTTAAATACTACTACAATTGAATAAAAATATATAGCAATACACACATATATACACATCTTTGTGAGCCTATGTGTTACTGAGCTTTTGGATACTTAAAGTAACAACACTGGTGCACAAGTCAAGTCACTGTTAGCTTTCAGATCAAGTTTTTGCAGTGGTTATGAGATTCTGGACCCTCACTGCCCTATACCCCAACAAGAAGACACTGGTGACAGAGAAATATCATTTCCATTTAAAGTTGTTTTTAAGTGTTTTATGTGAATTTCAAATTATTCTTTAAATCCATTTTATATAGACTGTGATCAAACATATTTTTTTCCTTTGGTTTAAAATTTGATTCTTTGAAAGCTTAATGTATGTGTATTTGTACATACATCTGTGTGTATGCATATATATATGTGTATATATATATATATATTAAGAAAATTATAACTACTTAATTTATTAAGATATGTAAGTAAATAAGTGAAAAGGCATCTACCTTGGGTGTTAAGGTATTTATTTCCACAAGAATGATTTTTAGATTCATTGAAATCTATTGTCTCACTAGGTATTTTTTTTAGAAAATAAAAAGTATAATTTTTTTAAATGTAGTCAATTTTATTCTCCTTAAACCACAAAATAGAGTCTTTGGTTGTAAAAAGTATAAATTTTAAATGACAATCATATAGCTCTGGAGGAGAGGGAGCTAGAGAAGAAAAAAATGAAGATTTGTTATACAAGGTCACATTTTATTATAAAATCATTTAATTAAATGACATGTCAAGGATGTAGAAATAGGCAAAGTGACCAGTACCCACAGAATAAAGAGCATAGCTACAATCCTGTTCATATAAGAACACTACTATATGACAAGTCAACATGTTACAGTGTAATGACAACTTATATACTTTTGAATCAATGGGGTTTGAAAAGTAAAGTAATAATATTGAATCTAATGTAAGGTAACTTGACTCACACCATGCACAAATTTAATTAAAGGCCAAAATCATGAAAGTCAAAAATGTAATGCTTTTAGAGACTAACAAAGTCAAATAACTTCAGGACATTTATATGCATAAAAATTAATTTACTCAAGAAACAAACAGATGTCACAGTGGAAAATATTGTTTGACTACATTCAAGTTGCAAATTTGTGCTGCTTCAAAGACACCAGAAAAGCACAAAAATACATGACAAAAACTGATTGAGGATATCTGTCACACCAATACAATAGAGAGATCATAAAAGAACTCCATATAAGCACTAAAGACATTAAAACAAAATCAAAATGCGGTATATCTATGGACTCAATACATTAGGAAATATTTAAATACCTGACAATATGAAGTATTGAGGTAGCAAAGAGAACTCTCAAACACCAGTGATATGAATATTAATCATTACACTTTAGGGAATAGTGGACATTGTGTCAAACAACTTAGCCTATGTCGTACTAGGGTAAACCTCCAATTCTCAGTACATGCTTATTTTTCAATCATAATATATATCTGCTGTGTGTTATCTACAGCTTTTAACACCACAATCCAATCTGATAAATTAATCAAAGGACAAAGGGAAAAAATATGTCAAAGCAGAGTCCCGCTTAAGTTCACACTCTCCACTTCTTTTGTCTTTATTTTGACTAATCCTGCTATTCAGTCAAGCTTAATTCAATGTGATTAAAAAAACTAAAATTTTTTCATGGGACAGGGCTCTACAGTATTATGAATAAATGCATACTACATAAACCACATGTTAATAAAGATAAAAATGTGTATAGCTTACACACAATGGACAAATATTTGGGGTAGGAAATATATTTGTGTTGTTTTTGGCCAAGGAGATTAGGAGCTTTGGGTTAGTGTTATATTTAATGCAGAAAAATGCCTATTAGAACAGGAAGAGGGAGAAATTGTCACAATTTCTGTGAAATTCTTTTAAAATTGTCTTTTATTGTGTTTTATTTTTTAATAAAATAGTAAGTATGCCTTGTCCCTTTGTTTCTAGGGACATAATGCTTCCGTAACTGCTCAATAATTGAGAAATAGCCTCATCCAAGTATAAGCCTTACTGAAGACTTAGGGACCAACCATGGCACAGGAAGTGGCTGCAGGACCAGAGTTGCCCATCATAAACTGTTTTGTGTAATTTTTACTTGGCTATTTTACCAGTTTACTTATTAACAGGGGAATTTTTGCTTCCTCTTCTGACAAATTTAGATGACATATGTCCTAGTGATACATATTTAAGTATAAATGAAGAGACATGACACAATTAAAGAATATTCACACATGGATTCAGAAATGTGGATCCTAACATTTCTAAGAGTGTTACTTGAATGTGAAATTGAGTGGTAATGTATTTTCCAAGGAAACAGCTACACACATAACAGAGGAAGGAGGAGGATACAAACAAACATGATAGAGTCCTCAAATATTAAATATTAAAATTATAAGGCTTACTATAGGCATTAAATGAGTATCACCAAAATTCAGATTTTTGAGGATTATTTATTTTGGTACACATGCAACTTGTAATCTTCATTCACTCTTTGCTTCTATGTTGAAATATTCGTATTGAAACGTAATGAACATGTTTAACCAGTTTCAAGCTGAAGTGAAGTGAGCATTGCTACTAAATTTTGAGTTTTTCTAGATAGGATTTCAAGATATAAAGGCTGACTCTTTGGGGTTAGATTCTGAAAAGGTAAAAAAAATCTTCTTTAGCCAGCAAAATGCTTCCTTAGACTTTTGGAAAGAGAAAAAAAAAGACTGTTTTAATTTTGAGATTTTTATGTCACATTTACTTTGAAAACTGTATTGTCTAGTCTCAGAAATATCTTGCTCTCTCCAGGTGAAATAATATGGTTACTAACATATTTCAATACCTTCTGCAACTACTGGTTCCCTTTCATTCATCAATGATAAAAGTTTGAATGAACCAAGCATGACATTCATCCTTTGACCCAGAGATCAGGGTGAGGATAAATGTATAAAACCTACTCACAGTTGAAGACCAGTGGTTTTAGAGTCCACAGTTTCATGGAGTGAAGCAACTCTTCAGGGGATCCAGGAACCTAATGGAAACTGGCCTCAAGGGATTGCTAGTGGTTTCTGTGCTATTGTCTTGCTGTGTCTTCAATCTCTTAGTTATGTTCCAGCCATAAATGTTTTGTATAGGGAGGGAGAGGAACAAGAACAATTCAGACAGTAGGCTTCTCTTTCCCAAGCCACTCGTTATTATCTTGCAGGTGAGCAGTACCTAGTACTCTGAAGTTCTTTCAAATACAGGCACCTGGTAAGGTAGGGATATATAAAGTATGGCTTCCACATATGATGTTCTTACATGCGTTTAACTCAGAATCATTCCAAAGTTTTCCAAAACACTTTCACAATGTAGCCCAGGTGTACATTGTTTCCAAGAAATATTTACTTTGCACTACACAAATACAGTTTTGAGAAGAAAATTTAGTAGAGTTTGTAACACACACAGAGTTGTACAATAAATATATATATAGGCAAATAACAGTAGACAATTCATAGAGATGTATTCCAATTTAAGAACATATGTCAAATATAAAGTGAACTTTTCTCAAGTAGACTTGTTTTTAAGCACATTTTACTCAATAAAAGGCCTGCTTGGGAATTCCAAGTATCTGTTGAACATTCTGCCTAGAGCAGTGTTTATCTCCCTGTTCCTCAGACTGTAGATGATGGGGTTTATGAATGGGGGCAACATAGTGTAGAACATGGCTGTCAGCAAATTTTTAAGAGATGCTTTATTTGCAATAGGACCCAAGACAGCAATCAATCCAGAAATTACAAACAAAAGAAGAATTAGCAACTGTGGGGTACATGTGGATAAGGCTTTGTTTCGGGCTTCCACTGAATGGATCTTAAGCACATTTGAAAATATATTTATATATGACATAACCATATAAGTAAAACATGCCAAGACAATACAAGCACTTAATGCAAGGATGACAGATTCAGAAAACTGAACCTCTGGAGATGATATTCCCATAACTTGAGGCACATCACAAAAATATTGGTTGATCACATTGGATTTTGTGAAGGGAAGTCTGAACATGTTCCCAGTGTGGATGGCAGAATAGACCAGCCCAGTGAGCCATGACCCACCTGCTGCCTGTGTGCACAAATGCGGGGTGATGGTCAGCCCATAGTGCAGAGGCTGGCAAATGGCAACATAGCGGTCATAGGACATGAGCACAAGGAAAGCAAGCTCTATAGATGCAAAGAAAATGTATAGGAAAATCTGAGCAGCACATTCTTTCAGTGAGATGGACTTACTGCCCGTCAGAGAATTCACAATTAGTTTGGGAACACTGACTGAGATGCAGCAAAAGTCTATGAGGGATAAGTTGCTTATAAAAAAGTACATTGGTGAGTGAAGGTTTGGGTCTGTCACAATGGCGGTAATGGTCAGAAGATTTCCAGCCAGAGCTCCTAAGTAAATCAATAAGAATAACAGACCTTGCAAAATTTGTAGCTCCCAAGAGCTTGAGATGTCCATGAGGAGGAATTCTGTGAAGATAGTGAGGTTGCCCATGTCAGCCAATATGCTGAAGTAACCTGGAGTGATGTGTAAAGTGTTAGGACCATGCAAAATAAAAATTGCAAATCATTCTTAACACTTCCAAATAAATGCAGCCATTCCAAAGCAGTGCGGAATCCATTCCACAGTACATGGTTTCTAACTAGAAAGCACAGGAGGAGGAAGAGGGATGAAAAGAGAATAGTTTGAAATCAATAAATTATATTTCCTTTTTGGGGGGTTCTTTCCAACTCTACTGAGATATTGTGATAATTTCAACAATCAAAGGAGCACATAAAGTATGTAATAAGAAATCAATACCATCAGCCCTATTGTTATTAAATACAATTACAATATTTCCTCTCAATTTCTTTTCATTCTGTCTGGGCACGTGAAGGGTTTATATTTATTCTCATTTCCTTTAATATCAGGTGGTCAGCCAGACATGCTCAGATCAGCCAAATGGGTTTGAGCATTCCACATTTATTCATTCTCCTCATGTACCAGTGGTCTAGAATGACTTTTGTTATCTCCTCTTCTCTAGCCAGCTGTTATAGATGGTTTAATAAATTTGATGATGATCTCAGTTTGTGCAGTGATTCTAATCCAAATGAGACAAGTTAGATTATGCCTCACCTTACTTTCATTTCAGTTGCTCTCTAAGACATGCATATGAGCTTTCTTTCCTTCCGTTCAATATCCAAAAATGGTGTGATTTGATTGAGAATCTCATTCAATTTGCCTATTGACAGTGGGTATTCATTTCCCTGACTGTAATTCATTTTTTTTTTCACAAATGATCTATGAAAAATATCCCACCTGGTATACTTTCAATAAATGTCACTTCTCTGGCCACACATGCATTTCAATGTTTAATGAATGTTGAATATTATATTCAGACCACTCTTTTTCTTGTATTCTTAGATTTTTCTGAACTATTCTCATTCAAAGATAACTTATAATAGAATTCTATTTATTTTGTTCCATGTTGGAAGCATTTCATATAATAAGGAAAATTTGTTTTAATCTCAGTTTTCCTTTCTACACAAAAAGTAATTTTTGGAGACATAATTGAGTACTACTAAATTATCTTCTGTGGATACCTAAATTGCCAGATGTTGACTTTAAAATATCAATTGAATTTTTCTATTATTCTATTATATTTAGTAAGAACAATGAGTTGCTTTTACGGGCACTCATGAAATTCAGTTGTTTCACAAAAATTGTTTTATGCTAATTTTTCTATATTTCCTTTGTTGTGGTTTCTTTGAAAATTTTCACTTTAAAATGGAAAGAAAATTATTTAAAAAGATAATGCTATTAACTATGAGAAAATAATGTTCAGTGATTCAATTGATATTATCTAATTTTGATATAGGTTATTGAAGCAATCAGACTTATAGCTGTTTTTAACTTGCTTTATCAAAACAGCACACCAATATTGGTTATTAGAAGTATAATTCCCATGCTTAGTCTTTTCTGATTTCATGTTATTTTTCTTAATTCTATATAAATTCTCATACTTCCCTCTGTGAAAATTAACTGACATCTTTTTTTGTATGTATTACTGTTTAAATAGAAAAAGAATACTCTTAGGCCTAAAAGCATACTTTCTCAGTTCCTTAATTACCTTAGTGATGTTTACAAATGTTTTACTTCACAATTTTTAAATTTGGATGAAAGATAATTAGAAGTGTTCTGTTTCCTTGTTAATTATAAAACAGATGAATTATAATATTCAGTGATCAGCATTCAGCATCTCTGGCTCATAATATGCAAGAAATATGAAAAAATATTCATAGTAAGAGCTACATTAGACATTGCAACATTTATCTCAATATTTTAGAGACTGTCTTTTCTTACGTGATTTAATTTCCATGAAATGCCTATTGTCATAAGAGTTATCCTCTAAATCCAGCTCAAGAAAGATTTCATTGATTTATGTGCAGTATTTCCATTCCTAGGAAACTTTTGTGTTATTAATTTCAATCTTTTGACCACACCATATGTCACCAACAGATCTTCAGGTGCCATTTTTTTAAAATAAAACGCCTAAAAAAATAGGATTGGGAGGATTGAGTCTATTTTATGAACGAATGTATCATTGATGCAGGAATAATGAATATAGAAATAATCTGTAGCTCCATCACACGTAGTTAAGTGAATGATTCATTAGAAATTTTAAAGAAACAATCAAACATACAAACTTCCTAAGGAGTGAGGTAACAGGCTTACCTTCCCTAACAGCAATATTGCTTTGTTCATATTAAAGAGGATTGCAAATTCTGTGACCTGCTTCTTTCTCAATGAAATTCACTTTGCAGGAAAATTTGTGCTCAACATCAATAACATGAGCAATTCTGCTTCTGGATTCTTAATAAGCAGTGATATCCAGGAAGTATGCCTTAGGGGTCACACTCTGGCACACCTGGTGACCTGGTGCTTTCAACTTCCAGAGGCCAGCTGGCCCCCAGCTCCGCACAATTCTCTAGAGATTTGTTAAATTTTAGAAATAATCCTTCGCAATAAAATTAGCAAAGAAGTTTTTGTGTTGAAGAGAAATATTTTAAAAAGGTTCTTATGTCTCTGGAAGTTCAATAAATTTTCATATTTGATTAGAAAAGTGATAACTTCTACATTATAGTAAATCAATAAAATGATGTCACACCCAGTAAAAATATTTTTTCTTAGTGCTGTAGAATGAAATTATGGCACACTGGAAAACCATATAAAGTTTAAAATTAACAAAATGTGAAATGTCACAACAATTGAGAAGTTACTAAAGAAAAATGCAAAATTTTTAAATTAATTTTTATTGAAGTATAGTTGATATACAGCATTTTATTGGCTTCAAATATATGACACAATGGTTCTTTAGTTACTCACATTATTAAATCCTCACCCCAACTTTCTGCCAGCATAGAAAGATGTTACCAAATCATTGACTATATCCTCCATGTTGTACTACCATCCCCATGATCAACTTATATTATGGTTGAGAATTTTTGTGCCCCTCTATCCTCCTAACCCTCCCCATCCACCCACCTCAGCCCCTTCCCCATGGTGAACACCAGTCACTTCTCAATATTTATGAGTCTACTGCTATATTATTTCTTTTGTTTTTTAATTTCACAAATTAATAAAATAATATGGCATTTACCTTTATTCACTGGCTTATTTCACTTACCATAATACCCGCTAGGTTCATCCATGCTGTTACAAGTGACAGGATTTCTTTCTTTCTTATGGCTAATATTCCACTATGTATATGTACCACCTCTTCTTTATCCATTCATTTCGAAGGACACTGTGGTTGCTTCCATTATCTTGGCTATTGTAAATAATGTGGCAATAAATATAGAGGTGCATATATCATTTTGAATCAGGAATTTTGCTTACATCATGTAAATTCCCAGAAGTGGAACTACTGGCTTACATGGCATTTTGTTTTTTAGGAACCTCTATATTACTTTCAACAGTAGCTGCACCAATTTAATTCCCACCAACAGTATAGGAGGGTTCCCTTTTCTCCACATCCTGAACAACACTTGTTATTTCTTGTCTAGTGTCCTTCAAACTGTATGAAGTCATATCTCTTTGTGGTTCTGATTTGCATTTCCCTGATGGTTAGTGATGTGGAGCATCTCTTCATGTGCCTGTTGGCTATATGTATTTCATCTTTTGAAAAATGTGTATCCATGTCCTTGGGCAATTTCTTTAATCAGGTTATTTTTTGTGCATTAAGCCATATGAGATCTTGATATATTTTGGATGTTAACCCCTTTCCAGATAAATCATTTACAAATATATCCTCCCATACTGTAGGGTGACTGTTTGTTCTGCTAAGGGTGTCCTTTGCTGTGCATAAGTTTTTAGTTTGATGTAGTCCCACTTGTTCATTTTTTATTTTGTTTCCCTTGCCTGAGAGATATGTCCAGAAAAACATTGCTCTAATGCGTATGTTCAAGAGATTTTTTACCTATGTTTTCTTCTAAGAGTTTAACAGTTTCCTGACTTACATTCAGGTATTTGATCCATTCAAGTTTATTTTTGGGATGGAGTTAGATATTATTACAGTTTCAGTCTCTTGCATGCAACTGTACAGTTTTACCAACAGTATTTATTGAATAGCTTGTGTTTCCTCACTGTATATTCATGGCTCCTTTATCATACAATATTTGACTATATATGAGTGGGTTTTTTTCTGGGCTCTTCTTTCTGTTCCATTGATCTATGGGTCTTTTCTTCCTCTAGTACCACACTGTTTTAATTACTATAGCTTTGTAGTATAGCCTGAAGTCAGGGAGCATAATACACCCAGATATCTTCTACTTTCTCAGAATTTCTTTGGCTATCCAGGGTGCTTTGTGGCTTCATTGGAAATTTAGGATTATTTGCTCTAGTTCACTGAGAAATGCCATTGATATTTGGATAGGGATTGCATTGAATCTGTAAATTGGTTTAAGAAGGATGGCCATTTTAACTATGCTAATTTTCTTTTCCGTGGAATAGATTTCTATGTATTTGTGTCTTCTTCGATTTTTCTCATGAGTGTTGTATCATGTTCAAAGTACAGGTCTTTTGCCTCATTAGTTAGATTTATTCCCAGGTATTTTTTTAATAAAATTGTCAATATAATTATTTTCCTGATTATCTTTCTGTTTGTTCATTGTTAGTATATAGGAAGAGACCAGATATCTGTGTAACAATATTGTATTCTGCACCTTTCCTGAATCTAGTATTAACTATAATAGGTTTTTGGTGGATTTGTTAGGGTTCTTTATATGTAGGATCAAGGCATCAGAGAATAGTGATACTGCACATTTTCTTTACCAATTTGAATGCCTTTTTCCCCTTATCTTATCTGATTGCTATGGCCAGGACTTCCAGTACTATACTAAATAAAAGTGGTAAGAATCAACATCTTGTCTTGTTCCTGATCGTAAGAGGAAAAGCTTTCAGCTTTTCACCATTGAGTATGATGTTAGCAGTGGGTTTGAGGTATATGTCTTCATTATGTGAGGTACATGCCCTCTTTATACCCATTTTGTTGAGAGTTTTTATGATGAATGGATGTTGAATTTTCTCAAATGCTTTTTCAGGATCTATTGAGGTGATCATGTGATTTTTATCCTTCTTTTTCTTGATGTGGTATATGATATTGATAGATTTATGAATATTGTACCATCCTTGCATCCCCAGAATAAATCCCACTTGTTCATGATGGATGATCTTTTTGATGAATTTTGAATTTGGTTTGATATTATTTTGTTGAGGATATTTGCATCCATGTTAATTAAGGATATTGGTCCATAATTTCCTCTTTTGGTGATGTCCCAGTTTGGTTTTGGTACGACAATGATTATGGCCTCGTGGAATGAGTTTGGAAGTATTCCCTCCTGTTCCACATTTTGGAATACTTCAAGAACAATGGATATTAGCTCTTCTTTAAATGTTTTACAGAATTCAGCTGTGAAGCCATCTGGTTCTGGAACTTTCTTTTATGGGAGATTTTTTTTTTTTACCAATTCAATTTCATTGCTAATAATTTGTTCAGATTTTCTGTTTCTTCATGGGAAAATCTTTCAAAATTGCATTTTACTAGGAAGTTGTCCATTTCCCATACATGGTCCAATTTATTGGCATACTACTTTTCATAGAATTATCTAATAATTCTTTGTATTTCTATGGTATCCATTGTGGTTATTTCTTTTTCATTTCTGATTTTGTGTATACTCCCTCTTCATTTCTTAATAAGTCTGGCTAAGGGTTTATCTATTTTGTTTAGTTTCTCAAAGAAACAGCTCCTGGTTTCATTGATTTTTTTCTATTGCTTTAGTCTTTTCTATTTTACTTCTGCTCTGATCTTTATTATGTCATTCCTTCTACCAACTTTGGATTTCATCTGTTCTTCTTTTCCTAATTTCTTTCATTGTGAATTCAGACTTTTTGTTTGGGATTGTTCTTGTTTCTTGAGGTAGGCCTGTATTGCTTTGTACTTCCCTCTTAGAACTGACTTTGCAGTGTCCCACAGATTTTGGACTGTTGAATTATTATTTTCATTTGTCTCCATGTATTGTTTGATTTCTGTTTTTATTTGTTCATTGATCCATTGATTATTTAGAAGCCTGTTGTCTATCCTCCATGTTTTGGTAGAATTTTTGTGGTCTTTGTGTAATTTATTTCTGGTTTCATACCACTGTGGTCTGTAGATATCTGCTAAATCCATCTGATCTAATATATTGTTCAGTGCCTCTGTTTCCATATTTATTTTCTGCCTTGTTGATCTGTCTGTTCATGTTAATGATGTATTAACATCTCCTAAAGTGAATGAATTGCATTCTATTTCTCCTTTAATTCTGTTAGCATTTGTTTTACATATATAGGTGCTCCTATACTGGGTGCATAGGTATTTATAATGGTTATAACCTCTTATTAGACTAACACATTTATCATTATAGACTGTTCTTTGTCTCTTGTTACTTTCTTTGTTTTGAAATCTACTTTGTCTTATATAAGTACTGCTACTCCTGCTTTTTGTCTCCCCATTACTTGCACTAAACAGCATTTCCATCACTTCACTTTTAGTCTGTGTATGTTTTGGGGATTCAAGTGAATCTAATGTAGGCAGGATAAAGATGGATGTAATTTTATTTATCCATTATGTAACCCTATATCTTTTGATTGGTGCTTTTAGTCCCTTTACATTTAAGGTGATCAATAGATATGTAATTATTGCCACTGTAGGCTTTAGATATGTGTTTACCAAAGGTTCAAGGGCAGCTTCCTTGTTATATAAAAGTCTGATATAACTCACTTATCATGCTATTTCAAACATAATCTAAAGGTTCTTTTTTTCCTCCCCTCTTCTCCTTCCTCCTCCTCTCTTTAAATATTAGGCATCATATTCTGTACTCTTTGTGCATCCCTTGACTGACTTTGTGAGTAGTTGATTAAATTTTGCATTTGCTTAGTAATTAATTGGTCTTCTTTCTTTACTATTGTTTTCTTTTCTCTGGTGAGAGTTATTTAGCCTGAAGAGCACTTCCATCTAGAGCAGTCCTTTAAAATACACTGTAGAGACAGTTTGTGGGTGATGAATTCCCTCAACTTTTACTTATCTGGAAATTGTTTAATCCCTGCTTCAAATTTAAGTGATAATCTTGAAGGGTAGAGTGTGCTTGGTTGGAGGCCCTTCAGGTTCACTGCATTAAATATATTATGCCACTCCCTTCTGGCATGTAAGGTTTCTGCTGATAAGTCTGCTGATAGCCTCATGGACTTTCCTTTATATGTGATCTTTTTCCTCTCTCTGGCTGCTTTCAACACTCTGTCTTTGCCCTTGATCTTTGTCATTTTATTATATGTCTTGGTGTTGTCTTCCTAGGGTTTCTTGTGTTGGGATATCTCTGCACTTCCACAGCCTGAAATACTATTTCCTTCCTCAGCTGGGAAGTTTTCAGCAATTATTTCCTCAAAGAGACTTTCTATCCCTTTTTCTCTCTCCTTCGTCTTCTTCTGGTACTCCTACAATGCAAATACTGTTATGTTGGGATTGGATGCAGAGTTCTTATTATTCTTTCATCCCTAGAGAGCCTTTATTTTTTTCATCTTGGACCTGCCTCTATGACTGAATATTTTAAACAGTAATATTTCCATTCTCAAAAGATTTTTTTAAAACTATGATGCATGTAATAATCTATGTTTTAGATTTGGAATAATATAAGGAGCCTAGCTTTTCTAGTGACTTGCATATCACTATATTCATATCCTTGGTTAATATATTCTCTAAAGGTTGACTCTCTGGAAAAGTTTATGTAGGTTTCCGAACGTTTTTGGCTTTTTAACAAAGTGTAACTTGCAAGCTAAGACATCTTATTTATTAGTGATCTTATTATTTTGAAAATATACCTATGAAGGTAGTAGGAATAGGGAATATATATATTTCATGAATGGATAAATTATAAAATACTGTTGTTGAAATATTAAATATAAAATTTTAAATTGAGTGCTATAAAAAAGTTATCTTGAATACTTTTATCCAGTTCACTTTGTACAAACAAAATTGATGTAAAAGGTTTTATTCCAAACTACCCACTTATTTAACCTGTGTCCTTTATGCAGTTCCTCCTAGAGTGTCCCCAAGTAGCATTCTTACTATATTTTTGTGGTATGTTTCAAAGTAAATCAAATTTAATGTAGCTGAATTTATCATTGTTTATTCCTTCTTGGTTAGTTGAAGAAATAATTCCTAACTACAAACTCATCAGTATATATCCTACATTGTCTTCTAGATGATTTATTGTATTGCTCTTTATGTTTCCAAGGCTCTTCCTTTTGGGCATATCAGGGAATAGAGGTCAAGAATAATTGCTTCCACACTAATTTCAGACTGACCCTGATCATTAAGAGGATGGTCTTTACACCATTTCTCTTTACTGCCACATTTGTCATTTATCATTTGTATTTATTCAAGTGTATCAGTTGTTGAATTCTATTTTGTTCAATAGATAGATCTGTGCATCCCTGTTCCAGCATTGTAATTAGTTTTATGTATAATAAATATTGCTATGTGATTGTATATAACTTCCATTTGCTTTCTTTTTTTCAAGAATTTTTTGTCTTCCTGGCCCTTAGGAACCAGGAAGACTTATTTTTTGGTAGCCTTTCAACTTCAATGTAAACTTTAGTATGAGAATTAAAATATCTTGTTTCAGGGTATTTTAGTACAAACATTGACACAAGATTCAAATCCATGAAGAAAATATACCCTTCTTTTAAGTAGGTGTTGTTTAATTGTATTGTTGCAGTGTGTTTGAGAATTTTCAGTAGATTATTTGTAAGTGTTTATTCTTTTGTCCTTTTGTAAATATTATTTTTAAATTATTTTATAATAGCATTGATTATTATGACATCATTTGTATATATGAATTTTTAATAATTACAGTAATTTGAGTACAGATAGGACTAACAAATATAAATCTGTACATAGTTAATGCATACAAATGATAATATGGTTAAGTATATACCAATGAAACCATTGCCACCTTCAAGCCCATAGAAATATCCATCACCTCCCAAAGTTTCCTCAGGCACCCTTATTATTGTCTTTTTGTCATAACGTTTAATATAAAACTTACCTACTTAACAAATGTCAAGTGTATCGTATTGTTAGATATAGACTGTATATTGTAAAATATACCTGAAGAATGTATTGATCTTGCATTATTCAAGATTTGAACCCTTTGACTATCACCTGTCTGCTTCCCACTCTCTCCAGCCCCTAGTTACCACCATTCCACACCCTGCCTTTGAGAGTCTGACTGTTTTAGAGTCCACATAAATGAGATAATGCAGTATTTGACTTTCTAAGTCTGGCTTATTTCACTTAGCATAATGTCCACTAGGTTTATCTATGTTGACAAAAATAGATTTTCCTATTTTTTAGAGGTGGAATATTTTTATAACATTTTCAATGTATACAATAAGTACAGATTTTTTCTTTTTTCTAAAGTTTGTTATAAGTATTATATATTTTATTTCACTGGCCAGGAAATTCAGAACAAGATTAGATTACAACATCACTGTCCTGTTCTTCAATTCACAATCTAAGCAAACATTATTTCATATTTATGTATTAACTTTAAGATTTGTTGTTAAAATTACTATTTATAAGAATAAAGAATGCTTGTATCCCTATATTGCTGGGAAATATTTGTTATGAAATTTACTTAATTTTTAATTCAATTTTATGAAATTATTTCTATATTTTGGAGAGATTTTATGGTCTTAAGTGTGAGAATTCAATAATGAAACACGGATATTCATTTATAATGCTTTTAATTGATAATTCAATTTATTTAATAAATACAGGAATATTATTTTTCCTATTACTTTCTAATGGCAATTTTGTAAAGTGTTTTCGGATAAAAGTTCATTTTTACAAAATCTTAGGCACAGATATGATTGACAAATAAAATCTGTACATATTTTCTTCTTTATATATTCCCCTAAAAATTGCACAATGCATGTTTTAAAATCACTAAAATATCATGAAATAAAGATACCTATATATTGCCCACAAACAAAAAGCATCAGAACACATATACAGAGCAGACCCTGTCTTTCTTTAACCCTTTCCAATGGATAATGGAGACTATTTCTTGATCTATTTCATCAATTTTGTTAGTCTTTTCAAAGTTCCTATAATTTTCCATTTTTAAATTTTGTTATATTTTCAAATTTGATTTTATTAATATTATCTTTCCTGTATTGTTTTTTTACTTTTGTTTATAATAATTGCCTGTAGTTTTAAAAAATGTTAATGGTTAGATCATTAATTTCCAATCTTTAAAAATTTCTATTATGTAACATTAAACCCCACCATTTTTATATGATCATGTCTTAGGAATATTCTATGAGAAACACTAAAGAGTACTTACATTTTAATTAATTCAAAGAGTTGCCCATTATATTTGAGATACCTTTATTACTTTCTGTTTTTGAACATATATACTTCACTGCATGATTATTTTATTTTTTAATTTATTATTATTATTTTTTGAGAGGGAATCTCTCATATTCATTGATCAAATGGTTGTTAACAGCAATAAAATTCTGTATAGAGCACTCAATGCACAATCATTAATCAACCCCAAGCCTAATTCTCAACAGTCTCCAATCTTCTGAAGCATAATGAACAAGTTCTTACATAGTGAATAAGTTCTTACATGGTGAACAGTGCAAGGGCAATCATATCACAGAAACATTCAGTTTTGATCATGCATCATGAAATATAAACAATCAAGTCAGATATGATTATTCATTTTATTTTTATACTTGATTTATATGTGAATCCCACATTTCTCCCTTATTATTATTATGTTTTTTTAGTAATATGCTGAAGTGGTAGGTAGATGCAAGATAAAGTTAGAAAACATAATTTAGTGCTGTAAGAGGGCAAATGTAGAATCAGGTCTGTGCCTATAGACTAAGTATTAATCCAAGCTAGACAAGGGAAACAAAACATCCATGAATGCAGAAGATTTCTCTCAAAACATGGGGGGTGAGGTGAGGTTCTAAGCCTCCCCTCTGTTGATCTCCAAATTCTCACCTGATGGCCCCCCTGTGACTGTGCCTGTCTTAGGTTGTTCCTCCCTTGAGGAATCTTACCCATCTCTGGCTAACCAGTCATCTTCCGGGGCCATACAGGGAAATGTAAAGTTGGTAAGTGAGAGAGAAACAATATTCTCTGAAAAGGTTAGCTTTTTACTTCTTTGCAGATTTATGCCCTGTGGCTTCTATGCCCAGAATTTGTCTTGAGGTATCTTTACCACTTGGAAGAATTTTGATACTCGTTAATTTTTGATATGAGGCACGAATTCTACTAAAAGGTTGTAATTAGGAAGGAAGAAGAAAAGCTATAGAAATAGTAGATGGAAGAAAACATGGGAAGATTGATTATTTCTTTGACATGTCTTCTTGTAGAATAACATAAGCATGTATAGGTTTTAACAAACTACTAATTAAATTGCATACACACATTATCATAATAGGAATACAGCTACATAACAAAAGCAGACCTACAATTACCAGCCATATCCAGTGAAACCAAGAAAACCAGTTAGGTACCCTAGGCATTTGTGAAAATTTATCAATGAATTGATGGATATTGTCTAACTGACTTTGATTAGTTTGAGAAAAATCAGACAAATTAAAACAACACATTCCTGGGAACTGTTCACATCCCATATGTTCTTTCAACAGTAAATAGTGTATTGTCACACAATTTTGGAGCACTGCAACTTGCACTTCTCCTAATTCTTGGTTGAGTTCTGACAGTATAGATCCAGTCAAATTTGTTGTTTTACTGTATGCACAGGCCAGCTTAGATATCTCCTTCTTCATTCCAATGGCAAATCCAGGAACCGGTGAGATGAATACAGCTACAACTGCAATAGCGCCAGGATCTTTGTTGAAGTTTTTTGAAGATCATCTTCTGGAATGACCCTTCCAGAGGATGTTGATGTTGGAAGTTCTTCTTCATAGCGTATCTTGATTCGTTTTCTCGCTAGCCAAAGTAGGCTTTGATCCTCTGTATAAATATAAACAAACCCTTTGCCCACACATTGATATGACCTTCATACCATTGTGAAGAAACTATTCGACATCACCACACAGGAACTGCTTTTATTTTTAAGAGAAAGGAATATTATCTGAAAAAAGTACTCCCATAGCTGAACATCTGACACCCTTTAAAAGATCAAAATTAAGGTTACGTAAAACATGCATTAATTGTTGATTTGCAGTTAGTTTTACCCTATCTCTTTTTTTTGTTATCATTAATCTACAATTACATGAAGAATATGTTTACTAGGCTCTCCCCTACACCAAGTACCCCCACAAACCCAATTACAGTCACTGTCCATCAGCATAGCAAAATGTTGTAGAATCACTACTTCTCTTCTCTGTGTGGCACAGACCTCCCCTTTCTCCCATACCCCACATTATGCATGCTAATCATAATACCCTCTTTCTTCTCCCCCCCTTACACCTCCCTACCCACCCATCCTCCCCAGTCCCTTTCCCTTTGGTATCTGTTAGTCCATTCTTGGGTTCTGTGATTCTGCTGCTGTTTTATTTCTTCAGTTTTTCCTTTGTTCTTACACTCAACAGATGAGTGAAGTCATTTGGTCTTTCTCCACTTGCCTTATTTCACTGAGCATAATACCCTCTAGCTCCATCCATGTTGTTGCAAATGGTAGGATGTGTTTTCTTCTTATGGCTGAATAATATTCCATTGTGTATATATGTTCCACATCTTCTTTATCCAGTCATCTACTGCTGGACACTTAGGTTGCTTCCAATTCCTGGCTATTGTAAATAGTGCTGCAATAAACATTAGGTTGCATCTGTCTTTCTCAAACTGGAATGCTGCATTCTTAGGGTAAATTCCTAGGACTGGAATTCCTGGGTCAAATGGTAAGCCTATTTTGAGCATTTTGAAGAACATCCATACTGCATTCCACAATGGTTGAACTAATTTACATTCCCACCAGCAGTGTAGGTGTGTTCCCCTTTCTCCACAACCTCGCCAACATTTGCTGTTGTTTGTCTTTTGGATGGTAGCTGAAAGGAAAGGAGCAACACACAGCAGCAATTCACTGGAGAATTCGACTTTATTAGGGAAAGGTGCTGGGTTATATAGGAAGGGGCATGGGGTGATTGTGGTGTTACTTCTACGGGGATGGTGGCTGTTGGCTAGGTGCTGGGATTGGGAGGGGGGCGAGAGGTGATTGGGCTTCAGGCGGTGCCGGCAGGAACCAAGGACCTTGAAGAGAAGCCAGAAGTTCACCATCTTACTGGTGGGGGCCCTTCATTCCCCCTTTTCTCCTCCATGGGGTTGTGGACGTTGCTTTCTCTCTGGCTGCTTCCTGCTGAACAGGGGTGGAGAAGGGAGTGAGGGCTTGAGGATTGGGATGAAAGGGTTGATAGGACTCTCCACAGTAAGGACAAGTAGATATGGACTTCTTCAGGTTGGAAATCAATTAAGGTTCTCTGTAACTATAGGTCGAGGACTTGTTGATTCTAATGGTGGTGCCAGGAGGATATGGGTGCCAGAAGCCAGGCGTCTGCGGCCATTGTTTCCAGGAACAATTTCCAGCAGAGAGAGGGGTCCATCTCAGCATGTGGTAAGGAGGTCACGTGAGGGTGAGGGATCTTCTGTGGCCAGAAGCTGATAGTTCCTGAGTAAAAACTGGTTGAAAGTTTGATTAGAGATGTTTCCGACTTGGGATTTGATGAACTTTATTATACAGGTTAAGAAGAGACAGGTGAGAAGAATGATTATTATGGGGCTTGCAATGGGCCAGAGCCAGGTGAGGAAGGGGTTTGTTAGTATTGACGAGAATGGGTTGGAGATGGAAGCTGAGTGGAGGCTGGAGGCAGGGTCAGTGAGTTTGGTAATGTCAGTTTCTACAATGCCAGATTAGTTGATGTAATAGCAGCACTCCTCTTGAAGGAAGATGCAGGTGATGCCCTTCTCAGCTGTAACAACATTTAAGGCCTGCCAGTTTTGAAGGGTGACTTTAGCTAGCGAAGTGACCTACTGTCTTTGGAGAGAGGCCAGGAAATTAGTAGTGGATGTCAGGGCTCTCTCAAGTTTGGCCTTGAGATCTTTAATTGCCCATAGAGAGTGACCCAAGGCTCTCTCAGAAAATCTTGCCTCAATGGCTGAGGTGGTCAAAGAGATACCGACCATGATGGGAAGGAAAGCAGCCCTTTTTGTGCGCAAGGGCAAGGAAGGTTGGAGCTCAAGGAATTCTGTCATGCTGTAAAGTGTAAGCTGTGGGATTAGGGTGATGAGAATGCAGGGTGTATCAGAGTTGAGAGGCAGTGAGTTGAAAAGACTGCCATTACACCAAAAGAAGTGTCCCGGTTGCGTAAAAGTCTTAGAGCCAGAAGTAGGGGTGTAGATAGAGAGGAATGAAGTGCACTGGAGGGGGGCGGAGTTGGGCCTACACAGTGTTGGATGGTGAGATTATCTGCATATTCAGGTTCCCATGGGGGTATGTCTGCCAGGGGGCAGAGGGGTTGTCCTTCTGCATGGAAGGAGTAGTTGGAAATATTAAGGGGCACGGCGGCCAGCAGTGGGCACTGTAGTGATGCACACAAGAAACAATTGGCAGTGTTGAGGGTGTGGTTGAGAAAGATGGTGGTGGCTTGAATAAGCTGTAACTAAGAGTAGGAGGAATAAGAAGATGAAGAGGTGCTGTCAAGAGTTTGGATAATGACTTTGTTGGAAGGTCTGATATCTGATGCAACTTGAGAGATCTGGGAGTGAGAGGGAACATACTCTCGAGAGATATGAAGTGAACCGTGGGGGGTCAAGGACCCCCTGAAGTAAACTGAGGCTGTGACTCCGGCAGCCCATCAAGAGTCCCAGGGATCTGGGATTGATAAGGAGAATGAGCCATTGGAATATTTCATAAAACGGTTGGAGGAGTAATACTGTGGGTACTGGAAGTTACCCATGTAGTGAATGGCACAAGACCAGTAGGGACATCCCCTGAAGGTGTCTTGCCATCGCCTGCAATAGGCTTGTTTTTGGTCATAGAGGAAGCAGAGGTAGGGAGAATAAAGGTAGCTGTTAGTGAACACTTCAGTGGGGGGAGGAAAGTGGAGGTATAAAGGCTCAGAGCAGCCTTTCAGAGGGCAGTCTGATGTGGCAATGAGGGCAGTAACTTTTGTTTGATGCTGTGTGTAAGTTTGTCTGACTTTGAATCACCATACAAAGGAGCCTGGGGTGGCGGGGAAGACAATAGGAATGAGGTAAAAAAGCGAGAGAGTGGTAAAGGAGGAAAATGTCATGATTCAGGTATGGATGGCAAAGGGGGTGAATGGGAGATGCAGAGATTCAAGGGATCAGACGGAAGAGGCGTGGTAGAGTAGACAGCATCTTGGGCTGTATCTGAAGGACTCTGGATTGTGACTGATGGGTCTTGGGTGTCCAGAGAAGGTGGGTCCTGGGTATTTGGTTTCAACCTGGAGATATGAATCCATGGGGTGACAGAGTTATCAGGCAGTGAGAGCTTGGCGGCCGAGGGGGTGCTGAGAATAACTGGGTGTGGACCTTCCCATTTCGGGGTGAGAGAGGGCCAATCCTCTGGTGGCTTATAAAACACTAGTTGGCCGGGCTGTAAGACAGGAAGATTTTGGGAGACGGATGGATCAGGAAGGAGCCAATCCTGATATTTCCACAATTCAGTGAGGAGGAGAGAGAGTAGCAGAGGGCCATATTGGGAGGAATTGGTCCTTTGTGGGAAGAGAGCCCCGGGGATAGAATCAGGAGGCTGTACATGATCTCAAAGGGCAACAAGAAGGAAGGTTTCTTTGGGAGGGCCTGAATGCGGAGTAGAGCTAAGGGAAGTAAGCGAACCCAGTCAAGGTGTAGTTCTAGGGACAGTTTGGTCAGGATGTCATTTAGAGTCCTATTGGCTCTTTCTACTTTTCCTGAAGCTTGTGGTCGATAAGGACAATGTAAATGCCAGGGGAGCGAGAGTGACTTGGAGAGGTTCTGGATAATTTGGGCAGTGAACTTGGGGCCTTTATCTGATTGGAGGGAAGTGGGCATCCCGAACCTAGGAAAGATCTGGGTGAGGAGGATAGAGGCAACCACTGACGCTCATCTGTTAGTGGTGGGGAAAGCTTCGACCCATCCTGAAAATGTCTATACTAACACGAGTAGGTATCTGGTACGCCATACAGGGGGTATGTTAGTGAAGTCTATTTGCCAATCTGTGGGGGGACATTACCCCTTGCTTGATGAGCTGGGAAGGGTTGGGCCTTGAGGGTGGTATTAGGGTTAGTGTGCTGGCAGATGGTGCACCTGCAGGTGATTTGGTTAAGTAGGGTTTTGTCTTCAGGAGAGAGAGAAAAAAAGATTGTAAAAAATGGATCAAGGATTGGGGGCTGGGATGGAACAGATCATGTAAGAGGCAGAAGAGAGACTCTTTGTCCTGGGAACAGAGGGTGTCTTGTGATAAGGCTAAAACCACAAGGGCAGATGGATTGTTGTCTGGTGTGTCTTCTGATAGGGCAACTGACCGGGCTACTCTGTTGGCTTTGTTGTTACCTCTTGCAATGGGGGAGTCATCCTTTTGATGTGATTTGCAGTGGACTATGCCTAGTCGGTGTGGGAGTTGTGAAGCCTCTAGAAGTTTAGTAATTAAGGCTGAATTAGTTATGGAATTTCCTTTTGTGGTGAGGAGGCCTCATTCTTTCCATACTGCTGCGTGAGACAAGAGAATGTGGAATACGTACTTGGAGTCAGTGTACAATGTGAGAGATGTGTCCCGGGCTAGAGTGCAAGCTCTGGTGGCTGCAATGAGTTTGGGCTGTTGATTGGTTGTACCAGGAGGTAGGGCTCGTGCCTCAATAACATATTCAAGGGAGACTATTGTGTATCCTGCATAGTGGGTGCCCTCATGTGTAAAGGAGGAC
Organism: Manis javanica; assembly: GCF_040802235.1. Lineage (NCBI taxonomy): Eukaryota > Metazoa > Chordata > Mammalia > Pholidota > Manidae > Manis > Manis javanica. The sequence goes on along the minus strand of NC_133169.1, from coordinate 70,393,003 downwards.
CCATCAGTAAACCAGATGAGGTCAGAGTGTGAGAGGGCTCCTTTGGAGATCGTGGAGTGTCACGGAAGGAAGTTGTGAAGGGCTTCTAGGCAATCATGTGAGGTAGTATGAGGAGAGTAGGGTAGAGGAAGAAGAGTGGCTGGATTCAGGGGCTGGCAGGGGAGGAAAGAAATGTCTGGATTTTGGAGGAAAGAGGACAGTAAGGTCAGGAGTCTGGAGGGAGGGAGAGTCTGTAAACTTTTGTAGGTTAAGAGATCTTTTAGGTGATGTGGGGCAGAATGGTAAGGGGTGTGCCAAATGTTAGTTTATGAGCTTCTTTCTGCAAGAGCTGCCCAGCAGCTAATGCCCGTAGGCAGGGGGCACATCCCCAAACTGTGGGGTCTAATTGCTTGAAGAGATAAGCTACTGGGGCAAAGGATGGGCCATAATATTGGCCTAGGACTCCTAGAGCTTGACTGGACCTCTCATGAATGTTTAATGAGAAGGGTTTTGACAAATCAGGAAGATGGAGAGCTAGAGCTTCCACAAGGGCTTGACGGAGCTTAATGAAGGAGTGTTGGGGTGAGGATGATAATGGTTCTTCAGGGGGGCCCTTGCTGAGGTCGTATAGGGGTCTTGCCAAGAGGGAGAAGTTAGGGATCCACACTCTAAAATACCCAGCCAGGCCTAGAAGGGAAAGGATTTCTGCATTGGTTTTGGGAACAGGCAGGTCAGAGAGGAGTCATTTTCTGTCTAAGGTAATGGACTTTCTTTGTTGAGACAGAGGGAATCCAAGGTAAGTGACAGAAGGGGAAGAGATTTGAGCTTTGACGGGGCATACCTGGTAAACTCTTGAAGCTAGAAGGTTAAATAGAGAGACAGTGTCAAGTTGAGACTGTTCCCACGAGGAACTGCAGAGTAGAAGAACGTCTACATATTGTAATAAAGTGGACTCGGAGTGATCATGATGAAACTGTTTTGAGGTCCTGAGCTAGGACTTGTCCAAAAATATGGGGACTATCTTGGAAGCCTTGTGGCAAAACTGTCCAAGTAATTTGTTCAGAATGTTTTGTGCATAGGTCCATCCAGGTGAAGGCAAAAAAATCTTGGGAGGAGGGGTCCAGAGGGATAGAAAAAAATGCGTCCTTGAGATCTAGGACTGAGATGTGGGGTGCCGAGGCAGGGATCTGTGATAAAAGTGTCTATGGATTTGGAGCTAAGGGATGGATAGGGACAACGGCCATGTTGATGAGGTGACGGTCTTGGACAAGGCGGAAAGATCCGTTGGTTTTTTTTAACAGCTAATATGGGGCTATTAAACGGGGAGTTAGTGGGTCTGAGGTAATTTTTGTTTAAGAGATCTTGGATAATGGGTTGGAGGCCTATGAGGGCTGAAGTGGTTAGGAGGTATTGGGCCTGACAGATATACTGAGAGGGGTCATGTAATTTGATAGAGGCAGGGGGACATAGGGCCACGGAGGGGCTTGTAATGTCCCAAACTTTGGGATTTACAGGGTGTCTGAGGGCGGAACTGGAGCTTTCATTGGGTAGAGAGGTGTCGTCGGCTATGAGGGCCATCAGAAAGGGAGTACTGGGGGCTGTGGGAGTGGATATAGTTATGGAAACATGGAGGAGAGAAAGGATGTCCCGTCCTAGTAAAGGGATGGGACACTGGGGCATAACTAGGAAGGAGTGGGATAAGGTATGGGATTGTCTTGGATTGTGCATAAAAAGGGGGGGGGTTAATGGAAAAATCTGTTTACTTCCTACCCCAACTATAAGAGTAATGGCAGGCGTGGCAGGGCCCCGGTATTCTCGCAAGACTGAGAAGGTGGCTCTTGTATCTAGGAGGAAGGAGATGGGGCGACTGTCTACTATTAAAGTAACTCTGGGCTCCTGTTTGGTGATGGAAATGGTCAGGTGAGAAGACCCCGGGCTCTGTCAATCTTCTTCTGCCAGCCCCACTACGGTGGACTTAGGATGAGGATTGTTTGTTCAGCCTCCCCTTCAGGTGGCTGGGCAATCAGACCCCCAGGGGCCCTTTTTGTGGCATCTGGGACATGGGGTGGTAGGATATCTAGGGAAGGAGCATGCCCTTGACGAATGTCATTCTTGTCTGCACTTGAAACAAGATCCTGGGGGGTACTTATTTGTAGAAGGGCGCCCAGGTTGTGGTTTTATCAACTGGGCCAACATTTGGAAGTTGGCCTGATCAGCCTTTTGTTTACGGCGCTCTTTCTCTTTCTCCCGGTTATGGAAGACTTTAAAGGTCACTGTTAGGATATCAGTCTGTGGGGTAGCAGGGCCCTGTTCTAACTTTTTGAGTTCAGCTTTAATGTCGGGGTAGCTTTGAGCTAGGAAGTATGTCCTAAGGACATGTCTTCCATCAGGCATTTCTGGGTCAAGGCTGGTATACTGTAATAGGGCTTGAGTGAGTCTGTCTAAGCTATGTCCTGGAAGGGGTTGATAATTTTGGGAGGCCCTCGAGACCGAGTCTGAGGGGTACAGAAGGGTTCTGGCTCAGTCTGTGGGGGAGTGACACGGTCCAGCCATGCCTAGTCGAGCAGGTTCTGAAGTGTGGAAGGGTGGTGAAGAAAATAAAGAAAGTTAGAAAGAACTGGGAGGGCTGATACTCCCACACATCACCAGCCAGCAGCCCAGCTGCTTGCCTCTGCTGCTCCAGTTGGGCTTAAACTCACAACTCTGAGGTCAAAAAGTCCCATGGTCTACCGACTGAGCTAAAGCAGGGCTACAGTTAGTTGCTTATGGAATGCGTAAACAGAATGTTCTTTGTTCTCCATTCCTGCCACATTGGCAAGAGGGGGAAAGGGCATAGCTAGAAACAGGGGTAGTGTTTCTACACATCTTCAAGGTCTCCCTATTTTTAGAGTGAGGAGTCTTGGCTCGTCTTCGAGGACAAGATATATTTTTGTGGACAGATAACTTCCAAGGACTGCACCTGTTGTTCTTAAGCTTGTGCTTTCCTATGCTGAGTTCAGACATGGGGGAAGGTGCTTTCCCATTCTGCCTACAAACATGTGAGAAGACAAAGGCGGTCTCAAACAGGGGAGAAACAGGTGATGAGGGCAAAGATGGACGAGGCCTCCAGGACCTAGTTAAAGGGGGGCTGAAAGGCTCAGGCTTAATCTGCAGGGGACGAAGGTGGCAGAGATGAGATGGGGGAGGAGATGGTGGGGGAGGAAGGGAGAAGGGATGTTGTAGGAGAAGAAGGGGAAGGGAGTGAATGGGAGGCTACTGCGGGGGTGGCAGCTTGCAGGCTAGGAGAACTTGGGGCGGGGCTGGGGGAGGAGGAGGCGGAAAGCTTCCATATAGGGAATCTCCTTCCATTCCTTCAGGCGCTGGCAGTAGTTAAAGAGATCGCGAGTGATGTTAGGATCAAGAGTTCCCCCTGCAGGACATTGGTTGTTATTGTCTAGGGGGTATGTCGGCCAATCTTGGGAGCAGTATTTATGGAGAAGTTTTGGTTTTATATCAGGTGTCAGGGAGAGGGTAGCCAGATGCTTAAGCAGGCATTCAAGAGGTGAACTGTCAGGGAGGGATGAGGAGGCTCCCATGGCTAAAGGACAGAGAAGGAGACAAACAGGGGAAGACGAACAGACATCCTCGGACTGGAGGCAGACCACCAGGAGACAAAGGGCATCCCCAATGATCCTTGGTGGTCTGCGGAAACTTGTATACGAGTTGGAATTTCTTAGGAAGTGTGGGTCGTCACCCAGACTTCCCTAAGAAGGCAGAGTGCCAGAGTCACGAGGTACCTAGTACTAGGAATTTTCAGCAGATGGAATGGATTTTGGCAGGCAGAACGGAAGGAGGAGGGGAGAAAAAAGGGAGCGTTCTCATCTGCAAATGAGTCACCTCGTTTATGGCTGTTGGAGGGGTCCTGTGGGTCTGCTGTAGCTGTAAAGGCCTGAGGCAGGGTTTATGGTTGTTGGAGGGGGTTCCTGAGGGTCGGCCACAGCGTGAAGGCCAGAGGTGGCAATTTATGGCTGTTGGAGGGGCCCTGAGGGTCTGCAGCAGCTGTGAAGGCCTGAGGTGGGGATTTATGGCTGTTGGAGGAGGGGCCTGAGGGTCCGCCACAGGCATAAAGGCCTGAGGCGGGGAGAGTTCCCTCCTCATCCCCAAGCATCAGGGCCTTGCCGGATGATCACGGTCAATGGCACTGCGATAGCTTGGGGAAGAGTGGCCCACTCTGGGGGAAAATTTACCTAAAGGCCAGAGAGGAGTGGTGAATGTGATGAGCCAGCGCCGGAAAAAGAGGACGAGGGCAAGCTGCTGCTGGTGTCAGGGGAAGACGGGGCCCAGTTGGGGTGTCCCATCTCACGGGTTTCAGCACCAATGAAAGGAAAGGAGCAACACACAGCAGCAATTCACTGGAGAATTCTGCTTTATTAGGGAAATGTGCTGGGTTATATAGGAAGGGGCATGGGGTGATTGTGGTGTTACTTCTATGGGGCTGGAGGCTATTGACAAGGTGCTGGGATTGGGAGGGGGCGAGAAGTGATTGGGCTTCAAGTGGCGCCAGCGGGAACCGAGGACCCTGAAGAGAAGCTGGAAGTTCACCATCTTACTGGTGGGGGCCCTTCAGTAGCCATCCTTACTGTTGTGAGGTGATATCTCATTGTGGTTTTAATTTGCATTTCTCTGATAACTAGCAATGTGGAGTATCTTTTCATGTATCTGTTGGCCATTTGAATTTCTTCTTTGGAGAACAGTCTGTTCAGTTCCTCTGCCCATTTTTTCATTGGATTACATGCTTTTTGTTTGTTGAGGTCAATGAGATCTTTATATATTTTGGATGCCAAGCCTTTATCAGATCTGTCATTTATGAATATATTCTCCCATACTGTAGGGTACATTTTTGTTCTATTGATGGTGTCTTTGCTGTACAGAAGTTTTTCAGCTTAAAATAGTCCCACTTGTTCATTTTTGCTTTTGCTTTCCTTGCCCGGGGAGATATATTCAAGAAGAGGTCACTTATGTTTATGTTTAAGAGATTTTTGCCTATGTGTGTTTCTAAGAGTTTTATGGTTTCATGACTTACATTCAAGTCTTTGATATATTTCGAATTTACTTTTGTCTATGTGGTTAGACAGTGGTCCTGTTTCATTCTCTTACATGTGGCTGTCCAGTTTTGCCAGCACCATCTGTTGAAGAGACTGTCATTTCCCCATTGTATGTTCCATGGCTCCTTTATCAATATTAATTGACCACATATGTTTGGGTTAATGTCTGGAGTCTCTAATCTGTTCCACTGGTCTGTGGCTCTGTTCTTGTGTCAGTACCAAATTGTCTTGATTGCTATATCTTTGTAGTAGTGCTTAAACTTGGGGAGTGAGATCCCCCCCCCAATTTATTCTTTTTTCTCCAGGTTGCTTTGGCTATTCGGGGTCTTTGGTGTTTCCATATGAATTTTTGAACTGTTTGCTGCAGTTCGTTGAAGAATGTTGGTGGTAATTAGAAAGGGATGCATGAAGTCTGTATATTGCTTTGGGCAGTATGGTCATTTGGACTATATTAATTCTTCCTAGCCAAGAGCATGGGATGAGTTTCCATTTGTTAGTGTCCCCTTTAATTTATCCTAAGAGTGTCTTGTAGTTTTCAGGGTATAGGTCTTTCACTCATTTAGTTAGGTTTATTCCTAGGTATTTTATTCTTTTTGATGCAGTTGTGGATGGAGTTGTTTTCCTGATTTATCTCTTTTTTTGATAGGGCATTTCTCATATTTATTGATCAATGGTTGTTAACAACAATAAAATTCTGTATAGGGGACTCAATGCACATTCATTAATCAACCGCAAGCCAAATTCTCAGCAATCTCCAATCTTCTGAAGCAAAATGAAGAAGTTCTTACATGGTGAAATAGTTCTTACTTAGTGAATAAGTTCTTACATGGTGAACAGTGCCAGGGTAGTTATATCACAGAAACTTTTGGTTTTGATTACGCATCATGAACTATAAAAAATCAAGTCAGATATGATTATTTGTTTTGTCTTTATACTTGATTTACATGTGAATCCCACATTTCTCCATTATCATTATTATTATTATTATTATTGTTGTTGTTGTTGTTGTTGTTTAATAAAATGCTTTAGTTGTAGGTAGATGCAAGATAAAGGTAGAAAGGGTAATTTAGTGCTATAAGAGGGCAAATGTAGATGATCACATCTGTGCCTATAGACTAAGTATTAATCCAAGCTAGATAAGGGCAACACAGCAACCATGAATGCAGAAGATTTCTGTCAAAACAGGGGGTTTGAGGTTCTAAGCCTCACCTCTGTTGATCCACAATTTCTCACCTGATGGCAACACTACGACTGTGCCAGTCTTAGGTTGTTCCTCCCTTGAGGAATCTTACCCATCTTTGGCTAACCAGTCCTCTTCTGGGCCTGATTTATCTTTGTATTGGTTCATTGTTAGTGTATAGGAAAGCCACAGATTTCTGTGTGTTAAATTTGTATCCTGCAATTTTGCTTTTTTCCAATATCAGTTCTAGTAGTTTTGGAGTGGAGTCTTTAGGGATTTTTATGTACAATATCATGTCATCTGCAAATAGTGAGAGTTTACTTTCTTCTTTATCAATCTGGATTTCTTGTATTTCTTTGTTTTGTCTAATTTCCATGACTAGGACCTCCAGTACTATGCTAAATAAAGGAGGGAGAGTGGGCATCCCTGTCTTGTTCCTGATCTCAGAGGAAAAGCTTTCAGCTTCTCGCTGTTCAGTATGATTTTGGCTCTGCATTCAGCATATATGGCTTTTATTATGTGAGGTACTTGACTTCTTTACCGATTTTGCTGAGAGCTTTTATCATGAATGGATGTTGAATTTTGTCAAATGCTTTTTCAGCATTTATGGAGATGTTCATGTGGTTTTTGTCCTTCTTTTTGTTGATGTGGTGGATGACGTTGATGGATTTTCGAATGTTGTACCAAACTCGCATCCCTGGGATGAATCCCACTTGGTCATGTTGTATGGTCCTTTTGATATATTTTTGAATTTGGTTTGCTAATATTTTGTTGAGTATTTTTGCATCTACATTCATTAGGGTTATTGGTCTGTACTTTTCATTTTTGGTGGGGTCTTTGCCTGGTTTTGGTATTAGGGTGATATTGGCTTCATAGAATGCATTTGGGAGTACTCCTTCCTCTTCTATTTTTTGGAAAACTTTAAGGAGAATGGGAATTATGTCTTCTCTGTATGTCCGATAAAATTCCGAGGTAAATCCGTCTGGCCTGGGGATTTTGTTCGTGGGTCGTTTTTTGATTACCATTTCAATTTCTTTGCTTGTAATTGGTCTGCTTAGATTTTCTATTTCTTTCTGGGTCAGTCTTAGAAGGTTATATTTTTCTAGGAAGATATCCATTTCTTCTAGGTTTTCCAGCTTGTCAGCATATAGGTTTTCATAGCAGTTTTTAATAATTCTTTGTATTTCTGTGGAGTCTGTCGTGATTTTTCCATTCTCATTTCTGATTCTGTTGATGTGTGTTGACTCTCTTTTGTTTATTTTCTGAAAGAACCAGCTCTTGTTTTCGTTGATTTTTGCTATTGTTTTATTCTTCTCAATTTTGTTAATTTCTTCTCTGTTCTTTATTATGTCCTTCCTTCTGCTGACTTCAGGCCTCATTTGTTCTTCTTTTTCCAGTTTCGATAATTGTGATGTTAGACTATTCATTTCGGATTGTTCTTCCTTCTTTAAGTGTGCCTGGTTTTGCTATATTCTTTCCTCTTAAGACTGCTTTCGCTGCGTCACACAGAAGTTGGGGCTTTGTGTTGTTGTTGTCATTTATTTCCATATATTCCTTGATCTATATTTTAATTTGTTCATTGATCCATTGATTATTTAGTAGCATGTTGTTAAGCCTCCATGTGTTTGTGAGCCTTTTTGTTTTCTTTGTAGAATTTATTTCTAGTTTTATACCTTTGTTGTCTGAAAAGTTGGTTGGTAAAATTTCAATCTTTTGGAATTTACTGAGGCTCTTTTTGTGACCTTGTATGTGCTCTATTCTGGAGAATGTTTCATGTGCACTTGAGAAGAACATATATCCTGTTGCTTTTGGATGTAGAGTTCTATAGATGCCTATTAGGTCCATCTATTCTAGTGTGTTGTTCAGTGCCTCTGTGGCCTTAATTATTTTCTGCCCAGTGGAACTATTCTTTGGGGTGAGTGACATGTTAAAGTCTCCTAAAATGTAAGCATTGCATTCTATTTCCCACTTTAGTTCTGTCAGTATTTGTTTCATATATGGTGGTGCTCCTGTGTTGGGTGCATATATATTTAGATTTGTTATATCCTCTTGTTGGACTGTGCCCTTTATCATTGTGTAATGCCCTTCTTTATCTCTTGATACTTTCTTTGTTTTGAAGTCTATTTTTTCTGATACCAGTACTGCAACCCCTGCTATCTTTTCTTTGTTGTGTGCCTGAAATATATTTTTCCATCTCTTGACTTTTAGTTTGTGCATTTCTTTGAGTTTGAAGTGCATTTCTTGTAAGCAGTATATAGGTGGGACTTGCTTTGTTATCCATTATATTACTTTGTGTCTTTAATTGGTGCATTAACTCTGTTTACATTTAGAGTGACTATTGAAAGATATGTACTTATTGCCATTGCAGGCTTTAGATTCGTAGTTACCAAAGGTTCTAGGTTAGCTTCTTTAGTATATTACTGCCTAACTTAGCTCAATTATTGAGCTGTTATGTACACTGTCTGGAGATTCTTTTCTTCTCTCCGTTATTATTCCTCCTCCTCCATTCTTTATATGTTGGTTGTTTTATTCTGTGCTCTTTCATGTTTCCTTTAACTGCTGTTAGTGGGTAGTTGATTTTATTTTTTGCCTTTAGTTAGTATTTGGCTGGTCTGCATTCCTTGCTGTGATTTTATTTTCTCTGGTGACATCTGTTTAGTCTTAGGGGTGCTCCCATGTAGAATAGTCCCTCTAGAATACCCTGTAGAAGTGGTTTGTGGGAGGCAAATTCCCTCAACTTTTGCTTGTCTGGGAATTGTTTAATCCCTCTTTCATATCTAAATGATAATCAATCTGGATACAGTATCATTGGTTCAAGGCCCATCTTTTTCATTGCATTAAGTATATCGTGCCATTCTGTTCTGGCCTGTAATGTTTCTGTTGAGAAGACTGATGATAGCCTGATGGGTTTTCCTTTGTAGGTGACCTTTTTCTCTCTAGCTGCCTTTAAAACTCTTTCCTTGTCCTTGATCTTTGCCATTTTAATTATTATGTGTCTTGATGTTGTCCTCCTTGGGTCCTTTCTGTTGGGAGTTCTGTGTATTTCCGTGGTCTGTTCGATTATTTCCTCCCCCATTGTGGGGACATTTTCAGCAATTATTTCTTCAAAGACACTTTCTATCCTTTTTTCTCTCTCTTCTTCTTCTTCTGGTACCCCTTTAATATGGATATTGTTCCTTTAGGATTGGTCACACAGCTCTCTTAATATTGTTTCACTCCTGGAGATCCTTTTACCTCTCTCTGTGTCAGCCTCTATGAATTCCTGTTCTCTGGTTTCTATTCTATCAGTGGCCCCTTGCATCTTATCCATTCTGCTTATAAATCCTTCCAGAGTTTGTATTATTTCTGTAATCTCCCTTCAGACTTCTGTAATCTCCCTCCGGACTTCATCCCTTAGCTATTGTATATTTCTCTGCATCTCCATCAGCATGATAATGATTTTTATTTTGAATTCTTTTTTATGAAGACTGGTTAGGTCTCTCTCCATCTCAGGTGTTGTCACTTTAATCTTTCTCTGCCTTATCATGGCAATAGAGATAGTTTGCAGAGCTGGCACGAGTGATGGCTGGAAGAACTTCCATTCTTGTTGGTTTGGGCCTTCCTCTCCTGGGAGCACAGCGTCCTCTAGTGGCTTGTGCTGGGCAGCTGTGCGCAGACAGGGCTTCTGATTCTTGCTCAGCCACTATGGAGTTTATCTTCGCTGTTGCTGTGTTGCTGTGGGCATGGCCTGCCTTGGGCTTCTCCTCCAATATGGTGGAGCCATGCTGGAGGGGCAATGGTAGGGAGGCTGTTTATATCTGTGAGGGGCCTCTGAGCTGCCCTGCAATGCAGGGTTTAGCATGCCCGGAGTTCCCTGCTGCTGGAATAATTGTTCCAGGAAACTTCCATCCAGCTGTGGGGTCCCTGTCCCTTTAAGACTTCCAAAGAGCACTCAATTTTCTTTGTTCCTGGGGCCCCAGCTGCAGGGACCCAGTCACTGCTGTCCTGTTACCCTAGTATCCAGGACCCCACACATACACTGTGTCTGTGCTCTGGTGTGGATGGCTAGGGCTTTCTATTTAGCAGTCCTGGGGTTCTTCTATCTCCCCGCTCTGACTACTCTCCTCCTGCAGGGAGCTGGATTGTGAGGTGTTCGGGGCCTGCTGTGCCGCGGCTCTTATCTTACCCCCTTTGCAAGGTGCTGGGTTCTCACAGGTGTGGTTGTATTCTGGATGTTGTCCTGTGTCTTCTGGTCTGTTAGGAAGAGTTGTCTTTGTTATATTTTCAAAAATATATGTGGTTTTGGGAGGAGATTCTGCTGCTCTACTCATGCCAACATCTTGGCTCTGCCTCCTCTTCTTGTTTATTTTATTTTATTTATTTTATTCTTTATTTTTATTTTTTATTAAGAGAAAGGAATATTACCAGAAAAGAGTACCTCCATAGCTGATCATGTGACACTCTTTAAATGATCAAAATTAAGGATATTTAAAGCATGCATTAATCTTTGATTTACTAATAGTTTTATCCTATCAAGGAGTAATCCCCCTTTTCTTTCTTTCTTTCTTTCTTTTTTTAAAAAAATCTTTAATCTACACTTACATGAAGAATAATATGTCTGCTATGCTCTCCCTATACCATGTACCCCCTAAAACCCACATTACAGTCACTGTCCATCATCATAGCAAAATGTTGTAGAATCACTACTTCTCCTCTCTGTGTTGTACAGCCCTCCCTCCCCTTTCTCCCTCCCCCCCATGCATGCTAATCTTAATATCCCCCTTCTTCTTCCCCCCTCTTATCCCTCCCTGCCCACCCATCCTCCCAAGTTCCTTTCACTTTGGTACCTTTTAGTCCATTTTGGGGTTCTGTAATTCCACTGCTGTTTTGTTCCTTCAGTTTTTCCTTTGTTCTTATATTCCTCATATGAGTGAAATCATTTGGTATTTCTCTTTCTCCGCCTGGCTTATTTCACTGAGCATAATACTCTCCAGCTCCATCCATGTTGCTGCAAATGTTAGGATTTTCCCTCTTCTTATGGCTGAGTAGTATTCCATTGTGTATATGTACCACATCTTCTTTATCCATTCATCTACTGATGGACATTTAGGTTGCTTCCAATTCTTGGCTATTGTAAATAGCGCTACGATAAACATAGGGGTGCATCTGTCTTTCCCAAACATGATTGCTGCATTTTAGGGTAAATACCGAGGAGCGGAATTCCTGGGTCAAATGGTAGGTCTGTTTTGAGCATTTTGATGAACCTCCATACTGCTTTCCATAATGGTTGAACTGATTTACATTCCCACCAGCAGTGTAGGAGGGTTCCCCTTTCTCCAAAGCCTCGCCAACATTTGTTGTTGTTTGTCTTTTGGATGGCAGCCATCCTTACTGGTGTGAGGTGATACCTCATTGTAGTTTTAATTTGCATTTCTCTGATAATTAGCGATGTGGAGCATCTTTTCATGTGTCTGTTGGCCATCTGTATTTCTTTTTTGGAGAACTGTCTATTCAGTCCTCTACCCATTTTTTAATTGGGTTATTTGTTTTTTGTTTGTTGAGGTGTGTGAGCTCTTTATATATTCTGGATGTCAAGCCTTTATCGGATCTGTGATTTTCAAATATATTCTCCCATACTGTAGGGTTCTTTTTTGTTCTATTGATGGTGTCATTCATGGTACAGAAGCTTTTCAGGTTAATATAGACCAACTTCCTCATTTTTGCTGTTGTTTTCCTTGCCCGGGGAGATCTGTTCAAGAATAGGTCACTCGTGTTTATGTCTAAAAGGTTTTTGCCTATGTTTTCTTCTAAGAGTATAATGGTTTCATGACTTACATTCAAGTCTTTGATCCATTTTGAGTTTACCTTTGTATATGGGGTTAGACAATTGTCCAGTTTCATTCTCCTACATGTAGGTGTCCAGTTTTGCCAGCACCATCTGTAGAAGAGACTGTCATTTTGCCATTGTATGTCCGTGACTCCTTTATCAAATATTAATTGACCATAAATATGTGGCTTAATTTCTAGAGTCTCTAATCTGTTCCACTGGTCTGTGGCTCTCTTCTTGTGCCATTACCAAATTGTCTTGATTACTATGGCTTTGTAGTAGAGTTTGAAGTTGGGGAGTGAGATCCCCCCTACTTTATTCTTCTTTTTCAGGATTGCTTTGGCTATTCGGGGTCTTTGGTGTTTCCATATGAATTTTTGAATTATTTGTTCCAGTTCATTGAAGAATGTTGATGGTAATTTGATAGGGATTGCATCAAATCTGTATATTGCTTTGGGCAGGTTGTCCATTTTGACGATATTAATTCTTCCTAGACACGAGCATGGGATAAGGTTCCATTTGTTAGTGTCCCCTTTAATTTCTCTTAAGAGAGATATGTAGTTTTCAGGGTATAGGTCTTTCACATCTTTGGTTAGCTTTATGCCTAGGTATTTTATTCCTTTTGATGCAATTGTGAATGGAATTGTTTTCCTGTTTACTATTCTATTGGTTCATTGTTAGTGTATAGGGAAGCTACAGATTTCTGTGTGTTAATTTTTTATCCTGCAACTTTGCTGTATTCTGATATGAGTTCTAGTAGTTTTGGGGTGGAGTCTTTAGGGTTTTTTATGCCCAGTATCATATCATCTGCAAATAGTAACAGTTTAACTTCTTCTTTACCAATATGGATTCCTTGTATTTCTTTCATTTGTCTGATTGCAGTGGCTAGTACCTCCTGTACTATGTTAAATAACAGTGGGGAGAGTGGGCATCCCTGTCTGGTTCCCGATCTCAGAGGAAATGCTTTCAGCTTCTCACTGTTCAGTATAATGTTGGCTGTGGGTTTTTCATATATGGCCTTTATTATGTTGAGGTACTTGCCCTGTATTCCCATTTTGCTGAGAGTTTTTATCATGAATGGATGTTGAATTTTGTGAAATGCTTTTTCAGCATCTATGGAGATGATCATGTGGTTTTTGTCTTTCTTTTTGTTGATGTGGTGGATGATGTTGATGGATTTTCAAATGTTGTACCATCCTTGCATCCCTGGGATGAATCCCACTTGGTCATGGTGTATGATCCCTTTGATATACTGTTGAATTCTGTTTGCTAATATTTTATTGAGTATTTTCGCATCTTCGTTCATCAGGGATATTGATCTGTAATTTTCTTTTTTGGTGGGGTCTTTGCCTGGTTTTGGTATTAGGGTGATGTTGGCTTCATTGAATTAGTTTGGGAGTATTCCCTCCTCTTCTATTTTTTGGAACACTTTAAGGAGAATGGGTATTATGTCTTCTCTGTGTGTCTGATAAAATTCCGAGTTAAATCCGTCCGGCCCAGGGTTTTTGTTCTTGGTTAGTTTTTTGATTACCATTTCAATTTTTTTGCTCATAATTGGTTTGTTTAACTTTTGTGTTTCTTCCTTGGTCAGTCTTGGGAGGTTTTATTTTTCTAGGAAGTTGTCCACTTCTTCTAGGTTTTCCAGCTTGTTGGCATATATGTTTTCATAGTAGGCTTTAATAATTCTTTGTATTTCTGTGGAGTCTGTAGTGATTTTTCCATTCTCATTTCTGATTATGTTGATTTGTGTGGATCCTCTTTTTCTCTTAATAACTTTGGCTAGAGAATTATCTATTTTGTTTATTTTCTCAAAGAACCAGGTCTTGGTTTTGTTAATTTTTGCTATTGTTTTATTCTTCTCAATTTTGTTTATTTTTTCTCAGATCTTTATTATGTCCCTCCTTCTGCTGACTTTAGGCCTCATTTGTTCTTCTTTTCCCAGTATCGATAATTGTGATGTTAGACCATTCATTGGGGTTTGTTCTTCCTTCTTCCAGTGTGCCTGGATAGCTATATACTTTCCTCTTAAGACTGCTTTCCCTGCTTCCCACAGATGTTGGGGCTTTCTGTTGTTGTTTTCATTTGTTTCTATAAATACCTTGATCTTTATTTTGATTTGATCATTGATCCATTGATTATTTAGAAGCATGTTGTTAAGCCTCCATAAGTTTGTGAGCCTTTTTTTTTTCTTTGTAGAATTTATTTCTAGTTCTATACCTTTGTGGTATGAAAAATTGGTTGGTAGAATTTCAATATTTTTTAATTTACTGAGGCTCTTTTTGTGAGCTAGTATGTGGTCTATTCTGGAGAATGTTCCATGTGCACTTGAGAAGAATGTATATCCCATTGCTTTTTTATGTAGAGTTCTATAGATGCCTATTAGGTCCTTCTGTTCTGGTGTGTTGTTCAGTGCCTGGGTGTCCTTACTTATTTTCTGCCCTGTGGATCCATCCTTTGGGGTGAGTGGTGTGTTGACGTCTCATAAAATGAATGCATTGCTGTCTATTTCTCTCTTTAGTTTTGTTAGTATTTGTTTTACAAATGCTGGTGCTCCTTTGTTGGGTGCATATATATTTAGAATGGTTATATCCTCTTGTTGCACGGAGCCCTTTATCATTATGTAGTGTCCTTCTTTATCTGTTGTTACTTTCTTTGTTTTGAAGTCTATTTTGTCTGATATTAGTACTGCAACCCCTGCTTTCTACTCACTGTTGTTTGCCTTAAATATGTGTTTCTATTCCTTCACTTTTAGTCTGTGCATGTCTTTGGGCTTGAGGTGAGTTTCTCGTAAGCAGCATATAGATGTGTCTTGCTTTTTTATCCATTCTATTACTCTGTGTCTTTTCATTGGTACATTAAGTCCGTTTCCATTTAGGGTGACTATTGAGATATATGTACTTATTGCCATTGCAGGCTTTAGATTCGTGGTTACCAAAGGTTCAAGGTTAGCTTCTTTAGTCTCTTACTGCCTAACTTAGCTCGCTTTTTGAGCTGTTACATACACTGTCTGGAGATTCTTTTCTTCTCTCCCTTCTTATTCCTCCACCTACATTCTTCATATGTTGTGTGTTTTGTTCTGTGCTCTTTTTAGGAGTGCTCCCATCTAGAGCTGTCCCTGTAAGATGCCCTGTAGAGGTGGTTTGTGGGAAGCAAATTCCCTCCGCTTTTGCTTGTGTGGGAATTGTTTAATCCCGCCATCATATTTAAATGATAGTCATTCTGGATACAGTATCCTTGGTTCAAGGCCCTTCTGTTTCATTGCATTAAATATATCATGACATTCTCTTCTGGCCTGTAGGGGTTCTGTCGAGAAGTCTGATGTTAGCCTGATGGGTTTTCCTTTATAGGTGACCTTTTTCTCTCTAGCTACCTTTAAAACTCTTTCCTTGTCCTTGATCCTTGCCATTTTAATTATTATGTGTCTTGGTGTTGTCCTCCTTGGATCCTTTCTGTTGAGGGTTCTGTGTATTTCCGTGGTCTGTTCGATGATTTCCTCCCCCATTTTGGGGAAGTTTTCAGCAATTATTTCTTCAAAGAGATTTTCTATCCCTTTTCCTCTTTCTTCTTCTGGTACCCCTATAATATGAATATTATTCCTTTTGGATTAGGCACATAGTTCTCTTAGTGTTGTTTCATTCCTGGAGATCCTTTTATCTCTCTCTATGTCAGCTTCTATACGTTCCTATTCTCTTGTTTCTATTCCTTCAATGGACTCTTGCATTTTATCCATTGTGCTTATAAATCCTTCCAGGGTTTGTTTCACTTCTGTGATCTCTTTCCTGACATCTGTGATCTACCTCCAGACTTCATCCCATTGCTCTTGCATTTTTCTCTGCATCTCATCCTATTTCTCTTGCATTTTTCTCTGCATCTCTGTCAGCTTGTTCATGATTTTTATTTTGAATTCTTTTTCAGGAAGACTGGTTAGGTCTGTCTCCTTCTCAGGTGTTGTCTCTATGATCTTTGTCTGCCTGTAGTTTTGCCTTTTCATGGTGATAGAGATAGTTTGCAGAGCTGGTATGAGTGACAGCTGGGAGAGCTTTCCTTCTTGTTGGTTTGTGGCCTTCCTCTCCTGGGAGAATAGCGACCTCTAGTGGCTTATGCTTGGCAGCTGTGTGCAGACAGGGCTTCAGCTACCTGCCCGGTTGGTTTGGAGTTTATCTCTGCTGTTGCTGTGTGCATGGTCTGGCTGGGGCTTCTCCTCCAAAATGTTGGAGCCCCATTGGATGGGGAGAGGCTGGAGGCTTTTTATCTCGTAAGGGGCCTCTGTGCTCCCTGTTGCCCAGTGGTTAGACTGCCCAGAGATCCCCAGATTCCCTGCCTCTGGGCTAAGTGTTCTGTCCTGCCCCTTTAAGACTTCGAAAATGCACTGTGCAAACTAAAACAACAACAGCAACAACAAAAGAGAAAAAAAAAAGGGAAAACGCGATTTTCTTTGTCCTCAGTCACTCGCTCACTGGTCTTGCTGCCGTGTTTCCCTAGTATTGGGGTCCCTGTCCCTTTAATGCTCCCAAAAAGCACTCGCCAAAAAAAAAGGGAAAAACGCATGATTTTCTTTGTCCTCAGGTGCCGGTCTCAGGCACCCACTCACCAGTCTTGCTGCCCTGTTTCCCTAGTATTGGGGTCACTGTCCCTTTAAGGCCTCCAAAAAGCACTTGCCAAAAAAAAATCGCTCCTGTTTCTTTGTTCTCTGGCGTCAGCCTCAGGCACCCGCTCACCGGTCCTGCCTCCCTGTTTCACTAGTATCCAGGACCCCACGCATGCACTGTGTCTGAGTTCTGGTCTGGAGTCCTGGGGCTGGGTGTTTAGCAGTCCTGGGCTCTCTCTACCTCCCTGCTGACTCCTCTCCACCCACCAGTGGTCGGGGGGAGGGCTGCACAGGTCCCGCCGTGCTGTGGCTTTATCTTACCCCTTCGCGATGTGCTGGGTTCTCACAGGTGTGCATGTGGTCTGGATGTTGTCCTGTGTCCTCTGGTCTCTATTTTAGGAAGAGTTGTCTTTGTTATATTTTCATAGATATATGTGGTTTTGGGAGGAGATTTCCGCTGCTCTTCTCACACCACCATCCTGGCTCCGCTCCCCAAGCTGATGGAATTAAACATCCACAAACCATATCTACAGTGTATTTTAAAGGGACTGCTCTAGATGGAAGTGTCCTTAAAGCTAAATAGCTGTCACCAGAGGAAATAAAACCACTGTAAAGGACATAGAGGGATTAATTAAGAACCAAATTCAATATTAAATCAGCTACCCAAAAAGTCAGTCAGTGGATACACAAAGAGTACAGAATATGACACCTAACATAAGAAGGGAGGATGAAGAAAAAGAAGGATGAAAAATAAAAAGTAAGAATCTTTAGATTGTGTCTATAATAGTGTAATAAGCAAGTCAAGTTAGGGTGTTAGATAGTAAAGAAGCTGCTGTTGAACCTTAATAACCACAAATCTGAAGCCTGCATGGCAATAATTACATATCTACTGATAATCACCCTAAATATAAATGGACTGAATGCACCAACAAAAAGACAGAGTTACAGAATGGATAAAAAAGCAAGACCCGTAAGCATAAGAAAAGACTGTTCCATGAGAGGCAAGACAGAGGCCCCTTCCCGAAACCACATACAACATGAAAATATAGTTAATACAACTAACCCTTAAAAACAACAGGAAAGAAGGCTGTGCCAGATTGCATATAACTAGAGAACAGCAGAGATCTCATGGAACAGGGTTATGTACAAAATATGTGATCTGGCAGGACCCAACACCTTCCCCCATGCCAGTTCACTGGCAGGAGGAAAAGAAACACAGTGGGGAGGGGTGGATACCTAGAATTGCTGAACACCCAGCCCTGGAGATCTGCTCTAGGAGTATAACCTACATTGCATAATGCTCTGGATATTAGTGGGGTTGGAAAGCTAAGGCAGACAAAATACGTGGAGACACTAAGATTCCAGCTGCTTATGTTAAGCAGGGATACACATCCGGCTGCTCTGGGACAAAAGAAAGGAAGGAAGTCTGACAAACTTCTTAATAGTGAGAGGGTTGATAAAGGGGCAAGGACTGCACAGAGCTTCATGCTCAGGAGAAAATTTTCCAGGCATACTCTGCCTGGAAACTTTCATGAGCTTCAGGAACTGCATCCCCCAGGCCAGTGACACAGCTCCAAAGCCCCCAACCATGACACACACCCTGCTGCACCTTCCTCCCAGCCAACCAGCACTGCCTTGCAAATTGGCAGCCAATGCCCTGATTTCAGGCTAGCCAGAGGGAGGCCCTGCCTATGGCAGCTAAAAACGCAATGCATAGAGGCTTATACCTGTGAGCTCAGCCCACTTTTTCTGGCAGTGGAGAGAAGCACAGCAGCAGGGAAGCAGGAAACAGCTCTTTCCTCCCCCCAGGCATTAGTATCACTATCTTGCAATCCCTGGCATCACTCCAGAAGATGAGCAGCTCCAGAAAATAGAGATTCTGTGTCACTAGAGGGGCCCACATACAAATATGAAACATCAAAGAACCTGGTTCTAACCAAAATCCCAAAAACACCAGAAAGAAGGCCAAGTGAAACTGAGCTCATCAATCTTCTTGAAAAATATTTCTAAATAAAAATCATAAACATGCTTATGGAGGTACAGAAAAATAGTCAAGAACCCAGGGACAAATTCAGGACTGAGATCCAATCATTAAGGAATACAGTATCTGAAATTAAACATACAATGGAGGGATTTAAAAGCAAATCAAGTGAATTAGAGGAGATGGTAAATGGAATAGAAATCAGAAAAGAGGAATATAAAGAAGGTGAGTCACAGACAGAAAAAGAATCTCTAGGAATGAAAAAATATTGAGAGAACTGTGTGACCAATCCATCTTACAGGGGTACCAGAAGAAGAAGATTGAGAAAAAGAGATAGAAAATGTCTTTGGGAAGGTAATTGCTAGAAACTTCCCCAATGTGGAGAAGGAGATAGTTTCTCAGACATTTGAGGTGCACAGATTTTCCAACACAAGGGACCCAAGGAAGACAGCACCAAGACATATAAAGACATAAAATGAAAAGATCAAGGATAAGGACAGACTGTTAAAAGCATCCAGAGAGGATAAAAGATCACATACAAAGGAAAACCCATCAGGCTGTCATCAGACTTCTCAACAGAAACCTTACAGGACAGAAGGGAGTGGCATGATATATTTAATGCAATGAAACAAAAGAGCCTTGAACCAAGAATACTCTACCTGGCAAGATTATCATTTAAATTTAAAGGAAGGATTAAAGAATTTCCAGATAAGCAAAAGCTGAGAGAATTTATCTCCCACAAACCATTTCCATAGTATATCTAGGAGGGATGTCTTTAGATGGAAGTGTTTCTAAGGCTAAATATCTGTCACCAGAGGAAATAAAACCACACTGAAGAATTAATTACTAAGCAGATGCAAAATCAGATCAACTAACCCCAAAGTCAGTCAAAGGATAGACAAAGAGTACAGAATCTGATACCTAACACATAAGGAATGGAGGAGGAAGAAAAAGGAGGATAAAAGGAACCTTTAGATTGTTTTTGTAATAGCATACTAAGTGAGTTAAATTAGACTGTTAGATAATAAGGGAATTACCCTTGAACCTTCGGTAAACATGAATCTAAAGCATGCAATGTCAATAAGTACATACTAACATTAATGACCCTAATGTAAATGGTATGAATGCACCAATCAAAAGACATAGCGTCACTGAATGGATAAAAACACAAGACCCATCTATATGCTGCCTACAAGGGACTCACTTCAACCAAAAAGATATGACAGACTAAAAGTCAAGGGATGGAAAAGATATTTCATGCAAATAATAGGGAGAAAAAAGCAGGAGTTGCAGTACTTGTATCAGACAAAATAGACTTCAAAACAAAGAATCTCCCAAGAGACAAAGAAGGACATTATATAATGATAAAAGGGGTCAGTACAACAAGAGAATATAAACTTTATAAATATCTATGAATCCAACACAGGAGCACCTACATATGCAAAACAAATATTAACAGAATTAAAGGGAGAAACAGAATGCTATCATTCATTTTAGAAGACTTCAACACACCACTCACTCCAAAAGACAGATAAAATAGAAAATACGTTAGAAGACAGAGGCACTGAACAACACATTAGAGCAGATGGACCTAAGAGACATCTACAGAGCACTCCAACCAAAAGAAGTAGGATACACATTCTTCTCAACTGCACATAGAACATTTTCAAGAATAGATTATATACTAGGCCACAAAAAGAGTCTCAATAAATTAAAAAGGATTGATATTGTACCAACCAGCTTCTTAGACCACAAACATATGAAAATAGAAATAAATTATGCAAATAAAATTTAAAAACCTAAAAACACATGGAGGATTAACAACATACTCCTAAATAATCAGTGGATCTATGACCAAATAAAACCAGAGATCAAGCAATCTGTGGAGACAAATGACAATAATTCAACACTACAAAATCTGTGTGATGCAGCAAAGACCATGCTAAGAGGGAAGTGTATTGCAATAGAGGCCTACCTCAGGAAAGAAGAACAATCCCATATGAACAATCTAAACTCATAATGAAACTAGAAAAAGAAGAACAAATGATGCCCAAAGTCATTAGAAGGAGGGACATAATAAAGATAAGAGCAGAAAGAAATAAAATAAAAAAGAATAAAATAATAGAAAGAATCAGTGAAACCAGGACCTGGTTCTTTGAGAAAATAACCAAAATAGAAAAAACCCTAGCCAGACTTATCAAGAGAAAAAGAGTCCACATTCACAAAACAGAATCAGAAATGAGACAGGAAAAATCACTACAAACACCAACAGATACAAAGAATTATAAGAGAATACTATGAAAAATTGTATGCTAACAAACTGGATAACCTAGAAGAAATGGACAACTTTCTAGGAAAATACAACCTTCCAAGTCTGACGAAGAAACAGAAAATCTGAACAGACCAGTTACCAGCAACGAAATTGAATTGGTAACCATAACACTACCTAAGAACAAAATTCTTGGACAGATAGCTTCACCACTGAATTTTTCAAACATTTAGTGAAGACCTAATACCCATCCTACTTAAAGTTTTCCAAAATGTGGAAGAGGAGGGAATACTTCCAAACTCATCCTATGAGGCCAACAACAGTCTAATACCAAAACCAGGCAAAGACACCATAAAAAAAGAAAATTAAAGACCAATATCCATGATGAACATAGGTGCAAAAATACTCAAACAAATATTAGCTAACAGAAATAAAAAGCCACCAAAAAGATCATCCATTATGACCAAGAAGGATTTATTCCAGGGATTCAAGGATGTTACAATATTGAAAAATCCATCATCATCATCCCTCACATCAACAAAAAGAAAGACAAAGACCACAAGATCATCTCCTTAGACTGAAATAGCATTTGACAAAATTTAACATCCATTCATGATAACAACTCTAAACAAAATGGGTATAAAGGGTATATACCTCACATATTAAAGGTGATGTACAAAAACCCATAAACAAAACACAATTAACACTGAAAAACTGAAACTTTTCTTCTGAGTTAGGGAAAAGGACAAGGATACCCACTCTCACCACTTTTATTCATCACAGTACTGTAGGTCCCAGACACAGCAGGTCTTCTTTTCTTCCCCATATGTACGTAGTCTGTTTTGCAGACATCAGGTCATTTTCAGGTTTTGTTGTTTTGTTGTTTTGCTGTATTTTTGTGTTTTGTATGTTTTTGGTAGGAGGTTTCTACCTTGTCGCCCTACTCTGCCACCTCTTTTTCTGCTCACCTCTTTTCTGTATTTCTAAAGCACTTAGACTTATTCAGAAAAATACTCAAATATTTTTATAAATTGTTAGTAGCATAAATAAATTATCTGGATTGTTCTACAAGTTTCTGGCCATGTTAAAATTTGATGATGGTTTAAGAAATATTGGTCCTTTTATTTAAATCAGAATGGAGTACTTATGTAATTTGTACTTATGTTATGAGTATAATGTATTCATGACAAGTATATTAAATGAATCTTTATCTGAGGTGGAACCTTAAAATTCTAATTTTAACAAACATCAATGAGAGCAATGGTAGCACCAATTATATAGCAATAACTAAATTAAAAGATGAATAGAAATGGTTTCAAAGAGGAAAGACATGCTTACAAACTCCCTGGTGATTTTCAGATACTGTGAAATCCAAGTGAAATCTGTAGGTGACTCCAGACCCCTGAGCCCTGACAGCATGACCTTATTCATTGTTCAGATTCCTGATGATACCAGATTCCATGATAATTCTGAGCCACTGTGAGCTGGGTGGGTAAAAGCAGAAACAAAAGGGCCACTTGAGAAATGCTGGAGCTTGAACTTAATGTTAGCAAGTATTTCCCTCATGTGATCATTAACTTTACTCAGTTCTTTGATCTTTCATTCAGTTGACAGAAATGCCTTGCAAGTTCTTGAGTTCTTTTCTCATGCAAAACAATCTTCTATTGATAGAAAGAAAAGGTGTTCTCCAATTATTTCTCCATGTCTTCATCTTTCTCCTTATATTAGTTGTATATATGAAATATTCAGTACACTAAGGGAAGCTACCTCTAGATTTCTAAACAGTGCATTTCCTATTCAATATAATGTGTCTGGAATGTAATTGTATATATATTCTTTATGTGATTTCTGATGTATTTAAGCACTTTCTACACATTGTACATTTGCAATTATTATTTTTACTTGTAGTAATTTTAATGAAATATATAAAAGACCAAGATAGGTAAAACAAGTACCTCAGCAAAAGAAACTAATAATAACATGAAATTAATCATTGCTACAGAACACATATGTTGGTCTTGCTAGACTTTCAAAACCAGTTTTATGTATGCATTAGATTCTAATTTAAAAATCTTAATATTTATTGCTGTATTATAAAGTGAATTTTGAAGAATCCCTACACAATAATATTTTTAATATAAAACTAAAGATGTGTGTACCATGGAAGCAGAAATTAGCACAAATCAACTTAGTATAGTCCATATATTGTGAATATTCACTTAGTGTATATGTCTATGCAAGCATAGATGTAGAGATATATTAAAGACCTAATAGAAAACATATTTATAAAAATTATTGTAGAAAAGATGTATTTTATAATGGCTCATAGGTAAGGTTTCCACTTCAGGTAAAGAAATGATTAATTAGGAAGCTGAGCATCAGCAATTTCTTGGGAAATCTCTGGGAGATCTCTGAGCTTCACATGGACCTGTTTTGTTGAGCATGTTCCCTTCTCCACACTCAGTATTATAAAAGAAATACTTTCCACTGAAATAGACCCAGGAGAATTAGCTGAAAATCTGTGGAAATTTCCCATATCCCCAAACTACAGCCACCTATATTGGTCTCTCTTGTCTCACCTCTTCCTCTCCTGGGTGTTCTTGAAAATATTTTGAGACATATCACAGCCTCAGTGCTGAAATCATTCACCTTTTTCTTAGAGTGATTTGAGGTTGTTCTTCCCTCATTAGAGGATAACTAAGTTCTCCAAGTCTTCAGGTAGCATGAAGCCTGCTACTTGCTTCTATGATATTAGATGAGAACAAATCTTCCTGGATGAAGAGAATCTATGGAGATTGGAGTGTTCAAGACACATGTGGAGTCACAGTAATGAGGTAGTCTCTTTACATCCCATATTTTCAGAGCTTAAACCACGATCACCATGTGAGTAACACTTGTTTGTCACTTTTAGGGACAGTAAAATATTCCTTGTCTATGATAGAAAAGATTATATTTCTAACATATTATCCAATAAATGTGTAAGTGTGAGACTTTCAGCTCTAGATATATAGACCCTCATCTAAAACCTGAATTTTTCTTAAATTAATTTTATTTACATTTAATTTTATTGAAACTTTTAAGTATTTTGTCTCAGATACAAGTAAGAGAAAAATCCTGGAGTTAAAAACACTGTGAGCATAAGGTAAAACACAGAGATTTATATATATGCATTCACACCTAAATACACACATATGCACACAAATAGAAAAGTAGAATTAGGAATGTTGTATATAGTAAGTAATTTTATCAAATTGTAATCAAGTCATTGATATATAATGAGTAATTGCAAATTTTTACTGAGAAATACTAAAAATTTTATAGTAAACTAAAATCACAATATCTTCTCAAATTCTACAGGAACTTCTAGTCTTTGGTACTGCTGCCTACATATACATTTTGAAAAACCATCTTCCACATTACTGGTTACAAATAAATTCTGACCATATTTTGAATTTAAATTATGAGAAAATTAGTGTGCTTTATGCATTAGTGTTACAAATGAAAATGCAAAATGTTCCTTACTTATGCATAAGTTAATCCTGCAGATTATTCTGCAAGCAAGAAAGTGAAATGATTCACAAGTTTTGCTGATCATAACTGAACAAATGTCAGAAGCAGTGGTTATCAAAATTATAGCAAATAAAAAAATGGATTTTTCTTTCATTATACATTTGTTCTTGGCTCTCTAAAACAGAGGATTTGGAGAGACAAACTCACTCTTCCAGGATTCCCTTATAAAATGAATTATCTGCCAAATGTATTCACATCATATTTCATAAATCTGTGTTTTAAATACAGTATTACCTCCATTACAAGACTATGCTTTATCCTTGTCAGAAATGAGCAGCTGTGAGGCTGTTACATCCGCATTAGTTTGATGTATAGAATTGCAATACGGTGACTAAAACACAGTGCTTTTATGTAGAAATGCCTAAGTATATCAATCTATCACCAAGACAAATAGTGTCTAGAGTCCACAAATAGGACAACTGATTTTTCATTTCTCAACCCCCAGGTTCCCTGGGTCAGGGAGTGTCACACAGCAGTAGACTGGACAAAGTGGGAGGGGCCTGACCTGGGAATGGCCCATCCATTATCTTTGACAAATTCTACATCATCAGGTGAGTGTTAATCAAGCCTTCAGATGCAGTACAGGAGTTTCTAAGACAGTAGTTACAGTGACATCATACTGAGAAACTGAGTTACATTTTTTGGTTTGTACAAACATGAAATGCAGGTTTAGTTGGATTTGTAAATCTACAAATATAGTCAGGGTGAATCCAAGACATTTCCAACCTTAACTACAAAGAGTCTGTTTCATAGAATGAGTCCCTTTGTATTTGTTCAGAGTTCATAAATTTAGAGGTCAGGAAGAACTTGCTCTTTATGTATCTGAGAATAAAGTCACAGAATCTAAGCAAAGCAAGGAATTATGTCTTTCAACAATGTTTAGTGCTATTTAGATCATGTAAAGAGGAAGAGAAAGTATACCCTTTTCCAAATAATTATACTAACAATGCCTACACCACTTAATAAATTTCTATTGGACTCCACATTATAATCACCTGCTAACTAGTTGTAACATGAAGTAACCTATGATCTGACATATATATATATATATATATATATGGGTATGGTTTTCTGGCATGACTTTAAAATATGCCCCTTCGTTTGCCTTTAACCAATCATCGTATTCAGAGAAGACCCTTCCTCAAACTGAAAAAAATTACTATGTTAAATCATTTTTAACTAGTCAGATGCATGTAATCTAAATTTTCCATTTTAACTATATTTCAATGTACAG
The DNA here is from genome assembly GCF_040802235.1 of Manis javanica. NCBI lineage: Eukaryota > Metazoa > Chordata > Mammalia > Pholidota > Manidae > Manis > Manis javanica. Next base: position 70,367,312 of record NC_133169.1, on the reverse strand, counting down.
TCCAGTGGTGTCAAACTACATTCACATTATCATGCAATGATCCTCAGCATCCATCTCCCAAACTGTTTCACTTTATAAAACATACATTTTGTGGGTTGTTAAAATTAACATAATGTACTTAAAGTTCACTAAGAGTTAAAGAAAATGAATAAAACTATACAGCAAAACTAAACACCTATGCGCATTTGAGAGCATTTAAATAAGTTTCGCTTAATACCTATTTTTGCATGCTTCTTTGATTTTCTGAAAAACGCTTTATAGGGATGAGCTGCAGTTTCCTGTAACAGCTGAAGAGAAATTTTGGTCATGTCGTCCTCACTCTGCTTTGAGCTGCATAACATTGATTCACTGATACACGTATAATGAGACTATCAACACCCCAGAAATTGGCAAATGCTACTAGATAAGCTCATCCTTCAACCCCAGACACTCATTAATCATTTGTAAGCCCATCACTGTACTAAAAAAACCAAAGCAGTCCTGCCACTTGGATCAGAAATGTAACTTTTCCTTGCTTAGAAATACAACTTTACGCCTTAATTTTTAAAGACGCCACTTATTTTATTTTTCCTGCTCTTTTGAGGTATAATGGATAAATATTTTTCTTCTATTTTTAAAAATTGAAATACAATATCTCATTGATCTCAGACGAACAACTTAATGATTGATCAATTATACACATTACTAAGGGCTCCACCATAAGTACAGTTACCATCTGTCACCATATAAAGCTATTATATTATGAGCTATGTTGCCTAGGACATAGTTGCATCCTGTCACTTAATCATTTTATAATTTGAAGTTTGTATCATTATCCCCTTACCCTATTTCACCCATCCCCTCTACCATGGTAACCAACTATGCATGCTCTGTGTTTGAGTCTATTTCTGTTTGGTTTGTTTGTTCATTTTTGTTTCTCAATTTTCCAAACTGAAACCATATGGTAGAAAAAAGAGTAATGTATTTGAAAAGATATATTCACACCAATGTTCTTGGCAGCTATATTTAGAGTAGCCAAGATATGGAGGCAACCAGTGTCCATCAAAAGATGAATAGATAAAGGAGATGAGATGCATTCACACATGGAATATTATTCAGCCATTAAAAATAATGAAATATTCCCTTTTCATTACTAAGTTGGTGGACCTACAGTGTATTATGCTAAGTGAAATATCAATTGAATAAAAATTTTATATATTTAAAATACATATCTTCATCTGTAGATATACATATACATTAACACACACAAATATACATACAAACACACACACACTACACTTTGTGAAATGGCCACTACAGATAATTTGACATGTCCATCAACACAACTAGGTAACATTTTCCTTTTTTTTTGCATATGTTTGTTGACATTACACAGCTCACTCTTGGGAACCACATCATTGGATGAGATGATCAACAATACAGGGTAACCGAATTTTTTCTACTGTGATTCTCTGAGGACATGAGGATGCAAACCCTACATGGCTACCTGTTCCTTGTGGCTTACCTGGCAGCCCTCTTAGGAAATGGACTCATCATCATGCTCATTACCTGGGATCCTCAGCTTCACACTCCCATGTACTTCTTCCTGAAGAAACTGTCACTCATAGATCTCTGCTACATTTCTGACACTGTTCCTAAATTTGTTCTCAATTCCCTGATGAACAAGAACACAATATCCTTCCTTGGATGTGTTTTCCAGGTGCTGTTCTTTGTGAGTTTTTGTTCTGCTGAATTGTTTATCCTCACAGTGATGTCGTATGACCGCTACGTGGCCATCTGCCATCCGCTGCACTGTGAGACCATCATGAACAATGGGTCCTGTAGGCGGATGGTGGTGGCTTCATATGTCAGTGGGGGGGTCTCTGGAGCCATGCACACAGCAGGGACATTTTCCACAACTTCTTTTTCCAGCAAAATCCATAATTTCTTCTGTGATATCCCTCAGATTATTTGGATCTCAGACTCCAAAATGAACATAAATGAACTGTCAGTGATGGCATTTGGTGCAAGTACCTCACTGGCTTGTTTCTTCTTTATTTTATATTCCTATGCCTACATTCTCTCTGCTGTCTTAAGGATCTCCTCCCTGGAGGGCAGGTCCAAAGCCCTCTCCACCTGCCTCCCTCACCTAGTTGTTGTGACTTTGTTTCCACAGCTGCGTTGGCCTACCTGAGGCCAGCCTCTGAGTTGAGGTCAGACCTAGATATGATTTTGTCTATATTTTATACAGTGGTGCCTCCATCATGGAATCCCATCATTTACAGCCTTAGAAACAAGGACATAAAACTGACTCTGGGGAAAGTCCTGGGAATTACAGAATATAAGTCAAATTAAGGGAGTTTTTTTGGGTAGCTTAGGAAGTGGTTGCTCTTTAGTTCTAAACACATATTATTTTCAGCTTTACCATTGATATAGTGGTATGTATCTCAATATTAATGTTTATTTTTACCATTTCAGATTAGTGATTGATCTTTCATTGCAGGATGTACTTCAGTAACATTATAAATATAAAACAGCAGATATCAGTGGGACACTATTGTGCTGTTTTGGGCAGTGCCTAATAATTTTTTTATAAATATTAGTAAACATAATTTTAAAAAATCATTGTATTTCATATTTTTTAAGTTTTGTATCAGCAATGTTCTTTATTAAACAAAATCCAATGTAATTTTTCAACCTGAGCCTTCAGAAGCCAGAATGTTTCTACATTTTAGAAAACAGTATTGCTGCTTTCATTTCCTGTATTTTGGGTGAATTTCTGCTTTATCTCATCACAGCAAGTGGAAGCAATCCATCTGTTCCCAGAATCTGTTTCCCAGCTCGTCTTGATCATGAAACCCTGACCATCGGTATTCAGACTGTCAGAGTCTTTATAACGTCTAAATTAAGGCTCCCTCCCCCTTGTAGGCTCACATATAAGTAAACTGCGCAGGGATGGTAGGGTAGAGGGAAGCCTCCCTCCTCCTAGTGTGCTTCTCCTTGAGAGCAGCCTGCTGCCCAAGCATGCCGCTCTGCAGGACGGTTAGGCTAAGGTGATCTGTGCACCGTGTTGTCCCACTGCTCCAGCATGTTGTTAACAGCACACTTGTCAGTGGAGCTGTGAAAGTTAAGGGAGATGTCCTTACAGGTCAGGAGTCCACACCTCTTCTCCCCATGTTGCTGACTGGAATGTGACTTGGGTGTGGAGACATTTGGGAGCATGCCAAGAGCCTGGCATCCTGGACATCCACTGACCCATGACTCAGCATTGTGCGGGTTTCCAACAGAAATGCCCACCTACAGTCACCAAAAGATACGGACACCAATTTTACATTGCAGAAACAGGAAACTAATATAATGCTGTAAAATAGAGAGCTAAATTATGATGTAGTGATGTCGACACTGAGAAAACTAACATTGATTCAGAAAACCATCATCATTAACAGAAGGAGACAGACATGAAGCAGAACCCTCATAATGATTCAATTTTTAAAAAACAAAAATATGCATACAAATTGATCATTTGAAGTCATTTTATTGTTTTATTATGGTTAAGGACTAAAATGGGACAAAGATGATACTCTTGGAATGTAAGTGCACTGTTTGTTGACTTTGGTTCTAGTTAAAATGGTATTTTAATGCTTTTAAAAATGATCGTTATATGTTTATGCTCTATTTCCTCATATTCTTACAATGATATAATGAAACAAACTTACAATAGTTTACCCATAAGCCAAAACAAAAGGGGAGGAAGGTTATCTCAATGTCAAAATAAGCATAACACTGAAATGAGCTATAATGCAAATACTCTATAGTGTTTCTCATATGGTATACCTAAGTCATGATCAAAGACAAATGTTCAGGTTTAGCTTTGCATTTGATATTTTAAATGGAATCTAATCAAAGGCCTATTAACTCAAAATTAAAAAGCACAAGGAAATTTATCACAAAAAGATTATAAGCAGTATAGATAATATCAGTAAAAAGCAAAGTAGAAAAAGAAGCTTACAAATGTTAAACATACAGAAAATATTGCAAATTGAAAACACTAATAAAATTAAATATCTGGGGAAATTGATGGAGAAAAAAGCAAGTTACTACCTATTGCAAAGGTTCAAAGGAGCGCTCCAATTTTACTCTGTAGATATTTCCTACTACTTTACATGATCAATATAGGGGTATGTTTATTTCATTATATTTTATTGACTTATACATATGAGGTGCACAATTTTTATGGGAAAATATATCTAGAAGACATAATTAGAAATGTTATATCAAATATATGACATACTCGAAAAATGAAACACTATTCTAAACATCTTCACCACAATTAAGAAGATAATAGAAAAAAGAATATTTCTGTACCTATTAAATAAATCAAATTTTCAATTAAAACATTCTAAATGATAAGATTCAAGAGATTAATATTTGTTAGAAAAAAATAATAAAGAAAAAAGGATATCCCTATAGAATGAATATATAGTCATTTAGTTCTGTAACATTTTCTAAACCGACAGTGACTGCACTAGTTGGGATGAAGATTTAATGATGTATATAACTATTGAATAACTATATCGCATACTCTAAGCAATATAATGAATACCAACTATGTTTCAATAAAAATATATCAATAAAATAATCAAAGATATTTTAGTAAAATCCAACAGCCCCTTCCGATTATAAAAATCTCAGAAAAAAAGAATGTTAGGACCATCTTATTTCTGACAATAACTAAAACGAACATCATACTTCAGACAAATTTGACGTTTTCTTCTGTTTTGAATTCAAGAAAAAGACACTAATGTTATAATCTCAACTTACTCTGAATTTCCTGGCCAATGTAATAAGATATACAATATAATATTATTTATAACAAACATTGGGAAAAAAGAAACAAAATTGTCCCTGTTGTGTACATTGAAAATTTTTCAAAAATATTCCACCCCTAAAAAGCAGGAAAACCTGCTATTTGGAAATGAATAAACCAGAAGACATGTGCTAAGTGCAATAGACCAGAAAGTTAAGGAGAAATACTGTATAATCTCACTTTCATGTAGAAACTAAAATAGTCAAACGCATAGGAGCAGAGATTTAAATGGCATTCACCAGGAACTGGGGAGGAGGGATGGTGGTCAAAGACAGGTGGGTGATAGTCAAAGACTGCAAACATTGAATCACGCATGATCAGTAAGTTTTGGAGATCCACTATTCAGCATACAGTCCATAGCTAACAATACCCAATAGGATGGAAGGTTTAGGAAGACTGTGTTGTAACAGAATGCTTGCTGAGGCAATGTATTTAGGCTTATTAGAAATCTGTATCTTTCCCCAGTCTAAGATTGATGGCACTCACTGTGTGAAATACAGATTTTGAGAAGACAGAAATATCCTGATAATCAAAGAACTGAAATAAAACATACGATGATGCAAATATAAAGAGCATCTTGCCAAAGTGAGCAACCACAAATGGCATCAGGCATTGGTGTGTTTGCCATGTGTATTATTTGCCACAAGTATTTGCTTTTTCTAAACATATATGATTGCACATTGTTGGCAATTGACATAACCAATGTTTTCCAACTACTCTCATATTTTCTGAGAGATAATGTAACAGATCTTTTCCCAAGGATGCTAATTGTTGTTCCTTGTATAGATTATTCCCATTGTTCTAACATTTTCTTCCATATGACAAAGAGAAATGTGCAATATAGAGTCAGATTGGGTCCATGAAAGAATTTCCTTTTAAATATGTAACATTATTGTTGATAGAAAGAGTGCTCTACAGCATGCATGCATATCTGACAGGGGGAGATGTTGGGAAAGAGTATCTGTAAATGGTGTTTCATATGACAGAAGAGGGCATATGACTGTAGACCAGTGGTGGGTGAAGAAGTGTGTTGAGGTACACAGGCTGGGTACACAGAAACTATGCACTGTTTCAAGCAGAATCTTGCTGAGCAGCCACCAGGTGAAGGGATGTAAGGCCTTGCTGGGAACCCATCTAGAAATCAGTAAAAGTTTGAAAACACTCTTCTCCACTTACTGCCAAGTCACCACTTACTAGCAGTCATCCCATTGAAAGAGGAAGGAAACCTCTAGATCCAAGACAAGCCCCTGTCCTTTGTGTGATCCCCAAAACACCATCTACTGAAAAACATAACTTCAGTCAACAAAATTGAAATGTTTATGGATTCCAAATTGCTTATCAGAAGGCAGCCTAGAATGGGATAAATTGGGGCTGAGATGCAATACTGAGGATATAGAAGTGATCAGATGATACATCGCAGGCATTGCCTCCTCTGCTCTGAATACTGCCTTCATCATTCAGAAAACACCTACTCAGCACTCCATTTTTGACCGCAGAGAAAAGTAATTATCTTCTTATCTAAGAGCAATTCCTCCCTTTCTGCACTAGTGCTCATCCTCTCTCCCAGCATCTAGGGAATCCATCCAGGAATCGCTCCATTTATCTATCTTGAATTACAACACTTTTATTGTTCTCTCTGTGGATATTCCAATTGTCTTGCAAATATAGCATTTTGTAATTTTATAATAATCTTTTTAGTTAAGTGCTCCTGAAAATTATCAAAAAATGTCTGCTCCCATTCACAAAAATATCCTTGAAAATAATTTATCTACAGCTGTCTCCCACCTTCCCCTGCTATATCCTCTAAAACCCACTCTGATTGAGCATTTCATTGAAAATTCCACCATACCTGTCTTGTCGAAGTAGTTGATGACCTTCACGTTTTAAATTCCAGTAGTCAGTTTAGGTCCACGTCTTACTTGACCCATCACTATGAGAATATCACAGCTTTGGTTTCTTCTTTCTTTTTGAAACAGATTGTGAAATTGGCTTCTAGAACAACATACATTCCTAATTTGTTAATCCTTGAAACCTTAAAAATGATCTCAGCTGGAATGCTTGTATAGACCTCTACAGTTTTGAAGTTCAAAGTGCAACATTTATATCTGAAAGTCACACAAAAAAAATACATGTTCTTCCTAGGTGTTCCTTCATTCCTTTCATGGGAGAATTTCTACAGTACCTAGTAGCCATTATAGTCAAATAGGGTGGGTTTTTGATTTGGTAAAATGATTGGTTGACTTTGAATTGTTACTGGAGCCACACCTCTGGTCCTGGAAATATTAGATTTTCAAAACAAAGACAGCTGTATTTAATTCTTCACATAACTGGGTTGCCACCTAAATGATACTGATGACTGGCACAACCATCAGTCTATCTTAGAATGTTTTTCTTTCCTTCTGTGCATGTTTTGCTTAAGGGAAAAGTCTTAAATCATTTCTATCAGGCTTGGAATATTAGTTTTGATTGGCCAAATACTAACAATATGCTATTAAATCCTTTCAAACATCTTGTCAAGTTCTACCTGGGATAAATATTAAATAATTCTGACAGTATACAACCACGTGATGAACTCAATAGTTCATTAAAGAGAAGCAAAAGATGCTACCTTCTCACAACCCAGAGCCATTCTCAAAAGTAGCCAACAGTCCTCAGCAACCTGCAAGTCCTAAACAGGCAGAAAGCCAAACCCAGTCTTAGGATGTAAAACGAGACAAGTAAGAAGGCAATCACTATCAGTGGGAGAAAGAGGATGAATAACCAGTGAGTCTGGATTTGGAAAGGAAGACACAACAGGAAATTTTATTTTATTTTCTCATTGTGCACTGCAGAGAGAAAAATTTGGAATAGATGATTCTGGTAAGAATTTTGACCTTTGCAGGCTTCTGCCAGTGTTTCTGGGACCCTTTATATGCTCAGCTACATACCAGAGTCCCCACCTAGGCTTTCTAAGGCACTAACGTAGCAGTTCAGCAGAAACTCGCTCAGTTTTGTCAACTCTGGGAGTGCCTCACATACACATGTCTCTAAGCCACTAATTTGGCAAACTTTTACTTATACTGATGTGTTCTTTTTAGAAGTGGGTAACTGGGATTGAGTTTTTATGTTTTTATTTTTATTTATTTATTTGTTTACTCATTCATTCATTCATTCATTTATTGGGATAGATTTTTAAAGAAGGAAGTGCTCAATCTCATATCTTTTGTTGAAGGATCTCGTATCTTCCATTTCTCATTAGCTTTTTGCTGCTCTTAATGAAACTGATCTGGAATTTTAAAGACTTTTTTTAAATACAGTTTTAAATGATTTTATCTAACTGGAATTTACTTCATAAAGGCCACAGTCATTCAAGGTTGTAATTCCCTAGAAGGCTGGCAATTACTGGTAGAGCTAAAACTGTAAATGTAAATCAACCCACACTTCTGTCTAGCCATTTTGGCCACAAATGGAGTCCAATACACATTTCTGTCTGGCCACAGGGTCTCCAACCCGACATTCATTAAGTCAAGTTCACAGGACACACAGAAAACTTATTAAGATACTGTCACTTTTCCCAGATATTCAATGCATCCAGAACTTCAGTTTTTATAGCCAGAAGGTGGTGATTTGACTCTTTACAATTTAAAGACCTCATTAGCTAAAACCTTTCTGTTTCTTGGAGTGGATGTGATACCACAAAGGAATATGCTATGGGGTTGAGGAATGTGCCTGTTTTGCAATGTAACTCCTTGCACGGAAGCTTTTTTGAGGTTGGTGATTGAATTAGTATCTAACCCACTCCATAAACAAGCTATCATGGAGTATTCTTGATGTGGTGAGCACTTTAACAGCCTTTCAACAGTCGGATTTTGCCCACCAACTATAATGACTATTTTGTCCTGCTGGAAATATCCTTGTTTACATACAACAAGACCAAAAATGCACATGCAAACAGTAGCAATAACCAAAAAATGTTACTGCATCCTGGCCAACAGGTCCTTATATAAAATACCACCTTCCTGTAGAACTTTGTCTAGTTTTCCACCCAGGAAATTATGATCTGGAAGGCAAGGGTTCAGGTCTAGGGCAGAACTTTCTGTAAGTTCAGCTGAACTTGAAAGAAAACTAACCAAATTGAGTGGTAGGCAATATGGCCAGCTCAGTACAGACCCAGGTACTACTGCCTACAAGCTCATGTTCATCTGCCCTGCAAAGAGAATTATATCTGGAAAATCAATGCAAAAATAGCAACCATGTTGCTCAAAAATAGTTCTCAAAAATTGTGAGCAGGGCAGCAGCAAACTCAAAAGGATTATATCTTTTGTTTAATGGAGAGAGTACAAATGATGGACTATTTTATTGATGACCAATAAAAAATTTGTGACTGACCACTACATTTCTGGGGAGGGTGAAGTGCAATTAAGTTAAGTACTAAGTCCTAATTTGGTGATTTGGCCTAGCATATGTGACCCTGTGATGGACCTGTGTTTTTTCTGTTTAACAGACAATAACTTGCTTATCACAGTGATCATTTTATAATATAAATATATCCAATCAGTATCTTCTACCCCTGAAACACAATAATATTGTGTGTGTCATTCATTATTCAATACTAAAACCATAAATTTCCTAGTAGATAATATATGAGAAAATATAGATGACTTTGTGCTTGGTGATGCCCTTAGATACAGCACCAAAGGTATGATCCATGAAAAATATACCTGATAAACTGAACTTCAAAAAATTTAACAATTTCCTCTCAGGGAACTGTCAAGAGAGTGAGAAGATAAGTCCCAGCTTATGAGAAAACATTTACAAATACATATCTGATAGACCACTGTACAAAGAACATTCAGCACAACAAGAAAACAATCTGATGTAGGATATGCCAAAGCCTTTAACAGTCACATCATCAAATTGCATATGAACAAATGCTCTGCATCATCTACCATCACAGAAGTGCATCAAAGCAGCAGTGAGATGCCACTGCACACCCACTGAAAAAGCCAAAATCCAGAGAACTAGCCACATGAAATCACATCGTTTGTTGAGCAAAAGGAACTCTCATATGTTGCTGGTGGGAATACATAACGGTGCAGCTGCTTTGAAAGACAGTTTGGCCATTTCTTACAAAACTAAACATACTCTTCCTACATGACCCAGCAACTGCACTTTCTGACATTTTCCCAAAGGATTTGAATGTATATGTGCACAGGAGTGCCTAGAAAAGGCTGTCAAAACCAGCTTTATTCATAATTATCAAACATGGAAGCAACCATGATCTCCTTCAGCAGGTGAATTGATAAAGTGGGTTGCACTCCACAATAGAATATCAGTCAACACTAAAACTGAATGAGCTGTCACGCTATGAAAAAGACACAGACAAACTATAAATGCATATCACCAGTGGAAGGCCAACCTTACAAAGCAACCTAGAGTGTGGTTTGAAAAACATGAGCTTCTAGAAAAAGAGCAAAACTCTGGGAACATTGAAAATATCAGTGATTGCCTAGGGGAAAAGGGGAGACAGGATGAATAAGTATTAATGCAGGATTCTCAGTTCAGTGAACATACTCTGTGTTATACCATAATGGTGGATTCATACCACAACACATATGTTCAAATCCATAGAGTATACACATGAAGAGTGAACCCTAAGGTAAACTATGGACTTTCAGGGTCAAAGGATGCTCATCAATTTTAATACATTTTCCATTCTGAGGTTCATTGTTGATAATGGTGAATCTTTGCATGTGTGAGAGTAGAGGGCATATGGGAATCTCTATATCAACCCCTTAATTTTGCTATACATTTAAAACTTTTTAAAATACAGTCTATTAAAACATGAGTGTGGATCAAGGAGTCAAATAATGGCAGGTTTGAACTGAAAAAGGAAATGAAGAAACGTTTGTTCTTTTTTCCCAGACTTACTTTTGCTAATCTGGATCTTTTGTGAATACATATAAATTATCCAGAGCAAATCTGAGAAAGAAGAACAAAGCAATAGTCATCAAATGTCTGACTTCACACTAAATGAAAAAGGTATGAATTTGAAACTGTACAGTTTCATCATAAAACAGACACATAGACCAATGGGAGAGGAATGAAGGATGAGAAAGAAAGTTGACATTTATCCAACATATTTGACAAGAGAACAAGAATACTCTTTGCAAAAATTCCCTTTCTTAATGGTGCTGGAAAAACTTAAGATTCACATGTAAAGAAAAATTGCATCTGTACCTTACACTATTCACAAATATTATCTCCATAACTCTGAAGACTAGAAAAATGTAAAACTTTTAGAAGAGAGCATAAAAGTATTTCCTTCATGTGCATCTTGGCAATATATTTTTGAGTATGACACAGAAAGCAGAAGAATCAGCAATAAACAACTTGGACTTTACCAAATGAAAATGCAAAAGAAATTGTCAACAAAATGAAAATACAACCTACTGCATGGGGAAAAATTTCCAAATCACGTCCATCTAACCTGCCAAACATGCCAGGCACATGCTATCTAAATAAGGGAATCTCCTACACAAGGCTATTCCTGAAATTGAGAGAAATAATGGCTGTGCATAGTTCTTAGCTACAAACACAGAAAGTCATACAACATGAGGAGACAGAAGGATATATCCCAGAAGATGAAACAAGGTAAAATGACAGCAAATCTACTAATGAAATGGACATAATATGCATAACAAAGAGTTCAAAATAATGGTCAAAATGTTGGTAACCAAACTTAGGAAAAAATTAGAGAAGCACACTGGAAAAACCAAAAATTGGAAGTATTAGAAAGAACAAATGAGAGATGAAGAATAAAATAAAATAAATGAAGAATACAATAGGTGGGATCAAGAAAGGTTAGAGGATTCAGATCAATGGATCAGTGATCTGGAAGACAGAATAGTGAAGGTCATCCAATCAGAACAACACTAAAGTAAACAAATTTTTAAACATGAACACAGTGTAAGGGACTTGTGGGACAATATCAAGCATGGGAACATTCACATTGTAAGTGTCCCAGATTGATAGGAAGGAGGGAAAGGGGAAGAAAACTGGTTTGAAGAAATAATGTCTGGAAACATCCCTAAGCTCAGTTAAGAAACAGACATCCAGGTCCAGGAAGCAGAGAGATTCCAAACAACATGAAGCCAAAGTAGCTAACAGGAAAACAAATCACACTTAAAAAGGCCAAAGTTAAAGAGAATGAGTGATCGAAAGACAGCAGGACAAAACATATGGTCACATGCTGATTTTTCTGCAGAATCTTCAGGAGCCAGAAAGAAGAGGCAGGATATATTTGAAGTGCTGAAAGGGAAAAACTTAAGACCAAGAATAGTCTACAGAACAAGAGAGTCATTCATAATTAAAAGAGAAACAAATATTTCCTAAAACAAAAGTTAAAGTTGTTCATGACCTCTAAATTAGCTTTAAAACAGATGATAAGGAGTCTTTAAGAAGAAAGGAAAGGCTGTAATTAGAAAAACTGGTACAGGCAAATGTAAAGACCATGAATCACCCACTTAAAAATGTTCTATGAATATAAAAGTTAAAAATACTAAAATCAACTATAGCTTCAATATGTAGTAAAGAGATACACAAAACAAAAAGCATTAAATATGGTGGAAGGAGTAAAACTGCAGTACTTTTAGACTACTCAAGCTTAAGTGACTATCAGCTTAAATAGAGTATTATGTATATTGGCCAGTATATATGTACCTCAAGGTAACCACAAATCAAAAATCTATAATACACAAAAACACACCAAAGAAAACAAACACAACTCCAGAGAAAAACATCAAACCACAAGGGAAACAACCAAGAGAAAAGAAATGTAGAGAGAAGATCTACAAGAACTACCAGAAAACAATTTTAAAAACAGCATTAAGTACATACTTATCAATAATTACTTTAACTATGATGGACTAAATCCTCCAATCATAGGACATAGGATGGCTGAAGAGATAAAAGAAAAATCTAGGCACATCTACATACCACCCACAAGAGACTCACTTCAGATAAGAAGTCATACACTCCAAAAGTGAAGGGATGGAAAAAGAAAATGGAAATGAAATTGAAAAAGGAAACAGAAATGAAAATAAAGCTGGAGTAGCTATATGTAGACAAGACAAAATACTTTAAAACAAATACTGTATCAGAAGACATAGAAGGACATTACAAAGTGAGAAAAGGTACAATCCAAATGCAGGAAATAACGCTTGCCAATCTCTGTGCCCTCAGTGTAAGAGCATCTATGTATATAAAGCAATATTATAGATATAAAGGGAGAAATTGACAGTAACACAATAGTAGAGGATATTGGTACCCCACTTCCATCGATGGATAGATGATCCAGACACAATATTAATATGGAAATGTTGGCTTTAAAAGAAATTAGATTAGATTGACTTAATAGGTATATACAAAACACTTCATCCAAACTAAAGAAAACATTCTTTATAAATCCACATAGGATATTCTTCAGAATAGGTCCATGTTATGCAACAAACCAAGTCTAATATATTCAAGGTGACTGAAATCATATCAACATCTTTTCCTACTACAACAGGATAGAACTAAATCCATTACAAAAAGAAAACTGGAAGAACACAGACACAGGGACACTAAACACTGTGCTACTCAACAGCCAATGGACCAATAGGAAATCAAGAAGGAAATTAAAAAATACCTTGGGACAAATAAAAATGGAAACAAAATTGCCAAAATCTATAGGAAGCAGCAAAAACAGTTCTATGAAGGAAATTCATAGCAATGCAGGACTACCTTGAAAACCAAGAAACATTTGGAAAAAATCAATCTTTACATTTAAACTACAGAAAAGAAAAGGCAAAACCCAAAGTTACTTGAAGGAAGGATATAATAAAAATGGGAGTGGAAATAAATTAAATAGCAAAAACCAACAATGGAAGAGATCACTGTCCTAACAAGTCCTTTCAGATCATAAATATATGTAATCCTCCAGACAGTATAATCCAAATGAGAGAGACAAAAGGCCCAAGAAAACACAATTATAAATGAAAAAGTGGAAGTTACAACTGACACCACAGAATGCAAGGGTTAGAGACATTACTAGGAACAATTTTATGACAAAAATTGGAAAAATTCGAAGAAATAGTAAATACTTAGATACACACAAACTTCAAAGTTTGAATTATGAAGAAACAGAAAATGCAAAAAGGATGATTACAATAATTAAATTGAACAACTAATTTTAAAAACCATGAAAAACAAAATCACATGAATGCCCTTGTACTGTTCACCATGTAAGAACTTATTCACTATGTAAGAGTTCGTTCACCATGTAAGAACTTGTTTGTTATGCTTCAGAAGATTGGAGACTGATGAGAATTAGACTTGAGATGGATTAATGATTGTGCATTGAGCATTGACCCCCCTATACAGAATTTTGTTGTTGTTACCAACCATTTGATCAATAAATATGAGAGATGCCCTCTCAAAAAAAAATCACAGCTCTGGATATTTTCACTAGTGAATTCTACCAAACATTGAAATAAATGTCAGTACTATCCTTCTCAAAATATTCCTAAAGAATTTAAGAGGCATGAACACTTAACATAGCCAGGATAACCCTATTAAAGCTAAAGACACCAAGGAAATTAAAAGCCAGTAATCCTGATGAATGTAAATGTAACAATACTCAATAAATACTTGCAGACTGTTGCCAGTAAATTTAAAATGTCATGTACTACCCCAAATAAATTTTCCTAGGATTCATGGACGGCATAATAACAAAAAATCAATCACATTGTTACACCACATTAACAGAATGAAGGATAAAGGACACATGATCATCTCAACAGCCGCAGAAAACCATTTGTCAAATTAGGCATCAGTTTACAATTAAAACTCAATAAAATGTTTATAGAAGGAAAATAACCAAACATAATGAAGGCTATGTATTAAAGACCCCAGTGTTAAGATCATATCAGTGGTGAATTAAAAGCTCAAAGCTTTTCCTCTAAAATCAGAAACAGAATAAAAATGCCCATTATTGGCACTTCATTCCACATAGCACTGGATTTCCTAGGCACAGCAATTTAACAAGAAAGGTAAATAAACAACATCCAACTTGGAAAAGAAGAAAAACTGTCTTTAGAGATGACATGATACTTTATGTAGAAAATTCTAAAGACCCCACCAGAAATCCAGTAGAACAAGTAAGTAAAATAAGAAGCAGAATATGATACTAAAACACACAACTCAGTTTTGTTTCCATACACTGATCACAAGCTCTTATAATTAGCAATTAAGAAAACAAATTCATTTGCAACTGAAAGCATTATAATTAAAAATACATAAACAATAAGAATGACCTGTGTACTGAAAGTTAAAAGACATTGCGGAAAGAAATTTGAAAGGACACAGATAACTGTAAAGATATTCAATGCTGATGAATTGGAACAATTAATATTGTTAAAATGTCCATACTACAAAAAGCATGTATAGATTCAATCCAATTGCTATCATAATTATAATGGCATGTTTTACTACTACAACCAATCCTAAAATTTGTATGAACCCAAATAAACCCAGATTGGTAAAGCATTTTTGAAAAAGAAGAACAAATTTAGAGACATCATGCTCCCTGATTTCAAACTATACTACAAAGTTATGGTAATCAAAACAGTATGGCAGTTTCCTAAAATGAGACAAATCTATCCTTGGAAAAAATGGAGAGCCTGGAAATCAACATGTACAAGATAGTTAATTCACTTACAAGTAAGCCGAATAAATACATAGTGAAAAGGATGGTCTCTTCAACAAATTATGTTGGGAAAACTGGACAGCCACATGCAAAAGAATGAAAATGGACCACTATGCTACATCTTACATAAAATTTAACTCAAAATTATTTCAAGACCTGAACATAAAACCCAAAATCCTAAAACTCCTAGAAGAAAATATTTTTAGTGAACTCCTTCACATGTGTCTTAGTGATGTTTTTTTCTGTGCATCACACCAAAAGCAAAGGTAAAAATAATTATTTTTTTCCAATAATTTCTCAATATGTTCACCCTTCTCTTTATTGTAGTTGTATATTTGATAAGCTCAGTTCATATTTGTACACTTTGAGAAGTTGCCTCTGGGTATCTAAATGGTGCATTTCCTCAGAATAATGTGTTTGGAATTTAATTTTATGTTCTTTATGTGATTTGTACAATATTTTAAGCAATTCATACACATTGTATATTTGCAGTTATTATTTTTATTTTTCATCTTTAATGAAAAATATAAAATACCAAAACACGTAAAATAAATACTTCAGCAAGAGGAAATAATAATTACATTATTATGAAATTAATATTTGCTACAGAACGCCCATGTTGATCTTGCTAGACTTTCAAACCCAGTTGCATCTAAGCACTAGATGCTAATTTTAAAAATCTTAATACCTGTTACTGAAATATAGAGGAATTTTAAAGAACCCCTACACAATAGCAGTTTTAATATAAAACCAAAGAAGCAGGTACCATGGAGGCAGAAATTAGCATAAATAAACTATTTAGTATAGCCCACATATTGTGAATATTCACTTCGTGTATATGTCTGTGCAAGCATAGATGTAAAGATATATTAATGACCTGATAGATAACTATTATTTATAAAAAGTATTGTTGCAGACAAAATATATTTTATAATGGCCCATAAGGAAGGTTTCCACTTCAGGTAATGAAATGATTAATTAGGTAGCTCAGCACCAGGGATTTCTTGGGAAATCTCTGGGGAATTCTGAGCTTCATGTTGAGCTGTTTTGTTGAGCATGTTCCCTCCTCCACAGTCAGTATCATGAAAGAAATACTTTCTCCTGAATTAGACCCAGTGGAAATTGATGAAAATCTGTTGAAATTTCCCAGTTCCCCAAACTACAGCCCCTTATGCTGGTTTCTTCTCTCTCACCTCTTCCTCCCCTGGGTGTTCTTGAGGACACATCAAAGCCTCAGAGCTGCAATCTTTCACCGTTTTCTTAGAGTTTTTGAAGTGGTCTGATCTCACTGAGAGGATAACCAAGTTCTCCCAGTCCTGAAGTAGTATGAAGCCTGCTGCTTGTCTTTATGACATCAGATGAAACAAATCTTCCAGGGTGAAGAGAATCTATGAAGATTGGAGAGTTTACGGCACATGTGAAGTCATTATAATGAAGTAGTCTTTGTATCCCAGATTTTCAGAGCTTAATGGACAATCACCATGTGAGTAACACTTGCTTAGCACTTTGGGGGGACAAAACTGTCCTTGACTATGACAAATAGATTATAGTCCTCACATATTATCCAACTAAATGGTTAAGTGTGATACATTCACATTTAGATATATAGACTCTGATATAAAACCTGCATTTCTTCTAAAATTAATTATATTTGAATTTAAAAATCGCAAGTGTTTTCTCTCATAAAATTTAAAACAATTCTGGAATTAAAAACAGAGCATAAGGGAAAACACACACAGACTTACACAAATGCATGCACACCCACATACACACATATGCGCACAAATAGAAAAGTAGAATTAGGAATGTGGTATAGATAAAGTCATTTTATCAAATTATAAGCAACTCATTGATGTATAATAAGCAATTTCAAAATTTTTATTCCAAAGAGTAAAAAATGTATAGTAAACTAAATGCAAAATATCTTCTCTTATATACTACAGGAACTTGTAGTATTTAGTACTTCTGCCTACATACACCTTCTTAAGAATCATCTTTGAAATTAAGTCCCTTGGTATTTGTTCAGAGTTCTTTAAACAATTTAGAGGTGAGGAAGGACATGCTGTATTATACATCTGGGAACTAAGGCACAGAAACTAAACAGAGCCAGGAACTATGTCTCTCAACAATGGGTCGTCATATTTAGACCATGATGAAAGGAAGAGAAACTGTACATTTTGTTGACCCCTGGAATTTTGAGTTAGAATTCCCAGAGGTTAGGAAACAGCTGAAACTATAGGTGGTGGATCGTTGCCATTTAAACCCAGACTGAAGTAAGCAAATAAACTGGGAATAAATTATTCTGAAAGTATAAATACTGTTTAATTGATAATAAATGCTTACTTATAAGTCCTGGTAGAGTTAGACATGTCTCTAACTGAGAATATTATCCTGTTTTTCCCCTTCACTCATCAACGTTTAAGTGCACAAGCTGCACACATATGACCACACCCTTTCCATCCAGTGAGAATGGCAGGAACTACTGAAACGGAGCTGTTAGCAGCAATCAAAGGCTTGGTTTTATTTTCTAATTAATGATAATTAATGTTGGGATAAAAAAAAACAACTTTTTATTTTTTTCTGAGATACATTGATTCCCTACTGTTGGCCAGGAACTCTCTATGCAGGGTGTCTTTGCAGAAAACAGGCAAGCATAGAATTCAAAGAAATCACTGCCCAGCCTTGACACTGGTGTGGAGAATGAGTGGTGTCCACTCTCCATGTCTTAATTCTTCATCTGGAAGATTACAGTAGTCTTGGAACTTTACTCTCTTGCTTGTTGTTCTAACTACAATTATTAATAAATAACAACTTTAATATCTTCAGCAACCACTGTTGATGATGAACATCACCAATGCCAAATCTTTTTTATTAAAGTATTGCTGATATACAATTTTATATTGGTTTCAAACACACAATACAGTGGTTCTATTATTAAATCCTCACCCACTGTAGTGTGGTTACTATCAACTTAGAAAGATGTTAAAGAATAATTGACTATACTCCCCATGCTGTGACTGATTTATATTTTCATTGCAAATTATTGTGCCTCTTTACCCTCCTCACTCACCCCCACTGCCCACCTGAACCCCTCCCCCACTGTATCCACTAGTCCCTTCTCAGAGTCTATGAATCTAGTGATGTTTTGTTCCTTCTGTTTTTCTTTTTTTTAATAGTATACATAAAGGTGAAATGACACAGCATTTTTCTTACTCTGTCTGGCTTATCTCACTGAGCATAATACCTTCTACATACATCCGTGTTGTTAAAAATAACAGGATTTCTTTCCTTTTTATGGCTGAATAAGATTCCATTGTATATATGTACCACCTCTTTATCCATTCACCTAATGATGGGCACTTAGGTTCCTTCCATACTGGCTACTGAAAATACAGCACCAACAAACACGGGGGTGCATGCGTCTTCCTGAATCATGGATTTTGTTTTCTTCAGGTAAATTCTTGGGGGATTACTGGGTCAAATATATTTCTATTTTCAGTTGTTTGAGGAACCTCCATAGTGCTTTCCATAGCATTTGCAACAATTTACACTCCCACTAGCACTGTTGGAGTGTTCCCATTTCTCCACATGTTTGCCACCATTTTTTATTTCTTATGTTTTGGATACTGGCCATGCTAATTGGTATGAGGTGATATCTCATTATAGTTTTGATCTGCATTTCCCTGATGATTAGTGATGTGAAGCATCTTTTCATGTGCCTGTTGGCCATATTATTCTTTGGAGAAGTGTCTGCTCAGGTCCTCTGCTCATTTTTTAATTAGGTTATTTGTTTTTTGCATGTTGAGGCAAATGAGTGCGTTGGATATTTTGGATGTTAACCCTTTATCAGCTAAGTAGTTTATGAATATATTCTCCCATACTGCTGGATTTCTTTTTGTTCTGCTGGTGGTGTCCTTTGCTGTACACATGTTTTTTAGTTTGATGTAGTCCCACCTGTTCATTTCTCATTTTGTTTTCTTTTAAAAAGTTGCTCAAAAACTTCTTAGCATATAAATAAATTAATTTAAAGCTGTCCTGTTAGAAAATGATGAAACAGGTATGCAGGATTTAAGAAAATTGACAAATGTCTAAAACTGATAAGTACAAAGAGATGCTATAGACACACACACACACACACACTGCACATTGTGAAATGGCCACTACAGATAATTTACATGTCCATCAACACAAATAGGCAACATTTTCTTTATTGTGTATGTTTGTTTACAGTGCACAGTTCACTCCTGGGGACCACAGTATTGGATAAAATGATCAACTATACAGGTATCACTGAGTTCCTCCTCCTAGGATTCTCTGAGGACCCAAGGGTGCACACCCTCCATGGCTGCCTGTTCCTTGTGGCTTACCTGGCAGCCCTGTTAGGAAATGGACTCATCATCATGCTCATTACTTGGGATCCTCAACTTCACACACCCATGTACTTCTTCCTGAAGAACCTGTCATTCGTAGATCTCTGCTTCATTTCTGATACTGTCCCAAAATTTGCTTTCAACTCCTTGATAAATAGGAAAAAGATATCCTTCCTTGGATGTGTTTTCCAGCTGCTGTTCTTTGTGACTTTTGCTGCTGCTGAATTATTCATCCTTACAGTAATGTCCTATGACCGCTATGTGGCCATCTGCCGTCCACTGCACTATGAGACCATAATGACCAAGGGGGCCTGTGGGTGGATGGTGGTGGTTTCATATGTCATCTCAGGGATGATTGGAGCCATGCACACAGCAGCAACTTTTTCCATAACGTTTAGTTCCAATAAGATCCATCATTTCTTCTGTGATATCCCTCAGATTATTTTGATCTCAGATTCTAAAATGAACATAAGTGAAATATTAGTGACTGCATTCGTTGCAATTATCTCACTAGCTTGTTTCATCTCTATTTTATATTCCTATGTACACATCTTCTCTGCTGTCTCAAGGATCTCCTCCCTGGAGGGCAGGTCCAAAGCCCTCTCCACCTGCCTCCCTCATCTGGCTGTTGTGACTTTGTTTCTTTCAACAGGTGCCTTGGCTTACACGAAACCAGCCTCTGAATTGAAGTCCATTGTAGACATGGTTCTGTCTATATTTTATACAGTGGTTCCTCCATCAGTGAACCCCATCATATACAGCCTTAGAAACAAGGACATAAAGGTAACGCTGGGAAAACTCCTTGCAGTTGTAGTAATTAAGTCAAATTAAATATATTTGACTAGATTAGATAGAGTATTCTCCTTAGTTGAAACACATATCCCTTTCAAATTTTACCAATCATGTAAAGGGGATGTATCATATTATTAATGTTCTCTCTTAGTCATTTGGGAATAGCAGTAGAGTTGTCAGTGCAGAATGTTCTTCAGAAAAATGGAAGAAAATAAAGATGTCAGTGGAATACTATTACTGTGGTATATTTTGGGCGATGGCTAGCAAAATTTCTTTAGCAATATAAACATACAGGTTTTTTTAAAAAAAATCTAGACTTCCGCATTGCAAAATTAGTTTAGGAGGATATGAGTAATAACATAATATTACTCATTTTTAAAAGAAAATTTAATTGGCAGTGTTCTTTATTAAACAAAATCCAGTATAGTTGATATAACCTGGCCATTCACAAAAACGATCCTACAGCTTAGAAAATATGTTACTTTTGATATATTTCCTATATTTTTAGTACACTTACTGCTGCATCATTTCATGTCATGTAGATCTACATCCAGTTCTTATTGACCCTAGAAGCTCAGTGTGGACACCCTGGCCCAGGTATCAAACAATGGTCCTTACTTTTCACACGGTCAGAATGAAGATCATTTATCTTTACAGTGGAGAAATGCAGTATTTGTTTCTCCTTTAAGCTCACAATTAAATAGAAAATAAGGAGTATGCAGGTGGAGTGAAGACTACTTTCTCCTAGTGTTTTCACCTTCTTCCTCCTGACAAGAGATTTCCCAGGTATGTCCCTCTCCAGGACAATGAGGCGAGACCACCTGTGCACCACACTGTCCCAGTACAACCATATGTTTACTACACACATTCAGTAAGTGCCTTATGTCAACAGTCCTATTTCCTGGGTTCATCATGACACTTGGCCTTTACAAAAAAGCCTCCATTACAACTGTTAAAGAACATGTGATTATGTTCTAGGCAGTGTCAGAGGTGAAGTGACATGTAAGTTAAGGGAGATGTCCTCATGGTCAGGAGCCCCATCCTCCTTCCCCCCGTGGTGCTCATGGGAATGTGGCTGTGGTGTGGAGGCATTTAGGGGCATGCCATGGACATCCACTTACTCAGGACACAGCCATCCATGAGATTCCAGCAGAAATGCCTACCTACATTCATGAAAAGACATGTCCAGTAATTTATGTTGCCCACACTGGAAACTAACATTATGCTACAGCCTACTTAAACAGTTATATTATGTTACTGATGGTGACACTGTGGAAAACAATATTGATTCAGAAAATCACAATCATAATAAAAATGAGATTTACACAAAGCAAACCTCATAGAATGATTCTATTACTAACAGATGTAAAGTCATGCATATTAACTGACAGTTTGAAGTCATTCAGTTGTTTCACCTTGAAAGATCAATGAATGAAAGTGCACAAAAACTATACTGTTCAAATGGTAGTAATTTCTAGTCTTGATTTGTTGGTCTGTTTCACTCCGATAGTAAGATTATGAAAATGATCAAGCTGTATGCTTTATTTTTTGTTAATTACTCATATTGTTATACTTTTATATACAGTAAAAACTTATAACACAATATCCACAAATCAAGGGATAAGATAAAATATGATATGTAGTACAAATATTCTATAATCTTTCTCATAGATATAATTAATTCATGGTTAAGGAACAATAGTCAGGTTTAACTTTATATATTAAAATTTTTAAAGGATGTGGAGAAAGGGCAACCCCCCTACCCTGATGGTGGGAATGTAAATTGGTGCAGCCACTGTGGAGAGCAGAATGAAGGTTCCTCAAACTCTACAGTAGAAATACCACACAACCCAGTAATTACTCTTCCAGGAATTTACCAATGGAAAATATCTGATTTGAAAAGCTATATGCACCCCTATGTTTATTGTTGCATTATTTACAAGAGTTGTTCATCAATAGATGAAACCATAGAGCACTCGTAACCACATTTGGTCTGGTGCTACATGCACACCCAAAGAAATCCTTGAAAATTAAAAAAAAATAATAGATGAATGAATGAGGTGGAAGAGGGACATATATACAAAGGAAAAGTATTCAGCCATAAAAAAGAAATGTTGCTATTTGCAAAAACACGGATAAGCTTAATGGGCATTATGTTAAGTGAAATAGGACATTCAGAGAAAGACAAATGCCATATGATTTCACTTAGAAGAGGAATATAAATATAAAACAAAACAAAATGAACAAAACTTGTAATAGTTACAGACACTGATAAGAGACTGGTGATCACAGTGGGGAATGGGATGTGATGGGTGGGTGAAACTGATGTAGAGTATAAGAGGCACAAATTGGTACAAATAGTTCAAAAATTCATATGGAAACACCAAAGACCGTGAATAGCCAAAGCAATCCTAAGAAAGAAGAATAAAGTGGGGGGATCTCACCCCCCAACTTGAAGCTCCACAATGAAGCCATAGTAATCAAGACAATTTGGTACTGGCACAAGAACAGAGCCACAGACTAGTGGAACAGTTTAGAGACTCCAGACATTAGCCCAAACACATATGGTCAATTAATATTTGATAAAGGAGCCATGGACATACAATGGCAAAATGACAGTCTCTTCAACAGATGGTGCTGGCAAAACTGGACAGCTACATGTAAGAGAATGAAACTGGCATTGTCTAACCCAATACACGAATGTAAATTCAAAATGGATCAAAGAACTGAAAGTAAGTTATGAAATCATAAAACTCTTAGAAAAAAAGATAGGCAAAAAATCTCTTAGACATAAACATGAGTGACCTCTTCTTGAACATATCTCCCTGGGCAAGGAAAACAAAAGCAAAAATGAACAAGTGGTAATATATTAAGCTGAAAATCTTCTGTTCCATCAATAGAACAAAAAGGTACCCAACGGATTTGGAGAATATATTTGTAAATGACAGATGCAATAAAGGCTTGACATCCAAAATATATAAAGAGCTAACACACCTCAAAAAACAAAAAACAAATAATCCAATTAAAAAATGGGCAGAGGAACTGAATAGACAGTTTTTCAAAAAATAAGCTCAGATGGCCAACAGACACATGAAAAGATGCTCCACATCGCTAGTTATCAGAGAAATGCAAATTAAAACCACAATGAGATATCACCTCACACCAGTAAGGATGGCTACCAACAACAAATGATGGTGAGGTTTTGGAGAAAGGGGAACCCTCCTACACTGCTGGTGGGAATGTAAATTAGTTCAACCATTGTGGAAAGCAATATGGATGTTCCTAAAAATGCTCAAAATAGACTTACCATTTGACACAGGAATACCACTTCTAGGAATTTACCCTAAGAATGCAGCACTCCAGTTTGAAAAAGAAAGGTGCACCCCTATGTTTATCGCAGCACTATTTACAATAGCGAAGAATTGGAAGCAACCTAAGTGTCTATCATATATGAATGGATGAAGAAGATGTGGTACATATACACAATGGAATATTATTCAGCCATAAGAAGAAAACAAATCTTACCATTTGCAACAACATGGATGGATCTAGAGGTAATTATGCTCAGTGAAATAAGCCTGGTGGATAAAGACAATGCCAGATCATTTCACTCATATGTGGAGCATAAGAATAAAGAAAAACTGAAGGAACAAAACAGCAGCAGAATTACAGAACCCAAGAATGGACTAACAGTTACCAAAGGGAAAAAGACTGGGGAGAACAGGAGGGTAGGGTGGGATAAGGGTGGGGAAGAAAAATGGGGGTATTATGATTAGCATATACAGTGTGGTGGGTGGGGGAAATGGGAGGGCTGTGCAACATAGAGGAGACAAGTAGTGATTCTACAACATTTTGCTATGTTGATGGACAGTGACTATAATGGGGTTTGTGGGGTGGACTTGGTGTAGGGGAGAGCCTAGTAAACATAATATTCTTCATGTAATTGTAGATCAATGATAACAAAAGAAAAGAGAAAGAAAAGGGGGATTACTCCCTGATAGGATAAAACTAACTGCAAATCGATGATTAATGCATGCTTTACATAACCTTAATTTTGATCTTTTAAAGGGTGTAAGATGATCAGCTATGGAAGTATATTTTTCTGATAATATTCCTTTCTCTTAAAAAAAAAGCAGTTCCTGTGTGGTTATCTCCAATAGGTTCTTCACAATGGTATAAAGGTCATATGAAAGTGTGGGCAAATGTTTGTTTGTGTTTATACAGAGGATCAATGCCTAATTTGGCTACCCAGAAAACGAATTAAGATACTATATGGAGAAGAACTTCCAACATCATCATCCTCTAGAAAAGTCATTCCAGAAGATGATCATCAAAAAACTTCAACAATATCCTGGCGCTGTTGCAGTTGTAGCTTCATTCATCCCACCGGTTCCTGGACTTCCCATTAGAATGAAGAAGGAGATATCTAAGCTGGCCTGTGCATACAGTAAAACAACAAATTTGACTGGATCTATACTGTTGGAACTCAACCAAAAGTTAGGAGAAGTGCAAGTTGCAGTGCTCCAAAATTGTGCGACTATAGACTTTATACTGTTAAAAAAACATATGGATGTGAACAGATACCGGGAATGTGTTGTTTTAATTTGTCTAGTTTTTCTCAAACTATTCAAATTCAGTTAGACAGTATCCATCATATCATTGATAAGTTTTCACAAATGCCTAGGGTACCTAACTGGTTTTCTTGGTTTCACTGGATATGGCTGGTAATTGTAGGTCTGCTTTTGTTATATAGCTGTATTCATATAATGTTAATGTGTGTAAGCAATTTAATTAGTAGTGTGTTAAAACCTATACATGCTTATAGTACTCTACAAGAAGATAAATATGTCACAGAAATAATCAATCTTCCCATGTTTTCTTCCATCTGCTACTTCTATAGCTTTTCTTCTTCCTTCCTAATACAACCCTTTAGTACAATTCATGCCTTATATCAAAAATTACCAAGTATCATAATTCCTTCAAGTGGTAAAGATACCTCAAGGCAAATGCTGGGCATAGAAGCCACAGGGTATAAATCTGCAAAGAAGTAAAAAGCTAACCTTTTCGAAGAATATTGCTTCTCCCTCACTTACCAACTTTACATTTCCCTGTGTAGCCCCGGAAGATGACTGTTTAGCCAGAGACGGGTAAGATTCCTCAAGGGAGGAACAACCTAAGACAGGCACAGTCGCAGGGGGGCCATCAGGTGAGAAATTGGGGATCAACGGAGGTGAGACTTAGAACCTCACCCCCATGTTTTGAGAGAAATCTTCTGCATCCGTGGATGTTTTGTTGCCCTTGTCTACCTTGGATTATTACTTAGTCTATAGGCACACACCTGATCATCTAAATTTGCCCTCTTACAGCACAAAATTATGTTTTCTACCTTTATCTTGCATCTACCTACCACTTCAGCATTTTATTAAAATAATAATAATAATAATAATAATAATAATAATAATAATAATAATAATAATAAGGGAGAAATGTGGGATTCACATATAAATCAAGTATAAAAATCAAAATCAAACAAATAATCATATCTGACTTGATTGTTTATACTTTATGATGAGTGATCTAAACTGAAAGTTTCTGTGATATGACTGCCCTTGCACTGTTAACCATGTAAAAACTTATTCACTATGTAAGAACTTGTTCGTTATGCTTCAGAAGATTGGAAACTGTTGAGAATTAGGCTTGGGGTTGATTAATGATTGTACATTGAGTTCCCTATACAGAATTTTATTGTTGTTAACAACCATTTGATCAATAAATATGAGAGATGCCCTCTCAAAAAAATAAAAAAAGGAAACTAAGAATACAATTTAGTGCTAAACATTGATATAAAATATTTCAAAGATATAATTTCTGGAAAATAAAACAAGCTAAAATTTTTGATATATTGAAAAACATTCATATGCTTTATTGAACAAATATTAATGACTACCTTCTTTGTGGCTGGCTCTGTCTAGTTACTGATAGCACATCAAAGAGTAAACACTGCACTCTATTTGAAGTGATGGATGATAGACTAAATAAGTAAATAAAATGTTTAGTAAATTGCATATTGATTACTGTTAAAAATGCAAATGTAATACAAATAAGTGGGTTATGGAGGCTGTCCTGGAAAAACCTTTTTTATTTAAATTTAAATACTGGGATCTTGTGGCAGTATCTGTACCCCCATGTTTACATTCCTATTATTCACAATAGCCAAGAAATGGAAATGACCTAAATATCCACTAATGTCTAGATGAATAAAAAAAATGTGTCATATACACACACAATGAAATGTTACTCAGCCTTTAAAGGAAATGAAATCCTGCCATTTGCAATAATATGGAAGATATTAAGCAAAGTGAAATATGCCCATCACAGAAGGAAAAATATTATGTGATTCCACTTACATAAAGTATCTGAATTATCAGTCATAGAAGCAGGGAATATAATGATGACTGCCAGGAGCTGATGGAAGGGAAAATGGGTACTTGCATCTCCATGGGTATAGTTTCAGTTAGGCAAGATGAGTAAGTTCTAGAGACCCACTGCACAGTATCATGCCTGTAGTGATTGTCCCTGTGATGTGCACCTAAAACTTTTAGGAGGTAAGACTTAGTGTTAGGTGTTCATACTACAATAATATAAAAGAAACACTCTAAAGGCATCACTGGAAACAGTTTTGTGAGCAGACATGGGAAAGAAGTGAGGGATGAGCACACAGCAGAGTGGGGAAGAGCAGATGCCCCCAGACATCCTGGCCCTGATGGTGGGGTGAGCTCTGTGTGACTCTGGGAGAGAAAACACAGTGTGAGAAGGCTGAGAAGGCCGAGGGGGTGGGTGAATTAGGTCTGGGTCTGTGAAGTGCCTGCGTTTATAGGCCATGTGGATTTGATTTTAAATTGTTATTCCCATCATTTATGAATATTAATATATATTATTTGTATTTATCAGTTTGCCAAGACTTTACAACACATGTAAAATATACACATTCTTATTATTTGGAGGCATTGTTTAAACAAAAAGATCAAATTGAAAGTTCCCATCACCCACAAACTCAGAGCAAAATTATTTATTGAGGAAAAGAAAGTAAAAAATATTTAAAACTGTTTTATTACACAATTATGCACAAAGAAGAAAATGACATTGCTACTGATATTTCCAGCAGAGTTCATCAAGATATTATCCATATTTCTAAATTCCTCCTACTGCCCATTGGTGTTTTAGAAATTCTGTCTTTACAGAGCAAAATTGGTTTTCTGAAATAATTATTACATACACACTGTAAAGCTGAATGATATTCTATCATATAGCAAGTCATGATAGCTTTGATCTTTAAATGCATGTACCCATTAAATTCTGCAGATTAACAATTGTTAAATATTCATGTTATATATTTCTATATGTTTAACATGTTCTATAGTTAATTTTTTTTTTTTTTGCTGAAACACCAAGAAATATTGCGACACTTGTCTTTAAGCCTCATCTATAGGTAATTTTAAAGCTACAGAATGAGCAACAACTGTTATTAACAAATTATACCATGTGGTTACACCTACATGTGGAATCTAAAAGCAAAATAGATTTTAAAAAAGCAGTA
Source organism: Manis javanica (assembly GCF_040802235.1). NCBI lineage: Eukaryota > Metazoa > Chordata > Mammalia > Pholidota > Manidae > Manis > Manis javanica. Next base: position 70,338,978 of record NC_133169.1, on the reverse strand, counting down.
GACTCATAGACACTGAGAAGTCACTAGGTGTTACCTTGACGGAGGCAATTGGGTGTGTGGGTGGGGAAGGTGAGGGGGATAAAAGGACACAAAAATCTCAATTGTAATGTAAGTTGGTTACGTGGCTGGTAGTGTAGCATGGAGAATATATGCAGTGGTTCTGCACGATCTTTCTATGTTGACAGGTAATATCTGCACTACAGGGTGTGAGGATTTAATAATGTGGGTAACTGTGGAACCACTGTGTTATGTATTTGAAACCAATATTATACGTCAACTAGTGCAAATGGACTGATAATGCACAAGAAAGAGAAAAACAGATTTCACTGTGAACAGCTATCCCTGGCAATCAGCAAGTTGGTTGTGGGGTTCCCAGACAAATGCAGCTTTACAGGATACTAAAAATTAACAGTCCAGGTCATTCATCTCTATAATAGAACACCCAAAAGTAAGAACAGTTTATAAACTAGAGTGTTATGTCCCTCCAGGGCCAGTTTAGCTAAAGTGGATTATGGGGGGCTGATTAAAAATGGCCCAACTACTTCCCATCCCACTATCTATACCTTTTGAAACATATTCTCAGACTGACCTTCTGATTGGTTTTAGCCAAAGTGACATTCATTACAGGTATAACATGGGGTTTTGAAAAGCACTTTTGCTCTTTGGGACTTGCCTTCTTCCAGTGCTTTGAATGCTGAGACGAACAGGTGAACAAGCCTTGGGGAAGGAGCTCACTTATGACAGTCACAATACCAGTCACCACCATTACCCCACAAGCATAGAAATTCATTTCTAGATGGAATATTGAGCATCCAAAATTACCCATCACTCAGCAGGTTCCAGCTATCCCATGCAGTAAATACATGCACAAGCTCATGTGAGATCACTCAGACTTTAAGAACCACCTGCCCAAATATACAATATACTAAATAATGGCTAAATGATGCCTATTTACACTACAGAGCTCTTAGCAGTCTTGTTATGCTATAAAGCTAATTGGTGCATGATGTTAATATTTTCCTAAAGTTATGTAATTATATTCCAGTTTGTGTAAGTACTGCACATATCTATGCTGACTTTGCATCACAAAATTTAATATCATTTTTTGTATTTCTCTATGGTCAAATTCACTAGATGAGCTAAGTTTAGCCCAATTCACTTTTTGTAGGAATATAATATTCTCCCATTGTGTGAATATCTTTAAGTGGATGTATACATTTCTTTAAAAGAAATAAAAGATTGAATGAAAATGAAAATGGGAATAAATTTTACACCCTTGTGGCCAGTTAACAAATACTTTCAGAATAATTGTTGAAAAGTTTTCTCATAGAAATAATTAACAACTCCTTATCTAATATCAGAGAATCTTTGACCTATATGCAATGTAGGTCATGAGAGAAACCATTTAAACCAGAAGAGAAGCCCCTTCTTATTGCACGGCTGCCCAAACCCAACTACTGACAAGCATGTTTCAGTCAACAAAGTAGAAGTTTTTATGGGATCCATTTTGGTTGTCACAAATCAGCTCAAAACAGTGTTAATTGGGTCAGAGAGACAATACTGAGGAAATAAAAGTATATTTTACAGGCAATTCCTCCAGTGCTCTGAGTACTATCTACCAAACTCAGAATCACACACTCAGCTCTCCCTTTGTGACCACAGATGAAGTGTCAGTCCTCTTATCTAAACCCAATTCCTCTCGTTGAGCTTTAGCTCGCAGCCCCTTTCCCAGACTCTAAGAAAACAGTTCAGTAATTGCTCTTTTTATCTCTCTTTTATCATCATAATTTTTGTCAAATATAGAAGGCAAATACTAAGAGACAAAAAGGAATAAAGAAACACTAATACATTAATAGTAGGGGATTATAGTACCTCACTTCAATGGATAGATCACCCAGTAATATCAATAAGGAAATTTGGGCCTTAAATGACATGTTGCAATGAATGGACTTACTGATTTACACAGAACATTCCATCTGAACAGGAAAACACATTCTTCTCAAGTGCGCATGGAACATACTTGACAAGATATCAATGATAAGCCACAAAACAAGTCTCAATAAACAAGAAGCCTAAAGTAAAATCAAGCATCTTTTCTGACCACAATGGAATAAATATAGAAAAAATTTACAAAAGTAAAATGGAAAAATGCAAACACATGGAAACTAAACAACACTGTATTAAACAATCAATGTGTCACCAAACAAGCAAACAAAAAATACCTTGACACAAATGCAAATGGCAACACAATGTTTCAAAGTATTTGGGATGCAGCACTTATGGGTATTTATGAAGAAAACAAAAAGACCAACAAAATCATAGATGACCCTGAGTTTGGTGATAAACTTTTAATACAACAAAGGCATGATGCAAAAAGACAAATAATCAACATTCAGAATTTCACTAAAATATCAAATTTCTTCTTGTGAGCATCACTCTCAAGAGAATGAAAAGCCAAGCCACAGACTAGGAAAAAATATTGGCAAAAACCACATCTACTAAAAGCCTAATATCCCATATGTGCAAAGAACTCTTAAAAATATCCAATACAATCTGACTTAGAAATGTTCCAAAGACTTTCACAGATGCCTCACCAAAGATGTCACAGAGATACCAAATAAGCACATGAATAAATATCACACATCCTATGTTATCAAAGAAATGCAAATTAAAGCAACTAGGAGATAACCATTGAACACAGAGAAAGTCAAAATCCCAGAAAATTGACATCAAATGTTGCCAAGGATGTTGAGCCACAGGAACATTTAAACTTTTCTTGTGGGAAAACAAAATGATAGTCACTTTGGAATAAAGTGTGGCATTTTCTTACTAAACTAAACATGGTCATACCATAAACCCCTGAGGGTGTGCTTGTCCCAGAGGAGGGGGAGGGTTCCCACCACCAACACTTGGGTGTTAGCAGACAAAGCTCCTACCTGCAAGGAGGTCTCCAAAGTTGTAGCTTTGCTCATGTCCATGCCCACGAGAGTGCCTCATCCCAACCAAAGGCTGTGGCAGAGCAAGGTCTGAGTGGCCAAGGTCTCCAGTGAGGCTCCCACTCCCCTGGAACCTGCTTTACCTTCCCTTCAAGGAGGGGAGCTGATCACAGGTGGGATCACGGCTGAGTGTAGCTCCTGGTCCTGCCACCAGGATGCTCTGTTGGAGCACCTGGAAGTTGTGTAAATCAGCAGGGCTCGACCAGACAGCATGGCCATCACACTGATCATCTGCACAGCAAAGGCAGGGGCACCATTTATGCAGAGAACTCGGAGTAGGTGGGCTTGATCGAAGCAAATACCTTGATTAGTATTGTGGCCCATGCTGCCCAGGCAGAAGAGCTTATTTAAACCCCACCCCTGCTGAATGGAGCTCCAGGCCCATGTGGTTATTATAAGGCAATACCAGGAGCATCTATAGGAAACTGGGACCAGCCCTCTAATTCTTCATGGGTGGGTATCTGATAGCAGCTCCACTGATTTCAGCATAGTTACCTCAGCCTGACTGAATAAGGAGCCAGATCAGAGTAAAAGAGAAGCTGCTGCATAGCAAAGCAACAGTCCTCCTTCCAGTGGCACTTAAACAGAGAACACAGCCCATGGATTACCACCTGCAGAGGAAACCTGCAGCTCTGTCCCACCAGGGAATCCAGTGCCCAGTCTTACCCAATCTGGGTCCACAGACAATGAGCAATGCAGGCCGTGGGAACAGTTGTGTTATCCAACAAGGTACATAAACTCATTAATAGAGCTGCACACTGCTAAGTATATTAACAGTCCCAATTATTTAGGAAGCCTGCCAGCAAGCCAAGGCAAACACAGAGCACATTCTACACCCTTGTTGGTCAGGACACCGAATCAGGTGTCTCTTTCAATATGTCATACAGGGGACCCCACCCCTGATAGTAAATCTCAATTAAGAGCCTCCCCTGATATCAAACACTGATAGGAAGCCCTATGTGCCTTATGACACACCCAGGAACAAACCTGGACTGACTGGTGTGCACTGTCCCTGACTGAGACCTAAAGCCTGGACTAAGGGCCCACTCACTGAAATGTGCTGCCATTCACACAGGGCATCTATGGAAAACCAGGGAAACATGGCACCAGTTAAATAAATCAACAAACCTCCAATAACTGACTCTAAAGAAATGGAGATCTCTGAAATATCAGAGGGAATAATCCAGAAAATCCCTCTGAAAATGTTAGTGAAATACAAGAACACAGAGACAACCAAATGAAACTAGGAAAACAAGGCAGGTACACACAAAGAAATTCAAAAAGAAACAAACATATTAACAATATATTAGAGCTGAGACATTCAATGAGCTTCAGAATTCAATGGAAGTTCAACTGATAACTTAACCATGTCAAAGAATTAATCTTTCCCTTAGAACACAAGATGGTTGAAATTAACCAGAGAAAGAAATGAAAAAGCCTGTTAAAAAGCCAGCCTGTGGGAATTACAGACATAATCAAAAGTAACAGCATCCCCATTATGGGAATTACATCAAGAGAAGAGAAAGAGTCTGAACAAAATGTATATTCAAAGAAATAGGGTCTGAAAACTCCCAAACATAAGGAGAAAAATCCATTAGGATCCACAAAACACAGAACACAAAAATGTTGAGCTCAGTTAGGACTGCACCAAAGACACATTAGAAGAAAATGGCCCAAACTCAGTGAAAAATGGAATTTCATGAGTGATTACAAAAGACAAGTAAATCTTTAGGTAGGAAACACCCTAATATTGCCAGGGTATTAGTCAACAAAAATTTCCAGGCTGTGAGAGAAAAAGATTATATAATCAAATAAGGAGAGAAAAACATCCTGGCAAGCAGGATTCCTATAAGCAGCAGAGCTGTAGTTTAGAAATGAATGACAAATAAAGACTTTCCAAAAAGAAATCTGAGGACCTTCATCACCACTGGACCAGCTTTACAAAAAATGCTAAAGTGAGTTATCTGAGTGGAAGTAAAATGAGTATAATTATCATCATACTATAAGAAGACAGGGTAAAATTCACTGGTAATAGTTAAAATATATTCAAAGTTTGTCTAATACAGTAAAACTGCACCTTAAAACTCACATTGATATCTCTAGATCAAAAGTTAAAAGTATAAAAACTGTAGCATCCATTACCAATATGTGAGGAAAGGAGAAGTAAAAGTATAAAGATCAGGAGGGCTACTGAACATCAGGTGTTCCCTTAAAGTGTTATATATTAAGATATGTCATTTAAGTTGCCTGATAACTACAAGGAAAGTGGGTATTATTACACAAAAGTACATGACAGAAACATCAAAGCATCATGATATCAGAATATATAAAAACATATGTAAGACAGCAAGATAGGAAGCAAAGAATCATGGACCATACAGATTGAATATTGATATAAAAACAGAACTTGAACAATGTAGACAAAATATGACTAACAGAAATATATAGAACTTAGCAGTGGACAAGAGCAGAATCTTTCCAGGTAATCATATGACATATTCTGCGACAGATCATCCATTAGGCCTCAAAAAAAATCTGAACAAATTCAATAAGATTGAACCGATGCAAAGTATCTTCTCTAACAATTATGTGAAACTAAAATCAATAAGGATGAAAAATAGAAAAAGCTAATGATGTAAGAAAACCAAAAGTGTCCTGAAAAAAACAAACCATGGAACAAAGAAGAAATCAAAGTGGAAAAACAGTATTTTTAGACAAATGAAAATGGAAATGCAACATACTGAAAATCATATGATGCAGAAAAATTTCCATATGGGAAGTCCATGGCAATAAACACCTACATTAAGAAACAAGAAACCTCTCAAATAAACAACCTAAATCTGTGCTCCCAGAAACTAGGGGGGAAAAAAACAAAGTCAAAAGTTAGAAGAAAAACAATAGAAAAGTTTAACCAATGCAAGTGTTGGCTTATGATGAGAAAACATACATTTTGAGTTGCTGCCTAGGAATTTTATAGTATGAGAATCTTGCTCACAATCAGGGTCTGAACATTTAGACAAAGACCTGAGCTTCATAGTCCTACAATTCCCACTGTGCTTTCCCAGGCCATTATTTTAAATAATCACTCAGAGTTGAGCCTGCAAAACGTTATAGTCTCCCCCACGGTCACTAATAAGTATTAGGTGCTCCTCACCCCACTCTCTACCTTTTGCTCAGTCATGACCTGGGAGGCAGGAGTTCCCTTACTTGGGGTTTAGAAGCAATAAATTATAACTTTTCTTGCTTTTTGTGGGTATATTAAAATTTTGCTTCAATCTGGAGGATTTCATGCCATCAAAATGAGACCTCGGATGTGGAGGGTTATTTCTGACAATGTACTATGTGACCATAGTGTCTACTTTTTCAACGTGCCATAATATCCATATATTTAATTAACAAATAACTGACAGGCTATATGACATATGGGGCTTATTTGAAAAGATCAACAATATTAACAAACACCTAAAAATAAAAGAAAACAGAGAAGACACAATAGAATGTTGTAAATGAAATAGGAGGTATCATTTACAACTGATACCACTGAAATAAAAAGTTCATAATAAGATACTATGAAAAATCATATACCAGTGAGGAGTCAGCAGAGGAGGAGGTCACTGTGAAAAACTTTTCCAAAGTGCACACCAAGGAAGGAACTACATTAAGCATCAACAAATCTCAAAGTGACCTGAAGACTGCAGAAGAGACTTTCTACACATGGCAAAGATAACGGGGCAGAACCATATCAACTGGGATTCATGATGTTCCCCCATCGCAGCCTAGAAGCAGGAGGGATAGTAGTGGAGTGGAAAACAGGTAAATGCTGAAGAGCATGGTCAAACTGGCACTGGGGATCTGCTCTGGGAAGACAAGTTCACATTTCATTGGGTTCTTATGATTAATGAGTCTGGACAGCAGGGAGAACAGGAGCACTATTGGGGACTGAGCCTCTGTCATTTATAAAGACAGTCATTTCCTGTTGGTTCCAATAAGACCCACCACAGAAGCAGCATTTTGAAAAACATGCCAGCCTTGGGAAGTGTGCAGCAGGGATGGGGATATGAGAGAGCTCCTTCCAGAGGAGAAAGAGCAGAAGCATGATGATTCTGCAGGCCTCCTTCAGCCCAACTAGTCAGCACAAGCAGGAGCCAGCTCCAGATTCTCTGACTACCTCACTGGAAGCACAAAACTTAAAAAATAAAGGAAAAGGCACTAGACAAAGAAGAATAAACAAAGCCAATAGGTAGTCGGAGGAGGGACATAATAAAGATCAGAAAACAAATAAATAAAACAGAGACTAATGAAATGACAGAAAAAATCAATAACAACATGACTTTGTTCTTTGAGCAGGTAAAGGAAACAGACAAATAGTCATACTTACCAGATTAAAGATGGCGGCATGAGAGGAGAGACAGAGGCTTCCTCCTAAAACTGGATACAATTAGAAAATGTAATTGGTGCAACTAATCCTGAGAGAGCAACAGGAAATAGGATTGCGTCAGACTGCATACACCTGGGGAAAAGAGCAGACCTCACTGAACGGGGTAACATCCAGAGCTGTGGCTCACTGGACCCAAGGCCCTCCCCCACCCCAGCTAACCTGTAGGAGGAAGATAAACAGAGCAGGGAGGGAGTGGAAGGCTTGGGACTGCTGAACACCTAGCTCTGCAGACCTGCTCTGGGAGCACAAACGTACATTTCATGGTGCTTTCATGAGACTCGCATGACTACCAGTTTGGAAAGTTAATACAGGCAGAGTTCCAGTGGATACTGGGATTCTGGCTGCTTGTGGAAATCAGGGATCCATATCTGGCTGCTCTGGGACAAAAACTTATACCTATGGGACTAGTCCACTGGCTCAGGCAGTAGAGACAGGCACAGGAGCCAGGAGGTGGTGGGGAACAGCTCTTTCCTACCCCTAGGAACCAGTACTGCTCCCCTGCAACCCCCAACACAGTTTCAGGGACTGAGCAGCTCCAGAATAGAGCTTCTGGACACTAGAGGGTGCCATATAGAAACAGGATAAGCCAACTCCCAAGAATGATTTAAATGATATGGACCTTGTGACTTTTCCTGAAAGGGAGTTCAAATAAAAATCATCAACATCCTAATGGAGGTACAGAAAGACATCCAAGACCTCAGGAAGGAATTCGGCTCAGAGATCCAATTGTTGAAGAACATGATGGAGAGTATTAAAAGGAGGTTGGATATGGTGGAGGAGACAATAAATGAAATAGACACTAGAGAAGAGGGATACAAAGAAGCTGAGGCACAGAGAGAAAAAAGGATCTCTAAAAATGAAATAATATTGAGAGAACTGTGTGACCTATCGAGGTGGAACAATATTCGCATTATAGGGATACCAGAAGAAGAAGAAGAGAGAGAGAAAGGGCTAGAAAGTGTCTTTGAGGAGGTAGTTCCTGAAAACTTCCCCAACTGGGGAAGGAGATAGTCTCTCAGACCATGGAGATCCACAGATCCCCCTACACAAGGGACCCAAGGAAGACAACACCAAGGCACATAGCAATTAAAATGGGAAAATGCCAGAGTCCAGCTCCAGTTGGGGGGTGTGAAGCCCAAAAGGATGAGACAGAGTTGGCATGTGTAGAGACAGGACATAGAGTCAGATGGAGGTGGTCTCTTGACAAAGTGCCAATGACAGGTTTATTTATACCATTTTGCACAAGGATATGATTATTTTTTATTATTTTGATGATTAATTAGAATACACAGTTGATTAATAAGTATAGGCAAGCTTTTTTCTTTCTTTTACTTTCTAATCTATTCATGGTTGTTCAAGCATTATACAGGTGATTGTTTTTCTGTTCTTTGACTAAAACTTTTCTTATAACATGTACTCTATTGTGTTTTATGTTTTCATGCAATGCAGTTTCTAAGTAGTGCATGTGACCATAGGAGCGTGCAGTATGTAGCAACGACTATGGAGTCTATCAGCTCAGCATGAAATACAGGTCACCTAGTGCCACAGTTAGCTAGGATTCTTTCCAACAAAAATTTTCTTAGAGGCTTTCATAAATTTATAATCAATCTAAAATCATAAACTCATATCTTCACTTTATACTCCTTTATAGGGCACAGTAGGCAACAAACTAAATTTCTCCTTCTTATCTACATTTCTCTTTATTCTGTGTAGATACCAAAATCTCCTTGACATATGGTACACAGGTCTTCAAGACTCCACTACTGCAGGGACTAAACAAGTTTTTACATGGTGAAAAATGCAAGGGCATTCATATCATAGAAACTGTTTCTGTTTTAACTACAAACCTTAAACTATAAACAATCAAGTCAAATATGATGTATGATTATTCATTTGATTTTTATACTTTATATGTGAATCTAATAAAATGTTAATGTAGTAGGTAAATGCAAGATATAGATAGAAAGCATGATTTAGAACTGTAAGAAGGCAGGTGTAGATGATGAGGTTTGTGCCTATAGACCAGGTCTTAATCCAAGCTGAGCAAGGGCAACAAAACATCCACAGGTATAGAAGATTTCTCTCAAAACTGGGGGGGTTGAGGTTCTAAGCCTCACCTCTGCTGGCCCCCTTTTTCTCACCTGATGGCCCCCCCTGTGACTGTGCCTGTCTTAGGTTGTTCCTCTCTTGAGGAATCGTACCCACCTCTGGCTAACCAGACATCTTACAGGGCCATACAGGGGGATGTAAAGCTGGTAAGTGAGAGAGAAGTAATATTCTTTGAAAAGGTTACTTTTTCACTTCTTTGCAGATTTATGCTCCATGACTTCTATGCCCATCACTTGTTTTGAGGTAACTTTACTTCATGGAAAATGATGATACTTGGTAATTTCACGTATGAGGCACAAATTCTAGTAAAGGGCCATAATTAGGAAAGAAGAAAAACAAACTACAGAAGTAGTAGAGGGAAGAACACGAGATGATTAATTAAGTGTCAACAGGGTTATTCTATTCAATATTTTCTCATGACTATATTTCTATAAAACTTTCCATCACTAGTTTCACTAGCATTGTAAACAAGGGGGGCATTCTCAGTGGAAATGGGGTGGTCAATGTTTGACTAACTAACAGCAGGTTATGGCACTTTATGCTAAGATCGCCATTTGGCCCCTGCGTGTTCTATTCTTCAGGAGCACTGTTCTGAAAAGCTTTGGGGAAGTTCATGTTCTCATCTTTTCCGTGCTGCTTAGCAAAGGTTAGCTTAGTCTTTGGCAACAATGCAAGTAAAAACAAAGCTAATAGTATAATGGAAAATAACAAAATCCAGGTGGGTAATAGAGGGAGCCAGCTGCAAAGGCCCCTGCCTTATGGGGGTCTTTTTTCAGCCTGAGCTTCACTACACAGCTTGAGTAGCATGGCTCCCGGCAGGAAAGATCAAGGATAAGGACAGACTGTTAAAAGCAGCCAGAGGCAGAAATAAGATCACATACAAAGGAAAGCCCATCAGACTAACATCAGACTTCTCAACAGAAAACTTACAGGCCAGAAGGGAGTGGCATGATGTATTTAATGCCATGAATCAGAAGGGCCTGGAACCAAGATTACTTTATCTGGCAAGTTTATCATTTAAATTTGAAGGAGGGATTAAACAACTTCCAGATAAGCAAAAGCTGAGAGAGTTTACCTCCCACAAACCATATCTGCAGTCTATTTTGGAGGGACTGCTATAGATGGAAGTGTTCCTAGGGTTGGATAGCTGTCACCAGAGGTAGTAAAACCATGGTAGGGAGGGTGGAGCAGCTGATTGAGACAAATGCAAAATTAAATTGACTATCCCCAAAGTCAATCAATGGGTAGACAGAATTTGATAACTAATACATAAAGAATGAAGGAGGAAGAAAAAGGAGGAGAAATCGAAAAGAACCTTTAGATTGTGTTTGTAACAGCATACTAAGTGAGTTAAGTTGGACAGACAGTAAGGAAAGAAATCTGGGACTTTTGGTAACCATGAATCTAAAGCCTGAAATGGCAATAAGTACACACCTATCGATAAACACCCTAACTGTAAATGGACTGAATGCACCAATCAAAAGACATAGAGTCACTGAATGGATTAAAAAAAGACCCATCTATATGCGGCTTACGAGAGACTCATCTTAAACCCAAAGACATGCACAGACTAAAAGTCGAGGGATGGAAAAATATATTTCATGCAAACAACAGAGAGAAAAAAGTAGGTGTTACAGTACTAGTATCAGACAAAATAGACTTCAAAACAAAGAAAGTAAAAGATAAAGAAGGACATTACATAATGACAAAGGGTTCAGTCCAACAGGAGGATATAACCATTATAAATATATATGCACCCAATACAGGAACACCAGCATACATGAAACAAATACTAACATAACTACAGGAGGAAATAGATGGCAAAACGTTCATTTTAGGAGACTTGAACGTACCATTCACTCCAAAGGACAGATCCACCAGACAGAAAATAAGTAAGGGTACAGAGTCACTGAGCAACACACTAGAACAGATGGACCTAATAGACATCTACAGAACTTTACAGCCAAAAGCAACACAATACACATTCTTCTCAAGTGCACATGGAACATTCTCCAGAATAGACCACATACTAGGCCACAAAAATAGCCACAGTAAATTAAAAAGATTGAAATTATACCAACCAACTTTTCAGACCACAAAGGAATAAAACTAGAAATAAATTGTACAAGGAAAGCAAAAAGGCTCACAAACACATGCAGGCTTAACAACACGCTTCTATATATTCAATGGATCTATGACAAAATTAAAATGGAGATCCAGCAACATATGGAAATAAATGACAAAAACAACACAAAGCCCCAACTTCTGTGGGATGCAGCGAGAGCAGTCTTAAGAGGAAAGTATATAGTAATCCAGGCATATTTAAAGAAGGAAGAACAAACCCAAATGAATAGTCTAACATCACAACTATCGAAACTGGAAAAAGAAGAACAAATGAGGCCTAAAGTCATCAGAAGGAGGGACATAATAAAGATCAGAGAAGAAATAAGCAAAATTGAGAAGAATAAAACAATAGAAAAAATCGATGAAACCGAGATGGTTCTTTGAGAAAATAAACAAAATTGATAAGCCTCTAGCAAGACTTATTAAGAGAAAATGAGAATCAACACACATCAACAGAATCAGAAATAAGAAAGGAAAGATCAGGACAGACCCAAAAGAAATACAAAGAATTATTAGAGAGTACTATGAAAACCTATAGGCTAAGAAGCTAGAAAACCTAGAAGAATTGGACAACTTCCTAGAAAGATACAACCTTCCAAGACTGACCAAGGAAGAAACACAAAATCTAAACAAACCAATTTCCAGCAAAGATATTGAAGCGGTAATAAAAAAAAATACTCAAGAACAAAATGCCTGGGCCATATGGATTTACCTCAGAATATTATCAGACACACAGAGAAGATATAATACCCATTCTCCTTAAAGTTTTCCAAAGAGATAGAAGAGAAGGGAATACTCCCAAACTCATCTGATGAACATAGATGCAAAAACACTCAATAAAATATTAGCAAACTGAATTCATAAATATATCAAAAGGATCATACACCATGACCAAGTGGGATTCATCCCAGGGATGCAAGGATGATACAACATTCGAAAATCCATCAACATCATCCACCACAGAAACAAAAAGAAAGACAAAAACCACATGATAATCTCCATACATGCTGAAAAAGCATTCGACAAAATTCAACATCCATTCATGATAGAGTCTCTCAGCAAAATGGGTATAGAGGGCAAGTACCTCAACATAATAAAGGTCCTATAAGATAAAACCACAGCCAACATCATAATGAACAGCGAGAAGCTGAAATCTTTTCCTCTGAGACTGGGAACAAGACAGGGATGCCCACTCTCCCCACTGTTATTTAACATAGTACTGGTGGTCCTAGCCACGGCAATTAGATAAAACAAAGAAATACAAGGAATTCAGATTTTTAAAGAAGAAGTCAAACTGTCACTATTTGGAGATGACATATTATTGTACATAAAAATACCCTAAAGACTCCACTCCCAAACTACTAGAACTGATGTCGGAATAGAGCAAAGTTGCAGGATACAAAATTAACACACAGAAATCTGTGGCTTTCCTATACACTAACAATGAGCCAATAGAAAGAGAAATCGGGAAAACAATTCCATTCACAATTGCATCAAAAAGAATAACATAGATAGGAATAACCCTAACCAAAGAAGTGAAAGACCTATACCCTGAAAACTATAAGACACTCTTAAGTGAAATTAAAAAGGACACTAACAAATCGAATCTCATCCCATGCTCTTGGCTACAAAGAATTAATATTATCAAAATGGCCATCCTGCCCAAAGCAATATACAGATTTGATGCAATCCCTATCAAATTACCAACAACATTCTTCAATGAACTGGAACAATAGTTCAAAAATTGATATGGAAACATCAAAGACCCCGAAAAGCCAAAGCAATCATGAGAAAGAAGAATAAAGTAGGGGGGTTCTCACTCCCCAACTTCAAGCTCTACTACAAAGCCATAGTAATCAAGACAATTTGGTACTGGCACAAGAACAGAGGCACACACCAGTGGAGCAGATTAGAGACGCCAGACATTAAACCAAACATATATGGTCCATTAATATTCAATAAAGGAGCCATGGACTTACAATGGGGAAATGACAGTCTCTTCAACAGATGGTGCTGGCAAAACTGGACAGCTACATGTAAGAGAATAAAACTGGATCACTGTCTAACTCCATACACAAAAGTAAACTCCAAATGGATCAAAGACCCGAATGTAAGTCATGAAACCAAAAAACTCATAAAAAAACATATGCAAAAGTCTCTTGGACATAAACATTCATGTCTTCTTCCTGAACATATCTCTACAGGCAATAAAAACAAAAGCAAAAATGAACAAGTGGGCCTATATCAAGCTGAAAGCTTCTGTACAGCAAAGGACACCATCAACAGAACAAAAAGGTACCTTACAGAATTGGAGAATATATTTGTAAATGACAGATCTGGTAAAGGCTTTACATCCAAAATACATAAAGAGCTCATAAAAGCTCAACAAACAAAAAGCAAATAATCCAATTAAAAAATGAGCAGAAGAGCTGAAAAGACAGTTCTCTACAAAAAAATTCTGATGGCCAACAGACACATGAACAGATGCTCCACATCACTAGTTATCAGAGAAATGCAAATTAAAACCACAATGAGATATCACCTCACACCAGTAAGGATGGCTACCATCCAAAAGACAAACAACAACAAATGTTGGCGAGGTTGTGGAGAAAGGGGAACCCTCCTACACTGCTGGTGGGAATGTAAATTAGTTCAAACATTGTGAAAGCAATGTAGAGATTCCTCAAAATGCTCAAAATAGACTTACCATATGACCCAGGAATTCCATTTCTAGGAATTTACTCTAAGGATGCAGCACTCCAGATTGAAAAATACAGATGCACCCCTATGTTTATAGCAGCACTCTTTACAATAGACAAGAAATGGAAGCAGCCAACTGTCCATCAGTATATGAATGGATAAAGAAGTGGTACATATACACAATGAAATATTATACAGCCATAAGAAGAAAACAAATCCTACAATTTATAACAACATGGATGGAGCTAGAGGGTATTATGCTCAGTGAAATAAGCCAAGTGGAGAAAGAAATACCAAATGATTTCACTCATCTGTGGAGTGTAAGAACAAAAGAAGAACTGAAGGAACAAAACAGCAGCAGAATCACAGAACCCAGGAATGGATGAACAGTTACCAAAGGGTAAGAGACTGGGGAGAATGGGAGGGTAGGGAGGGATAAGGGTGGGGAAGAAGAAATAGGGTATTATGATTAGCATGTGTAATGTGGGGGTGGGGGAAAAGGGAGGGCTGTGCAACACAGAGAAGACAAGTAGTGATTCTACAACATCTTACTATGCTGATGGAAAGTGTAATGGGGTTTGTTGGGGGAACTTGGGGTAGGGGAGAGCCTAGTAAATATAATGTTCTTCATATAATTGTAGATTAATGATAAAAAAATAGTAAATAAATAAACAAATAGGCAATAAATGATGAATAAACTCGTTTAAAAAATAAACTTCTTAAAATGAAAAAATATAAAGTCATAGTTACCAAGAAAAAAAGGAGAGGACACAGAAACAATATCAGACATGAAAAAGAAGTTATATATCTCATAAATTTAAAAAGTTATATGAAAATTATACAAACTATATAGCAGTAAATTAGACAGCCTAGAAAAATGGGATAAATTTCTAGAAATGTACAACTATCCAAGGCTGACCCAGGAATAAAAAGAAGATTTGAACAAATTAGCGGTAATGACATAGAATAGGTAATAATAATTTAAAAAAACTCCGCAGAAGGAAAATACCAGAACCAGATTGGGGAATTTTTCAGAAGTTACTTCCTCAGAGACCATTTCTATCCCTTTTACTCTCTTGTCTTCTGGTACCCTAAAAGGCGAGTAGTATTTCATTTCGATTGGTCACACAGTTCTCTTAATATTTTTTCACTCCTAGAGATCCTTTTTTCTCTCTTTGCCTCAGCTCCTTTGTATTTCTCTTTTCTAATTTCAATTCCATATATCATCTCCTCTACATCTAATCTGCTTTTAAATTCTTCCATTATGTATCATTTCAGATTTTGTATTCCTTAATGGTTGAATCTCAGTTCTAAATTCTCCCAAGAGTTCTTGAATATTTTTGTACCTGCATGAGCAGGTTTATGATTTTTATTCTGAAATCTCTTCCAGGAATATTGAAGAGTTCAGTTTCACTTGTCCCTGTTTCTGGTGTTTGGGAGATTTTTGGTTGAACCAGATTCCTTTGATGTTTCATATTTGTATGTGGCACTCTCTAGTGCCCAGAAGCTCTACTCTCTGGAGTTACTCAGCCTCAGGAGTGATGTTGCAGGTCACAGTGGCATGGTGCTGGTGCCTGGTGTTTGGAAAGAACTTTATCCGGTTTCCCAGCTGCTGTGTCTGTCTCCACTGCCAGAATTAGTGGGCCGAGAACATAGGTGTAAGCTTCTATGCTTTGCAGTTTAGCTGTTGTAGGAGGGGCCTTCCTCTAGCTGGCCTGACTCCACAGCTGCTGCTTTGTGAGCCTGTGCTGGCCAGGAGGAAGGTGCAACAGGCTGCATATCATGGTGGGGTGCCTCATAGCTGTGTAGCCAGCCAGGGGGATGGAGCACCTGAAGCTCCTAAAACTTCCCAACCTGTTGGGCAGTATGCGCTCGACAATTTTGTCCACATGTCCTTTCTCCTGAGCAGCAAGCTCTGTGAAATTCTTGCTCCTTTTGCAGCCCTCTCACTGTTAGGAAGTCTCCCAGACTACCCCTTTTCTTTTCTCCCTGAGCAGTAAGAAATGGATCCCTGTTTTCCATAGCAGCTGGAATCTGTCTCTCCAAGAATTTCTCATATTTTAGCTTTCCAACTCCAGTAATCTCAAGAACAGCATGCAATGTAGGTTCATGCTCCCAGAGGAGATCTCCAGGGCTGGGTGTTCAGCAGCCCTAGGCTTCCACCTCCTCCCCACACTATTTCTCTTCCTCCTGACAGTGAGCTGTGGTTGGGGAAGGGCTTGGGTCCTGCTGGATCACAGCTTTGGTATGTTACCCTCTTCTGTGAGGTCTGTTCTTTTCTGAAGGTTTATGCAGTCTGGCACAGCCTTCTTTCCTGTTGTTCTTTTAGGATTAGTTGAATTAACTATATTTTCATATTATATGTGGTTTTGGGAGGAGGTCTCTCTCTCACCTCTCACACTGCCATCATTAATCCGCTCTCATCTTTTCCATCTTAAATACAGTTGGGGTTCTTCTCCCCAGACAAGTGTTGCACACCAGGCATCTCAGATTGTTTTGTGCCAGATTTACTCTCTAACAATCCTCCAATTCCCTCACCTCCAGTGGGGATCCCACCAATTCTGAGGCCACCGTTGCTGCTTTTCCTCATAGATGTTATCTTGTAACTATGAGTGTTCATGTCTCAGTTTGTGTGAAAACTAAATCAAATCTGGAAGGGGCTCCTGATCCCTGATCTCTGAAAATATGACCCTGCCCATAACCTGGGGGTGAAGAGCAGGAATAAAAAGGCCCCGTGGGAAAGGCTGGACCTTGAACCTGAGGTTAGCAAGTATTTCCCTGATGATTTCTTTCCTCAGCTCCTGCTTCCTCCCAGTGGACAGAGGCGCCAAACAACTTGAGAATTTCCCACAGAAGAGAATTTCCTACAGATAGAAAGAAGGGATTCTCTCTAATTCTTTGTCCATGATTTCAGCCCTCTTGTCAGTGTTATATGTCTGAAATGTGTATCACCTACCTCTACACACATTGCGAAGCTACATCTGGATTTTTAAGCAGTGCATTCCCTCCTCAAAAATTTTTCTCTCAAGTTGAATGTTATGTTCTTTATGTGCCTGAGGCAGTATTTTAGGCACTTCCTACTCATTATACATTTGCAATTATTACTCTTGCTTTCAGCATTTAAGGAAACAGAAGATAGATAACAAGTAAAATAAGAATAATCACATCTATTTCAGCATGAGGAAATAATAATTCATGAAATTGTTAATCCCTACAGAATATATGTTAATTTTTATAGATTTCTGAAATCACTTCTTATAAATAGCAATAGATCCTAATTTTAAAATGTTAATACCTGGCAGTGAAATATAAATAACATAAACACTCTTTTAAAAACCCCTAGGTAATATAATTTTAATATAAACCCAAGAAGCATACACAATGAAGGCAGAAATTAGCTCAAATGATTTCTTTAGTATATTCCACATATTATGAACACTCAATTAAAGATATGTCTGTGTAAGATGTAGAGACACTGTAAAGAACTAATATTTAACTTTTCCTTATAAAAACTCTTGTTCAAGACAACAGCTTTTTATAATGGCTCATAGAAAACATTTACACTTCTAGGTACTGAAAGAATTAACTTGGTAGATCAGCATCAAGGATTTTAACTCTGAGATTTCCTAGCTTAATGTTGAGCTACTTTGTTAAGCCTGTCCTTTTCCACCCAACCAACATCAAAAAAGAAATGCTTTTCCCTGAGGCACACCTGTGGGTTTATTCTCTGGTCTGATTCCCCAGGTCCCTGACTGGCAGCTGCCCTCCTGGTCTGCTCCCTCCTCCTCCCCTCCTGGGAGTTCTTGGGAGGACTTAGGGGAGGCCCCAGAGCCTCAGAGCTGCAACCATGTGCCTTTTCTTAGGGATCCACAAAATGGTCTTTTGTCAGTGAGAGGATAAGTGAGTTCCCTCAGTTCTGGGTGGGTTTGAGGCTTAATACTATTTCCTATTACAATAGATTAGAACAAATCTTCCTGGATGAAGAGAATCTTCACATCACATGCAACATTTTTTTAATAAGGAACCAGTCTTTTATAGCAAAGCTTTTCAGAAATTAAAGCATGATCAAAATGTAAGTAACCTTTATTTAGCACTTTTGGATAGAAAAAAATATGCCTTGTCTATACAAAGGATAATTTTTCTGACATATTAACAAATTTTACTGGTAAGTTTGATCCTTTCATCTGATATGTATATATGTAGACCCTGATTCAAAACCTATATTTACTCTAAAATGATCATGAGTTTCATTAAAAATTTCAATTAGTCTCAAATACGATTAAAAGAGAAAAATCCCAGAGTTAAAAAAAGATAGTAGTGAGCACAGGTAAAAGCAGACACACATGCATACACATGTAGGCATGCAAAAGCACACTCATATATATGCAAATAGGAAAGTATAAGAATGTGGTTTGGATAAAGCCATTTGTCAAAACATATGCAGAAATACAGTAAGTAGCATTTGTTCCTGTCCCAATGAATTCCAAAATATAACAAAAAGTCACACAGTAAAGTTAAAAATCCAAACACCTCTCTCGTATCCTTTAAGAACGTGTAATTTTGGATACTTTGCCTATGTATTCTAAAATCACCTCCCAATTTCATTTTTGAGAATAAATTCTGTCAATATGTAGTATTTAATTTATGAAATATTGAACATTTTAATTAATGTTATATATTAAAGATATATTCCAATAAGTATGTTTTTATTTACATATAAATTAACCCTACAGATCATTCTGTAAGCCAGAAAGAACAATGACTCATGAGCCCTTGCCAACTAAACAATGATTAGAAACATTTATCAAAATTATAATACAGGAAAATGGGTTTCTCTGTGGTTATTTCTTTTTCCAAAGCTCTCTTTAAAATAGATTTAAGAGAAATATCTCACTGTTCTAGAAATTTGTTATAAAAGAATTTATCTGCCAAATGTATGCACATCTTAGGGCTTAATATGTGTGTTTTACAGCACCATCATCATTACCAGAATATGCTTTATCCTCATCAGAGAATGAGCTGTTCTGAGTATTTCAGCTCTGAAATTAGTTTTATGTGTAGAACTGCAGTGTGGCCACTCAAACCCAGTGGTTTTCTGTAGAGGTGCCTCCGTATTTCTTCTGCTACCAAGAGAAGTGGTGTCCAGGATCCACAAAAAGGACACCAGCATTTCCTGTCTCAGCGCTCATGTGCTCTGGGTCAGGGAGCTTCCAAACCCAGGAGACCACATAGACCGGGAGTGGCTCAACCTGGGAATGAGACTGCTCACTATCTTGACAAATTGTGCATCACTGGACAGTCATTATCTGGACTCCAGACACAGTAGTTTTCTAAGCCAGAACAATACTTGATGCTGACATATCCTAGGAGACTGAGCTATATTTGCTGTTTCATATACACATGCAATCCAGGTTCAGGTCAGATTTGGAAATCTATAAATGTACTCAGGCATTATCAGAAATGTTTCCATCACTTTTTCATTTGCTCCATTTCACTGTTGAATCCTTTGTTATTTGTCTGGACTTTATAAAAGCCATTTGAAGATGAGGAAAAAATTGCTGTTTTATATCTTAGATAATTGAGACAGAGACACTGAACAAAAGTCAGGAACATTTGAATAATAGGCAATTGTATTTAAGGTCATGGTCAGAGGAGGAGGAAATGTAACTTTTGGTGACCCATGGAATTTTAGTTAGAAGTTTTGCTATTCTTCCTATTGAATTCAGAAAATTTCTTAGAAATTTGAAAAAGCTGATATTAGAGGTGGAGGGTCTTGTCATCTAGACCCAGGGTGGAGTAAACAAATAAACTGGAAAGAATATATTCTGAAGGTGTAAACACAAGCAGTAAGTGATACATAATTAATTCTTATTAAAAAACAGAACTAGAAGGACTTACACATGCTTTGAATTGAGAGAACGTTCTCTTTTTCCTGCCGTTTATACACAAATATTTAAGTGCAGTAGCTGCACATGTCCTTAAACACCCTTTCCATTGGTGAGAATGGCAGGACCTACTGAGATGAGGTTGTTAGCACCAATCAATGGCCTGATTCTAGTTTCCTATAATTTAACATTCATGTTGGATTAAAATTAAATGTATTTTATTGATTTCTAATTTACATCTATTGCTTACAGCCTGCCAAGATCTCCCTATGCTGTGTGTCTATTCAGAGAACAGGGAGGCATAGAAGTCAGTGAAAAACCATCCTCTCCCATCTCGGCCATTTACTGGTTATGTCCCTTTACACTGGGGCTGGAGGTGGGGGAACAGTCACCCTCTCTCTGTCCTACTGTCCTCAATTCTGAAATCATTGCAATAGTGACACCTTACTCTCTGTTAATTGTGCAGACTAAAGTTATTGATAAGTAACAACTTCAAGATCTTCAACAATTCATTAACGAAGATGACCATCACCAATTCCAAAATCATTTTATTAGTAAAGTGCTTCAGGGACTTCTAAATATATGTTAATTAATTTAGTGCCTAGAAGAGTCCTGCATCAAATTGATGATTTAGGAAGAGAGTTTAAATAACTTGATGAAAGTCTATTACTAGTAAGGAACAACACAAAAATGTGGGTAGCCTTGCTTTTACCCACAACATTCAACTTTGCATGATGCACAGTAAATACTAAATGTCTATTATCAATGCTTAATGATAATGAAAATAAATAATAAATTCTTATTTTAACTGTCTTATTTTGTAGCTGCTTATAGACATTGATGTTTACTACATTCCACATGTTATATAAAAATATGCCTATTGCCCTTGATAAACTCTCATTGGACTGCACATATAATCTCTTGTTAAAGGTCATAACACTTAGTCATCTACAACATCAATCAAATATCACAAGTATTTGAAGTATTTGATGTAGTAATCCATAACATTAATCAAATACCAGAAGTTAACTCACCCACAACAACAGAGATTCAAACTGAAGCAAGAATTTTTCTAATCCCTGATCTTTCCTTTCTCCTAAATTACGTGAATCTCAGAGTCTTTAAAGCCTGTAAAAATTCCACTTTTTCCCAAATGAACTGGCTAAAATTCAGAAAGGAATTAAATTATTTGTAAACTTTCTGCACAAAATAGGAATATTCCAAAATGTATTTGACAAATGTTGAAAATTAGGCTTTTTTTTGGCTATGACTTTAAAATGTATACTACCATTTATTATTTTTCAAATATTCACATCACAGGGATCCTTTCTGAGTGTGAAACATTCTGACTTCTCAATGTTAAAGTATTTTTTTAACTGTGGCAAAATACAGGTAACATATATTTTCCATCTAACCATTGTTAAGTGTACAGCCAAGTGGTGGTAAACAGTCCCGTCGTTGGGCAAGCCTCCCACCCCCACCTCCAGATGGTCCCCTTTTGTAAAACTGGAGCCCTGCATCCATCACACAATAGCTCCGAGCTGCTTCATCCCCTCAGCCCTTCCCGTCAGAGTTTAGTCTCTGGATATATGAATTTATTCCAGGAACCCCAAATAATGGAATCATACTGCATTTCCCATTTTGTGACTAAGTTATTTTAATAACCATATTGTACTCAAGGCTAATTCATGTTTAAAGATAACAAATAACACCAAGAAACAATATTAAATACCTATGCACATAATGACAATGTGTTTGCAAGTTTCCAGGAAGACCTTGGTTTCGCCTTCTGCTTAGGTTTTCTTGGAACTGTTTTTACACTATGAGGTAGAGTTTCCTGTATCAGCTTGAAGGGAACTTTGGTGCATTTCTTCCTAACTCACTGTTAGGTAAAACATGTTTGGGGGGTTGGTGCAGCCATGATGATGAAAAAAAAAAACCCACTGGATCCTACAAACATTACATGGTCACCTCATCCATCTGCCCAGCCCCTTTTAACTTTTCTGCTTCCATCACTATAACAGAAAACCAATGCCTCACTGCAGCTTGGATTCACTAAAGTTAATTACGCTGCTGGAATTACAACCTTAACATCTTAATTTATTCCTTGGAACTATTCTCCTTTTTTATTTTTCACATTTTTTAGTTTAATTGGACAATACACATATTTATGTCTATTATCAGTATTTAATATTTAACTTAATACAAAGATACACATATACATTTTATAAATATGACTATATACACATTGTGAAATAATCAACACAGTTGAGATAATATATTGGCACATGTAGATACCATTTTCCTTTATTTCTATGATTTCAATTACAGAAAACGGCTCACTATAGGGGACCACACCACTGGACGAGATGACCAACAATACAGGACTTACTGAGTTCCTCCTTCTGGGATTCTCTGAGGACCCGAGGATGCAAACCCTGCAGGGTATCCTGTTTCTCGTGGCTTACCTGGCAGCCCTGTTAGGAAATGGACTCATCATCACGCTCATTACTTGGGATCCTCAGCTTCACACACCCATGTACTTCTTCCTGAAGAATCTATCACTCATAGATCTCTGCTACATCTCTGACACTATTCCTAAATTTGCTCTCAACTCCCTGATGAACAGGAACACAATATCCTTCATTGGATGCATATTGCAGGTGCTGTTCTTTGTGAGTTTTTCTTCTGCTGAACTGGCCATCCTCACAGTGATGTCCTATGACCGCTACGTGGCCGTCTGCCGTCCGCTGCACTATGAGACCATCATGAACAAGGGGGCCTGTGGGTGGATGGTGGTGGCTTCATACATCAGTGCAGGCATCTCTGGATCCATGCACACGGCAGCAACCTTTTCCACTACTTTTACTTCCAACAAAATACATCATTTCTTCTGTGATATCCCTCAGATTATTTTGATCTCAGACTCCAAAATGAGCATAAATGAAGTATCAGTGACAGCATTTGTTACAAGTATCTCAGTAGTTTGTTTCCTTTCTATTTTATATTCCTATGTGCACATCTTCTCTGCTGTCTCAAGGATTTCCTCCCTGGAGGGCAGGTCCAAAGCCCTCTCCACCTGCCTCCCTCATCTGGTTGTTGTGACTGTGTTTTTTTCAACAGGTGCCTTGGCCTACCTGAAGCCAGCCTCTGAGTTGAGGTCAGACCTGGATAGCACTCTGTCTGTGTTTTACACAGTGGTGCCTCCATCCCTGAATCCCATCATTTACAGCCTTAGAAACAAGGACATAAAATTGACTCTGGAGAAAGTCCTTGGAATTGTAGCATTTAAGTCAAATTAAATATATTCAGGTAGATTAGAAAGAAGTTTCTCTTTAGTACCAAGGTATATTATTTTAACATTGTAGAATTTATGTGATGGGGAAATATCGTAAAATTAACGTATAACTTTAGCCACTTGGGATAAGGGATAGAGGTGACATTGAAGAATGTTCTTCAGACACATGGAGAAAATACAGATATCAGTGGAACATGATTATTGTGGTATGTTTTTGGCAGTGGCTCACAAAGTCACTTTAGCAATATTAATAAAAAGACTTAAAAGAAATCTAGACTTCATAGTTGAAATGTCAACAAATGAAGGTATTAATAATATTTTTATTTTGGGCAATAACTTCAGAAACTATTGCATCAGCAGTGTTCTTTATATGCACAATCCAGTGAAATTGGAACAACCTGGGCTTCCACAAATGAGAGTGATTCTACAATTTAGAAAACAAAATTTTCCTATATATTTCCTAGATTTGGGTGATCTTACTGCTGTATCATTTTCTGACCAATGAAGCATGTCCTTCTGTTCCCAGAATCTCAGTGTGCACAGATTGGCCCAGATATGAGCCCCTGCTTGTTGGTATATAGACTTTTAGACTGAGAAATTTTATCTTTATTGTATTAAAGTGAAGTTTTTCTCCCCTTGCAGGCTCATGTGTAAATAGAAACGGCAGGGGTGGGAGGGCGGAGGGAAGGCTCCTTCCTCCTGTAACTTTGCTTGCTTCCTCCTGATGACAGCCCGGTGCCCAAGGAGGCTCCTGCACATGATGAGGCTGCAGGCCACTGTGTGCTGTGCTCACTCCCTGCTCCACATGCTGCTGACACTGCACGTCCTGATCTGCCTCACGTGCCAACACTGCTGTGATTCCCAGTGATCTTCATGGTGCTTTGTTTTTTCAAAACCCTCCATCGCACCTAGTTGTGAATATGTAATTAAGTTCTGTGCAATGTCTGAGATAATGTGACATGAAACTTAAGGGACATGTCCTCATGGTCAGGGGCCCCCATCCTCCTTACCCCATGGTGCTCATGGGATGCGGCTGTGGTGTGGGGCCCTGGGGAGCATGCCCATGAGCCTGGCATCCTGGATATTCACTTAACCAGTGACCCAGCCATTTAAGAATTTCCAACATGTACCTGATGCTATAACCTACTTGTACTCAGTATTTCCTCATTAATGCTACAAAATATATAAAATAATTTTAGTATAATAAACACTAGGTAGTAATAAACAAATGCATCCTTATTGTGTATATTATGTTATAAAGAATACTGTTCTACATATCAAATGCAGCAAACCTGCCTACAGAGGTAGAATTTCCACTGTGACTGCGGGTGTCGGGGCTCAGGTGCTAAGAAAGCCAGTCAAATTCAGGTTACCCCAGATACCTGCCCCCGGAGAGTGTGGGTCTGCTCCTTCCTTGGGTTTATGATGACCCACATGATTCCATACTAATTCTGTGACTCTGTGACCTGTGCATGGAGCAGATGATAAAAGGGTCACTTGGTAAAGCCTGGAACTTCAACCCAATGTTAAGTAGTATTTACTGGATGTGGTCATTTTCTTTTCTAAGCTCCTTGATCTTTCTCTCAGTTTACAAAGCTGTCCTCTAACTTTCCTGAGCTCTTTTCCTATAGAAAATTTTTCTTTCTGAGAGAAAGAAATGATCCATTCCAATCCTTTCTCCAAGACTTGAGTCTTCTTACAGCTGTTATATTTCTGCTACATGAAGCTCAAATTTCCACACACTTTGGCAAATTAATACTGGATTCTTAAACAGGGTATATCCTGCTCAAACAACTTTTCTCGGGAGTTGTATTATATGTTCTTTAAGAGAAGCAGGGATTATTTTAAGCAGTTTCTACACTGCATATTTACAATTATTATTTTTATTTTTCTGATTTAAAAGAAAAGTAGTACAGTATCACAAGTAATAGAAAAATAATTACATCTATTTCAGAGGGCAGAAGTAAGTTATTATTGCATGAAATTAATCATCCCAGAAGAAAACATGTTACTCTTGCTACATTTTCAAAAGTAGTTGTTGTAACTAGCCACTAGATTGTAATTTAAAATATTAACACCTGTAAATGAAATATAAATAAAGTGAGTCATTTTTAAAGAACACCTAATCAATATATTTTTTAATTTAAAACCAAGGAAGCGTGAACCATGATGTCAGAAATGGGCTTAAATAGATTCTTTAGGATATTTCACATAATATGAATATTCATTTAATGTACATGTCTGTGAAAGTAGACATATAATTACTTGTATATATAATTAATATTTTATTAACAATAATTATATATATTAAAGATCTACTATTTAACTTCTTATACAAATTATTGTTCTAGCTGAACAAGTGTTTTAGATCACTCATAAGCAATGTTTGTACATTTATATACTCAAATGATTAATTTGGTAGCCCAGCATCAGGGATATTTGAGATTTCTTAGCTTACTGTTCAGTTGCTCTGTTGAGCCCGTCATGTTCTCCCAAACCAATATCACAACAGGAACACTTTCCCCTCAATAGACCTCCACGCTTATTTTCAGTTTTAGCTCCCCAGAGCCCCAGAGTACAACCACCACCGTTTGATCTCTCCTTTTCCAACTCTACCCCTCCTGGGTGTTCTTGAAAGGACTTACAGGACTCACCACCACCTCATAGATGGAACAATTCACCTTTTCCTTAGAATACCTTGAGGAGTTTCTTCTCTCAGTGAGAGGATAACAGTTCTCCCAGTTCCTGCTGGGATACAGCCTGCTACTAATTTCTATTACATTAGATGAGAACAAACCTTCCTGGATGAAGAGAATCGGTGAAGACTGAGGAGCTTAAAACACATGTGTAATTCCTGTAGTCAGGTAATAGTTTATTTTACAGCCTGGATTTTCAGAGATAAACAGGCAAGGACCATGTAAGTAAGAACTATTTGATATTTCAGGGTGGATGAAATTTTCCTTGTCTGTATTCAAAACATTATTTTTCTAATATATTATCCAATTAAATTACTTTGATCCTTTCTTTGTACATGTGTACACCCTAATACAAAAGTCACATTTATTCTCAAATGAACATGAATATTATTGAATATTTCAACTTTTGCTTCAGATACAATAAAAAAAAAACAACCAGAGTTAAAAATGACAGTTGCGAACATAAGGGATAATCAGACAGGCACATATGCACACAAAAAGGAAAACAGAATTAGGAATATGATATAGATAAAATCATTTGTAAATATAATCACTTCACAGAAACACAGTAAGTTGGGTTTTTTCCTGCCTTAATGTATTACTAAATATAACCAAATTTTGTCAGTAAAGTAAAAATAAAAATGTATACATCATATATAGGACCCTGTAGCCTCTACATTCATTAAGCCTATCCTACAGATGGACAAAATAAATTCTGACACGTGCATTTCATTTATGAGAATGTTGTATACATTTCAAATAATGTTATGTATTCATAATACATCCTGATTAGAAGTTTCTTATTTACACATAAATTATTTCCACATAGCATTCTACAAGCTAGGAAAAGAAATGACTCACAAATTCTCACCAATCATATTAAGTAATTATTAGAAGCAGTGTTTCTCAAAATTATAATACAAATGAAATGCATATGTCTTTCTTTATCCCTTTGTCCATGGCTCTCTATAAATTAGGGGATTTATGGAGAACACTTTCTCTTCCATTTTTCCCTTACAAAAGAAACTGACAAACGTATACACATCTTAGGGCTTTATAAATGTGTGCTTTACAGCATTATCCCCAATACATTGTTATGCTTTACTCTTGCCAGAAAAATTAAAAATTGTGAGTTTTTAGCACTTAAATTAGTTTGATGGGCAGAACTGCAATATGGCCACAAAAGTGCCCACATGGCACTTTTATGCAGAGATGCTTCAGCATTTCAACTACCTCCATACAAGTGGTGCCCAGAGTTCATTAAAATGACAACAGCATTTTCATGCCTCATATTGAGTGTCATACTTCAGGAGGCTGAGCAGGCCTGGAGAGGCCAGACTGAGAAGGAGCCTGCCCACTACCGCTGGCAAATGCTGCCCATTAGGCCACAGTTAACAAAGCCCTCAGACATGTAAGAGTTTTCAGAGCCACAGAAATCGTTGACACTGACAGAGTATACTGGGAAACAGAGCGATATTTGCTATTTCATTAACGTACATACACAATCCAGGTGCATGTGGAATCTGGAAATATATTAACATAATTAGGGATTATCAGAGATGTTTAAATCCCTATCTTCGTGGACTCCATTTCATAGATGAACCCTTTGGTTTATCTTTGCACTTTATAAAACCTCTTAGAGATAAGGAAGAATTAGCTATATCTCTGATAACTAAGGTGTAGGCAATGAACAGAAGCCAGGAACTAAGTGTTTCATTAATGCCTAAGGGTGTTTAAGACCACCAGGAGAGAGGAGGAGGAAATGTACTTTTTGTTGAGGCCTGTAACTTTTTTTCATTAGTTTTATTCTGGTATCATTAATTTACAAT
Organism: Manis javanica; assembly: GCF_040802235.1. Taxonomy (NCBI): domain Eukaryota; kingdom Metazoa; phylum Chordata; class Mammalia; order Pholidota; family Manidae; genus Manis; species Manis javanica. Next base: position 70,310,903 of record NC_133169.1, on the reverse strand, counting down.
TACATGAAGGACATTATGTTTACTAGGCTCTCCTTTCCACCAAGTCCCCCCAACATAACCGTTCACAGTCACTGTCCATCAACATAGTATGATGCTATAAAATCACTACTTGTCTTCTCTGTCTTGCACAGCCCTCCCCATGGCCATGCCCCCCCCACACTATACATGTTAATCATAATGCCCCCTTTCTTTTTTCCCACCCTTATCCCTCCCTTCCCACCCATCCTCCCCAGTTCCTTTCCCTTTGGTAACTGTTAGTCCATTCTTGGGTTCTCTGCTTCATCTGCTGTTTTGTTCCTTCAGTTTTCTTTTGTTCTTATGTGGAGTTCTACTCCACATATGAGTGAAATCATTTGGTACTTGTCTTTCTCCGCCTGGCTTATTTCACTGAGCATAATACCCTCTAGCTCTATCTATGTTGTTGCAAATTGTAGGATCTGTTTTTTTCTTATTGCTGAGTAATATTCCATTGTGTATATGTACCACATCTTCTTTATCCATTCTTCTACAGATGGACATTTAGGTTGCTACCATATCTTGGCTATTGTAAATAGTGCAGTGATAAACATAGGCTTGCATCTGTCTTTTTCAAACGGGAGTGCTGCATTCTTGGGGTGAATTCCTAGAAGTGGAATTCTTGGGTCAAGTGGTATTTCCTCTTTGAGCATTTTGAGGAACCCCCAAACTGCTTTCCACAATGGTTGAACTAATTTACATTCCCACCAGCAGTGTAGGAGGGTTTCCCTTTCTCCATAACCTCGCCAACATTTGTTGTTTTTTGTATTTTGGGTGGTAGCCATCTTTACTGGTGTGGGATGATATCTCATTGTGGTTTTAATTTGCATTTCTCTGATGACAAGAAATGTGGAGCATCTTTTCATGTGTCTGTTGGCCATCTGAATTTCCTCTTAGGAGAACTGTCTATTCAGCTAATCTGCCCATTTCTTAATTGGATTATTTGCTTTTTGTTTGTTGAGGTGTGTGAGCTCTTCATATATTTTGGATGTTAACCCTTTATCGGGTCTGTCGTTTATGAATATATTCTCCCATACTGTAGGATACCTTTTTGTTTTATTGATGGTGTCCTTTGCTGTACAGAAGCTTTGAGCTTGATATAGTCCCATTTGTTCATTTTTGCTTTTGTTTCCCTTGCTGAGGGAGATATGTTCAAGAAGAGATCACTCATGTTTATGTCTAAGAGATTTTTGCCTATGTTTTTTTCCAAAAGTTTCATGGTTTCATGACTTACATTCAAGTCTTTGATCCATTTCGAATTTACTTTTGTGTATGGGGTTAGACAGTGATCCAGTTTCATTCTCTGACAGGTAGCTGTCCAGTTTGCCAGCATCATCTGTAGAAGAGACTGTCATTTCACCATTGTATGTCCATGGCCCCTTTATCGAATATTAGTTCACGATATATGTTTGGGTTAATGTTTGGAGTCTCTATTCTCTTCCATTGGACTGTCACTCTATTCTTGTGCCAGTACCAAATTGTCTTGAGTACTGTGGCTTTGTAGAAGAGCTTGAAGTTTGGGAGCAGGATCCCCCTCACTTTATTCTTCCTTCTCAGGATTGCGTTGGCTCTTCGGGGTCTTTGACTGTTCCATATGAATTTTTGAACTCTTTGTTCCAGTTCATTGAAGAATGCTGTTGGTAGTTTGATAGGGATTGCATCGAATCTGTACATTGCTTTGGGCAGGATGGCCATTTTGCCGATATTAATTCTTCTTAGCCAGGAGCATGGGATGAGTTTCCATTTGTTAGTGACCTCTTTAATTTCTCTTACGAGTGTCTTATAGTTTTCAGGGTAAAGGTCTTTCACTTCCTTGGTTAGGTTTATTCCTAGGTATTTTATTCTCTTTGATACTATTGTGAATGAAAATATCTTCCTGATTTCTCTTTCTATTAATTTATTGTTAGTGTATAGGAAAGCCACAGATTTCTGTGTGTTAATTTTGTATCCGGAAACGTTGCTGAATGCCGATATTAGCTCTAGTAGTTTCAGAGTGGAGACTTTAGGGTTTTTTATGTACAATATTACATCATCTGAAAATAGTCACAGTTTAACTTCTTCTTTACCAACCTGAATTCCTTGTATTTCTTTGTTTTGTCTAACTGCCATGGCTAGGACCTCCAGTACTATGTTGAACAACAGTGGGGAGAGTGGGCATCCCTATCTTGTTCCAAATCACAGAGGAAAACCTTTCACCTTCTTGCTGTTCAGTATGCTGTTGGCTGTATCATATATGGCCTTTATTATGTTGAAGTACTTGCCCTCTATACCCATTTTTTTTGAGAGTTTTTATCATGAATGGATGTTGAATTTTGTTGAGTGCTTTTTCAGCTTCTATGGAGATGATCACGTGGTTTTTGTCTTTCTTTTTGTTGATGTGGTGGATGATGTTGATGGATTTTCAAAAGTTGTACCATCCTTGCATCCCTGGGATGAATCCCACTTGGTCATGGTGTATGATCCTTTTGATGTATTTTTGAACTCGCTTTGCTAATATTTTGTTGAGTGTTTTCGCATCTACATTCACCAGGGATATTGGTCTGTAATTTTCTTTTTTGGTGGGGTGTTTGCCTGGATTTGGTATTAGGCTGATGTTGGTTTTATAGAATGAGTCTGGGAGTATTCCCTCCTCTTCTATTTTTTGGAAAACTTTAAGGATAATGGGTATTATGTCTTCTCTGTATTTCTGATAAAATTCCGAGGTGCATCTATCTGGCCCGGTGGTTTTGTTCTTTGGTAGTTTTTTGATTACCGCTTCAATTTCATTACTGGTAATTGGTCTGTTTAGATTTTCTGTTTCTTTCTGGCTCACTCTTGGAAGGTTGTATTTTTCTAGGAAGTTGTCCATTTCTCCTGGGTTTCCCAGCTTGTTAGCATATAGGTTTTCATAGTACTCTCTGTTAATTCTTTGTATTTCTGTGTTGTCTGTCATGATATTTCCTCTCTCATTTCTGATTCTGTTGATGTGTGCTGACTCTCTTTTCCTCTTAATAAGTCTGGCTAGAGGCTAATTTAATTTGTTTATTTTCTCAAAGAATGAACTCTTGGTTTCATTGATTTTTGCTATTGTTTTATTCTCCTCAATTTTATTTATTTCTTCTCTGATCTTTATCATGTCCCTCCTTCGGCTGACGTTAGGCCTCATTTGTTCTTCTTTTTCCAATTTCGATAATTGTGATATTAAACCATTCATTTGGGATTGTTCTTCCATCTTTAAATATGCCTTGATTGCTATATACTTTCCTCTTATGGTTGCTTTTGCTGTATCCCACAGTAGTTGGGGCTTTGTGTTGTTGTTGTCGTTTGTTTCCATATTTTGCTACATCTCCATTTTAATTTTGTTATTGATCCATTGATTATTTAGGATCATGTTGTTAAGCCTCCATGTCTTTGTGAGCCTTTTTGCTTTCTTTGTACAATTTATTTCTAGGTTTATGCCTTTGTGGTCTGAAAAGTTGGTTGGTAGGATTTCAATCTTTTGGAATTTACTGAGGCTCTTTTTGTGTCCTAGTATGTGGTCTATTCTGGAGAATGTTCCGTGTGCACTTGAGAAGAATGTGTATGCTGTTGCTTTTGGCTGTAAAGTTCTGTAGATGTCTATGAGGTCCATCTGTTCTAGTGTGTTCTTCAGTGCCTCTGTGCCCTTACTTATTTTCTGTCTGGTGGATCTGTCCTTTGGAGTGAGTGGTATGTTGAAGTCTCCTAAAATGAATGCATTGCATTGTATTTCCTCCTTTAATTCTCTTAGTATTTGTTTCACATATGTTGGTGCTCCTGTATTGGGTACATACATATTTATAATGGTTATATCCTCTTGTTGGACTGAGCCCTTTATCATTATGTAATGTCCTTCTTTATCTTTTGTTACTTTCCTTATTTTGAAGTCTATTTTTTTATGATACTAGTATTGAAACACCTGCTTTTTTCTCTCTTTAGTTTGTGTGAAATATCTTTTACCATCGCTTGAATTTAAGTCTGTGCATGTCTTTGGGTTTGAGGTGAGTCTCGTGTAAGCAGCATATGGATAGGTCTTGCTTTTTTATCCATTAAATTACTCTGTGTCTTTTGATTGGTGCATTCAGTCCATTTACATTTAGGGTGATTATTGAAAGGTATATACTTATTGCCATTCCAGGCTTTATGTTGTGGTTACCAAATGTTCAAGGTTTAGCTTCTTTACTATCTTACTGTCTAACTTAGCTCGCTTATTGAGCTATTATAAACATGGTCTGATGATTCTCTACTTCTCTCCCTTCTTATTCTTTCTCCTCCCTTCTTCATATTTTGGGTGTTTTGTTCTGTGCTCTTTTTAGGAGTGCTCCCATCTAGAGCAGCTCCTGTAAGATGCCCTGTAAATGTGGTTTGTGGCAGGCAAATTCCCTTAACTTTTGCTTGTCTGGGAATTGTTTAATCCCTTGTTCATATTTAATGATAATCGTGCTGGATACATTATTCTTGGTTCGAGGCCCTTCTGTTTCATTTCATTAATTATATCGTGCCATTCTCTTCTGGATCCCTGTAATTTTGAGTTAGAATTTGTGCCATCACTCCTACCTAGGACTGGAAGTTTCCTATGTGTTATGAAACAGCTGAAACTGTAAGTGATGGAACAATGACATCTAAAGTAAGCAAATAGTCTTGCAAATTAACCTGAAAATGTAGAAGACACATAGTATGTGATAATTAACTCAATTAAAAAACACATCTAGGAGTATATAAACATGCCTGTAATTGAGATAATGTTCTCTCCTTCCCCTTCACTCATCAATATTTAAGGGAACAAGCTGCACACGTATAAACACACCATGTCTGTCCTGAGTAAATGGTGATAACTACTGCAGTGAAGTTGTTAGCAGTAACCAGATGGACCGATCCTATATTTCTATTATCTAACATATATTTTGGGCTATATAAACAACCTTTTATTTAGGTTATACACACATTGCTCCCTTTCTGCCATGAACTCTCCGTGCTGTGCTTTGTGTTTTTGCAGAGGAAAGGCAGGAATGGAAACCAGAAGAACCACTTTCCAGTATCATCTCTGCCTTTTACAGGCCATGCCCCACGACACTGGGGGAGTTCAGGGAGCTGTTGGCCTCTCTTTGTGTTACTGTCCTCAGCTGTGAAATGAGAGTAGAATGTAAATCTTCTTCTGTTTACTGAGGAAATTAAAATTAATAATAAATAACATGTTCAGCATCACCAACAATTCAGTGTTGATGATGACCATCACCATTGCCAAAATCTTCCAGTCAACAAAGGGTTTCAGTCACTTATTTACATTAACTAATTTAGTGTCTAGAACAGTCCTGCAAGAAGTGAGAAAACAAACACAAGGGTTTACACAACTTGGCAACTGCCTATGTGTGGTGAGCTGCAGTGAGAAGGGCACAGTTCTGACTTCTGTAGCTTTGCTTTTTCAATCACTATACTTAACTTTCTGAGGCACAATAAATACTAAGCAAATGTTACCTGTTATTTGTCTTATTTAGTATCTGTTTATAGTGAATGTTTACCTTGTGGCAAATACTGTGCACACAGTACTCAAATTGCTGAATAAATTTCTATAGGACTTCACTTATAACCTATTGTTAATTAGCTGTAAAATTTAGTCACTTAAAATATTCACAAAGTTTCACAAAGTAATTCACCCAGTTCAAGGCAGACAGATTGAAAACCAAAATATTTCTAACCCCTGGTCCTTTCTTCTATGTTCTACTGATTCTCAGACTCTTTATTATGAATCAATACAGAATTCCCCCTTTATTTCCAATGAAGCTGACTAAAATTTAGAAGTTCATGAAATTAATATCGTTTGTACAAATTAGAAGTGTTCTGATAATGGGAATATTTATCTGGCTATTATTTTAGAATGTACCTTACAATTTATGTTTCATACTTCATTCATTTCAGAGATATCATTGTTGAAAGTTAGAAGGTTTTTAAACTAATATATTTTGGGAAATGGCAGGAACAATAAGAACTCTTAACTATTTTTAACTGTATTTCTGTGCTGGTGACTACACTCACATTGCTGGGCATCCATTCACCATCCATCTCCAGAACTATTTCACACTGAGAAGCTGAAACTCTAACCCCATAAAGCATAACTGCACATTCCATTCTCCGCAAGACCTCAGCAATCATCATGTGCTTTCTGTGTAGAGACACTTACTGTAGCTACCACACTTCAATGGAATCACAGTGTTAATCATTTCTAACTAGATTATTTGATGGATTCAAAACTCACTCATCTTCAAAGACAATAAAACCAAGAAGTAAAATAAAAAACTATGAACAAGTAAATAATTTTGCAGGAACACCTTGGTCTTTGCTTCCTACTTTGGTTTCATTTGAAACTCTTTTATACGGATATGCTGGAGTTTCTTCTAACAGCTAGAAGTGTATTTTGAGCATAACTTACTTTGTGTTAGTGGATATCACCTTGGTAATTTGATAAAGCCATTATTGGGAAAACATCACATAAATTTGCAAATGCTGAAATATCAGCCCATTCATCCATCACAGATGTTGTCACACATACATGAACCAGTCACAATAACACAAAACCAATAAATAGATCAGTGCAACTGAGAATTTGAAAGAATAATCTCCATCCTTAGACATACAAATTAATACCTTAATTTTGAAAGAACCCACTACATGTATTTTATTTTTCCTGCTTTTTGAGGTATAAGAAAATAAAAATATTGTATATATTTATAGGGTTCAACTTGATACATAGGCATACATATACTTTCTATATATATAAATAGACACACATGGTTTGTGAGATATTGACCACAGGTAAGATAATCAACACATCCATTAGCACAAGCTGGCAGCATACTGTTTTCTTTCTGTGTGTTGGTTGCAGTACACAGCTTACTCTTTGGGAGCCACTGGATGTCAATCAACCACACAGGTGTCACGGAGTTTTTTCTTCTGGGATTGTCTGATGATCCAAGAATTCAAACCCTACATGGTGTCCTGTTCCTCATGGCTTACCTGGCGGCCCTGTTTGGAAATGGACTCATCATTTCCCTTATTACTTGGGATTCTCAACTTCACACACCCATGTACTTCTTCCTGAAGAACTTGTCATTCATAGATCTCTGCTACATTTCTGTCACTGTTCCAAAATTCATTCTTAACTCTCTGATGAAGAGGAACAAAATATCTCTCCTGGGATGTGTTTTCCAAGTCCTTTTTATTCTGAGTTGTGCTTTGGCTGAAGTAGATATTCTCACAGTAATGTCCTATGACTGCTACGTGGCCATCTGCCATCCACTGCACTATGAGACCATCATGAACAAGGGGGCCTGTGGATGGATGGTGGTAGCTTCATACATCAGTGGAGGGGTCTCTTGAGCCATGCACATGGCAGCAGCATTTTCCACAACTTTTACTTCCAACGAAATGCATCATTTCTTCTGTGATATCCCTCAGATAATTTTGATCTCAGACTCCAATATGAGCATAAATGAAGCATCAGTTTTAGCATTCACTGCAAGTATTTCACTAGCTTGTTTCATCTTCATTTTATATTCCTATGTGCACATATTCTCTTCTGTCTTAAGGATCTCCTCCATGGAGGGCAGATACAAAGCCCTCTCTACCTGCCTCCCTCATTTGGTTGTTGTGACTGTGTTTGTTTCAACAGGTGCCTTGGCCTATCTGAAGCCAGCTTCTGAGTCAAGGACCATTCTCAATAATATTTTATCTATATTTTACACAGTGGTGCCTCCGTCTTTGAATCCCATCATATACAGACTAAGAAACAACGATATAAAAGTAATTCTGGGAAAAGTCCTAGGAATTGTTGCATTTAAGTTAAATTAAATATATTTGTGTAGTTTAAAAAGAGATTCTTCATTCTTAAGAAACATTATTTTTTCAAATTTTTCTGTTTACCCAGGTTAGATGTATCTTAACAATAATGTGGTATGTTAGCTCTTTGGGATTAGTGATAGAGCTCCCATTACAGAATATTATTCAGAGAAACAGAAGGAAACAAATATCAGTGGAGCACAATTAGTGTGGTATGTTTGGACAGTGGTTAACAACATTTACTTAGCAATATATATATAGAATTTTAAAACTAGATTTTCTAACTGATAACACAGAAGTTACTAATATACTTTTTAATTCAATGTTTTTTATAGTATTGCCTTGACAGCTTTCTTTACTAGATATAATCCAATGTAATTTGTACAACCTGGGTCTCCACAAGCCAGAATGATGCTACATTTTAGAAAGATATGTATTTCCTCAGTGTTGAGTGGCCTTCCTACTGTATCATTTCCTAGCAAGTGGGAGCACATCCATCAGGTCCCGGGATCTCTGTGCTCAGCACAGTCCAGGTATGAGATGCTTGCCATTGGTATTTTTATCATCAGCCTGAGAAATATCCTTTTATCATTATAATGTATAAGTGAAGCTTCCCTACAACTCCTATGCACGTAAAGAGAAATTGCTAGGAAGGGAGGCCGGAGGAAAGCCTCCTTTTTCCTAGTGTTTCACTTCTTTCCTCTGGAGAACAGCTGGCTGCCCGTACGTGAGCCTCCACAAGGTGATGAGGCTGAGGCCGCCTGCGCACCACGCTGTCCCACTACACCCCCACGCTGCTCACAGTGCACATTCAGCAAGCGCTAAGAGTCAGGAGTGCTTTTATTTGCCTGTGCTGCTCATGAAATTCTGTTACTACACAAGGCCGCCATTGCAGCTCTTTGTGTACATTTTATTAAGGTCAGGGAACTGTCTGACTCAAAGGGATACGGAAGCTGAGAGAGCTGTCCTCACAGCTCAGGGTCCGCTCCTTACCCCGATGATACTAACAGGAATACGGCTGTGGTGTGGAGCCCTGGGGAGCATGCATATGAAACTGGCATCTACCGGCCCATGACAACAGAAGTGCCCGTCTAAATGAACCAAATGACATGTACAGGAATCTCACATTGCACAAACGAAACTAGCATAATGCTAAAAACTAGTATTATGATTTATTGATGACAACATTGAGGAAAAAATTATTCAGGTAATTACCACCATAAGCAAAAAGAAACTGACATAAAGTAAAACTCATAGAATGGTTTTACTTATTAAAAAACAATGTTCCTTGTTTGGAGAGAGGTTACATGCGGTTTGAAGCTGGGATATGTTATTTATCAGTCCATCAGTCAGGGTGTGCAGGGCACATCTGGTCACTGTCTTACATGCCTGTGTACTTCCTGGCGCCATCTGTGCCTGAGAAGAGGCAACATCTCAGACTATCACTCACTCTCCAAAGGAATTCTGGCAAGGACACGGGAATGAAGTTCTACTTTACACTTTGCTATAAAGAAAAAATTACGAGTGCGGACATAATTCAAAGTCAAATATAGAAAAATCTCTGTACATACATTGACCTGAGATATATTGAAAATACACTATCATGTTTCTCATAGGTTACACCTAAGTCATGATTAAAGAAAAATTCTCAGTGAAATAAGCCAGGTGGAGAAAGACAAGTACCAAGTGATTTCCCTCATAAGTGGACTATAAAAACAAAGGAAAAGTGAAGGAACAAAACAGCAGCAGAATCACAGAACCCAAGGATGGAATAAGTTACCAAAGGGAAAGGGACTCGGGAGGATGCGTGGGAAGGAGGGAGGGATAAGGGAGGGGGGAGAAAGGGGGCATTATGATTAGTATGTATAATGTGGGGGGAGGCACGGGGAGGGCTGTGCAACACAGAGAAGACAAGTAGTGATTTTACAGCATCTTACTAAGCTGATGGACAGTGACCGTGAAGGGGTATTTGGGGGTCTTGGTGAAGGGGGAAGCCTAGTAAACATAATGTACTTCATGTAATTATACATTAATGATACAAAACTAAAAAAAAGAAAAATGGTCATGTTTAACCTTATATATAACAAATTTTAAAAGAATCAATATCAAAGGTCACATCATTATCTGAAAATTTAAAGAAACAGGTAACTTATCACAAAGAAAAGAGAATAAACAATATAGAACAGATAATATTAGTAAAAAGTAAATTAAAAAATACAACACATTACAAATGCTTAAAATGGAAGAATGCTGGAACTTTGAAAACACTAATAAAATTAATAAAACCATTTTGAAACTGATTTTGTAGTAATAAAGAGTCAAAGGAGGCTTCTACTCTTTCGATGTGTTTTGTTGCTTTTCTTGTGTGGTCAATAAAGGGGTATATTTATATCATATTTTATTTACATATGCTTTTATGAATTTACAATTTTATGGGAAAATCAACCAAGATCAAAATAAGTTTTATGTCAAAATATAAAATATTGGATAAATGAAACATTATTCTAATATACAACTTTACCAAAATTGACATAAGAAAAATAATCTTTTTGTATTTATGAAATTAATTTTCAATTAAAAACATTCTAAATGAGAAAACTCAAGATGTCATTATTGAATTGACCCTTGCTCCTTCCTTGGGGACCTGATGACCCTGGGATTCCATGACAGCCCTGGGCCCCTGTGAGCTGTGCAGAGAACTTGACCTTGATGTTAACAAGTATTTCCCTGATTGGATCATTGTCTTTTCTCAGCTCCTTGAGCTTCCTTCCAGTGGAGAGAGATGACTTCCAGTTTCTCGAGCTCCTTCTCAGAAAAGATAATCTCCTTTAGATATAATAAGAGGTTCTCTGCAATTCTTTCTACACTTCTTAAGATTTCTTCTTGTAGAAGCTGCATATCTGTTAAGTGCACCTCATATTTCTACACACTTTGGAGGCTATTTCTGGAGTTCTAAGCAGAGTATTTCCTTCTCAAACAATTTTCTCCAGATATGAATTTTATATTCTTTATGTGATTCGGGCAGTAATATAAGCAGCTACTCACACATTGTACATTTGCAATGATTACTTTACATCAGTGTAAAGAGAAAAGATGCCAGAATATAACTAATATAGTAGGGGTAAGATCATCACTTTCAGAAGGAGGAAATAGTAATTATATGACATTATTTCTGTCTGCAGAAAACACATGTTAATCTTGTTATATAATTAAAATTAGTTTTGTCTAGTCATTAGATCCTAATTTAAAAATATTAATATCTGTAACTGAAATATAAATAAAAAAACAAAATCTGTGATTTGAAGATACATGCACCCCGATGATTACTGAAGCATTGTTTATAATACTCAACACAGGACAACACACAAACTGTCCATCAAGGTGAGTGGATAAAGAAGAGGTGGTACATATCCATAATGGAATGTTATTCAGTTATAGAAAATATGGAAATCCTGCCATTTGTGAAAACATGGGTGGACCTAGAGGGTATTATGTTATGTGAAATAAGTTGGGCAGCGACAGAGAAATGCCATAGATTCCACTTATTTGTGGAATATGAGAACTAAACAAAATGAACAAAACAGCAGTAGATTCATTGACACTGAGAAGTAACTAGTGGTTCCCATGGGGGAGGGTATGAGGTCTGTGGGTGAAATAGGTAAATAGGTTAAAGAGGCACAACATCTTAATCATTATAAAATTAGTCATGGTGATGAAAGTACAGCATAGAGAATATAGGCCGTAATCATGTAACACCTTCCCGTGTTGAAACATAGCAACTACTTTAGTTGGGGTGAGCATTAGTAATATATATAATGGTCAAATCACTGTTTTAAAACATGAAACCAATATAATATTGTATATAAACTATAATTTTCAAAAAAAGGAAGGAAGGAAAGAAACTTTTAAAGAAATACTAGGTTATATAATTTTGATATAAAACCAAAGACACATGCACTGTAAAGTCAGGAATAAGCTTAAATGGACTCTAATATATCCCATATATTATGAATATTCAGTTAAGGGTATATGTCTGTGTAAGTACACATATAGAAACATATAAGAGACCTAATTCTTAACAGTTATTTATAAAAATTACAGTTCTAGGTAACAGATTTTTATAATGGTTCATAGGCAAACTATTTTTTTTGCTCAGCATCAGGGATTTAACTTTCTTGGAGGCTTCTTAGCTGAACGATGGGCTTTTATTAAGCCAGTCTCTTTCTCAGAAACCAACATCACAAAAGAAATACTTTCCCTTAAGTTGACCTGGGGATTCACTCTCTGCTTTAATTCCCCAGGTTGCCAAACTACAGCTCCCTCTCCTGTCCCGTCTCCCCTCTCCTGGGTGTTCTTGAATGGACTTAGGGGCACATCACCACCTTATACTTACAACAATTCACCTTTTCCTCAGAGCACACAGAAATGGTTCTTCTTACAGGAGGGTAACTGAATTCACCCTGTTCCTGTTGAGACACAATCCACCAGCTCTTTCTACTACACTGGATGAGAACGAATCTTCCTTGGATGAAGAGAATCTCTGAAGATCAGAGCATTCAAGTCACATGTGAAATTGCTGGAAAAAGGATGTTAGCCCCCTCTATATCCCATATTGTCAGAAATTGATCCATTGTCACCATGTAAGTAACATCTATATGGCACTTTTGAAGAGATAAAATAGCCTTATCTAGAGAAGAAAAATTATTATTTTGTTAATATATTTTGCAATTAAATGGCTGTATGTGCTCCTTTTCCTTGTAGATATTTAGACTTTGATTTAACAACTATGTTTATTCTAAAATGAACTTGAATATTATTGAAAACTACAATTATTTTATCTCAGATACAACTAAAAGAGAAAATCCCTAGAGTTACAACAAAAGGGTGAGCTTATGGAAAAAGACACACACAAAAGCTCATGCTTGCATCCCTATCCATGCACACAAACACACACACGCACACACACACACACACAAATAGTAAAATTGGCTTAGGAATGTGATATGAATTGATTTTGCCCAATTATAATTAACTCACTAGAATTCAGTACATGGAAAATTTTTCTGTCTAAATGTACTCCTAAGTATAACACATAAAATGTTAAAATCAAATATTCTCACTTCTAACCCACAATAACCTGTAGAATATGTTACCTCTGCTCACACATTCTTAAAATTCATCTACCCCCAAATATATTATTAAAATAAATTCTGGGAATGTTTTACTTTTAATATAAGAACAAATTAGTGTACATTTTAAGTTAATGTTACATATTCAAAATACATTCCCATTAGAATGCTTTGTATTTACAGATTAATTAATCCTATGGGTCATTCTGGAAGCCAGGAAGGGAAATTATTTGCTATCTATCACCAATCATTTTTAAACAATTAAGAGATGCAGCATTTACTGAAATTATAATGCAGAAACAAATGGGTTTGCTCTCTCATTTCCCTGTGTCCATGGCTCACTCTAAAACAGCAGATTTAGAGAGAACTCTGTCTCTCTTGTAGCCTCCTCTTACAAAAGAAATTATCTGACAAGTGTATTCCCATCTCAGGGCTGTTTGAATATATTTTTAGAGTACTACCTCCTTTGTAGGACTATGCTTCCTCCTTGTCAGGAAATAGAGAATTGTATGTTTTCAGCCCTGAAATTATTGTAGAATTGCAGTGTGGACACTAAAACACAGCGCTTTTATGTAGAGATGCTTCATTTCAATCTACCACCAGGATAGGTGCGACCTGCGTCCACAAACATGACAATTAGTATTTCATGTCTCAGCACTCGGATGCTCTGGCTCAGGGAGCCTCAGAGCCCAGGAGACTGGAAAAGTGGGAGGGGCTGACCTGAGATTGAGCCAGCCTTGTCTTTGGCAAATACTGCACTGTTGGGACAGTGTGGATCCAGCCTTTGGACATGCTACGGTTTTCTCAGTCACAGCTACCGTTGACACTGTGACTCATAATGTGGGAAGACTGAGCTATATTTGCGGATTCACACACACATGCAACCCAGCTGCACGTGGGATTGGGAAATCCATACAGTCAGGGAGTAACAGAGATGTTTCCACCCCAGCTACATGGGCTGCATTTCATTAATGGATCCTTTGTGATTCATGAAATTGTTTGGTCTTTATGAAACCATTTTGAAATGAGGAAAAATTGGCTGTATTACATCACTGACAATTAAGGCACAAGAGCTGAACAAATGTCAGGAATTGTTTCTTCCAATAAAAGGTGATGGTACTCAATATGATGGCCAGAGAATGAGGACATACAATTTTTCTGAGAACTATAATTTTGAGTTAGAATTCTCACCATTCCTCCTACTTAAGACAAAATATTTCTTATTAGTTAGGAAATAGTAGGACTATAGGTGGCAAAACTATGTCATCCAGACCCAGAATTAAGTAAGCAGACTTTGAGAAAATATTCTGAACATGTTAACATAAATATCATATGATCTACAAAAAAATCTTATTTTTAAACAGAAGAATTTAACATGCCTCTAATTGAGATGAGGTTTCCCTTCCTCCCCGTCACTCGCCAATATTTAAGTGCACCAGATGCTCAGATGACCACACCCTCTGCCCCAGTGAGAATGGCAGGAACTGAAGTGGAGCTGCAGCAGCGATCCACTGGCTATGTCTCATTTTCCAATCATTAAAATGTATTTTGTGTTAAAAAAGTAACCTTTTTATTCGTTACTAAACTACATTTAGAGCCTCCAGGCTGCCAACAGCTCTTTATACTGTGCAACTTTGCAGAGAACAGGCAGGCACAGAAGTAAAAAAAAAACACTTCCCCACCCACTCTAGCATTTACTGGCTTTGCCCCTTGACATTTTGGCAGGAGGCAGGGAAGCTGTCCACCTACCTATGTATTACTATCCTCACCTGTGACGTGACAATAATATTGGTGTCTTACATTCTTGTTTGCTGAACAGATTAAAATTAATAATAAGCAATCTTCAATAACTCAAAGTTTATATTATCCCCATTGCCAAATCTTGTTTTAATATTGTGCTTCAAAAACTTTTGAGTATCTATTAACAAATTCAGTACCTAGAATAGTCCTGAAATAGAACAATTACTTAGGAGCAGAAGGTTTATGTAACTTAGCAAATGTCCGTAGTCTGTGCGGAACAATGGGAACTCACACACCTAAAAATTTTGGCTTCAGCAGCCTTGCTTTTTGCCACTATATTTTACATTTCATCAGAAACAATAAATATTAAATGATTGTTACCTATTATACAAATTTTCTTATTTAGTAGCTTTTTATACACTGAATTTTTACCTGTGTCAGATAGTGAATACAGATTATGCCCCTTCTAGTTCATAAACCCATGGGACTTCACATTATAATCTCTTACTAACTAGATCTAAAACTAAGTCATCTAACATATTAGGCAAGTTTTACAAGGTAACTCGTGAGTAGAAAGCACTCAGATTGTAAACTAAACACTTTCTAATCCCCGGTCTGTGTTCTTTCTGCTACATTAAACTAATTCTCAGAGACTTCATTATAAGCCTGAAAAGGATTTCCCCCTTTTCTCCAAATGACCTGTCTGAAATTCAGAAGTTTCTTAAAATTTAAAAATATCTCCTGCACAAATCAGGAAATTTCTGAAAAATATCTGACATGTAGGAAAACAATATGATTTTTCAGGGTGTTTTCTTAAAAATACACCCTAACATTTAACCTTCCTGACCCATTCATTTTAGAGGGAATGAATTCTGAAAGTATAAAAAAAAACCCCACTTTTACACATCTAGGCTAAATTATTTGTAACTTTGGCAAAATACCAATGACATATGATTTCCATCATAGTTTTATGTGTACAGCCTGGTGGTCAGCAACCATGTTCACTGTCCATCTCCGGAACTGTTTACCTTTGCAAGACTGAAACTCTGTACCCACTAAACAAGAATTTCAAGTTCCATTACCATCTCCTCACCTCCCAATCACCATTTAATCTGTGTCCATAGGAATTTAACTACACTAGGTACCTCATACAAGAGGGATCACACAATATTTGTCATTTTGTGATGCAATTTTTAAATCAGTATAAGGTTCTCATGGTGCATTAATCCATAAAGTTATAAATAAAACCAACAAGAAAATCAATTATTATGCACATAATGAAAATATTTAAATAAGTTTCCAGAAATTCCTTGGTTTTAGCTTGCTGTGTTGGTTTTATTTGAAATTATAATGATGCACTGGAGTTTCTGGTAACAGCTGAAGAGAAATTCCGAGCATGTTACTCACTGTTGTGAATCATGTTGGTGAAGTGACACAACCATGATGGAAACATTAACACCACAGAAACTGATAAACACTGAAAGAACAGCTCATCCTATTATCCCAGCACTTGCTAAACATGGATGAGCCCATTACAGTAACATAAAACCAATCTCTCTCTGCAACGGGGATGTAGAAATATTAATATTCTCAATTAGAAACAACCAAATAGCTTAAATTTCTTAGAAGCTGTTCCATTTTTTTGTAACTTTTGAGAGTCTATTAGACAAACAAAATTTTATGTATTTTACGTGTAACTTGATATGTAAATATACATATATATATATACATACTTATATGTGTACTTATACACAAGCATATTGTGAAATAATCAATGCAGAGAATGTATGTATTTACACGGGAAGGTAAATTTTTCCTTCATTTCCATGTGTTTGATTGCAATATACAGATCACTCAGAGAACTTGCCATTGAACAAGATGATCAGTCACACTGGAGTCACTGAGTTTCACCTTCTGGGATTCTCTGAGGACCCGAGGAGGCAAATCCTCCATGGTGTCCTCTTCCTCATCGCTTACCTGGCAGCCCTGTTATGAAATGGTCTAATCATAATGCTCATTACGTGGGATCCTCAGCTTCACACACCCATGTACTTCTTCCTGAAGAACCTGTCACTCATAGATCTCTGCTTCATCTCTGTCACTGTTCCTAAATATGTTCTCAACTCCCTGATGAACAGAAACACAATATCCTTCCTTGGATGTATTTCACAAGTGCTTTTTTGTTTGAGTTTTGCTTCTGCTGAAGTAGCCATCCTCACAGTGATGTCCTATGACCGCTATGTGGCCATTTGTTGTCCACTGCACTATGAGACCATCAGGAACAAGGGGGCCTGTGGGCGGATGGTGGTGGCTTCATACATCAGTGCAGTGGTCTCTGGAGCCATGCACACTGGAGCAACATTTTCCACAACTTTCACTTCAAATACGATCCATACTTTCTTCTGTGATAACCCTCAGATTACTTGGATCTCAGACTCCAAAATCAACATAAGTGAACTGTCAGTGTCAGCATTCACTGCAAGTATCTCACTACCTTGTTTCATCTCTATCTTATATTCCTATTTGAACATCTTCTCTGCTGTCTCAAGGTTCTCCTCCCTGGAGGGCAGGTCCAAAGCCCTCTCCACCTGCCTCCCTCATCTGGTTGTTGTGACTGTGTTTTTTTTAACAGGTGCATTGGCCTACCTGAAGCCATCCTCTGAGGTGAGGTCAGACCTTGATATCACTCTGTGTTTTACACAGTGGTGCCTCCATCATTGAATCCCATCATTTACAGTCTTAGAAACAAAGATTAAAACTAACTCTGAAAATAGTCTTTGGAATTGTAGTATTTAAGACTATTTAAATACAATTGGGTAGTTCAGGGAGAGATGCTCTTTAGTTCCACAAACATTATTTTGAACTTTGCCACTGACATAATGGGTATGTATCACAACATGAATGTACCATTTGAAGCATTTCAAATTATCGATAGATCTATCATTGCAAAATGTAGATGAGAAATATGGAAACAATAACATCAGATATATAAGTGGAACACTATCATTGTGCTGTGCTTTGGGCAGTAGCTAATAATTATCACACATAAATAGTATAAACAGTATGACAAAGACAATATCAGTAAAAAGCAAAATAGCAAATAAAGCTTGCACATGTTAAACATTGGTAAAAAGATTGGAAGTGTGAAAACACTAATAAAATTAAGAAATTCCTGATGAAACAGATGAAGAAATAGTCTAGTTACTACCTCTTGCAAAGGGTTAAAGTAAGGTTTCTATTCTACTCAAGATGTGTTCTATTGGTTTTCATAAGTGATCCATGTAGGGTATATTAATTTCATTATCTTTCATAGATTTATACTTGTGAGGGGTGTAATTTTTATGGGAAAATATATCATGAAGGTATAATTACAAATATTACACCAAACATATAAAATTATAAAAATGAAACACCATTCTAAGCATCTTCAGCAAAGTTAACATAAGAATATAATAGAAGAAATATTTCTGAATCTTTTAAATAAATCAAATTTTCAAATAACACATTCTACATGAGATGATTCAAAACACCATTATTTAATTCTAACAAATATTTGAGAAAAATAGATCTCATAGAATAAAGGCATAGTATAGAGAATACACTCATTCAGTGTTGAACATTTTCTATGTTGACAGATAGTAATGACACTAGTTAGGGTGAGGATTTAATTAAGTTTATAACTATTGAACAACTACATTGCATATTTTAAACAATATTATACTGTACATCAACTATACTTCATGAAAAATATATCAAAAATGAATCAAAGCTATTTGAGTAAAATTCAATAACCCCTTCTAATTAAAAATATCTCAGAAAAAAGGAATGCTAGGACCATGTTTTTTCTAATAAAGAGTAACTATAGCAACAAACATCAGACTTCAGACATAAATTTGAAATATTCTTTAATTCTGTTATGGATGCAAGAAAAACATATTGATGTTATAATTCAATATTACTCTGAATTTCCTGGACAATGTAACAAGATGTTGAAAATAATAATTTTTATAACAAACACTGGGAAAAAAAGAAACAAAATTGTACCTGTTGTGTAAATTATCAAAAGTATTCTACCGCAAAAGAAGGAAAACCTGCTATTTGCAACAAAATGGATAAACTGAGAAGATATTGTACTAAATGAAGTAGGCCAGAGAAGGACAAATACTGTATAAACTCACTTTCACATAGGTATTAAAATAGACAAACTCGTAGAAGCAGCGGTTTAAGTGGCATTCACCAGAAAGTGGGGAGGGAGGATGATGGTCAAACAGACTTAGGTGAAGGCCAAGGACAGAAAACTTTCAGTCATGCACGATGAGTAAGTTTTTGAGATGCACTATTCAGCCTACAGTCCATAGCTGACAATACCCAATAGGATGGAAGGTTAAGGGAAGACTGTGTTGTAACAGAATTCTTGCTGAGGAAATGTATTTTGGCTTATTAATAATCTGTTTCTTTCCCCAATCTAAGACTGGTGGACAACCATGATGTGAAATAGACATTTTGAGAAGACAGAAATATCCTGATAAATGAAGAAATGGAATAATATACAGGGGGATGTAAATATAAAGAGTATCTTCCCAAATTGAGCAACCAATGAATGGAATCATGTATTGCTGTTTCTGTATTATTTACCACAGGTACCTTGGCTTTTCTAAGCACATATGATTGCACGTTGTTGACAATTGACATAACCAGTGTTTTACAATTACCCTCATATTTTCAGACAGAGAACGTAATGAGTATTTTCCCAATGACATTAATTGTTACACTCTATATAGATTATTCCCAATGTTTTAACATTTTCTCCCTTTGACAAAGAGAAATGTCCAATATAGAGTCAGCCTGCATCTCTGAGAGAGTTTCCTTGGGAGGAGGTTTCTACGTTGCCAACACGCTCTTCCTCCTTTTTCTCAACTCACCACTTTTATGCATTTTTAAAGCACTTAGACTTATTTGAATAAATACTCAAAATAATTTTATTGGTTGTTAGTAGCATTCATAAAATAAAGAAATGGTCTGGATTGTACTACAAGTTTTTAACAATGACAAGATTTGATGATAGTTTAAGAAAATGAGAACTTTATTTAAATCAGAGTGGAGTACTTATGTAATTTCAGATAATCCAGTGTCATGGGTATGTCTTCATAACAAGTTTATTAAATGAATCTTTATCTGAAGTGGTATCATAAAAAGATAATTTTAATAAACCTCAATGACAGCAATGGTAACACCAATTAAGTAGCAATAACTATATTAAAATATAAGTAGAAAAGTCTTCAAAGGGAAAAGACATGCATACAAATTCCCTGGTGATTTTCACAGATACGTGAAAGCTAAGCGAAATCTGTAGGTGACCCCAGTTCCCTGAGCCCTGACAGCATGACCTTATTCATTGTTCTGATTTCTGATGACCCCAGATTCCATGATAATTCTGAGCCAAAACAGACCTGTTTTTTTGAGCATGTTCCCTTTTCCACAGTCATTACCATAAAAGAAATAGTTTACCCTGAAATTACCCAGGAGAAATTACTTGAAAATCTGTTGAAATTTCCCAGATCCCCAAAGTACAGCAACCTATATTGGTCTCTCCTGTCTCACCTCTTCCTCTCCTGGGTGTTCTTGAAATATTTTGAGACACATCACAGCCTCAGAGCTGAAATCATTTGCCTTTCCTGTGGTTCTCCCAGTCCTGAGGTAGAGTGAAGCCTGCTACTTGCTTCTATGACATTAGATGAGATCAGATATTCCTGGATGAAGAGATTCTATGGAGATTGGAGAGTTCAAGGCACATGTGAAGGTACTATAATAAGGAAGTATTCTCTTTAAATAGCACATTTTCAGAGCTTAAAGCATGTCACCATGTGAGTAGTACTTGTTTGTTAGTTTAAAGGACAAAAAAATATTCCTTTCTATGATAGAGAATATGATATTTCTAACATATTATCTAGTAAATGCATGTGTGATACTTTCACCTCTAGATATATAGGCCCTGATCTAAAATCTGTCTTTTTCTCACTTTAATTTATTGAAAATTTTAAATATTTTTCTGATAAAATGAAGTGAAAAAGCCTGGAGTTAAAAACATTGTGAGCATAAGGGAAAACACAGAGACTTATATACATGCATTCACACCAATATACACATATATACATACAAATAGAAAAATAGAATTAGGAATGTGGCACAAAGTCATTTTATCACATCATAATCAACTCACTGATATATACTTTGCAATTGCATTTTTACTGCCCAATGCTAAATCTGTTATAGTAAACTAAAACCAAAATACATTCTCCTATGTCAAACAGGAACTTCTAGAATCTGGCACTTCTGCCACTACACATATTCTTAAAAATCATCTTCCAAATTAATGGTTAAAAATAAATTCTGATAATATTTTGAATTTGAATTATGAGAAAGTGTACATTATAAATTAGTGTTACAGTAAAAAATAGAAGAACGTTTCTTATTCATGCATAAATTAATCCTACAGATCATTCTGAAAGCAAGAAAGTGCAATGATTTACAAGCTCTTGCCAGTCATGACTGAGCAAACGTCAAAAGCAATGGTTATCAAAATTATAACAAAGAAAAAATGGATTCCTCTTTCATTATCCATTTATTCTTGACTCTCTGTAAAATAGAGGATGTGGAGAAACAATCTCACTCTTACAGTTTCCCTTATAAAATACATTATCTGCCAAATGCAATCACATCACATTTTGTAAATCTATGTTTTACAGTACTACCTCCATTACAGGACTATGCTTTATCCCTGTCAGAAATGAGGAGTTGTTAGGCCATTACACCAAATTATTTTGATGTGTAATTGCATGTGGTAACTAAAACAGTGCTTTTACATAGCAATGCCTCAGCATATCAATCTATCACCAAGACAAAAATGTCCAGGGTTCATAAACAGTACAACAGATTTTTCATTCTTCAACCCTCAGGTGCCCTGGATTAGGAAGTATCAGACAGCAGTAAGCTGGACTGGAGTGGGCTCACCTGGGAATACCCTACCGGTTCTCTTTGGAAAGGTCTGCATCATCAGGTGAGTGTTAATCGAGCCTTCAGATGTAGTGCAGGGGTTTCTAAGGCACAATAGCTACAGTGACATGTCTTACTGGGAAACTGAATTACATTTTTCTGATTTGTACAAACATGAAATTCAGGTTCAGTCAGATTTGGAAATCTACAAATATAGTCAGGGTGAACTGGAGGTGTTTTCAGCCCTAACTACATGGAGTCCTTCCCATAGAATGAGACCCTTGGTATTTGCTCAGAGTTCAAAAAATAATTTAGAAGTCAGGAAGAACTTGCTGTATTATATATCTGAGAATCAAGGCAGAGAAACTAAACAAAGCCAGGAACTATGTCTTTCAACAATGGGTAGTCATATTTAGACCATGACCAGAGGAAATGAATGTGTACATTTTGTCGACTCCTGGAATTTTGAGTTACAGTTCCCACAGGTTAAGAAATAGCTGAAACCACAGGTGCTGGGTCATTGCCATTTAGACCCAGACTGAAATAAATGAATGAGCTTGGAAGAAATTATTCTTAAAATGTATAAATACTCTGTAATTGATAAAAATACTTAAAAAATGTGGCCAAATTGAGGCAAGCCTTTAATTAAGATAATATTATCCTGTTTTTCCCTTTAACTCACCAACGTTTATGTGCACAAGGTGCACATGTATAAACACACCCTTTCTGTCCAGTGGGAATGGCAGGAACTACTGAGATGAAGTTAGCAGCAATCCAATGGCCTGGTTTTATTTTCCAATTAACTATTATTCATGTTATGTTAAATTTTATTTATTGTTTCCTAAGCTGCATCCATTCCCTTCTGCTGGCCAGCAACTGTATATACAGGGTGTCTTTGCAGAACAGAAAACAGGAAGGTATGATGTCCAAGAAACCACTGCCCAGTCGTATCTGTGCCTCTTGCTGGTTATGCCCCTTGAGCCTCAGTGGGGCAAGGGGGCTGCCAACCTCTACGTGTCTTACCCCTTTAGCTGTGTAATTATAATAGTATTGGTACTATCCTCTCTTGCTTGTTGTGCTGATTACAATTATTAATAAATAACAACTTCAATATCTTCAACACCCATTGTTGATGATGAACATCACATTTGCCAAATCATTTATATCGTATTATTATCCACATACAATTTTATATTGTTTTCAAATATACAATACATACAGTGGTTCAAATGTTTACCTGTAGTGCTAAATCCTCACACCTCTACTGTGGTTACATTTAGCTTAGATATTAAAGAATAATTGACTATATTGTCAATGCTGTGACAAATTTATATTGTCATTGAAAATATTGTTCCTCTTTATCCCCTTCCCCCACCCATACTGCTTCAACCCTCCCCCATTGTAACCACTCATCACTTCTCAGTGTCTCTCAGTCCAGTGCTGTTTTGTCCCTTCTGTATTGCTTTGTTTTTATAGTCCACATGCAAGTGAAATCATGGCATTTCTCTTTCTCTCTGGATTATTTTACTGAGCATAAAACCCTCTAGATCCATCCTTGTTGAAAATCACAGGATTTCTTTCCATTTAATGGCTGTATAATATTACATTGGGTACATGTACCACCTCTTTATCCATTTACATTCCTTCCATACAGGTTATTGCAAATAGTGTGCCAATAAACATAGGGGTGCTTATATCTTCCTGAATCAGGAATTTTGTTTTCTTCTGGTAAATTCATAGAAGTAAAATTACTGGCTCAAAAATATTTGTATTTTTAGTTTTTGAGGAGCTTCCATAGTAATTTCCACAGCAGTTGCACCAATTTACATTCCCACCAATAGTGTAGGAGGGTTTCCATTTCTCTGCATGCTCATCAGAATCTGTTATTTCTTGTGTTTGTGATATCGCTCATCCTAACTGGTGTTAGGTGATATCACACTGTTGTTTTGACTTGCCTTTCTTTTCATGTGCCTGTTGGTCACTTTATTTCTTCTTTGGAGAAGGGTCTTCAGGTCCTCCAACCATTTTTTTAATCAGGTTATTTGTGTTTTGGATGTTGAAGCAAATGAGATCTTTAGATATTTTGGATGATAACCATTTATCATATAAATCACTTATGAATATAATCTCCCGTAATGTTGGATATCTTTTGTTCTGCTGATGGTACAATTTGCTGTACAGAAGCTTTTTAGTTTGATGTAGTCCCACTTGTTCAATTCTCATTTTTTTCTTTTTCAAAGTTTTTCAAAAACTTCTAAACATCTGTATTAATTAATTTAGAACAGTCCTGGTAGAAAATGGTGAAACAGGTACACAGGGTTGCAGTAACTTAGCAAATGTTTATAGCTGGTATGAACAATGAGAAGGTATAGACAAACACATACACATGCTACGTGTGAAATGGTCACTACAGGTAATTCTCATGTCCATCAACACAACTAAGTAACATCTTCTGTTATTGTATATGTTTGTTTACAGTACAAAGTTCACTCTTGAGGTCCACAGTCTTGAATGAAATGATCTGCAATACAAGTGTCACTGAGTTCCTTCTCCTGGGATTCTCTGATGACCTAAGGATGCAAATCCTGAATGGTGTCTTGTTCCTCATGGCTTACCTGGCAGCCCTGTTAGGAAATGAACTCATCATCACACTCATTACTTGGGATCCGCAGCTTCACACACCCATGTACCTCTTCCTGAAGAACCTGTCATTCATAGATATCGGCTACATTTCTGATACTGTCCCAAAATTTGCTCTCAACTCCTAGTAAATAGGAACAAAATATCCTTCCTTGGATGTGTCTTCTAGGTGCTGTTCTTTGTGACTTTTGTTACCGCTGAAATAGTCATCCTCACAGTGATGTCCTATGACCGCTATGTGGCCATCTGTCGTCCGCTGCATTATGAGACCATCATGAACAAGGGGGCCTGTGGGCGGATGGTGGTGGCTTCATACATCAGTGTGGGAATCTTTGCAGCCATGCACATGGCAGCGACATTTTCCACAACATTTAGTTCCAATAAAATTTATCATTTCTTCTGTGATATCCCTCAGATTATGTTGATCTCAGACTCAAAAGTGAACAAAAATGAAGCATCACTGACTGCACTTGGTGCAAGTATCTCACTTCTTTGTTTTCTCTCTATTTTATATTCCTATGTGCACATCTTCTCTGCTGTCTCAAGGATCTCCTCCCTGGAAGGAAGGTCCAAAGCCCTCTCCACCTGCCTCCCTCATGTGGTCATTGTGACTGAATTTATTTCAACTGATGCCGTGGTCTTCCTGAAGCCAGCCTCTGAATTGAAGTCCATTGTAGACCTGGTTTTGTCAGTATTTTACACAGTGGTTCCTCCATCAGGGAACCTCATCATATACAGCCTTAGAAACAAGGACATAAAGGTAACTCTAGGAAAATTCCTTGCGGTTGTAGTAATTAAGTCAAATTAAATATATTTGAGTAGTTTAGAGGTATCTCCTTTGTTCAAACACATATCCCTTTCAAATTATACCATTTATATTATGCTCATGTATCATATTATTAATGTAGTATCTTAGTAATTTGGGAACAGCAGTAGAGCTGTCAGTGCAGAATGTTCTACAAATGGAAAAAAATGACATTGGTGGAGCACAATTACTGTGTTATATTTTGGGCAGTGGCTAGCAAAATTTATTTTGCAATATGAACATATTTTTTAAAAAGAAAATCTAAGAACTTATTCACTATATAAGAACTTGTTCACCATGTAAGAATTTGTTCATTATGCTTCAGAAGAATGGAGACTGTTGAGAATTAGGCTTGGGGTTGATTAATTTTTGTGCATTCAGTCCCCTACACAGAATTTTATTGTTGTTAACAACCATTTGATCAATAAATATGAGAGATGCCCTCCCCCCCAAAAAAAAAAGTAAATCTAGACTTCTACATTGCAAACTAGGTTAGGAGGATATGAGTAACACATATTATATATTCCTTTTTTAAAAACATTCATTTGCAGTATCCTTTATTAAACAAAATCCAATGTAGTTGATACAATCTGCCCTTCAAAAGAACAATCCTGCAGTTCAGAAAATATGTTGCTTACATTTCCTATATTTTAGTGCCCTTACTGCTATGACTTTTCACATCATATGGACCCACACCCTATCTTTAATGTCCCCAGCACCTCAGTATTGACAGCCTGGACCAGGTATGAAATTGGTCCTCAATATTCACACTGTCAGAATGGAAGATCATTTATCCTTATAATAGAAAAATGCAGTTTTCCTTTACTTCTTAGGCTCACAATTAAATAGAAAATACAGGGATGTGTGGGTGGAGTGAAGGCTACTTTCTCCTAGCGTTTTTACCTTCTTCCTCCTGAGAAGAGGCTTCCCAGGTATGTCCCTCTCCAGGACAAGGAGGCGAGACCACCTGTGCACCACACTGTTCCACTGCTAGAATATGTTTACAATACACATTCAGTAAGTGCCTTATGTCAGTGATGATATTTCCCTGTGCTCTTCATGACACTTGACAGTTGAACATTACAAAAAAAGTCTCCATTACAACTGTTTAAGAACATGTGATTATGTTCTGGGCAATGTCAGAGGTGATGTCACATGAAACTCAAGGGGCCTGTCCTCCTGGTCAGGAGCCCCCTCCTGCTTCCCCCCTGTGGTGCTCATGGGAATGCAGCTCTGGTGTGGAGGCATTTGGGGGCATGCCATGGGCATCCACTTACCCAGGACACAGCCATCTGTGGGATTCCAGCAGAAATGTCTACCTACATTCATGAAAAGACATGTCCAGTAATTCACGGTGCCCACACTGGAAATTAACACAATGCTGAAACCCAGTTAAACAGTTATATTATGATTTACTAATGGTGACATTGAGAAAAACAATATTGATTCAGATAATCAAAATCACAATAAAAAGGAGAGTTATAAAAGCAAACCTCACAAGATGATTCCATTAATAAAAGACATAAAGTCATGCATAATAATTGACAGTTTGAAGTCATTCAATTATTTCACTTTGAAAGGTTAATGTCTACTGTTGCAATGGAAGTAATATTTATTCTTGATTTGTTAGGTTGTTTCAATGTCTTAGTAAGTTTACAAAAATGATCAAGCTGTATGCTTTATATTTTATTAATTACTCATATTGTTACTCTTTTATATATAGTAAAACCAACACAATATCCACAAATCAAGAGATTAGATAAAATATCATGAGATATAGTACAAATATTCTTTCTCATAGATATACCTAATTCATGATTAAGTAACAATTATTATTCTAAATTAAAGAAAAAGTGATAATATAATCTAAACTTGCTCTGGATTTTATGGACAACGAAATAAAAAATGTAAAATAATTATAGTAAATGTTGGAAAAAATCTTTAAAGTGTATTTATTGTGTGCTTAGGGATATTTGTCAAAAATATTCCATCTCTAAAATGTAGGAATATATGACCTTCCTGACAACATTGATAAACCTGGAGGATATTACATAAAGTGGAAAAAGCTAGACACATAAAGATAAACCATAAATTATCTAACTTTTATATGGAAGCTAAAATAGTCAAACTCATAGAAGCAGAGAATAAAGTGGAGGTAACTAGGGGGCGGAAATGGCCAAAGGGTGCAAACCTTGAGTTATGCAAGGTCAATGCATCCTGTATATCCACTGTAGAGCACAGTGGCTATAAGTAAAAATACTCTATTGTGTACTTGAAATTTGCTCAGGGGGATGAAGAAACCTCCAGAGGTGATGGATGTGTCTGTGGTGTCATGGTGATGAAGGTTTCATGGGTTATTCTGATCCCCAAGATCATTGAGTTGTATTCATCAACCATTATGTCCATCATACCTCAGTAAAGTGATTTCTTAAAATTCTGTGTACAAAGTATTAGAATTAATATAATTCCATATGTATAAAATATTCTATTATGAAATAAAATGCCATTAGAAAATGATTAAATGTAATTCACAAGACCAAACTAAAAACTTGGAAGTTCACTACTGAAAATTCCCAAGTATTTACACAGAAGGTACACCACTAAAAAAGCACCTACTTAACTGAAACATAGTTTTTTCTTGGGCTCAAAACTTCAGTTTAAGTACATTCATTCAACAGGATTTAATGTTCACCCTAAAGTTCACACTGAAATTGAAAAAGCCAAATATGAAGGAGTCTTAAAGAAGTTCACATGATTGAGACTACTTAAAGATCCTCGAGTAATTAAAAAAAGCTGGAAGATTTATGTCATCAAATATCAAGACTTCTTATATCCATAGTTAAAGGACTCGGTCAGAGAGACACAGATTAGTTGAAAAAACAGAATTCAAAAACTGACCCACTCAAATACAGGCACTAGGCATATAAGAATTTTGCACAGTAGGCATATAAAAAATTTCTGCTACAGAGACATGGGTAAAAAGACCTTCTTAATTATTATAGAAGCAGTTATTCTTAATCTCTATCCCTTGTCATGAGGAAATGAAAGACCGTAGTGAAGGAATATATAAATGTAAAGAGCAAAACAATAAACCATCTAGAAGATAACAAATTTTTTACACTAAAGAAAGAAGCAGTTATCATATTAGTAATGATAAATTGATATCTATTAAATTTGATTAATTTTGAAAGATACCACAAAAATATAAAAAAATGAGAAGCCACTCAAGGAGAATCTATGAGGAACTGCATAAATGGCACTGTCTTAAATACTTCCTTGTAGCTCATGGGCACTACAAATGGACAGACATTCGGGTATTTTCTCTAAACACCTCTTGTACTTCATGACTAGAAACTTAATGTATTAGAACACACACACACACACACATCTCTACACACTTACAGATCTACATAATTTATCCACAAACATATCAGAATCACTTGGCTCTTGTGAGATCTACCTTTTATTTATCATGTTTAGAATGTCCAGGAAAACAAATAGCCAAATATTAAATAAAGCAAACATGTTATGTGCATGCAATTTTTCAACTGAATCACTAGCTTAGTATCAAAAATATAAATTGGATGACTTATGCATGGATTTGTTGATATGTTGTTTCAAGAGCTCCTACAACTTCATACACTTTACAACCTCACATTTATGAATGCCAATCACCCTGTTATGAAAGACAAGGATCAGCTGCCTGCATCATTTTGCTGAAGAAAAAAATTTTTATATTCTCCTCATATTTGTAAATTCCACTTCAACCCATTAAGTCCATGTAAATATATTTGCCAACTCTATTCTTAAAGCCATTCTCCTTCAAATAATGGTATTTCATCTCCTTTTCTAGTACTTAGTAAACTGGATAAAAGTATCCAAGTTGCCTTGTTTTAGAGCATTGTAATTTAAATTGCATATTGCTCATTTTAATAAAAAATATTTAGCCCTCTTGTATCAATTTATGAAATATGTATTCTCTATTCTTACTTCCTTTATAAGTAGCATTTTAAAATAATTGCATCACCAGTAAAAATGATGTCTCAACATGCAAGTTACACATTCATAAACCGGCAAGAACATTTAGCAACCCTACATTATGCTTTCCAGAGCATCGACATTTACAGAAAATACTTCCTAAGGATTTATCAAGTGTCATTAATATTATAATATGCACAACACCCAAAGAAGACAGCATCTTTGTTTAATTGAAATTTAATGCACCAACTGTTGCATTCATTACTCACTATAGAAAATTTTCTTTAACCATGGAAATATTACTGTTTAAAATATTCGTTCCTGGAGGCATTCCAAGTTTGCAGGACATAAAGAGCCAGAACACAGTGTCCTGCTACACACACATACACCAAATCTACTCCTACACACAGAGCAAATCATTCCTAGGAAGAAATGAGGCCTGACCAGACACTTTCTACCCAATGTGGGATAAATGTCCAAATAAAAAATGGCAGGAGAGATGGAGACATTACTAAGGGAGACCCATCTCCATCTCCAAGTCAGCCCTTCAGTAAGGAGGCATATCACTGAGGGACTAGAGCATGCACTGACCTGACCTGGGCCAGAAAAACTCACACTTTATGTGGTTTAAGAGGCTAACACACTATTAGTGAAAGTAACAGATTTTTCAATACAGTACTGGCCAAATGTTGGGGGAACTACTAAAACTCGCTTCAGGACCACACACATTATTGTTCTGTCTCCAACCATCCCATGCTATTTTCTCTTAAGCACACAATGACCAGTCAGTGTCCCAAATACTGCACCCTGCACCACTCATCAAGGCAGTTAATGACCTTCAAATTGTTAATTCTAGTAGTTTTCAGTCCACATCTTACCTGGTCAATCACCATGAAAATAATAGCACTTCAGTTACTTCCACACGTTGAAATAGCTTCTGAAATTGTCTCCCAGAACAATACACATTAGTGATTTGTTAGATCTTGAAATCTTTAAAACATCTGCCCTTAAATGTTTGCAACTCAGAGAGACAAATGACCAAATAAAGGTAGGAAAGGACTGGAAAACTCATCTCACAGTATAAGAGGAGCAAAGCCCAATAAGTACAGATAATAATCCCCCCAAAATTATAATTACATAATTAAAAATAAGATTAAAATTCAGAATTTGATGAGGATATTCTGCAACAAGAACTCTCATTTTCTTTAGGTGGCATTGTGAGAAGGTACAACAATATCTCTTTAAATTAATGGCAGTTACTTATCAAACAAACACATGCAGATCAATTTTATTCCTTGATATTGTCTAATGGAAATGAGCCTCTTTGAATAAAAGGCTCCTAAAGGAATTTGCATAAAATGGTTTTTGTAGTAGCCCCAAAATGTAAGCAACTGATGAGTCTGTCAATCGAAGAGTCAACAAATTCTGGCACATTCCCTCAGTGTCTTACTATCAGCCACATTATAAAGGGAAACAAAGAAAACTCTACTGACATCGGCAACAAGTAGCTGAGTATCAAAATGTTATTTGGACTAAAAAGTCATATAGTGGAGTCCACATATATGAAGATCAGGTCAAACTATTATGGAAAAGAATTCCTAATAGTTGCGGCTAATGAAGGGAAGATACAGAGGGTGGCTGAATTAGGGCATCAGGAATATTTTTTGAAACAATTTCCTGATACGGATTTGTACTGAAAGTGTGTATGTGTTTTTGAAAACCCATCAAATGATAAGTTTCTAATGTATAAATAATAAAGGTTAATACAAAATGGGTGGTATACCAAAATGTAAAACACAAACTATAAATCACTGGATGGTGTTTCACAATGACAGAGTAGGAAGACCCAATTCACCTCCTCCCATGAACACAGCAAATTCAATGTTCACATGGAATAATTATCCACTGATAAAAACCTGAGAACTATAAAAATAGTGCCTCCACAGCAAAAGACAAAAGAGAGATATCAAAGTTAGGAGAGGCACAAAGAAGGTCTTTCATGGATCCCCACCCAGATGCACTGACCCTGCACAGAAGAGGGATCCCAAAATATGGCACTTTCACTTGAAAGGATTGTGTTCCACATCAGACACCCTGACCCTGGGTTGGCACCAGGAAGACAAGCCCCTCATCTCTCTGGTTTACAAAATCAACAGGGATTGAGTCCAGGAAAATCATAGAATTATAGGGAACAAAGACTCTTGAAGGACTCATGCCCAGACTCCGTCACCCTGAAGTCCAGTGCCAAACCAACAGAGTGAAAATTGTCAAGACAAAATGCAAGGGAGATGCACTTTCTCATTTTAAAGGCACTTCCAGAGAGGCAGAAAACTGCAGAGTCTTCATCCAAGGATGGAAGCCCTGGTGAAAAAGATATTCTCAGGCCCATCCTACTGTTCCATGGACGGAGCTGACAGCTACCAAAGCCCATAGTTAGTAAAAGAAATGCGATAATACAGATCAGATTGGAAATAAATGAAATACAGAGTAAAAATGGACAATAGAAAAAAATCAGTGAAACTAATAAATGGTTCCTTGAAAAGTTAAATAAATTCTGTAAATTTCTGCAAAACCAATGAAAAACAGACAGAGACCAAATAAAAACAAATATGAAAGTATAAAAGTTATAACTGATGCCACAGAAAGGCAAAGGCTCATATGAAAAATTATGTTCATATAAACATATTATGAATAATTTTTTGTCAATGAATTAGAAAATCTAGAAGAAATGGGTTAAATGTTAGAGACATAAAATCTTTCAAGAATGAATTGTGAAGAAATAAAAAGTCTGAATAGGCTAATTAAAACCATGAAACTGAATCACTAATTTAAAAACTCCTAAAATAAGGCCCAGCACTGGACAGTTTTACAAGTAAATTATACCAAACATGTAAAGGACAAACATTTATCCTACACAAATTATTCCTAAAATATTTAAAATTAAGGAACACTTCCAAAATTATTCTATATGGTCAGCATAACACTGACTACAAAATGAATGACTCCTCTGAGAAAATAAAGATAATTCTTTCTTGGACTTTGGTATGAAAGGGGACTGACAAATGGAGATGCAAAGGTAGAGGAAAATGAGTAAAGAGAGGGAATTGTTTATGTAAGAAATATCATATTTGTAAGCAAATGGAAATGATATAACAGAGAGAATGAAAAATTGATGACCTATCTAAGAAGAACCCAATAATAAAAGACATGATGAACCATTAAAAAAATGAATGACTCCTCAAAGAAAATTCTAAGACAATATACTAATGAACATTTGGATGTGACAACCCTCCACAAATTAGCAAACTGAAATCAGAAATACCTTAAAAAGATCAGACACTACTATCAAATAGGTTTCCAAAGATGCAAGAATTGTTCAGATCTCTAGATCAATCACTGAGGTACATACATGAACAACATGAAGAGTGAAAATCATATGATCATATCAAGAGATGCATAAAAATCGTCTTTTGACAAATTCAACTTCAATTTCTGTTAAAAACTCTCAACAAACTGGGTATTGAAGAAACATTCCCTACAATTGCAGTCTCATATATGAAAAACCTACTACTAACTTCATTGTCAATGGCAAAGAAAAGCTGATTTTCCCCTTAGATCAGGCATAACACAAAGATATCCAACTTGGCTACTTTTATTTCATATAACATTGAAAGTCCTCTCCACAGCAATCAGACAAGAAAAGCAAATAAAATACATCCAAAGTGGAAAGGAAGAAATAAAACTGTTGCGATTTGTATATGACTTTTTGCTTTATATGGGAAGTCTTAAAGACTACACCAAAACTCCCTTAGAGTTCATATGAATTAAGTCATAGAATACAGAACTAACATACAGAAATTAGTTGTTATTATAGAGTCATAATTATCAGAAACAACAGTTAAAAAATGAACTCATTTACAACTGAAGAAAAATAATACAATTTTTAAAATATTTTAACCATAAGGAGAATGACCTGTGTATTAAAAATGAAAATACAGAAATTGAAAAAGCACAAATAATATTTAAGATACTCCATGATCATAGATTGGAAAAGTTAATATTGTTAAAATGTCCATACTACACAAACTATCTGCAGATTGAATGCAATCTCTAACAAATTTCCAATGGCATTTTTCACAAAAGTACGGCAAATGATCCTTACATTTTTATAGAACAAATAAACCCAGATTGTCATAGAAATCTTGAGAAAGAACAAAACTGGATATGGCATGGTCCCTGTGTTCAAACTATAGTGTAAGGCTGTAGTAACCAAAACAGTGTGGTATTTTCCTGAAAGGAAACACATAAATCAATGAAGAAAATAGAAAGCCTGGATATAAGCCCACATGTATAGTTGATTAATATGTGACAAAAGATCCAAGAATATATACCTGGGATGTGCATAGGGGATACTGAATGAATGAGATTGGGAATACTGAGCAGCCTATAGCAAAATAATGAAACTGTACTGCTGTCTTACACACTATGCAAAAGTGACTCAAAATGATTTCAACACTTTAATGTAAGACCTGAAATCAGTAAACCCATAGGAAAAAACCGTATGCAGTGAGCTGCTTGATATAGGTCTGGAAGATGATTTTTTTTATATGACACCAAAATTAAATAATAAAAATACCTAGTCCACTAGCATTTTTTCTTGTTTTATTTTAACAGGTTAAGTATGACTGACATATAATAAATTGCATATATTTTTGTGCACAATTGATAATGTGCATAAGCAATTGTACATAACTTTGAAATTTTTACCTCAAGTCAAAGTAAGCATAAACATCTCCCCCTATAGTTTCCGTGAGCCCTGTGGTCATCCCTACATTTAGCTTTCCCTGTCTCCCAAATGCCCAACATCGGATCTGCTTTCTCTGACTATATATGTGTTTGAATTCTGTAGTTACACATAAATTAGGCAGGTAATTGTTTTTGTTAGTCTTTATCACAAATCATAATAATTCTACATTTCATTCATGAGGTTGTGTTCATCAATAGTTTATGCATTCATTGCAAAATAATTTTTGAATATAGGACATACCACACTTCATTTACCCATTCTCTATTGATGGACATATGTATTGTTTCTAGTTTCAGCCTAATAAAAATAAACTACTGGAAAACATTTCTGGTCAGGTGTTTCTGATTACCCTGAGCAAATACTTAGGTATGGTAGGCCTATACCATATTATTTGTCAATGTTTCAAGTCTTTTCTGATTGTGTGATGGGAATTATGTATCCATTCTTCTATACATCTTAGATACAGTCTCTTATTGGATATATTGCAAATAATTTTTCAAAATCTGTGGTTAATGTTGTGATGTGTTGTATATTTGTAATTTATGTCTTAAGGCTAAACTTGTTTTGACTGCACAAAATTGACGAGTGTTTCAGTGAATAGCCAATAATATCTTACACAAAATAACAACGGTTTAAGAAAATGACAAAAATGAAACCAAAGGCTGAAATTCTGAATTCCCTTAATTATTCAAGGAATTTATGGTTAACCAAATGAAAATATAAAATATGAAGAGGAAAGATACTCATAGATGTTATCTTGTAACTTTGAGTGTTCAGGTAAGTTTCAATGAAAGGCAAGTCAAATCTGAAGTGGACCCCAGATCCCTGAGCCCCAAAAATATGACCCTACTTTTTACTTGGGAACGTCAAGGCCCTGAGTAATTTATGATAATTCTGGGATCTGTGACCTGTGCATGCAGCAGCCATAACAAAATGGCCCTGTGGGACAGTTTGGAACTTGAACTTGATGTTAGCAAGTATTTCCATGATTTCTTTTCTCAGCTACTTGTTCTTCCTCTCAGTGGACTGAGGTGCCATCCAACTTGAGAATTTCTCACATAAGAGAATCTCCTTCTGATAGAAAGAAGGGTTTCTCTCTTATTCTTTGTCCACAATTTCAGCCTTCTAAATGTTACATATCTGAAACGTGCATCTCATATTTCTACACACTTTTGGAAGCTACTTGTAGGTTTCTTAGCAGTGCATTCCCTCCTCAAAACCTTTTTCTGAAATAGAATTTTATGTTCTTTATGTGATTCAGGCAGAATGTTAAGCATTTCCTACTCATTATACATTTTCAATAATTACTCTTGGTTTTATCATGTTAAAGAAAAAATATAACAAGATAATATGTCAAATAATAATTAACACATCTATTTCAGCAGAAGGAAATAGTAATTCATGAAACTGATAATCCTTGCAGAAAATACATTAATTTTTCTACATTTTTTAAATCACTTCTCATTAGTAGCACTAGACCCTAATTTTAAAAATGAATACCTGTCACTGAAATATAAATGAGATAAATACTCTTTAATATCCCAAGGTAACATAATTTTTAATGTAAAACCAAAGAAACATGTACAATGAAGGCAGAAATTAGCTCAAATGGTCTCTGCAGTATATTCCACGTATTATGAATATTCAATTAAGGATATGTCTGTGATAGATATGGACATATTGTAAAGACTCAATTTTTAACTTTGAATTATAAAAATTTTGGCTCTAAACAATATCATTTTTTAGTGGCTCACAGAAAAGGTTTCGCACTTTTAGGTGATGGAAAAATTAATTTGGTAGATCAGCATCAGGGACTTTAACTCTCTCCGGGATTTCCTAGCTTAATGTTGAGCTACTCTGTAAAGCCTGTCCTTTCCCACCAACCAGCATCACAAAGAAAGACTTTTCCCTGAGGCAGACCTGTGGGTTTACTCCCTGGCCTGATGCCCCAGGTCCCTGACTGGCAGCTGCCCCTCCTGCTCTGCTCCCTCCTCCTCCTCTCCTGGGTGTTCTGGGAAGGACTCAGGGGAGACCCCACAGCTTCCAACCTGCAACCATGTGCCTCTTTTTAGAGAGACATAATGTGATCTCTCAGTGAGAGGACAGCTGTGTTCCCCCAGTTCCTGGTGGGATAGAAGCCGAATACAACTTCCCATTACAATAGATTAGAACAAATGTTCCTGGATGAAGAGAATATCTGAAGATTGGGAGTTCAAGTCACATGTAAAATTGTTGTAATAAGGAAACAGTCTCCTTCATAGCAAAGCTTTTCAGAGATTCATGCATGGTCAAAATGTAAGTAACCTTGATTTAGCATTTTTGGATATGATAAAATATTCCTTGACTACAGAAAAGTATTATTTTTCTAACATGTTGTCCAATTGAATGGTTAGGTGTGATCCTTTCACCTGTACATCTGTAGACTCTGATTCAATATCCTACATTTATTCTAAAATGATCATGAGTTTTATTGAAAATTTCAATTATTTTGTCTCAGATACAGTTAAAAGAGAAAAAGCTCAGAGTTAAAAAAAGGTAGTTGTGAGCATAAGGAAAAACAGACACACACTCGTACACAGGTGTGGGTGCTAACGCACACTCATATAAACAAAAATAGTAAAATATACTTAGGTTTTGATATGGATAAGGACTTCTGTCAAAACCTACACAGAAATACAAAAAGTAGTACTTTTTCTGGTCCCACTGCGTTCCCAAATATAAGAAAAAATCATACAGTAAAGTTAAAAATCTAAATACTTTTCATATCCTGCAAGAACATGCAGTTTTGGGTACCTTTGCTTATGTATGCCTAAAACCATCTTTCAATTTCATTGTTGAGAAAAGTTATTGCACTTTTTTGTGTTTAATTTGTGAGAAAGTGAAAATTTTAATGTTACATATTCAAAATGTATTCTGATATGCATTTTTTATTTACACATAAATTAACCCTACAGATCATCCTGTAAGCCAGAAAGGAAAATAATTCACAAGCTCTCACCCATTATGATTAAACAGTGATAAGAAAAAACACAACAAAATTAGAATACAGAAAAAAGGTTTCTCTTTGTTTATCTCTTTGTACAAGGCTCTAAAATAAATGTGGAGAGAAATATCCCACTATTCTAGTGATTTATTATAAAATAATTTATCTGAAAAATGTATCAACATCTTAGGGCTTTTCATATGTGTTTTAAAGTGCCATCTCCATTACCAGAATATGTTTTATCCTTGTCAGAGAATGAGCAATTGTGAATATTTTATCCCTGAAATTAGTTTGATGTGCAGAATTGCATTATGGCAATTAAAACACAGTGCTTTTATGTCTCAGCATTTCTTCTGCCACCAAGAGAAGTGGTGTCCAGGATCCACAAAAGTGACAACAGCATTTCCTGTCTCAGCACTCAGATGCTCTGGATGAGGGAGCTTCCAACCCCAGTAGACCACATAGACTGGGAGCAGCTCCACCTGGGAATGAGCCTGCCAACTATCTTTGGCAAATTCTGCATCACTGGGCAGTCATGATGTGGAATCCAGACACAGTACTGTTTTCACAGCAATAGTTAGTGCTGACACATCAGACTAGGGGACCGAGTTATATTTGCTGATTCATATACATATGCAATTCAGGTTCAGGTGGGATTTGGAGATCTATAATTGTACTCAGACCTTACCAGAAATGTTTCCAGAACTTTCTTCATGGACTCCATTTTATAGATACATCCTTTGTTATTTGTTTGGACTTTATAAAGCCATTTAGACATGAGGAAAAACTGCTAAATTATATCTTAGGTAATTAAGACAGAGACACTGAACAAACAGTCAAGAACATCATCTCTCAATAACAGGCAATGCTAATTAAGGCCCTGGTCAGAAGAGGAGAAAACATAATTTTATTGAGTCCTGGAATTTTCAATTAGAAGTTTAGCCATTGTTCCTATTGAATTCATAAAATTTCTTATAAATTGAGAAAAGCTGAAATTAGAGGTGGAGGATCCTGTCATCTAGGCCCAGAGTGAAGTAAACGATTTGGGAAGAATATATTCTGAAAGTACAAACACAAGTAGTATTTGATACATAATTAATTCTTATTACAAAACTCAAAGATTGAACATGCTCTAATTGAGACAATGTTCTATTATTCCTGTCCATTCACCAATATTTAAGCCCACCAGCTGCATACATATATAAACAAGCTTTCCATTCATAAGAATGGCAGGAACTATTAAGACGAAATTATTTGCACCACTCACATAGCCTGGTTCTAGTTTTCTATACATTAATATTCATATTCATGTTGGGTTAAAATTAAACTTACCTTTTATTGTTTTCTAAACTACATCTATTGTCTTCAACCTGCCAGTATCTCTCTAATCTTGTGTCTCTTCACAGAACAGGGATGCATAGAAGTCAATGAAACCACCTTCCTCTCCCATCTCTGCAATTTTACTGGCTATATGCCTTTACATTGGGTCTGGAGGTGGGGCAACAGTCAACCTCTCTCTCTTACTATCCTAAATTGTGAAATTATAACAGTATTGGCACCTTACTTTCTTGTTCACTGTACAGACTGAAATTATTAAGAAATAACCACTTCAATATCTTTAACAACTCATTAGTGATGATGACCATCAGCAATGCCAAAATTATTTTATTAGTAAAGTACTTCAGAGACTCCTAAATACGTATTAATTAATTTAGTGCCAAGAATTGTCCTGCATCAATTTGATGACTTAGTCCCAGAAGGTTTAAGTAATCTGACAAATGTCTAGAACTAGAAGGAACAATATTAAGGAACACACACAAAAATGTGTAACCGTGTTTTTAACCACTACATTTAACTTTATCTGATATACAGTAAATACTAAATAAATGTCTATTATCAATATCTAATAATAAATATCTATTCCTTTCACTCTTATACTAGCTTCTTATAGACATTGATGTTTACCTCATTCCAAATACTGTATACACAATATGCCTATTCCTCTTAAGAAACTTCCATAGGACTCCACACGTAATGTCTTCATAACGGTCACACAAATTACTCACCTATAATGTTAAAATGTATCACAAGGTAATTCATCCACTACGTGGTAGACTCAGACTGAAAACCAGAATTTTTCTGGCCCCTGATCTGTCGTTTTTCTTATATGACGAGAATCTCACAGTCCTCATTATAAACTTGTAAAAAATTCCCCATTTTTCCCCAAAGTAAGCTGGCTGAAATTCAGAAATGGAGTAACTTATCTGAATACCTTCT
The DNA here is from genome assembly GCF_040802235.1 of Manis javanica. Taxonomy (NCBI): domain Eukaryota; kingdom Metazoa; phylum Chordata; class Mammalia; order Pholidota; family Manidae; genus Manis; species Manis javanica. The sequence continues at coordinate 70,271,706 of NC_133169.1, read as the reverse complement.
TTACAAATCAGAAAAGTTCCAACAAAATATCTGAGAAATGTTCAAAATTGGGCATAGTTTTAATTCTGTGACTTTACAATAAGAACTGACATTTATCTTCCTTCAAACATTCATGTCACGGGAATCCTTTCCAAGTGTTAGAAAAATTTGGCTCTTCAATGTTAAACTATTCTTAATTGTGGTTAAATATAGGTCACATAAATTTTTCATCCTGACCATTGTTAAGTGTCCGGTCAAATGGTGGTAACTAGTCACATAGTGGGGCAACCATCTTCACCCTCATCTCCAGAAATGTTTCTGTTTTGCAAACCTGGAACTCTGTATCCATTAAACAAACACTTCAAGTTCCTTTATTCCCCAAGCCCTTCCCATCACCATCTAGTCTCTGTCTACATGAATTTATTCAGGGCCCCATATAAATGGAATCATATAGCATATCGCATTTTGTGTCTGGATTATTTCAATGACCATGCTGTACTCAAGGCTAACTCATGTTTAAAGATAACTAATAATACCAAGGAGCAATATTAAATATCTATGCACTTAATGAGAATGTGTAAATAAGTTTCCAGGAATACCTTGGTCTTTACTTGCACCTGAGGTTTTCTTTGTAACTGTTTTATGCTATGTAACTGTTTTAAGCTACAGTTTCCTGTAACTGCTTGGAGAGAAATTTGGGGCATTTCTTCCTAACTCAGTGTTAGGTATTGCACATTGGTGAACTGTTGCAGCCATAATGGTGATAATAACACCATTGGATTTGACAAACATTAAATGGTGTCCCTATCCAGCTATGCTAGTCACTTGTTAAACATTTATGCACCCATCACTATAATAGAAAACCAAAGCATCTCTGAAGCTTGCAATCATTAAAGTTAATTACACTGCTACAATCACAACTTTATCAACTTAATGTTTCACTAAAATTGTACCCTATATTTTATTTTCAAATTTTTAACATTAATTGGCAAATAAAATGTATGTTTAATGTATACAACTTATATAGAGATATACATATGAATTATGTATATACTTACACAAAGATTGTGAAATAGTGACCACAGATAAGATAATTAATACATCCTTTAGCACAGCTGGTACTATTTTCCTTTATCCCTATGATTTTGATTACAGAAAACAGTTTCCTCCTGGGAATATGTCACTGCATGAAGTGATCAACCAAACAAGTGTCACTGAGTTCCTCCTCCTGGGATTCTCTGAGGACCCGAGGATGCAAATCCTCCATGGCTGCCTGTTCCTCATGGCTTACCTGGCAGCCCTATTAGGAAATGGCCTCATCATCATTCTCATCACTTGGGATCCTCAGCTTCACACACCCATGTACTTCTTCCTGAAGAACCTGTCATTCATAGATCTCTGCTACATTTCTGTCACTGTTCCTAAATTTGCTCTCAACTCCCTGATGAATAGGAACAAAATATCCTTCCTTGGATGCATCTTCCAGGTGCTGTTCTATGTGAGTTTTTGTTCTGCTGAAATAGTCATCCTCACAGTGATGTCCTATGACCGCTACGTGGCCGTCTGTCGCCCACTGCACTACGAGACCATCATGACCAAGGGCGCCTGTGGGCGGATGGTGGTGGCATCATACATCACTGTGGGTGTCTATGGAACCATACACACTGCCTTGACTTTTTCCACAACTTTTAGTTCCAATAAAATCCATCATTTCTTCTGTGATATTCCTCAAATTATTTTGATTTCAGAAACTAAAATGAATATAAAAGAAGTGTCAATAGCTGCATTTAGTACAAGTATTACACTGGTTTGTTTCATCTCTATCTTATATTCCTATGTGCACATCTTCACTGCTGTCTTCAGGATGTCCTCCCTGGAGGCCAGGTCCAAAGCCCTCTCCACCTGCCTCCCTCATGTGATTGTTGTGACTGTGTTTCTAACAACAGGTGCCGTGACCTATCTGAAGCCAGCCTCTGAGGTGATGTCAGACCTAGATAGCACGCTGTCTGTGTTTTACACAGTGGTGCCTCCATCACTGAATCCCATCATATACAGCCTTAGAAACAGGGACATAAAATTGACTGTGGGGAAAGTCCTTGGAAGTATACAATTTAAGTCAGATTAATGTATTTGATTATATTAGAGAGAGGTCCCTCCTTAATTACAAGATATATCATTTTAAGATTTTACCACTTAAATAATGAGGAACTGTCTTAAAGTTAATGTAGCATTTTACCACTTGGGAATGTTCTTCAGACACATGGAAATAACATATAGAGATATCAGTGGAACATTACTGTGACATATTTTGAGTAGTGTCTAGCAAAATTTATTTAGCAATATTAATAAAGACTTTTCAAAGTAATCTAGAATTCCTACTTGACATGCCAACAGAAGAAGATATTAATAATATCACTGTTATTTAGTAAAATAGTTTTGAAAATGTATTGCATCAGCAGTGTTTTTTTAATTAACAAAACCCACTATAATTGGACCTCCACAAGCCAGAATGCTTCAATAATTTTGAAAATAATATTGAGCTACATATTTCCTAGATTTGGTGTGACCTTACTGCTGTATCATTTCATGGCTAATGAAGCAAGTCTACCTTTTCCCAGAAACTCAGTGTGCACAGAGGGGTCGAAAAATAAATCCCTGGCCCTTGGAATCCAGACTGTAAGATTCCATTTTATCTTTATCATATACTAATGAAGTTCTTCTACCCCTCCTAGGCTCATATGCAATTAGAAATGGCAGGGGTAGGAGGGTGGAGGGAAGGCACATTTCCACCAGGAGTTTACTTTCTTTTTTTAATAGAAGTATCACTGATATACAATCTTATATTAGTTTCTAGTGTACAACACAGTGTTTCAACAGTCACCTGTATTATTAAATCCTCTTCCTCCTGACAACAGCCTGGTGCCCAAGCAGGACCCTACATGTGATGATGGGGCTGCAGGCCACTGTGTGCTGTGCTCACTCACAGCTCCACATGCTGCTGACACTGCACGTTTTGATCTGCCTCACGTGCCAATTCTGCTGATTCCCTGTGCTCTTCATGATGCTTTGGCTACTAACAGAACAAAAGCAAGTTCTTCCTGCTTCCCACTGGTACATCACTGGCATCAATAAGCACTGGAGTTCTCCGCTTAAGGGGCTAGTGGAAAGGATGCTACACTGCTGTAATATGTGGCACATTTGGCCAGTGTAGCCATCTGTGCCACACCACCCCATGGCATTTGGGTCCAGGCTTGCACCCACCCCGCGATGGGATAGGTGGTTATTATCTTGGTCCGAGCTGCTCCGGGGGTGGGCTCCATAGCCAGCGAGGCATGGAACACAGCAGGCAGTTGCTTCTCTGTCAAGTGTACCAGAACTCTGCTTCTTTCCATAGTTGTGGCCAGAATCCAACAGGTGGGCAGGTCCATCCAAGCCACTGCCAAAGGCCCCATCCGTAACCACCTTTGGTTACATGAACATCCAGCTCACAGGGCCTTGATGAGTCCATTATACTGAAGGCCTGTACAGCCTTGACTGCCTGCTTAGCAGCAGTAAAAGCAGCTGCACATGTCTCATCCCAGTCACACCTGATGCCCTTTCATACCAACCAGTATAATGGCTCTAGAATTTGTGCCAAATATGGGATAAACACTCTCCAGTAGCCAAAAGACCCAAAATCTTTTGTAATATTGCCACAGTTGTAGGGGTGGAGAAAGCCTGAAGCTTGTCTATTACTGTTTCTATGATGACTTTAGTTTTACCCAAACAGACAACCCCCAAGAATTTTACTGAGAAACCAGGTCGCTAAACCATGGTGCTGCTCACAGCCCATCCTTCCTCCTGTAGATATTGGAGCAGCCTAGGAACTGCCCCTTCTAAATCTGCAAGAGAATCAGACATGAGCATGACATCACCAATGCAGTGATACAGACACACTGTCGGTGGTTTCTTCCATGTGGCCATGTCCTGGGCTACAAGTCTGTGACAAATGGTGGAACTATGGAGATATCCCTGTGGAAAGACAGTGAATATCAATTACCAGCCTTCCAACATGAAGGCAAACTCTTTCTGGCTTTCCTGTGTTATGTCAATAGAGAAGAAAGCATTAGAAAGGTCCACAACAAAATAATACATCCCTAGTTCATGACTAAGAGTGTCCATGACAGCTGCTACAGAGGTAACAACAGCATGCAAGGGAGTTTTAACTTTATTCAATTCCCTTTAATCCATGATCATTCATAAGGACTCATATACCTTTTTCACTGGCCATACTGAGGAATTAAAAGGACTGAGTGAGCAACATGATTCCCACCTTCTGCAACTCTTATAGAATTTCTCCAATTTCACTGTACCCTCCAGGCAATTTATACTGCTTAGTAGTATTTGTCACTTACCTAGGTGTAAGCAGAGCTATAGGTGGGTGCTTAGCATATACCCTCAGAACTGCCTTTACTTAGGTTACTCTCAGTCTGAACTCACCTGCAGTGGTCTGTAACCACAGGCCCTGCAGGATATCTACCCCGAAAACATATTCAGGGATGGGAGAAATGTACACTGCATAGTCCTTTGGGGGTAAACAACCTATCCGTAGTGGTATTTGGGATTTATTCACTCTGATTGCCTTATCCCCATGGACATCTTGTGGAAGGGTCTCAAGAAAATACTCAGAATCGCCATAAATTAGACAACTTTGAGCTACGGTGATCACTGGCACCAGGACTCATCGTACATACATGGGGGACCAATGATTGCTGATTTTACATGTAGTCTCTAGACCCAAGCATGTCCCCCAAGATACAGACTTTGACTTCCTTCCCAAGTCAAACCATGATACCCAGGTGTCCTCCTTGGGGGTGAGGGCCCAGGCACAGCCTGAGTACTGTCCCACAGGAAGTCTTGCAGGGACCCAGGCAGCACATGGGGCTTTGCCTCTGGTTTCTGTGTCCTGGACCTCAGCGACTCGAACTGCTGCTCTGGCTTTACTTGGTGCTGCAGTTCTGACAAGATACTTCGGGCTTCCCATCAAGTTTCTTTTTCACTACCCCAGCCTTTATCACATCAACCCCTCTCTGGGTACTCAAGATCTTCATGGGGCTCTTTGCACCTCTCCATTCAGTCATAGCCTGGGTGGGCCTTTAATATGGGAGGGGTTGGTACGTCAGGCGCGGCCTCAGCAAAAGTTCCTCCCTCAGCCCCAACCCCTCATAATCCCCCAACATCTCCTCTACAATCTCCTCGGCTAAAGGCATGGCTCTTTCCTCCCCCTTCCCTTGGCCTCTGGTAACACAGATTCTCCAGCTGTCTCCTCCCTTGCTGCCAAAACATCTTCCAGGAGCACAATCTCACTTCTCAATATTCTCAATACTTGCCTCTCTTTCCTAAAGGCATCAGATAGGTTGCTGCTCAGCTCCTCTAAGTGACACTGAAGTGTGACTCTCTCCTCAATAACCCTTCACACTGTCTCAAACACAAACATCCCACATTCCTGACCTGAACGCGGCTACTCTGTGCCACTAAGCAGTCTTCTCTATCATGGAGGGCTAATTCCACAGCTTCTGGTGTCTCCACCCTTCCCCAATTCTGGGGATAGACCAACCTGTCTTTAAAAAATAAATCATTCCACCCAGTGATTCTACTTCTAAGAATTTGCCTGAGGAAAACAAAACCCCTGATTTGAAAAGATACCCATGCCCCTATTTATCACTACATTATTTATAATAGCCAAGATATGGAAGCCACTGAGCTGTCCATCTGTAGATGAATCAATAGAGAGAGTATGGAACATGGAATATTATTTTAGCCATAATGAGAAGAGAAATTCTGCAAAAACATGGATGAACCTAGAGGGTGTTATGCTGAGTGAAATAAGGTGGGTAGAGAAAGACAATACCACATGATTTTATTTTTTTGTAGAATATAAAAACAAAGCAAAATAGAATGAACAAAACAGCAGCAGCCTCTTAGACACTGAGAGGTGACTAGTGGTTACCAAGAGGAAGGCTTTGGAAAGTGTGTAGTATAAAGGGGCACAAAAATTCTCAATCATAATATAATGTGATCATAGTACAGTAGTACAAAATGGAGAATATAGTCAATGATTCAGTAGCATCTTTCTATGTTAAGAGATAGCAACCACACTAGTGGGGTTGAGGATTAGTAATATGGGGACTGTTGTCAGTTTGATAGAGAGTGCTTTGAATGTGTAATTGGTTTATGAAGGATGGACATTTTAACAATGTTAATTCTTTCTATCCATGAGCATGGCATGGATTTCCATTTATTGGTGTCTTCTTTAATTTTTATCATGAGTGACATAATTTTCAGAGTAAAGGTTTTCCACCTCCTTGATTAGGTTTATTTCTAGATATTTTATTCTTTTTAATGATAGTAAAAAAGTTGTTTTCCTTATTACTCTTTCTGCTAGTCAGTTCTTAATATATAGGAATATGCCAGATTTCTGTGCATTAATTTTTTATTCTGTAACCTTGCTGAATTCAACTATAGTTCTAGGTTTTTTGGTAAGATCTTTAGGGTTTTCTATATATAATACCAGGTCATCTGCCAATAGTGACAGTCTAATTTCTTCCTTATCAATCTGGATGACTTTTATCTATATGGAGACTGGGACCTCCAGAACTATGTTGAATAAAAGTGGTGAGAGTGGGCATCCTAGTCTTGTTCCTGATCTAAGAGAAAAGCTCTCAGCTTTTCATGTTAATTACTATGTTGGCTGTGGGGCTGTCGTATGTGGCCTTAATTATGTTATGTGCCCTTTATACCCATTTTGTTGAGTATTTTTATCATTAATGGATGTTGAATATTTTCAAATGATTTTTCAGCAACTATTGAGATGATAGTTTTTATACTTTTTGTTAATGGGGTGTATGATAATGATTGATTTATGAATATTGTACCATCCTTGGAATAAATCCCACTTGGGCATGAGGGATGAACTTTTTGATGTAGTTTTGAATGCTGTTCACTAATATTTTGAGAATTTTTGTATCTGTATTCATCAGTGATATTGGTTTATAATATTATATTTTTGTGTTGTGTTTTCCTGGTTTTTGTATCAAAGAGATACACATCTCATAGAATGAGTTTGGGAGTATTCCCTCCTCTTCTACTTTTTGGAATACTTTGAGAAGGATGAGTATTGGAACTTCCTCAAATGTTTGGTAGAATTCAACTGTGAAATCATCTAGTTCAGGAATTTTGTTTGCAGAACTGTTGTTTTTTCAATTACCAATTTAATTTCATTGCTGGTAATTCATCTGTTAAGATTTTCTGTTTTGTCCTGCATCAAATTGGAATTTGTACTTTTCTATAAAGTTGTCCATTTCTTCTACTTTGTCCAATTTATTGGTGTATCATTTTTCATAGAAATCCATAATTCTTTGCATTTCTGTGATGCCTGTTGTGACTATTCTTTGTTTTTTATTTTGTTTATGTTTGTATACTCTCTTTTCTTCTTGATAAGTCTGGCTAGGGGTTTATCTATTATGCTCATTTTCTCAAAGAAGAAGCTTGTGGCTTTTCTTTTTTTTTCTATTATTTTATTCTTCTCTATTTAATTACTTTCTGCTTTAATTTTTTTTATGTCCCTCCATCTATGAACTTCGGGTTTCATTTGTTGTTCTTTTTCTAGTTTTTTAATTGTGTGTTTAGACTTTTTATTTGGGATTAGTCTTTGTTTTTGAGATAAGCCTGTATCACTTTGTACTTTCCTCTTAGAACTGCCTTCACCATACTCAACAGATTTCAAGCTGTTGAATTTTTGTTTTTGTTTGTCTGCATGTATTACTTGATTTCTATTTTAATAAATTTATCCACTGGTCATTTAGAAGCATGTTGTTTAACCTCCCTTTATCTGTAGGCGTTTTTGTTTTACTGAGTAATTTCTTCTTAGTTTCATACCACTATGGTCTGAGAAGATGCTCGATTCAATGTCAATCTTTTTTAATTTATTGAGGCTCTTTTTGTAGCTTAGTACATCTTTCAATGAACTTGAACAAATAGTTCTAACATTCATGTGGAACCACAAAAGACCATGAATAACTAATGTAGTCCAAAAAAAGAACAAAACTGGGGGTATTATACTCCCTGACTACAAGTTCTGCTAAAAAGCTACAGTAAACAAAACAACTTGTTACTGGCACAAGAACAAACCCACTGAGCAATGGAGTGAAATAGAAAGCCCAGATATAAACCCATACATTGTCAATAAATATATGACAAAGAATCCATGAATATACAATGAGGACAACACAGCCCCTTCAACAACTGGTGTAATGGAAACTGGAAACCTACATTCAAGAGAATAAAACTGAATTATTGTCTAAGTCCATACACAAAAGTAAAGACAAAATGGATCAAAGACCTGAATGTAAGACAGGAAACCATAAAAATATTAGAAGAAAACATAGGCATAAACTCTTGACTATAAGCATGAGCAATTTTTTTCCTGGACATATCTTGGGCAAAGGAAACAAAATAAAAAGTAAACAAGTGGGACTACATCAAACTTAAAAGCTTCTTTATGGCAAAAGGCATCAGCAGCAGAACAGAAAGGCATCCTAAAGTATAGGAGAATATATTCTTAATGATTTATTTCATAGGGAGTTAACATCCAAAATATATAAAGAACTCACATGCATCAACACCAAAAAAACCCCATAAAAATTTAAAAAGTATGCAGAGGACCTGAATAGACATTTTTCCATAAAAGACAGATAGCTAATAGGCATGAGAAAAGATGTTCCATATCACTAATCATCAGGATAATGTAAATCAAAATCACAATGAGGTATGACTTCACATCAGTCAGAATGGCCACCATTCACATGACAAGAAATAACAAGTGCTGTTGAGGATGTGGAGAAAAGAGAACTCTCCTGCACTGATGTGGAGAATAAATTGGTGCAGAAAATGCTTTAAGGAGGTTCCTCAAAAACACTCAAAATAGAAATGCCAAATGATCCACTTATTCCACTTCTAGGCATTTGCCAAAGATAAAAAAATCTCTGATTTGAAAAAGTATTTCCACCCCTATATTTATTACCACATTGTTTGCAATAGCCAAGGTAGGGAAGCAACCAAATAATCCATCAATAGATGAATGGATAAAGAAGAAATGGTACACATACTCAGAAGAATATAATTCAGCCATAAGAATGAAATCCTACCATTTGTGACAACATGGATGGACCTAGAGGGTACTATACTAACTGGAATAAGCTGGGTAGAGAAAGACAAATACCATATGATTTCACTTATTTGTGGAATTTTAAGAACAAACAAAACAAAAGGACCCAAACAGTGGTGGACTCATACATCCTGGAAAGTGACTGATGGTTACCTTGGCGGCAGTGGGACAGGGATAAAGGGGCACAAAATCTCAATAATAACAAATTAGTCACAGGGATGAAAGCATAACATAGAGAATATCATCAATTTTTTCTGTAACACTTTTCTATATTGACAGATATTAACTACACTGGTTGAGATGAGGATTTAATAATGTAGATTACTGTCAAATCACTCTTTTGTATAAATGAAACCAATATAATTTTGTATATCAACAACACCTCAGGAAAAATATGTATTAAAAAATGTATGTTTTAAGCCAGATTATACTCAGGCCATGGATTCCCAATCCTTCAGTTCTCCTTAATGTGCCAGTAATTTATAACAGTACTTCAAGTGGCTAGTTATACAAACCCATGGATAGTAAAACTATATAATCCAAGTTAAAAATTGACATAAGACCTGAGTATACACTTTTCCAGAGAAGACATACAAATAGCCAACAAGTGCTTGAAAAGATGCTCAGCATCACTAGGCATTAGGAAAGGCACAACAAAACCACAATGAAATATCATCTGAAAGTTTTGTGGTGAAAATATTTAAGATCTAGTCCCTTGGCAACTTGCAAGTACACAACTCAATATTTGTTAACTACGGCCACCATGCTGTACCTGCATTAACTCTGCTCATAATTTTGGACATACCATCCCAGTATGTATTTACCAACTCCATTTCTCTATACCCTGTGCCCCAGGTAACCACAAGTCTGATCTCAGTTTCTGTAATGATTACTTATTAGTTCCCACAAATAAGTGAAATCAAATGGTATTATTTTTCTGTCTCTGACATTTCACTTACCACATTGCCTTCAAGATCCATCCATGTTTTTTTTTATCTTCACAAGGTTTATTAAACATTAGAGGCTCAGTCATCAACTTTTTGAGGATCTGTGGATCCCAGGTTAAGACATCCTAGTTGTGGACATGGCACTAGACTTGAGTTTGACTCAGTCATTTGTCATCCATGTGACCTTGGACAAATCAACTCTTCTCTCTGAGTTTCAGGTTCCTTGCTGTGTTTGTTGAATGACTATTACATCAAGGACTTGGATAGGGATGGCTATATAATTTCTTAATTGTACCTTTTGTACAAACTTCTACAGTATATGAATCTACTTACAGTCCTATGCAGTTCTATACAGTTATTTCAGTTCGGCCATCAACAGCTTGTACTCTCCCCCTGAAGAATTTCCTCTTTTCCTCCAACCCCCCAGCATGAGCGTGCCTCTGGGGGAGTCTACACCCTCACACACAAGGCAGGGTCACAGCCATCTGTGTTAGCTTGCTGTTTCAACCCTTACCCATTACTGTTCATGAATCACACTATTCTTGACCCACTTCTTCTTGCAGTTATCTTCCTTAAAACTCCACTAAGGCTCCCTACACCGGCAGAAATCACACTGAAAACCTAATGGTCTTTTTCTCAGCTTACCTTGTTTAATCGATCTCACCTCCTTGGCTCCAGTCAGCTAAATCTTACCAGTAAAAGGAAGCTCTCAGAGGAGGGGCAAGAGTGATGAGCGGAGTTCCTGGCTGGGCTACTTACTACCTTTTTTCATCCTGGGAAAATCACTTATTCTATCAGGCCCTTAATTTCCCCAACTCTTAAATGAAGTAGTTGGACTAGACAATTTCCAAGATCCCTTCCATCCCTGATATTCCCTGGCCCCCTTACACTGTGCCCCCTAAATGCCATATTCTTTGCAGTCTGAATCCATGTTCCCTCTGGGTCCACCTGCGGCAGTGTTCTTTCTCTCAGAGTAAATATCAGGAATCGTCATTTTTATGGCTGAAAACTTTATCATGATCCATTCATCTGCATAAAGGCACTGAGGTTTTTTTTTCATGTTTTGGTTACTGTAAATAATGCTGCTGTGAACAAGGGCTACAGATAGCTTGTAGGGTTATTGATTCCTTAGACATATTCCAAGAAATAGAAATACTAGTAGTTCTTTTTTTTATGTCTTTGAGGATCCTCCAAACTGTTTTTATAATGATGTACCAGTTTTAAGCCCACCCACAGTGCACAAACTTTCCCTTTTTCTCTACATCCTCATCAGAATTTATCTCTTGTCTAAAAGATGATAGCCATTCTAACAGGATTGTATTGGAAAACTTGTGTTGATAATGTGCTAACTATCCTTATTGTGGTAATAATTTCACCATATACATGTGAATTGAATTATCACTATGTACAACTTAAACTTACACAAAGTCAGAAGTCAAAAATATCTCAATCAAGCTGGGAAATATAAATTACATATATTAGTAAAAATAGGTGCTGTTTCTGACAGACTTTGGTGTTTGACATTTTCTCAAACCTGAAGCAAATGTAATACTAAAACTGAGCTGCTCATGATAATATTTGAGTTTTAAGTCGAAACTATAATTTTAATGATTATGTTCCCCACATGAGCTTGACAATTTTATAGTACTTAAAGACTTTTCTAATGAAATTAGTAGTGATATTTAAGTGCTTTATTTTGACATATGATGAAATATGTCATATTTGTAATATTTATATGTCTCTCGGAGCCAATCTCTTCCAGGTAATGGACAATATGTTACAAAATCAGAATTGGTAAAATGCAAAGTGCTAAGTAGATTTAAATCAGCACATAAAAAGTTCAATATGTGGTTTTCAATTATAAAACCAACTAATCTTCAATATATCACTTGTTGAGTTTGGCATACTATCAATGATGAATATTAACTATTATTTGGTGATGTTAAATCAATGCTTCCAATTTCCAGCTATACATCTGTATGAGGCCTTATTTTCTCTATATACTTTAATCCACAATAATTGCAATAGAGTGAGTGAAGAGGCATATCTGAGAATAACCTATCTTCTATTAAGGCAGATATTAAACAGATTTGTGAAAATGTAAAATAATGCCTCTTCTCTTACTCACTTGTGTTTTTGTAAAAACACTTGTCAACAATATCAGATATTAAATTTGTATCAAAATGGTTTATGACCTTATTAAATTCAATATTTGTAATAAAAATGTATCATTTCAAATATGTTAAATATCAACCAATACATCCCAGCCAAGTAACTTTAAAGTCTGGTGTCTTCAAACCTTTCAAAGAGTGGACTATCCCAATAATAACAGAAAAATTGAAAACTGCTGAATTATGTAAGTCATATTCCAAATTATTGTCTTTAATATGTCACAGAACAAAGTTCAGTTTAGCATTTATTTTTCCTATCATTATTCTTTTCAGTATCTTTTTGAGTGTTATGATTTCATTAAAATAAAATTTTGGAAATTTGGTAGTTTTCACATGGTAATTGTGGGTAAAACTGTGATATTTCCATAATCTCTCACTGGTCTTAGTCCATCTCACTATCAATAGGTGATTACAATGGGGAGGGAGGGCACACCTGGACCAGAGAGGTATGGTGGGGTCCTTTACAGCCTGGTCATGAAAGACATAGTCAAGCAAATGTAAGCAATTTCTTATAAGCAAAAAACATATTTCTCCCACTTTATTTCTCCCTTTGACTGATTTTGGTTTCAAAGGTTTATTTAATTGAGCCTGTGAACATAAATCCAGCAGGGAGTTACACCTGCTGGTAGCGAGCAGGATCTCTAAACACAAAGTCTGTCATTATGGAAGCAACACTATGCCAGGCTGCCCTAGGGATGGTTGGGTGATACTCAGGAATCCCCATGTGGATTGTGGGAAGGCCCCAGCTGCTGCTGCAGTGGGGGGTGATGATTCAATCAAGAGCCCCCTATCCATGGGGCTTCAATTTGGGGAGCCCCCAGTGGGTAAATGGTCAAGGGTAAAGTACCACCTAGAAGGGTGGAGACACCAGAAGCTGTGGAATTAGCCCTCCATGAGATAGAAGATTGCTTAGAGGACGTGAGTGGCCACATGGCAGCTGGAATTGTGGGATGTATGTTTCTCAAGATATTGGGAAGCATTATCAAAGAGACAGAGTGAGACTTCAGCAGGACAGATTCACACTTCAGCATCATGTGGAGGAATAGGATGATAACCTACAGGATGCCCTTCCGAAAGAGAGACAGTTATTGAGAAAGCAGGTTGCACTCCTGGAAGATATGTTAGCAGCAACGGAGGAGGCAGCAGGAGGATCCACATTGCAGGAGGCTGTCGGGAGGTGGAGGAAAGGGCCGTGCCTTCAGCCTTGGAGATGGTAGAGGAGATTTGGGAGAGGATGGGGGGTGGGATTAAGGGCATACCTGTTGATGGGCCACCGCTGAAGGCTACCGCTCCTCCTCAGTGAGAGGAGCCATCCCCTCCCCAGGTTATGGACCACTCCATACTCCACCTATATACCCAGGATAAGCTGGCAGACATGAGCATACGGTTTCTGTAGGAGCCGTCAGAACCTCAGCCTACATGGCTTTTGCAATTTGCCATATGGGGTTGGAAAAATTAGTATGTTGGGTCCTGAAATGGGTTGACTGGCTTCCCAGAGGACTCACCTTTCCCTTCAGGTGCACTTGCAAAGTGCCCATCACCCACCAGGAATAATGCCCTTCAGGATTGGATGACAACAACATCAGGGTAGTTTGGCCTAATCAGGGAGATTTACCATATTTACCCACTAGCTGGAAAATGTCTGCAGAGCTCCAGTACATGTTATGGGAGCTGGGCAAGAAAAATATCATCTATACTGTGGACCTCTAGGTCCCCAATAAGGACTTGTTCATCATGGGAATGAGAAATCTGGTGCTCCATAGAGCTCCCCCATCTCGCTTTAGGTCTCTAGTGACTATTATTGCCCCCATATAAGGCAGCCCATAAGTGAGGCTACTTGCACTTTAGAAGTTCTCGGGGAGGGTGAAACAATAAGATCATGATAGTAACTACAGGATACAATGGAAAGGAGAGGTGCAAAGGACCCCATGAGGATTAATAGGATCCAGATGTGGGCTGATTGGATAAACGCAGGGGTAGTGAAAGAAAAACTTGGGGGTCAGCCCAATAGGATCTCATTAGAACTGTGGTACTAATTAAGCCAGAGCAGCAGTTTCAGCCACTGAAGTCCAGGATACAGAACCTGGAGGCAAAGCCCCATGTCTCGCCTCTGTCCTGTCCATCTTGTTTATCAAAAATCAGCTCAAAACAAGGTTAATTCGAGCTGAGAAAATAGAAGTGATCATATATCTCACAGGCAGTTCCTCCAGTGCTCCAACTATTACCTACAAGACTCAGAATCACACACACAGCTCTTCCTCTGTGACCTTAGATGATGTGTCAGTCCTCCTGCCTAAACCCAATCACTGCCTTTGAGCTTTCGCTCTCAGCCCCTTTCCAGACTCTAGGGAATCCATTCAGTAATTGGTCCCATTATCTCTCTCTGTATCCTCACGATTTCTTTCTGAATATATAAGGCAAATACTAAAAGACAAGAAGGAATAAAGAGACATTAATACAATAATAGTAGAAGATATAGTACTTCACTTACATCAAAGGATAGCTCACCCAGTAAAATCAATAAGGAAATTTTGGCCTTAAAGTACATGTTGGAATGGATGGACTTACTGAGGTACACAAAACATTCCATCTAAACAGGAAAATAAATTCTTTTCAAGTGCACATAGAACATTCTCCTGGAGTCATCAATGTCAGGCCACAAAAAAAGTCTCAATGAATTTAGAAAGTCTAGGATAATATCAAATATCTTTTCTGACCACAATGGAATAATAATATAAATCAACTACAAAAGTAAAACCAAAAAATGCAGACACTGTGAGACTAAACAACATTCTAATAAACAGCCAATGTGTAACCAAACAAAATACATACATTGACACAAATGTGAATGGAAATACAATGTTCAAAATATTTCAGATGCAGCACTTACAGATATTTATGTAGAAAACAGAAATATCAAGAAAATCATAAATAACCATGTGTTTGGTAATAAAGTTTCATATACAAAAAAGGTATGACCCACAAAACAAATAATCAACAATCAGGATGTCATCACAATTAAACGTTCTTCTTGTACAGACCACAGTCAAGAGAATGAAAAGATAAGCGACACACTAGAAGAAAATATTGGCAATAACCACATCTAATAAAAGACTAATATTCCAAATATATTTCTTAAAAAAACTAAAAAATATCCAACAATACAATCTGATTTGAAAATGTTCCAAAGACCTTCACAGATGCATCTTCACAGAGGTTAAATATAAGCATGTGCATATCCCACATTATGTGTTGTCACAGCAATGCAAATTAAAGCCACAAGGAGATAACCACTAAGCACTAAGAAATGTCAAAATCCCAGAAAATTGACATCAAATCCTGCTAAGAATGTTGAGCCACAGAAACTTTCATACATTTCTTGTGGGAAAACAAAATGATAGTTACTTTGGAAGAAAGTGAGGCATATTCTTGCAAAACTAAACAGGGTCATACCATAAACCCCTGGGAGACTCCTTGTCCCAGAGAAGGGGGAGGGTTCCCACCACCAAGACTCGGGTGTTAGCAGACAGAGCTCCCTCCTCCAAGGAGGTCTCCAAAATCATAGCTTTGCTTATGTCCATGGCAATGAGAGTGCCTCATGCCAACCAAAGGCTGTGGCAGAGCAAGGTCTGCATGGGTGAGGTCTCCAGTGGAGGCTCCCACTCCCCTGGAACCTGTTTTACCTTCCCTTCAAGAAGGGGAGCTGATCACAGCTGGGAGCACTGCTGAGTGTAGCACCTGGTCCTGCCACCAGGGTGCCTTGTTGGAGCACCTGGAAGTTGTATAAATCAGCAGGGCTCGACCAGACAGCATGGCCACCACACTGATCATCTGCACAGCAAAGTTGGGGGCTGCATTTATGCAGAGAACCTGGGAGCAGATGGGCTTGATCAAAATCAACAAAGACCTTCATTAGAACTGAAGCCCAGGCTGCCCAGGCAGAAGAGCTGATTCAAACCCCACTCCTGCTGAATGGAGCTCCAGGACCACATGGTTATAAGGCAAGACCAGGAGCACCTGCAGGGAACTGGGACCAGCCCTCTGGTTCTTCATGGGTAGGGATCTAATAGCAGCCCCACTGAGTGCTGAATAGATAACACAGCCCACCTGGAATAGGATCCAAATCGGAGTAAACGGGAAGCTGCATAGCAAGGCAACAGTCTTCCTGGCAGTGGCAATTAAACAGAGAGCACAGCCCATGGATTACCACCTGCAGAGGAAACATGCAGCTCTGTCCCACCATGGATTCCAGTGACCAGTCTTACCCAATTTGGGTCCACAGACAATGAGCCATGCAGGCTGTGGGGCCAGATTTGTTATCCCACAAGGGCAGAGAAACTCATTAATAGAGTTGCATACTGCTGGATACAAATGGGTTGGAAAACAGGTAAATGCTCAGGAGCCTGTCACACCTGGCTCTGGGGATCTGCTCTGGGAATACAAGTCCACAATTCATTGGGATTTTATAATTAATGTAATGAGGCTGGACAGCAGGGAAAACAGGAGCACTATTGGGAACTGAGTCTCCGTCACTTATAGACAGGTATTTTCTGTTGTTCCCACTAAGACCCAACACAGAAGCAGCAGTTTGATAAATGGGCTAGTCTTGGGAATAGTGGTGCAGGGGTAGGGTTCTGAGGGAACTCCCTCCAGAGGAGAAAGAACAAAAGTATGATGGTTCTCCAGGCCTCCTTCAGCACAACTGGTGAAGAAAAGCAGAAGCCATCAACAAAAACACCAAGTCCCTCACTGGCAGCACAGACCCCAACAACTAAAGGAAAAGGAAATAGGACAAGAAGAACAAATAAAGCCAAAAGGTAGTAGAAAGAGGGACATAATAAATATCACAGCAGAAATAAGTAACGTAGAAATTAGCAAAGAGAAAAAAAATCAATGAAACCAAGAGCTGGTTCATTGAGATAAACAAAATAGACAAATACCTAGCCAAACTTAACAAGGAAAAAGAGAGAGACACAAGTAAACATAATCAGAAAGAAAAAGGAAGGTACAATCAACAACACTGAAATATAGATAATTATTGGAAATTCTATGAAAAATTACATGGCAGTAAATTGGACAAGCAAAAAGTGATGGATGAATTCCCAGAAATGTACAATCCTGCAAGACTGATACAGGAGGAAACACAAGATCTGAACAGACAACCTACCATTAAAATAATTGAACTGGTAATCAAAATAAACAAAAAACAAAGAAGCAAAACCAGATGGACTCAAAGGTGAATTTCGTGAAGCATTTAAAGAATTAATACCCATTTTTACAGTATTCAAAATATAGAAGAGGAAATACTTCCAAACTCATTCTCTAAGGCCAACATTACTCTAAAACTAAAAACATACAAAGAAAATACAAAAAATGGAAAACTACAGACAAATATCCTTAATGTATATAAGATCAGCTGCCTGCATCATTTTGCTGAAGAAAAAATTTGTAAGTTCTCCTGATATATGTATATTCCACTTAAACCCATTAAGTCCATGTAAATGGATTTCTCAACTCTTTTCTTACAAGTTGTTTTCCTTGAAATAATGGTATTCCATCAACTTTTTTGTACTGACTAAACAGGATAAAAGTATTCAAATTCTCTTGTTTTACAGCATTGTAATTTAAATTGCATATTGCTTGTTTCAATAGAAAAGATTTGCCCTCATGTATCCATTTAAGAAACATGTATTCCCTATTACAAATTCCCTCATAACTATCTTCTTAATCTAATTGCATCATCAGTAATAAGGATGTTACAACATGGAGTTACATATTGGTAAATAGGCAAGAACATTTAGCAACCCTGCATCATAGTTAGCCAGCATCAATGTTTACAGAACATACCTTCTAATGACTGAACAAGTGTCATTAAGATTATAATATGAGTGGAGGCAGAGAAAACATTGTGGCTCGAGTTGTGGTGGAAATCTCCTTTCAAAACCACATACATTTTGAAAATACAGCAAATACAACTATTCCTAGATGAGTGAACAGAAGTAGCAGTACACTAACCACTCTACATCTGGGAGAAGTCAACATCTCATGGAAAAGGGTAAAGTAAAAATGACATGACCTGTTGGGACACGAGCATTCCTCCCACCCAGGGCACTGGTGGGAGTAAGAGAATCAGAGTGTGGAGGCACAGGACTACTAAATATCCAGCCCTATAAATCTACACTGGGAGCACAGACCCACATTGTGTAGTGCTATGGAGATTAGTGGGGCTGAAAAGCAAAGTTTGAGACTAAGACTGGGTAAAAGTTTCCACAACTGGGTGCCCTGAGACGAAAGAAAAGCAGGCACTTAAAGGGACCTGTCAACAGTCAGAGGACTGTAAAAGGGGCAAGGGTTTTGGAGAAGAAGGTGAACAAAATCATCCTGGCACACTCATCCCAGCAGGCTGGGAACTTTCAGGAGCTCCAGGCTCCCTATTCCCCTGGTTGGCAATGGAGCACTGAGGCTCTTCAAGTGATAAGCAGCGTCCCACTCCTTCCTCCCTTCTGGCACCTAAGTGCAAACTAGCTGTCCCTGCCATAGCTGCAGAACAGCCAGAGGGCTGCTCCACCTAAAACAACAACACAGTTTACACAGAGCCTGCTCACTGTATATGATTGAATGGCACAGACTGGGTAGATGGATGCTGAAATGTGAAGCCAAGAAGGGGTTTTGTAACTACAGCAGAACCCACACTGCTGACCTATGAACCCTGCCATCATCCTACGCCATCACAAGGGCCACTCTGCCCACAGCAGTTTAGGGAATTAGCCCAGAGACCACTCACTGTGTGCAGTTAAAGGCACTAACAGCAGAGACTGGCAGTGAAGGGCAAGCAGAAAGACTTTGTCCTCCCAGCTGACACAAATGCCACTCACCTGCAACTACTCCCATAGCTCTGGGAATATGAAAAGGCAGAAGAACCTTGTTAAATACAAAATCAATCAAACACTAGGAAGAGGGCTTGGTGAGATGGAAATCACCAATCTTCCTGGAAAGTGTTTCAAAACAAAAGTCATAAGCATGCTTATGGAGCTACAGAAAAAATATTCAAGAGCTAAGGGATGAATTCAGGAGGGAGATAATTGAAATGAAACAAATGGATGGATTTAAAAGAAGACTAGTTTAGGTAGAGGAGACAGTGAATGGAATAGAAATCAGAGAACAGTAATACAGAGATGTTGCAGCAGAGATATTAAAAAGGACCTCTAAGAATGAAAGAATATAAAGAGGAAAGTGTGAAAAATCCAAACAGAACAATATTCACATTATAGGGGTACCAGAAGAAGAAGAGAGAAAGAAAGGGACAGAAAATTTCTTTGAAGAATAATTGCTGAAAAATTCCCAAGCTTGGGGAAGGAAACAGTCTTTTAGGCCATGGAAGTCCACAGAGCTCTCAACACAAGGAAACCAAGAAGGACAACACCAAGACATATAATAATTAAAATGGCAAAGATCAGGGACAAGTAGGGAGTATTAAAAACAGCCATAGAGAGAAAAAAGATCATCTACAAAGGAAAACCCATCAAGCTATCATAACACTTATCAGCAGAAAACTTACAGGCCAGAAAGGAGTGGCATGATATATTCAATGCACAGAAACAGAAGGGCCTCGAACCAAGAATACTCTACCCAGCAAGATTATCATTAAAATTTGAAGAAGGGGTTAAACAATTCCCAGATAAGCAAAAGTTGAGGGTATTTTATCTACCACAAACCATCTCTACACTGTATTTAAAGAGACTGCTTTAGATAGAAGTGTGCATAAGACTAAATAGCTGTCACCAGAGAAAATAAAACCACAGCAAAGGAAGTAGACATACTCAATAATAAAAAAAATTCAAAATTAAATCAGCTACCCAGAAAATCAATCAAGAGATACACAAAGAGTACAGAATATGACACTTAACATATAAAGTGTGGAGGAGGAAGTAAAAGAAGGGAGAGAAAAAAGAATAATCAGACTGATTATAATAGTATAATAAGTGACTTAAGGTTGACTGCTAGTTAGTAAAGAAACTTCCCTAGTACCTTTTGTAACCACATATCCAAAGCCTGCAAAGGCAATAATACATATCTACTGATAATCACCCTAAATGTAAATGGACTTAATGCACCAATCAAAAGATACAGCTATAGAATAGATAAAAAAGCAAGACCCACCTATACACTGCCTACAAGAGATTCACTTTAAAAAAAAGACATTCACAGACTGAAAGTGAAGGGATAGAAAAAGATATTTCATTCAAACAACAGAGAGAAAAAAGCAGAGACGCAATACTTGTATCCGATAAAATAGACTTCAAAACAGAAAATAACAAGAGGCAAAGAAGAACATTGCATAATGATAAAGGTGTCCATCCAACAAGAGGATATAACTATTATAAATATCGATGCACCCATCACAGGAGCACCTACATATGTGAAACAAGTTGTCTGTGTTATGTGGCAAAGGCATTTATAAGAGAAAATTTTATTGCAATCCAGGATGATTTAAAGCAGGAATAACAATCCCAAATAAACAGTATAAATCCAGTCATTGAAACCGGAAAAAGAAGAACAAATGAGGCCCAAACTTAGTACAAGCAGGGCCATAATAAAGGTCAGAGGATAAATAAATAAAATAGAGAAGAATAAAACAGTAGAAAGAATTACGAAACTAAGAACTGGTTCTTTGAGAAAATAAACAAAAGAGATAAACCCCTACATAGACTTATCAAGTAAAAAAAATGCCACTGAAATACAAAGAATTATTAGAGAATACTATGAAAAAGTATATGCTAGCAAACTGGATAACCTAAAAGAAATGGACAACTTTCTAAAAATATACAACCCTCCAAGACTGACCCAGGAAAAAACAGAAAATCTAACAGATCAATTACTAGCAAAGAAATTGAATCAGTAGTAAAAAAACTACCAAAGAACAAAACCCCCAGAACAGATGGCTTCACAGCTAAATTTTATCAGACATTTAGAGAAGACATAATACCCATTCTCCTTAAAACTTTCCAAAAAATCGAAGAGGAGGGAATACTTCTGAATTCATTATCTGTCACCAGCATCACTCAAATACCAAAACCAGGTAAAGACACGACAAAAAAATAAAACTGCAGAGCAATATCCATGATGAACATAGATGAAAAAATACTCAACAAAATATAAGCAAACTGAATGACATGATATTGTACATAAAATAGCCTAAAGAATCCACTCCAAAACTACAAGAACTAATATCTGAATTAAGCAAAGTTGCAGAAATACAAAATTTATACACAGAAATGTGTTGCATTTCTATACACTAATGATGAAGTAGTAGAAAGAAAGATCATGAAAACAGTTCCACTCAAAATTGCATTAAAAAGAATAAAATACCTGGAAATAAAACTAATGAAGGAAGTGATAGGCCTGTACTGTGAAAACTACAAGACATTCACAAAAGAAATTAAGGAGGACACTAATAAATGGAAATGCATCCTATGCTCTTGGGTAACAAGAAATAATATTGTTAAAATGGCAACGCTGCCTAAAGCAATATACAGATTCAATGCAACAAACAGGAACAAATACTTCTAAAATTCATATGGAACCACAAAAGACGCCAAATAGTCAAGGTAGTCCTGAGAAGGAAGAATAAAGCATGGGGATTACATTCCCCAACTTCAAGCTCTACTACAAAGGCACAATAATCAAGACAATTTGGTCCTGGCACAAGAACAGACACGTAGACCAATGGAACAGACTAGAGTCCAGATATTAATCCAAACATACATGGTCAATTAATAT
The DNA here is from genome assembly GCF_040802235.1 of Manis javanica. Classification (NCBI taxonomy): domain Eukaryota; kingdom Metazoa; phylum Chordata; class Mammalia; order Pholidota; family Manidae; genus Manis; species Manis javanica. Next base: position 70,249,624 of record NC_133169.1, on the reverse strand, counting down.
ACAATAAAAGAGCCATGGACATACAATGGGGAAATGTCAGCCTCTTCAACAAATGGTGTTCACAAAACTGGACAGCTACATATAAGGGAATGAAACTGGATTACTGTCTAACTCTGTAAACTAAAGTAAACTCAAAAAGGATCAAAGACCTGAATCAAAGTCATGACACCATAAAACTCTTAGACAAAAACATAGGCAAAACCCTTGAATATAAACATGAGCAGCTTTTTCATGAATGTATGTCCTCGGGTAAAGGAAACAAAAGCAAAATTGAAAAAGTGGGACTATATCAAACTAAAAGGCTTCAGTACCACAAAGGACACCATCAGTAGAACAAAAAGGCATCCTACAGTATGGGAGAGTATATGCATAAATGATATATCTGATAAGGCATTGACATCTAAAATATATAAAGAGCTCACATGACTCAACAACCAAAAAGCAAATAACCCTATTAAAAAATGGGCAGAGGATCTGAACAGATACTTCTTTTAAGAAGAAATTCATACAACCAAGAGGCACATGAAAAGATGCTCCACATCACTAATCATCAGAGAAATATAAATTAAATCCACAATGAGATATCACCTCACACCAGTTAGGATGGCAAACAACAACAAATTCTGGTGAGGAATTGGAGAAATGGAAACCCTCCTACACTGCTGGTGGGAATGTAAATTAGTTCAAGCATTGTGGAAAGAATTATGGAGGTTCCTCAAAAATCTCAAAATTGAAATACCATTTCACGCAGGAATTCCACTGCTAGGAATATACCCTAAGAAAACAGGATCACAAATTCAAAAAGTCATATGCATCCCTATGTTTATTGCAGCACTATTTACAATAGCCGAGAAATGGAAGCAACCTAAGTGTCCATCAGCAGATGAGTAGATAAAGAAGATGTGGGACATATACACAATGGAATATTATTCAGCAGTAAGAAGAAAACAAATTGTACCATTTTCAACAACATGGATGGAGCTAGATTGCATTATGCTCAGTGAAATAAGCCAGCATAGAAAGACAAGTATTAAGTGATTTCACTCATCTGTGGAGTATAACTACAAAGCAAATACTGAAGGAACAAAGCAGCAGGAGACTCACAGAACTCAGGAATGGACTAGCAGTTACCAAAGGGAAAGGGCCTGTGGAGGGTGGGTGGGAAAGGAAGAATAAGGGTATTAAGAGGCATTATGATTAGCACACATTATGTATATGGGGCATGGGGAAGGAAGTACAGTACAGAGAAGACACATACTCTCTAGCATCTTACTATGCCGATGGACAGTGACTGTAGTGGTGGGATATGTGGTGGAGACATGACTATGGGGGAAATGCAGTAACCACAAAGTCATTCATGAGACTGTATATCAATTATCACTTAATAAAAAAAGACTATCCAAGGAAGCCAGGCTCTGTCTTTCTTTGAAATTTGGTACATCTACTCTTGTATTCATCACTCATTTTAGAAAATGTTCAATAACCATGGAAATATTATTGCTCATAATATTCATTCCTGGATGCAATCCAAGATGCAGGATATAAAGGACCAGAACCCATCCTCCTGCTACATAAATATAGACCAAATATACTCCTACACCCAGAGAAAATCATCCTTAGGAAGAAATGAGACCTGAGCAGACACCTGAGCAGAAAGTGTGGGATAAATGAACAAATAAATAATGTCAGGAGAGATGGAGACATTACAAAGGGAGACCCATCTCCAATTCAGCCCTTCAGTAAGGAAACATATCACTGAGGGACTAGAGCACATATTGGCCTGCTCTGGGTCAGATAAAACTCAACGTTTAGAGGGTTTAACACATTCTTACTGAAGGTGACAGATTTTTCAATACAGGCCTGCCAAATGTTGGGGGAATTGCTAGAACGCTCTTCAGGACCAGAGCCTCTGGTGAGTGCCAATGTTCATGTTATCCACACACATCATTATTCTGCCTCCAACCTTCACATCCCATTTTCTCTTAAACCTCCTCTGACCAGACAGTGTTCCCAACACTGCACCATCATCAAGGTGTATCAGTACACCTCTCATCAAGGCAGTTAATGACCATCAAATTGTAAATTCTAGTAGTTGATTTTCAGTCCACATCTTGCCTGTTCAATGATCATTAGAATATCAGCACGCCAGTTACTTCTATCACATTGAAATAGCTTCTAAAATTGTCTCCCAGAACAACACACATTCCTCATTTGTCATATCTTGAACCCTTCAGATCACCTACCCTTAAATGATTGCAAATCAGGAATAGACAAATGATGATATAAAGGCAGGAAAGCATTGGACAACTCATCTCACAGTATAAGATCAGCAAAGCCCAATAAGCACATGACAGTAAAACCCAAAAAATTCTAATTACATAATTAAAAATAAGATTTACAATGCTGCATTTGGCAACAATGTGCTGCAACAAGAACTCTTATTTCCTTTTGGTGGTGTTGTGAGAAGATGCAACAATGTCTGTTTAAATGGATGGCACTTACTTATGAAATAAACACACACAGAACAATTGTATTCCTACAAATTGACCAGGAGAAATGAGCCCATTTGAATAAAAGACTTCTAAATAAATATTCATAAAATATTATTTATAATAGCCCCAAAATGTAAATATCCCATGTGTCTGTCAACTGAAGAATCAACAAATTCTGGTACATTCCCACAGTGTCTTACTAACAGCCACATTAAAAAAGTGAAACAAAAAGCAAACTCTACTGACATTGCCAACAAATAGGTGAGTATCAAAATGTTATGTGGACTAAAAAAATCATATGGTGAAGCCCGCATATATGAAGATCAGACCAAACTATTCTGGAATCCTTAATAGTTCTCGCTTATGAAGGGAAGAAAGACAGGGTGGCTGAGTTAGGGCATCAGAAATATTTTGTGAAACAATTTCCTGATATGGATTTGCACTGATCATGGGTAGTTTTGGAAACCCATCAAATGATAAACTTCTAATGTACCAATGATAATGGTTAATACAAAATGGGTCATATACCAAAATGTAAAACATACTATAAATCTCCTGGAGGGGGTTTCATTATGACAGAGAAGGAAGATGCTCACCTATTCCCATAAACACAGCAAATTCACAGCTTCATATAGAATAATTATCCACTGATAAAGACCTGAGAACTATGTGAAAATCATCTCCACAGCAAAAGACAAAATGTTCTACCAAGGTTAGGAGAGGCACAAAGTCTTTCAGGGAACCCCACCCAGATGTACTGACCCTGCAAATAAGAAGGATCCCAAAATGTGGCATTTTCACTTGAAGGTATTGTGTTCCAAATCAGAAATCCTGACCCTAGGTTTGGCAACAGTAGGATAAGCTGTTCGTATGTCTGGTTTTACAAATAAATAGGCATTGGAGGAAATTCAAGATGGAAGCATGAGGAGTGAGACAGAGAACTCCTGCCAAAACCACAGATAGTGTGAAAATATAGTTAGTACAGCTAAACTTAAAACAGCAACAGGGAAGAAGGCTGCACCAGACTATATGGACCTCACAAACAGAACAGACCTCATAAAACAGGGCACCAGCTCTGTACCCTTATAAACACCAACGTCACTCTAGGTGCTGAGCAACTCCAGAGACTGGAGCTTCTGGGCAGTAGAGGGCACCATACAAAAAAATGAAATCTCAAAACAACATGGTTCAGATCACAATCTCACAAACCCCAGAAAAAGGGCCAATTGAAACTGGACTCACCAGTCTTCCTGAAAGAGAGTTCAAAATAAAAATCATAAACATGCTTATGGAGGTACAGAAAAATATTCAAGGACTTAGAAATTAATTTAAGATATAGATTCAATCGTTAAGAAATTCCATATCTGAAATGAAACATACAATGGAGGGATTTAAAAGCAGATTAGATGTGGTAGAAGAGATGGCAAATGGAATAGAAATTAGAGAAGAGGAATACAAAGAAGCTGAGGCACAGAGAGAAAAAAGAATCTCGAAGAATGAAAGAACATTGAGAAAATTGTGTGATGAATCCAAACAGAACGATATTCACATTATGGGGGTACCAAAAGAAGAGAGAGAAAAAGGGATAGAAAGTGTTATTGAGGAAGAAATTGCTGAAAAATTCCCCAATCTGGGGAAGGAGAGTGTCTCTCAAGATGGAGATGCACATATCTCCCAACACAAGGTACACAAGAAAGACAACATCAAAACATATAATAATTAAAATGGCAAAGATCAAGGGTAAAGATCAACTTTTAAAAGCAACTAGAGTGAGAAAACAGATGACCTACAAAGGAAAATCCATCAAGCTATCATCAGATTTCTCAACAGAAACCTTACAGTCCAGAAGGGAGTGGCATGATATATTTAATGCAATGAAGCTGAAGGGCCTTGAACCAAGAATACTCTACCCAGCAAGGTATCATTTAAAATTGAAGGAGGGATTAAACAATTTCAGATTAGCAAAGCTGAGAGAATTTACATCCCACAAACCACCTCTACAGTGCATTTTGGAGGGACTTCTATAGAAGGAAGTATTCCTAAGGCTAAACAGATGTCACTGAAGGGATAGACAAAGAGCATAGAATACGATTCATAACATACATAACAAACAATGGAGGAAGAAGAAAAAGGAGTTAAAAAAATAACCTTTAGGTTGTATTTGTAATAGCATACAAAGTGAGTTGTTAGACTATTAGATGATAAGGTAATTACCCTTGAAACATTGGTAACCATGAATCTAAAGCCTGTAATGGCAATAAATACATACCTAACTATAATCACCCTAAATGTCAAAGGACTGAATGCACCAAATCAAAAGACCTAGAATCACTGAATGGATTAAAAAACAAGACCCATCTATATGCTGCCTACAAGAGACTCACTTCAAACCCAAAGACATATAGAGACTGAAAGTAAAGGGATGGAAAAGATATTTCATGCAACTAATAGTGAGGAAAAAGAAGGAGTTGCAGGACTTGTATCAGAAAAAATAGACTTCAAAACAAAGAAAGTCACAAGAGACAAAGAAGGACATTACATAATGATAAATGGATATAATAACTATTATAAATACCTATGCACCCAACAGAGGAGCACCTACATATGTGAAACAAATACTAAAAGAATTAAAGGGGGAAATAGAATGCAATGCATTCATTTGCAGAGACTTCCACACACCACTCACTCCAAAGGACAGATCAACCAGACAGAATATAAATAAAGACACAGAGGCACAGAAGAACATATTAGAACAGATAGACCTAATGGATATCTACAGAACACTCCATCCAAAAGGAACAGGATACACATTCTTCTCAAGTGCACATGGAACATTTTCAAGAATAGATCACATACTAGCCCACAAAAAGAACCTCAGTAAATTCAAAAAGACTGAAATTGTACCAACCAGCTTCTCAGATAACAAAAGTATGAATCTAGAAATAAGTTAATCAAAGAAAGTAAAAAAGCCCACAAACACATGGAGGCTTAATAACATGCTCCTAAACAATGAATGGATCAATGACCAAATAAAAACAGAGATCATGCAATATATGGAGACAAATGACAACAATAATTCAACACCACAAAACCTGTGTGACACAGCAATGGTTGTGCTAAGATGGAAATATATTGGAATACAGGCCTACCTCAGGAAAGAAGAACAATCCCATAATAAACAGTCTAAACTCACAATTAATGAAACTAGAAAAGGAAGAACAAATGAGGCCCAAAGTCAGTAGAAGGAGGGACATAATAAAGATTAAAGCAGAAATAAATAAAAGTGAGAAAAATAAAACAATAGAAAAAATCAATAAAAGCAAGAGCTGGTTCTTCAGGAAAATAAACATCTAGCCATACTTATAAAGGAAAAAAGAGTTTGTACACACATAAACAGAATCAGAAATGAGAAAGGAAATATCACTACGGACACCACAGAAATATAAAGAATTATGAGAGAATACTATGAAAAATTATATGCTAACAAACTGGATAACATAGAAGAAATGGACAACTTTCTCAAAAAATACAACCTTCCAAGGCTGACCCAGGAAGATACAGAAAATCTGAATAGACCAATTATCAGCAATGAAATTGAACTGGTAATCAAAAACCTACCTAAAAGCAAAACCCCTGGACCAGAAGGCTTCACCACTGAATTTTATCAAACATTTAGTGAAGACCTAATACCCAACCCCCTTAAAGTTTTACAAAAAAGTAGATGAGGAGGGAACGCTTTCCAACTCATTCTATGAGGTCAACATCACTCTAATATCAAAACCAGGCAAAGACATCGGAAGAAAGAAAATTACAGACCAATATTCCTGATGAACATAGATGCAAAAATACTCAACAAAATAATAGCAAACCGAATTCAAAAATGCATCAGAAAGATTATTCATCATGATCAAGTGGGATTCATCTCAGGGATGCAAGGATAGTACAACATTCGACAATCCATCAACATCATCCACTACATCAACAAAAAGGATAAAACCCACATTATCATCTCCATAGATGCTGAAAAAGCATTCAACAAAAGTCAACATCCATTCATGATAAAAACTGTCTACAAAATGGGTATAGAGGGCAAGTACATCAACATAATAAATTTAACAAGTGGGACTATATCAAGCTGAAAAGCCTCTGTATGGCAAAGGACACCATCAGTAGAACCAAAAGGCATCCTACAGTATGGGAGAATATATTCATAAAATGACATATCTGATAAGGGGTTGACACCCAAATTATATAAAGCGCTCACACACCTCAACAAACAAAAAGCATATAAGCCAATTAAAAAACTGCACAGAGGAGCTGAACAGACACTTCTCCAAAGAATAAATTTGGATGGCCAAAAGGCATGTGAAAAGATGCTTGTGGGAATGTAAGTTACTTCAACCATGGAGGAAAGCAGTACGGATGTTCTTCAAAAACTCAAAATAGAAATACCATTTGACCCAGGAATTTCACTTCTAGGAAATTACCCTAAGAATGCAGCAGACCAGTTTGAAAAAGACATATGCACCCCTATGTTTATCACAGCACTATGTACAATAGCCAAGAATTGGAATCAACTTAAGTGTCCATTAGGAGATGAATGAATAAAGAAGATGCAATATATATACACAATGGAATATTATTCAGCCATAAGAAGAAAACAAATCCTACCATTTGCAGCAAAATGGATGGAGCTAGAGGGTATTATGCTCAGTGAAATAAACCAGGTGGAGTAAGACAAGTATCAAATGATTTCACTCATCTGTGGAGTATAAGAACAAAGGAAAAACAGAAGGAACAAAATAGTAAACTCGCAGAACCCAAGAATGGACTAAAAGATACCAAAGGAAAAGGGACTGTGGAAAATGGGTGGGAAGGGAGGGATATGTGTTCAAATTCTATAGTTATACATAAACGTAGCAGGTAATTGTTTTTGTTACACTTCCTCACAGGTCATAATAATTTTGAGTGTCATCCATGAAATTTTCTGAATCAATAGTTTATTCATTTATTGCAAAGTAGTTTTTGAATGTAGGACATACCACACTTCTTTTATCCATTCTCTGTTGATGGACATATGTATTGTTTTTAGTTTCAGCCTATTAAAAATAAACTACTGGAAAGCATTTCTGGTCAGGTGCTTCTGACTACCCTGCATAAATACTTACGTGTGGAAGGGCTAAACCATATTATTTGTCAATATTCTGTGTTTTTTTCTGATTGTGTGATGAGAATTAAATGTCCATTCTTCTTTACATCTTAGATAAAGTATCTTATTGGATATATTACTTGAAAATATTTTCTAAAAGTCTGTGATTTGTTTAGTGATGTGTTGTTTTTTCTTTCTGCATCAAAGCAAACTTGTTTTGACTACAAATTTGTGGAGTATTTCAGTAAATGACAAATAATATCTTAGACAAAATAAACAACAGTTAAAAATGACAAAACACGGAACAAAAGGTTTAAATTCTTAATTCCCTTAATTATTCAAGGAATTCATGATTAACCTAATGAAAATATTATGAAGTATGAAGAGGAAAGAGACTCAGAGATGTTATCTTGTAACTGTGGGTGTTCAGGTGTAAGTTTCTGAAAGCCAACTCAAATCTTGAGGGAACTCCAGGTCCCTAAACCCTGTAAACATGATTGGGCTCGTTACCTGGGGATCTCAAGACCCTGAGGATTCTATGAGAATTCTGGGATCTGTGAGCTGGGTGTTGAACAGTAAGAATAAATAGGCCCCGTGGGAAAGGCTGAACTTGAATTTGAGGTAAGCAAGTATTTCCCTGACGACTTGTTTTCTTAGCTCCCTGAGTTTCCTCTCAGTGGACAGAAGTGCCAATCAACTTGAGAATTTCTCACTGAGGAGAACTTCCTTTTGACAGAAAGATGGAGTTCTTTCAAATTCTTTTTCCATGGTTTCAGCCTTCTTGTAAATGTTACATGTGTGAAATGTTCATCTCATAGTTTTACACACTTTCGGAAGCTAGTTCTTGACTTCCAAGATGTGCATTCCCTCCTCAAACAATTTTATCTGGAGTTGAACTTTATGTTCTTGATGTGATTCATGCATTTTAATAAGCATTTCCTAGTTATTATATATTTGCAGTTAATTCTCTTGTTTTTCATCATGTTACACAAAAAATATTACAAAAGACAACATGTAAAATAATAATAACCACATCTATTTCAAAAGGAGGCAATAATAACTACACCAAATTATTAATCCTTGCAGAAAACATTTGTTAATTCTCCTAGATTTAAAATCAGTTCCTTTAACTAGCACTAGATCCTAGTTTAAAATATTAATATCTATTTGGAATATAAAACAAGAAATCTTTTAGAAAACTCTCGGCAATATAATTTCCATTATTAAACCAAAGAAACATGCACAATGAAGGCAGAAATTAGCTTAATGTGTGTATATTCTGTAAAATATAGAGACATTTTAAAGACCTAGTATTTACTTATAATTATAAAAATTCTTATTCTGGACAACAGCCTTTTTATAATGGCTCATAGAAAAGGTTTTGCATTTCCAGGTACTGATAAAAGTAACTTGGTAGATTAGCAGTGGGATTTTAACAATCTCAGAGGCTTCCTAGCTTAATGCTGAACTGCTTCACTAAGCTGGCCTTTTTCCACCCATCCAGCATCACAAAAGAAACACTTTTCCCTGAAGCAGACCTGTGGGTTTACTCCCTGGTCTGATTCCCCAGGTCCCTGACTGGCAGCTGCCCCTCCTGCTCTGCTCCCCCCTCCTCATCTCCTGGGAGTTCTTGGAAGGACTCAGGGGAGACCCCAGAGCCTCAGAGCTGCAACCATGGGCCTCCTTTTACAGAGCCACGAGGTGGTCTTCCCTCAGTGAGGGGATAAGTGAGTTCCCCCTGTTCCGGGTGGGATAGAAGCCGAATACAACATCCTATTACAATAGATTAGAACAAATCTTCCTGGAATAAGAGAATCTCTGAAGATTGGAGAGTTCAAGTCACACAGAAAATTGCTGTAATAAGGAAACAGTCTCTTTAGAGCAAAGCTTTTCAGAGATTAATGCACAATCAAAGTGTAGGTAACTTTTACTTAGCACTTTGGATAGTACAAAATACTCCTCGCTTATAGAAAGGATTATTTTTCTAACATATCACTCAATTGAATGGTTTGGTGTGATCCTTTCATTTGATATATAGATATGGAGACCCTGATTCGAAACCTATATTTATTCTATAATGATCATGTGTTTTATTGAAATTCTTTTTTATTTTGTCTCAAATACTATTAAAAGAGAAAACTCCCAGAATCAAAAAAAAGATGGTTGAGTAATAGCGTAAGTATAAGCAGACACACAGGCATACACAGGCAGGCATGCTAAGGCACACTCATGTACATATGAATAGAAAAGTACACTTAGGAATGTGGTATGAATAAAACCATTTGTCAAAACATGCACAGAAACACAGTAAGTAGTATTTTTCTGTCCCAATGAGTTTCCAAATATAACCAAAAATCATGAAGTTAAAAACCAAAACACCTCTCATATCCCACAAGAACCTGTACTTTTTGTACCTTTGCCTATGTTTTAAACCACCTCCCAATTTCATTTTTGAGAACAAAACCTGTAAATACATTGTATTTAATTTATGAGAAAGATAGCAAATATTTTTTTTTTTTTTTTTTTTTTTTAAATTTATTTATTTATTTATTTTTTTTTTTGAGAGGGCATCTCTCATATTTATTGATCAAATGGTTGTTAACAACAATAAAATTCAGTATAGGGGGGTCAATGCTCAATGTACAATCATTAATCCATCTCAAGCCTAATTCTCGTCAGTCTCCAATCTTCTGAAGCATAACGAACAAGTTCTTACATGGTGAACGAATTCTTACAGAGTGAATAAATTCTTACATGGTGAACAGTACAAGGGCAGTCATCACAGAAACTTTCGGTTTTGATCATGCAATATGACCTATAAACCATCAGGTCAAATATGAATATTCATTTGATTTTTGTACTTGATTTATATGTTGATCCCACATTACTCCTATTATTATTATTATTTTTATTTTTAATAAAATGCTGAAGTGGTAGGTAGATGCAAGATAAAGGTAGAAAACATAGTTTAGTGCTGTAAGAAGGCAAATATAGATGATCAGATGATCAGGTGTGTGCCTATGGACTAAGTATTAATCCAGGCTAGACAAGGGCAGCAAGACATCCACGGATGCAGAAGATTTCTCTCAAAGCAGGGGGGGTGAGGTTCTGAGCCTCACCTCTGTTGATCCCCAAATTCTCACCTGATGGCCCCCCTGCGACTGTGCCTGTCTTAGGTTGCTCCTCCCCTGAGGAATCTTACCCGTCTCTGGCCAACCAGTCATCTTCCGGGGCCATACAGGGAAATGTAAAGTTGGTAAGTGAGAGAGAAGCCATATTGTTTGCAAAGGTTAGCTTTTTACTTCTTTGCAGATTTATGCCCTGTGGCTTCTATGCCCAGCACTTGTCTCGAGGTATCTTTACCACCTGGAGGAATTATGATACTCGGTAAATTCGATATGAGGCACGAATTCTATTTAAGGTTTGTAATTAGGAAGGAAGAAGAAAAGCTATAGATTTAGCATATGAAGGAAACTTGGGAGGATTGATTATTTCTTTGACATATCTTCTTGTATAGTACCTTAAGTATGTATAGGTTTTAAACTACTAACTAATTTGCACACACATATTAACATAATAGGAATACGGTGACATAAACAAAGCAAATCTATAATTACCAGCCATCTCCAGTGAAGCCAAGAAAACCATTTAGGCACCCTAGGCATTTGTGAAAATTTATCTATGATATGATGGATATTGTCCAACTGTACTTGAACCATCAGACAAATTAAAGCAGCCCATTTCTGGGATCTGTTCACATCCCATATGTTCTTTTAACCATAGATAGTCTATAGTCATGAGATTTTGGGGTGCTACAACTTGCACCCCTCCCAACTCCTGGTTGAGTTCCAACAGTACAGATCCAGTCAAATTCGTTGTCTCACTGTATGCACATGCCAGCCTAGACATCTCCCTCCTCCTTCTTATGGCAAGTCCAGGAGACGGTGGGCTGGATGCAGCCACAACCGCAGCATCGTCCGGATCCCTGTGGAGGCTTTTTGATGATCATCCCCCGGCACGAGTCCTCCAGAGAGTGCTGATGCCGGAAGCTCCTCCTCATATCGTATCTTAGTTCATTTTCTGGGTATCCAAGCTAGGCCTTGATCTTCTGCATAGAAACAAAGAGACCCTTTGCCCACACTTTGACATGCCCTCTATACCACTGTGCAGAACTCATTGGAGGTCAGCACACAGTAACTGCTTTTTTTTTTTTTTTTTTAATTAAGAGAAAGGAATATTATCAGAAAAGAGTACCTCCATAGCTGATCATCTGACACCCTTTAAGTGATCAACATTAAGGATATTTAAAGCATGCGTTGATCTTTGATTTACCAATAGTTTTATCCTGTTAAGGCGTAATCCCCCTTTTCTTTCTTTCTTTCTTTTTTTTTTTAAATTTTTAATCTACACTTACCTGAAGAATACTATGTTTACTATGCTCTCCCCTATATCAGGTCCCCCCTAACAACCACATTACGGTTACTGTCCATCAGCTTAGCAAAATGTGGTAGAGTCACTACTTGTCCTCTCTGTGTTGTGCAGCCCACCCTCCCCTTTCTCCCTCCCCCCCATGCATGCTAATCTTAATACCCCCCTTCTTCTTCCCCCCCCTTATCCCTCCCTGCCCACCCATCCTCCCCAGTTCCTTTCCCTTTGGTACCTGTTAGTCCATTTTTGGGTTCTGTAATTCTGCTGCTGTTTTGTTCCTTCAGTTTTTCCTTTGTTCCTATACTCCTCAGATGAGTGAAATCATTTGGTATTTCTCTTTCTCCGCTTGGCTTATTTCACTGAGCATAATACTCTCCAGCTCCATCCATGTTGCTGCAAATGGTTGGATTTTTCCACTTCTTATGGCTGAGTAGTATTCCATTGTGTATATGTACCACATCTTCTTTATCCATTCATCTACAGATGGACATTTAGGTTGCTTCCAATTCTTGGCTATTGTAAATAGTGCTGCGATAAACATAGGAGTGCATCTGTCTTTCTCAAACTTGATTGCTGCGTTCTTAGGGTAAATTCCTAGGAGTGGAATTCCTGGGTCAAATGGTAGGTCTGTTTTGAGCCTTTTGATGCACCTCCATACTGCTTTCCACAATGGTTGAACTAATTTACATTCCCACCAGCAGTGTAGGAGGGTTCCCCTTTCTCCACAGCCTCGCCAACATTTGTTGTTGTTTGTCTTTTGGATGGCAGCTATCCTTACTGGTGTGAGGTGATACCTCATTGTAGTTTTAATTTGCATTTCTCTGATAATTAGCGATGTGGAGCATCTTTTCATGTGTCTCTTGGCCATCTGTATTTCTTTTTTGGAGAACTGTCTGTTCAGTTCCTCTGCCCATTTTTTAATTGGGTTATTTGTTTTTTGTTTGTTGAGGCGTGTGAGCTCTTTATATATTCTGGACGTCAAGCCTTTATCAGATCTGTCATTTTCAAATATATTCTCCCATACTGTAGGGTTCCTTTTTGTTCTATTGATGGTGTCTTTCGCTGTACAGAAGCTTTTCAGCTTAATGTAGTCCCACTTGCTCATTTTTGCTGTTGTTTTCCTTGCCCGGGGAGATATGTTCAAGAAGAGATCACTCATGTTTATATCTAAGAGGTTTTTGCCTATGTTTTTTTCCAAGAGTTTAATGGTTTCGTGACTTACATTCAGGTCTTTGATCCATTTTGAGTTTACCTTTGTATATGGGGTTAGACAATGGTCCAGTTTCATTCTCCTACATGTAGCTGTCCAGTTTTGCCAGCACCATCTGTTGAAGAGACTGTCATTTTGCCATTGTATGTCCATGGCTCCTTTATCAAATATTAATTGACCATATATGTTTGGGTTAATTTCTGGGGTCTCTAATCTGTTCCACTGGTCTGTGGCTCTGTTCTTGTGCCAGTACCAAATTGTCTTGATTACTATGGCTTTGTAGTAGAGCTTGAAGTTGGGGAGTGAGATCCCCCCTACTTTATTCTTCTTTTTTAGGATTGCTTTGGCTATTCGGGGTCTTTGGTGTTTCCATATGAATTTTTGAATTATTTGTTCCAATTCATTGAAGAATGTTGCTTGTAATTTGAGAGGGATTGCATCAAATTTGTATATTGCTTTCGGCAGGATGGCCATTTTGACGATTTTAATTCTTCCTAGCCATGAGCATGGGATGAGTTTCCATTTATTAGAGTCCCCTTTAATTTCTCTTAAGAGTGACTTGTAGTTTTCAGAGTATAAGTCTTTCACTTCCTTGGTTAGGTTTATTCCTAGGTATTTTATTGTTTTTGATGCAATGGTGAATGGAATTGTTTTCCTGATTTCTCTTTCTATTGATTCGTTGTTAGTGTATAGGAAAGCTACAGATTTCTGTGTGTTGATTTTGTATCCTGCAACTTTGCTGTATTCCGATATCAGTTCTAGTAGTTTTGGAGTGGAGTCTTTAGGGTTTTTTATGTACAGTATCATATCATCTGCAAATAGTGACAGTTTAACTTCTTCTTTACCAATCTGGATTCCTTGTATTTCTTTGTTTTGTCTGATTGCCGTGGCTAGGACCTCCAGTACTATGTTAAATAACAGTGGGGAGAGTGGGCATCCCTGTCTGGTTCCCGATCTCAGTGGAAATGCTTTCAGCTTCTCGCTGTTCAGTATAATGCTGGCTGTGGGTTTATCATATATGGCCTTTATTATGTTGAGGTACTTGCCCTCTATTCCCATTTTGCTGAGAGTTTTTATCATGAATGGATGTTGAATTTTGTCAAATGCTTTTTCAGCATCTATGGAGATGATCATGTGGTTTTTGTCTTTCTTTTTGTTGATGTGGTGGATGATGTTGATGGATTTTCGAATGTTGTACCATCCTTGCATCCCTGGGATGAACCCCACTTGGTCATGGTGTATGATCCTTTTGATATACTGTTGAATTCTGTTTGCTAATATTTTATTGAGTATTTTTGCATCTACATTCATCAGGGATATTGGTCTGTAATTTTCTTTTTTGGTGGGGTCTTTTCCTGGTTTTGGTATTAGGGTGATGTTGGCTTCATAGAATGAGTTTGGGAGTATTCCCTCTTCTTCTATTTTGTGGAACACTTTAAGGAGAATGGGTATTATGTCTTCTCTGTGTGTCTGATAAAATTCCGAGGTAAATCCGTCCGGCCCCGGGGTTTTGTTCTTGGGTAGTTTTTTGATTACTGTTTCAATTTCTTTGCTTGTAATTGGTTTGTTTAACTTTTGTGTTTCTTCCTTGGTCAGTCTTGGGAGGTTGTATTTTTCTAGGAAGTTGTCCATTTCTTCTAGGTTTTCCAGCTTGTTGGCATATAGGTTTTCATAGTAGTCTTTAATAATTCTTTGTATTTCTGTGGAGTCTGTCGTGATTTTTCCATTCTCATTTCTGATTATGTTGATTTGTGTTGACTCTCTTTTTCTCTTAATAAGTTGGGCTAGAGGCTTATCTATTTTGTTTATTTTCTCAAAGAACCAGCTCTTGGTTTCGTTGATTTTTGCTATTGTTTTATTCTTCTCAATTTTGTTTATTTCTTCTCTGATCTTTATTATGTCCCTCCTTCTGCTGACTTTAGGCCTCATTTGTTCTTCTTTTTCCAGTTTTAATAGTTGTGATGTTAGACTATTCATTTGGGATTGTTCTTCCTTCTTCAAGTGTGCCTGGATTGCTATATACTTTCCTCTTAAGACTGCTTTCGCTGCATCCCACAGAAGTTGGGGCTTAGTGTTGTTGTTGTCATTTGTTTCTATATATTCCTTGATCTCTATTTTGATTTGTTCATTGATCCATTGATTATTTAGTAGCATGTTGTTAAGCCTCCATGTGTTTGTGAGCCTTTTTGTTTTCTTTGTAGAATTTATTTCTACTTTCATACCTTTGTGGTCTGAAAAATTGGTTGGTAGAATTTCAATATTGTGGAATTTACTGAGGCTCTTTTTGTGAGCTAGTATGTGGTCTATTCTGGAGAATGTTCCATGTGCACTTGAGAAGAATGTATATCCTGTTGCTTTTGGATGTAGAGTTCTATAGATGTCTATTAGGTCCATCTGTTCTAGTGTGTTGTTCAGTGCCTGTGTGTCTTTACTTATTTTCTGCCCGGTGGATCTATCCTTTGGGGTGAGTGGTGTGTTGAAGTCTCCTACAATGAATGCATTGCAGTCTATTTCCCTCTTTAGTTCTGTTAGTATTTGCTTCACATATGCTGGTGCTCCTGTATTGGGTGCATATATATTTAGAATGGTTATATCCTCTTGTTGGACTAAGCCCTTTATCATTATGTAGTGGCCTTCTTTATCTCTTGTTACTTTCTTTGTTTTGAAGTCTATTTTGTCTGATATTAGTACTGCAACCCCTGCTTTCTTCTCACTGTTGTTTGCCTGAAATATGTTTTTCCATCCCTTGACTTTTAGTCTATGCTTATCTTTGGGTTTAAGGTGAGTTTCTTGTAAGCAGCATATAGATGGGTCTTGCTTTTTTATCCATTCTATTACTCTATGTCTTTTGATTGGTGCATTAAGTCCATTTACATTTAGGGTGACTATTGAAAGATATGTACTTATTGCCATTGCAGGCTTTAGATTCGTGGTTACCAAAGGTTCAAGGTTAGCTTCTTTAGTATCTTACTGCCTAACTTAGCTCGCTTATTGAGCTGTTATATACACTGTCTGGAGAGTCTTTTCTTCTCTCCCTTCTTATTCCTCCTCCTCCATTCTTCATATGTTGTGTGTTTTGTTATGTGCTCTTTTTAGGGGTGCTCCCATCTAGAGCAGTCCCTGTAGGATGCCCTGTAGAGGTGGTTTGTGGGAAGCAAATTCCCTCAGCTTTTGCTTGTCTGGGAATTGTTTGATCCCACCATCATATTTAAATGATAGTCGTGCTGGATACAGTATCCTTGGTTCAAGGCCCTTCTGTTTCATTGCATTAAGTATATCATGCCATTCTCTTCTGGCCTGTAGGGTTTCTGTTGAGAAGTCTGATGTTAGCCTGATTGGTTTTCCTTTATAGGTGACCTTTTTCTCTCTAGCTGCCTTTAAAACTCTTTCCTTGTCCTTGATCCTTGCCATTTTAATTATTATGTGTCTTGGTGTTGTCCTCCTTGGATCCTTTCTGTTGGGGGTTCTGTATAATTCCATGGTCTGTTCGATTATTTCCTCCCCCAGTTTGGGGAAGTTTTCAGCAATTATTTCTTCAAAGACACTTTCTATCCCTTTTCCTCTTTCTTCCTCTTCTGGTAGCCCTATAATACGAATGTTTTTCCTTTTGTATTGGTCACATATTTCTCTTAGTGTTGTTTCATTCCTGGAGATCCTTTTATCTCTCTCTATGTCAGCTTCTATACGTTCCTGTTCTCTGGCTTCTATTCCTTCAATGGCCTCTTGCATCTTATCCATTCTGCTTATAAATCCTTCCAGGGATTGTTTCACTTCTGTGATCTCTTTCCTGACATCTGTGATCTCCTTCCGGACTTCATCCCACTGCTCTTGCATTTTTCTCTGCATCTCATCCCATTGCTCTTGCATTTTTTTCTGCATCTCTGTCAGCATGTTCATGATTTTTATTTTGAATTCTTTTTCAGGAAGACTAGTTAGGTCTGTCTCCTTCTCAGGTGTTGTCTCTGTGATCTTTGTCTGCCTGTAGTTTTGCCTTTTCATGGTGATAGAGATAGTTTGCAGAGCTGGTACAAGTGACCGCTGGAAGAGCTTCCCTTCTTGTTGGTTTGTAGCCTTTTCCTGGGAGAATAGCGACCTCTAGTGGCTTGTGCTGGGCAGCTGTGCGCAGACAGGCTTCTGCTTCCTGCCCAGTTGCTTTGGGGTTTATCTCCACTGTTGCTGTGGGCTTGGCCTGGCTGGGGCTGTTCCTCCAAAATGGTGGAGCCCCGTTGGAGGGGGAGCATCCAGGAGACTATTTATCTCCGTAAGGGGCCTCTGTGCTCCCTGCTGCCCAGGGGGTTAGAGTGCCCAGAGATCCCCAGATTCCCTGCTTCTGGTCTAAGTGACCTGTCCTGCCCCTTTAAGATTTCCAAAAAGCACTCTCCAAACCAAAACAACAGCAGCAACAATGAGAGAGGGAACAGAAACAAAGAGAAAAAAAAAAAAGGAAAAAAAAGGAAAAAACAAGCGATTTTTTTTTTTTTTTTTTGTCCTCAGGTGCCGGTCCCAGGCACCCGCTCACTGGTCCTGCTGCCCTGTCTCCCTAGCACCAGGGTCCCTGTCCTTTCAAGGCTTCCAAAAAGCACCCACCCACCGGTCCCGCAGGGAAGGAACGCTCAATATTCTTTGTCCTCAGGCACTGGTCCCACGCACCCGCTCACCAGTCCCGCCGCCCTGCCTCCCTAGCACCGGGGTCCCTGTCCCTTCAAGGCTTCCAAAAAGCACTCGGCAAAAAGAGAGAAAAAAAAGGGGAAAAACGCGCGATTTCTTCCGTCCTCAGGTGCTGGTCTCAGGCACCCACCCACCGGTCCCACAGGGAAAAATGCGGGATATTCTTTGTCCTCAGGTGCTGGTCCCAGGCACCCGCTCACCAGTCCCGCTGCCCTGCCTCCCTAGCACCGGGGTCCCTGTCCCTTTTAGGCTTCCAAAAAGCACTCGCAGAAAAGAGAAAAAAAAAAGGGGAAAAACACGCGATTTCCTCTGTCCTCAAGTGCCGGTCTCAGGCACCCGCCCACCGGTCCCGCAGGGAAAAACGGGGGATATTCTTTGTCCTCAGGCGCCGGTCCCAGCCACCCGCTCACCAGTCCCGCCACCGTGCCTCCCTAGCACTGGGGTCCCCGTCCCTTCAAGGCTTCCAAAAAGCGCTCGCCAAAAAGAGAAAAAAAAAAAAAAAGGGGAAAAACGCGCGACCTCCTCCGTCCTCAGGCACCGGTCTCAGGCACCCGCCCCCAGGTCTCGCAGGGAGAAACGCGGGATATTCTTTGTCCTCTGGCGCCGTTCCCAGGCACCTCCTCACCGGTCCCGCCACCCTGCCTCCCCAGCAACGGGGGCCCGTCCCTCTAAGGCTTCCAAAAAGCGCTCGCCAAAAAAAAAAAAAAAAAAAACCGCTCCGGTTTCTCTCCACCCGCCGGGAGCCGGGGGGAGGGGCGCTCGGGTCCCGCCGGGCCGGGGCTTGTGTCTTACCCCCTTCACAAGGCGCTGGGTTCTTGCAGGTGTGGATGTGGTCTGGATGTTGTCCTGTGTCCTGTGGTCTCTATTTTAGGAAGATTTTTCTTTGTTATATTTTCATAGCTCTATGTGTTTTTGGGAGGAGATTTCCACTGCTCTACTCACGCCGCCATCTTTGCTCCGCCTCCTTTTTACCAAGATAGCAAATATTTTAAATTAATGTTATATATTCAACATATATTCTTATAAGTATGTTTTTATTCATATATAAAGTAACCCTACAAATAATTCTATAAGCCAGAAAGGATAATGATTCAAGTGCTCTTGCCAATCAAGATTAAACAATGATTAGAAACATTTATCAAAATTATAATACAGGAAAAAGGGTTTCTCTGTGATTATTCCTTTTTCCAAGGATCTCTTTAAAATAGATTTGAGAAAAATATGTTGCTGTTCTAGAAATCTGTTATAAAATAGCTTATCTGCCAAATGTATCCACATCTTAGGGCTTTCCATATTTATGTTTTACAGCACCATCTCCATTGCCAGAATATGCTTTATTCTTGTCAGAGAATGAGCTTTTGTGAGTATTTTAGCTCTGAAATTTCTTTGATGTGTAGAATTGCAGTGTGGTCTCTAAAACCCAGTGGTTTTCTGTAGCAATGCCTCGGTATTTCTTCTGCAACCCAGAGAAGTGGTGTCCAGGATCCACAAAAGGACAACAGCAATTTCCTGTCTCAGGGCTCAGATGCTCTGGGTCAGGGAGCTTCAAACACCAGTAGACCACATAGACTGGGAGCGGCTTGACCTGGGAATAAGCCTGACCATGATCTTTGACAAATTATGCATCACTGGACAGTCATGATCTGGACCCCAGACACAGTACAGTTTTCTAAGCCACAGAAATATTTGGTGCTGATGCATCAGACCAGGGGACTGAGAAGTATTTGCAAGTTCATATGTATATGCAATCCAGGTTCAGATGAGATTTGGAAATCCATACATGTGCTCAGGCATTATCAGAAATGTTTCCATCATTTTCTTCAGAGACCATATCATGGATGAATCATTTGTTATTTGTTTGGACTTCATAAAGCCATTTAAAGATAAGGAAATAACTGCTTTACTACTCTTAGAAGTCAGGAACATTTTCTTTTAATAAAAGGCAGCGGTATTTAAGGGCATGGCCAGAGGAGGAGCAAATGTAATTTTTGTTGAGTCCTGGAAATTTAAGTGAGAAGTTTTAACATTCTCCCTACTGAAGCTGGAAATTTTCTTATAAATTAGTATAAAGCTTAAATTATAGGTGGAGGATCACATCATCTGAACCCCGGGTACAGTAAACTTAACCTGGGAAGAACATATTCTGGAAATGTAAACACAAGTGGTATGTGATGCATAATTGATTCTTATTTTAAAAAATATAAATGGAATAATTTAAAGATGCTCTTGTTGAGACAATGTTCTCTTTGTCCTTCTCTTTATTCACCAATATTTAGGGCCACCAGCTGCACACTTACATAATCACTATTTCCATCAGTTAGAATGGCAGGACCTACTGAGATAAAGTTGTTAGGACCACTCAAATGGCCTGTTCTAGTTTTCTATACTTTAACATTCATGTTGGATTAAAATTAAACTTATCTTTTATAGTTTTCTAAACTATGTCTATTGTACCCAGCCTGCCAAGATCTCCCTATGCTGTGTGTCTCTTCAGAGGACAGGGACACTTAGAAGTCAATGGAACCCCTTTTGTGTCCCATCTCTGCCATTTACTGAATTGTCCTTTTATATTGGGGCTGGAGGAGGTTAAGCAGTCAACTGCTCTGTGTCTTACTATCCTCAGTTGTGAAATGACAGTAGTATTGCTACCTTACTCTCTTGTTCACTGTGTGGACTAAAATTGTTAAGAAATAACAACTTCAACATCTTCAACAATTCATTAGTGATCATGACTATCACCATTTCCAAAATCATTTTATTAGTAAAGTGCTTCAGAGACGTCTAAATATATATTAACTTGATGCCTGAAATGGTCCTATTTCAAATTGATGCCTTAGGCACAGAGGGTTTAAGTAACTTGAAAAATGTCTATAACTAGTAAGGACAACAATAAAGGATACAGACAAAAAATGTGTGTAGCCTTGTTTTTAACCCCTGCATTTTACTTTGCCTGATGCACAATAAATACTAAATAAATGCCTACTACCAATGTCTAATTATAAATAATAATATATATAATCATAAATACCTATTATTTTCACTCTTATTTAGTAGCTTTCACTCTTATTTAGTAGCTGCTTATAGACAATGATGTTCACCTCATTCCAAACATTGTATAAACCATATGCCTATTCCTCTTAATAAACTTCCATGGGACTAGACATATAATGTCTTGCTGTCATCAAACTTAGTCACCTATAATATTAAACAGATACCACAAGGTAACTCACCCCCTGCGTGGCAGACTCAGACAGAAAACCAGAATTTTTCTGATCCCTGATCTGTTTTTTCTCTGATATTACATGAGTCTCACAGTCCTTATTATATATTTATAAAGAATCCCCCTTTATTCCCAAAATGACCTGACTAAAATTCAGAAATGGATTAAATTGATTTAATACCTTCCGTATGAATCAGAAATGTTCCAAGAAAATATTTGACAAATGCGGAAAATTGGGCATTTTTTTTCTGCTGTGACTTTACAATAAGAACCAACACTTACCTTTCTTCAAACATTCACATCACAGGAATCCTTTCCAAGTGTTAGAATACTTTGACTCATCAATGTTAAATCAGTTTTAACTGTAGTAAAATAGAGGAAAATGTAAATTTTCCACCTTAACCATTGTTAAGTGTAGAGTCAAGTGGTGGTAACCACCTTCACATAGTTGGGCAATCATTTCTGCACACATCTCCAGAACTGACCCTTTCTGCCAAACTGAAATTGTATTCATTAAATAACTCTAAGTTCCTTCATCCTCTCAGCCCTTCCCATCACTGTTAGTCTCTGTCTATATGAATTTATTCCAGGAACCCCATAAAATGAGTCATTTTGTGACTGGATTATTTTATAGTCGTGACCATACTGTATTCAAGACTAACTCATGTTTAAAGATAATAAATAGAACCAAGAAACGATGTTAAATATCTATGCACATAATTAGAATGTCTAAATAAGTTTCCAGGAACACCTTGATTTTTCCTGTTCCCTGGGTTTTCTTGGAAATGTTCTATAGTGACAAGCTGGAGTTTCCTGTAACAGCATAGAGAGAAATTTGGAGCATTTGTTCCTAAATCGCTGTTAGGTGTGGCATATTACTAAGCTGATACAGCCATAATAGGGACTACCCCACCAGACTGGACATCCCTAGATGCTCCCCTCATCCGCCCATCCCAGCCACTTTGAAATATTTGTGTGCCCATCACCATTACAGAAAACCAGTGTGTCACTGCAGCTTGGAATCACTAAAGTTAATTCCGCTGCTAGAATTATAACCTCAATATTTTAGAATTTTCATGAAATTATTGCACTTTATTTTATTTTCCAATTTTTACATTAATTGGCAAATAGATGTATATTTAATGTGTAAAACTTCCATAGAGATATACATATGCATACGTCTATTCTTACACAAAGATAGTAAAATAATTACCACAGGTAAGATAAATAAATATTCTTTAGCACTTGTAAGTACCATTTTCCTTTATTTATATGATTTTGATTACAGAAAAGAGTTCAGTCTTATGAGCATGTCACTGCATGAAGTGATCAACCAAACAAGTGTCACTGAGTTCCTCCTCCTGGGATTCTCTGAGGACCCGAGGATGCAAACCCTCCATGGCTGCCTGTTCCTCGTGGCTTACCTGGCAGCCCTGTTAGGAAATGGACTCTTGATCATGTTTATTACTTGGGATCCTCAGCTTCACACACCCATGTACTTCTTCCTGAAGAACCTGTCATTCATAGATCTCTGCTACATCTCTGTGACTGTTCCTAAATTTTTTCTCAACACTCTGATAAAGAGGAACAAAATACCATTCCTTGGATGTGTTCTACAGGTGTTTTTCTTTGTTTGTTTTGTTGCTACTGAGCTCGCCATCCTCAAAATGATGTCCTATGACCGCTATGTGGCTGTCTGCCGTCAAGTGCACTATGAGACCATCATGAAAATGGGGGCCTGTGGAAGGACGGTGGAGGTGACATACATCAGTGCCCGGATCTATGGAGCCATGCACACACCAGCAACTTTTTCCACAACTTTTAGTTCCAACAAAATCCATCATTTCTTCTGTGATATCCCTCAGATTATTTTGATCTCAGAATCCAAAATGAATATAAATGAAGCATCAGCGACTGCATTTGGTGAAAGTATCTCACTGGTTGTTTCATATTTATTTTATTTTCCTATGTGCAAATCTTCTCTGCTGTCTCAAGGATCTCCTCCCTGGAGGGCAGGTCCAAAGCCCTCTCCACCTGCCTCACTCATCTGGTTGTTGTGACGGTTTCCTTCAACAGGTGCTGTGGCTTATCTGAAGCCAGCCTCTGAGGTGAGGTCAGACCTGGATATCACTCTGTCTGTGTTTTATACAGTGGTGCCTCCATCATTGAATCCCATCATTTATAGCCTTAGAAACAGGGACATAAAAGTAACCCTAGGAAAATTTCTTGGAATTGTATGATTTAAGTCAAAAGATTAAATGTATTTGATTATTTTAGAGAGAGGTCCCTAATCAGTTCCAAGATATATCATTTTCGAATTTTACCATTAAAATAATAGGGATATATCTTAAAATTAATGTAGTATTGTACCCACTGGGAAGCGGTGTAGAAACGACATTGCAGAATGTTCTTCAGAGACATGGAAATAACACAGAGTTATCAGTGGAACACATCTATTATGGTATGTTTGGGGTAGTGGCTAAATAATCTACTTAGCAACATTAATACAGACATTCAAACTAATGTAGAATTCCTACTTGAAAAGCCAACATAAGAAGGTAATAATATCACTTTTATTTAGTAAAATAGTTTTGAAAAGTATTGCATCAGTGGTTTTCTTTATAAACAAAACCTACTATAATTAGTAAATCCAGGTCCTCCACAGGCCATACTGATTCTACAATTTAGGAAATAATATTGTCCTATATATTTTCTAGATTTTGGGGTGATCTTACTGCTGTATTATTTCATGACCAATGAAGCAAGTCCATCTGTTCTCAGAATCTCAGA
Organism: Manis javanica; assembly: GCF_040802235.1. NCBI lineage: Eukaryota > Metazoa > Chordata > Mammalia > Pholidota > Manidae > Manis > Manis javanica. The sequence continues at coordinate 70,225,667 of NC_133169.1, read as the reverse complement.
TGCCCAGATGGGGCCAAATATGACCCTGGCCCTTGGCACCCAGACTGCAATATTTAGAGATTCCAATTTTATCTTCATCATGTACTAATGAAGTTCTTCTACCCATCCCAGGATCATAAGAAATGACAGGGGTGGGAGGGTATGGGGAAGTCTCCTTTCCACTAGCATTTTAATCTATTTTTCTAATGGAAGCATCACTTATGATATACAATGCTATATTAGTTTTAATGTACAACACAATGGTTCAACAGTTACCCATATCATTAAATTGTCTTCCTCCTGAAAACAGCTTTCCCCTCAAGGAGGATCCAACATGTGATGATGAGGCTGCAGGCCACTGTGTGCTGTGCTCACTCACTGCTCCACATTCTGTTGACACTGTACATTCTGATCTGCATCACACGCTGCTGTTTCTGTGATTCCCTCTGCTCTTCATTATGCTTTGTTTGTACAAAAACCTTCCATTGCAATTAGCTGTGAACATGTAGTTATGTTCTGGGCAATGAAAGAGGTGAAGTGCATGAAATTAAGGGACATGTCCTCATGGTTAGGACCCCCTCCCCTCCTCCTTCCCCCTGTGGTACTCATGGGAATACAGCTGTGGGGAGGAGGCATTTGGGAGCATGTCATAGACATCCACTTACACAGGACACAGCCATCCCATGGGATTCCAAGAGATGCCTACCTACATTCACCAAAAGACATATCCAGTAATTTCTGTGCAACAGACTAGAAACTAACACAATGCTGAAACCCAGTTAAACAGTTATGCTATGATTTACTGATGTGACATTTAGTAAAACAATATTGATTCAAACAATCAGAATCCTAATAAAAAGATTTATGAAAACAAACCTCATAGGATGATTCCATTAATAAGAGACATAAAGTCATGTGTATTAAAAGTTTGAAGTCATTCAATTGTTTCACCATGAAGGGAAAATGACTGAAAATGGACAAAAATTATGCTTTTGAAATTGCACCATAAAGAATCCACTCCAAAACTATGAGAATATCTGAATTCAGAAAAGTTGCAAGATACAAAACTATTACACAGAAATCTGTTGCATTCCTATACACTAATGATGAAATAGCAGAAAGAGAATCATTAAAACAATTTCATAAACAGTTGCATCAAAAAGAATAAAATACCGCTGAGGGAATTTGCTTTCCACAAACCACCTCTACAGAACATCCTACAGGGACTGCTCTAGATGGGAGCACTCCTACAAAGAGCACAGAACAAAACACATAACATATGAAGAATGGAGGAGGAGGAATAAGAAGGGAAAGAAGAAAAGAATCTCCAGACACTGTATATAACAGGACAATAAGCGAGCTAAGTTAGGCAATAAGATACTAAAGAAGCTAACCCTGAACCTTTGGTAACCACGAATCTAAAGCCTGCAATGGCAATAAGTACATATCTTTCAATAGTCACGCTAAATATAAATGGACTTAATGCACCAATCAAATGACACAGAGTAATAGAATGGATAAAAAAGCAAGACCCATCTATATGCTGCTTACAAGAAAATCACCTCAAACCCAAACACATGCATAGACTAAAAGTCAAGGGATGGAAAAACATATTTCAGGCAAACAACAGTGAAAAGAAAGCAGGGGTTGCAGTACTAATATCAGACAAAATAGACTTCAAAACAAAGAAGGTAACAAGAGATAAAGAAGGACACTACATAATGATAAAGGGCTCAGTCCAACAAGAGGATATAACCATTCTAAATATATATGCATCTAAGACAGGAGCACCAGCATTTGTGAAACAAATACTTACAAAACTAAAGAGGGAAATAGACTGCAATACATTCATTTTAGGAGACTTCAACCCACCACTCACCCCAAAGGATAGATCCACTGGGCAGAAAATAAGTAAGGACACACAGGCACTGAACAACACACTAGAACAGATGGAACTAACAGACATCTATAGAACTCTACATCCAAAAGTAAAGGATATACTTTCTTCTCAAGTACACATGGAACATTCTCCAGAATAGACCACATACTAGCTCAAAAAAAGAGCCTCAGTAAATTCCAAAATATTGAAATTCTACCAACCAATTTTTCAGACCACAACAGTATAAAACTAGAAATAAATTCTACAAAGAAAACAAAAAGGCTCACAAACACATGGAGGCTTAACAACATGCTACTAAATAATCAATGGATCAATGAATAAATCAAAATAGAGATCAAGGAATATATAGAAACAAATGACAACAACAACAGCAAGCCCCATCTACTGTGGGACACAGCAAAAGCAGTCTTAAGAGGAAAGTATATCCCGATCCAGGCACACTTGAAGAAGGAAGAACAATCCCAAATGAATACTCTAACATCACAATTATCGAAAATGGAAAAAGAAGAACAAATGAGGCCTAAAGTCAGCAGAAGGAGGGACATAATAAAGATCAGAGAAGAAATAAACAAAATTGAGGAGAATAAAATAGCAAAAATCAATGAAACCAAGAGCTGGTTCTTTGAGAAAATAAACAAAATAGATAAGCTGCTAACCAAACTTATTAAGAGAAATAGAGAATCAACACAAATCAACAGCATCAGACATAAGAATGGAATAATCACGACAGACTCCACAGAAATAGAAAGAATTATTAAAGACTACTATGAAAACCTATATGCCAACAAGTTGGAAAACCTAGAAGAAATGGACAACTTCCTAGAAAAATACAACCTCCCAAGACTGACGAAGGAAGAAACACAAAAGTTAAACAAACCAATTATGAGCAAAGAAATTGGAATGGTAATCAAAAAACTACCCAAGAACAAAACCCCTGGGCCGGATGGATTTACCTTGGAATTTTATCAGACACACAGAGAAGACATAATACCCATTCTCCTTAAAGTGTTCCAAAAAATAGAAGACGAGGGAATACACCCAAACTCATTCTATGAAGCCAACATCACACTAACACCAAAACCAGGCAAAGACCCACCAAAAAAGAAAATTACAGACTAATATCCTTTATGACTGTAGATGCAAAAATACTAAATAAAATATTAGCAACAGAATTCAACAGCACATCAAAAGAATCATACACCATGACTAAGTGGGATTCATCCCAGGGATGGAAGGATGGTACAACATTCGAAAATCCATCAACATCATCCACCACATCAACAAAAAGAAAGACGAAAACCACATGATCATCTCCATAGATGCTGAAAAAGCATTTGACAAAGTTCAACATCCATTCATGATAAAAACTCTAAGCAAAATGGGAATAGAGGGCAAGTACCTCAACATATTAAAGGCCATATATGATAAACCCACAGCCAACATTATACTAAACAGCGAGAAGCTGAAATCATTTCCACTGCAATTGGGAACCAGACAGGGATGCCCACTCTCCCCACTGTTATTTAGCATAGTAGTGGAGGTCCTATCCATGGCAATCAGACAAAACAAAGAAATACAAGGAATCCAGATTGGTAAAGAAGAAGTTAGACTGTCACTATTTGCAGATGATATAATACTGTACATAAAAAGCTCTAAAGACTCCACCCCAAAACTACTAGAACTGATATTGGAATACAGCAAAGTTGCAGGATACAAAATTAACACACAGAAATCGGTAGCTTTCCTATACACTAACAATGAACCAATAGAATGACAAATTAGGAAAGCAATTCCATTAACAATTGCATCAAAAAGAATAAAATACCTAGGAGTAAACCTAACCAAAGAAGTGAAAGACCTATACCCTGAAAACTACAAGTCACTCTTAAGAGAAATTAAAGGGGACACTAACAAATGGAAACTCATCCCATGTTCCTGGCTAGGAAGAATTAATATCGTCAAAATGGCCATCCTGCCCAAAGCAATATACAGATTTGATGCAATCCCTATCAAATAACCAGCAACATTCTTCAATGAACTGGAACAAATAATTCAACAATTCATATGGAAACACCAAAGATGCCGAATAGCCAAAGCAATCCTGAAAAAGAAGAATAAAGTATGGGGGATCTCACTCCCCAACTTCAAGCTCTACTACAAAACCATAGTAATCAAGACAATTTGGTACTAGTACAAGAACAGAGCCACAGACCAGTGGAACAGATTAGAGACTCCAGAAATTAACCCAAACATATATGGTCCATTAATATTTGATAAAGGAGCCATGGACATACAATGGCAAAAAGACAGTCTCTTCAACAGATGGTGCTGGCAAAACTGGACAGCTTCATGTAGGAGAATGAAACTGGACAATTGTCTAACCCCATATACAAAGGTAAACTCAAAATGGATCAAAGACCTGAATGTAAGTCATGAAACCACTAAACTCGTGAAAAAAAACATAGGCAAAAACCTCTTAGACATAAACATGAGTGACCTCTTCTTGAACATATCTCCCCAGGCAAGGAAAACAACAGCAAAAATTAGCAAGTGGGACTACATTAAGCTGAAAAGCTTCCATACATTGAAAAACATCATCAATAGGACAAAAAGGAACCCTACAGTATGGGAGAATATATTTGAAAATGACAGATCCGATAAAGGCTTGACATCCAGAATATATAAAGAGCTCACACGCCTCAACAAACAAAAAACAAATAACCCAATTAAAAAATGGGCAGAGGAACTAAACAGACAGTTCTCTATGAAAGAAATACAGATGGCCAACAGAAACCTGAAAAGATGCTCCACATTGCTAATTATCAGAGAAATGCAAATTAAAACTACAATGAGGTATCACCTCACACCAGTAAGAATGGCTGCCATCCAAAAGACAAACATCAACAAATGTTGGCGAGGCTGTGGAGAAAGTGGAACCCTCCTACACTGCTGGTAGGAATGTAAATTAGTTCAACCATTGTGGAAACCAGTATGGAGGTTTATCAAAATGCTCAAAACAGACTTACCATTTGACCCAGGAATTCCACTCCTAGGAATTTACCCTAAGAACGCAGCAATCAAGTTTTAGAAAGACAGATGCACCCCAATGTTTATCACAGCACTATTTACAATAGCCAAAAATTGGAAGCAACTTAAATGTCCATCAGTAGATGATCGGTAGGTGAATGGATAAAGAAGATGTGGTACATATACACAATGGAATACTACTCAGCGATAAGAAGAGGGAAAATCCTACCATTTGCAGCAACATGGATGGAGCTGGAGAGTATTATGCTCAGTGAAATAAGCCAAGCAGAGAAAGAGAAATACCAAATGATTTCACTCATCTGAGGAGTATAAGAACAAAGGAAAAACTGAAGGAAAAAAACAGCAGCGGAATTACAGAATCCAAAAATGGACTAACAGGTACCAAAGGGAAAGGAACTGGGGAGGATGTGTGGGCAGGCTGGGATAAGGGTGGGGAAGAAGAAAGGGAGTATTAAGATTAGCATGCATGGGGGGGAGGGAGAAAGAGGAGGGAGGGCTGTATAATACAGAGAGGACAAGTAGTGATTCTACAACATTTTGCTATGCTGATGGACAGTGACTGTAATGTGGTTTTTAGGGGGAACCTGGTCTTTGGGAGAGCATAGATAACATAGTATTCTTCATGTAAGTGTAGATTAAAGATTAAAAAAAAGAAAAGAAAGAGAAAGAAAGAAAAGGGGAATTACTCTTTGATAGGATAAAACTATTGGTAAATCAAAATTAATGCATGCTTTAAATATCCTTAATTTTGATAACTTAAAGGGTGTCAGATGATCGGCTATGGAATTACTCTTTTCTGATAATATTCCTTTCTCTTAATAAAAAAATAAAAATAAAAATAAAGCAGTTCCTGTGTGCTGACCTCCAATGAGTTCTACACAGTGGTATAGAGGGCATGTCAAAGTGTGGGCAAAGAGTCTGTTTGTTTTTATGCAGAAGATCAAGGCCAAGCTTGGCTACCCAGAAAATAAACTATGATATGATATGAGGAGGTGGTCCTGGCATCAGCACTCTCTGGAGAACTCGTGCTGGGGGATGATCACCAAAATGCCTCCACAGGGATCCAGGCGATGCTGCGGTTGTGGCTGCGTCCATCCCACCATTTCCTGGACTTGCCACTGGAATGAGGAGGGAGATGTCTAGGCTGGCATGTGCATAGTGAGACAATGAATTTGAGTGGATCTGTACTGTTGGAACTCAACCAGGAGTTGGGAGGGGTGCAAGTTGTTGCGCTCCAAAATCTTACGACTATAGACTATCTATGGTTAAAAAAAACATATAGGATGTGAACAGATCCCAGAAATGGGTTGCTTTTATTTGTCTGATTTCTCTCAGACTGTTCAAGTACAGTTGGACAATATCCATCATATCATAGACAAATCCTCACAAATGCCTAGGGTGCCTAACTGGTTTTCTTGGCTTCACTGGAGATGGATGGTAATTATAGATTTGCTTAGTTTATGTCACCATATTCCTATTATGTTAATATGTGTGCACAAGTTAGTTAGTAGTTTAAAACCTATACATGCTTAAGGTACTCTACAAGAAGATATGCCAAAGAAATAATCAATCCTCCCATGTTTTCTTCCATATGCTACCTCTATAGCTTTTCCTCTTCCTTCCTAATTACAACCCTTAAATAGAATTCATGCCTCATATCGAATTTACCGAGCATCATAATTTCTCCACGTGGTAAAGATACCTCGAGACAAGTGCTGGGCATAGAAGCCACAGGGCATAAATCTGCAAAGAAGTAAAAAGGTAACCTTTTCAAACAATATGGCTTCTCTCTCACTTACCAACTTTACATTTCCCTGTATGGCCCCGGAAGATGACTGGTTAGCCAGAGACGGGTAAGATTCCTCAAAGGAGAAACAACCTAAGACAGGCACAGTCACAGGTGGGCCATCAGGTGAGAAATTGGGGAACAGCAGTGGTGAAGCTTAGAACCTCACCGCCCCCATCATCGTTTTGAGAGAAAGCTTCTGCATCCATGGATGTTTTGTTGCCCTTGTCTAGCTTGGATTGGCACATAGTCTACAGGCACACACATGATCATCTGCAATTGCTCTCTTACAACACTAAAATATGTTTTCTACCTTTATCTTGCATCTACCTACCACTTCAGCATTTTATTAAAAATAAAAATAATAATAATAATAAAAGGAGAAATGTGGGATCCACATATAAATCAAGTATAATAATCAAAGGAATATTCATATTTGACCTGATTGTTTATAGTTCATAATGCGTGATCAAAACCGAAAGTTTCTGTGATGACTGCCCTTGTACTGTTCACCATGTAAGAACTTATTTACTATGTAAGAATTCGTTCACCATGTAAGAACTTGTTCGTTATGCTTCAGAAGTTTGGAGACTGATGAGAATTAGACTTGGGTTGGGTCAATGATTGCACATTGAGCATTGAGTCCCCTATACAGAATTTTATTGTTGTTAACAACCATTTGATCAATTAATATGAGAGATGCCCTCTCAAAAAACAAAAAAGAAAAGAATAAAATGCCTAGGAATAAACATAACCAAGTAAGTGAAAGACCTATACCCAGAAAACTATAAGACACTCTTGAGAGAAATTAAAGAGGACACTAATAAATGGAAATTCATTCCATACTCTTGTGTAGGAAGAATTAATATTGTGAAAATGGCTGACCAGCCTAAAGCAATCTACAGATTCATGGCAATCCCTATCAAAATAATGACAGCATTCTTCAACAAACTGGAACAAATAGTTCTAAAATTCATATGGAACCACAAAGACCCCAAATAGCCAAGACAATGCTGAAAAGGAAGAATAAAGCAGGGGAATTATGCTCCTCAACTTCAAGCTCCAATACAAAGCCACAGTAATCAAGACAATTTGGCACTGGCACAAGAACAGACCCAGAACAATGGAAGAGACTAGAGAGTCCGGATATTAACCCAAACATATATGGACAGTTAATATATGATAAAGGAGCCATGGACATACAATTGGGAAATGACAGCCTCTTCAATAACTTGTGTTGGCAAAACTGAACAGCTACATGCAAAAGAATTAAACTGTATTACTGTCTAACTCCATACACAAAAGTAAGTTTGAAATGGATCAAAGACCTGAATGTAATTCATGAAAGCATAAAACTCCTGGAAGAAAACATAGCAAAAATCTCTTGTATATAATCACGAGCAACTTTTTCATGAAAAAGTCTCCCCAGGCAAGGGAAACAGAAGCAAAAATCAATGGTATTATATCAAACTAATGCAGCAAAAGACACATCAGAAGAATAAAAAGGCATCCTACTGTATGGGAGAATATATTCATAAATAACATATCCATTAAGTGGTTGACATCCAAAATATATAAAGAACTCATGTGCCTAAACAACCAAAAAGCAAATAACTTGATTAATAATGGGCAGAGGATCTGAACAGATACTTCTCCAAAGAAAAAATTCAGATGGCCAACAGGCACATAAAAAGATGCTCCACATCACTAATCATAAGAAAAATGCAAGTTAAAACCACAATGAGATATCACCTCACATCAATTAGGATGGCCACCACCCAAAAGACAAACAACAACAAATGCTGGCTAAGATGCGGAGAAAGGGGAACACTCCTACACTACTGATGGGAATGTAAACTAGTTCAACCATTGTGGAAAGCAGTATGGAGGTTCCTCCAAAAACTAAAAATAGAAATACTATTTGACCCAGGAATTCTACTCCTAGGAATTTAACCGAAGACAACAAGATTCCAGATTCAAAAAGACATATGCACCCCTAATTTTATTGCAGCACTATTTACAATAGCCAAGAAATGGAAGCAACCTAAGTCTCCGTCAGGAGATGAAAGGATAAAGAAGATGTGGTGCATATAGACAATGGAATATTATTCAGCCTTAAGAAGAAAACAAATCCTACCACTTGCAACAACATGGATGGAGCTAGAGGGTATTATGCTCAGTGAAATAAGCCAGGCAGAAAAAGACAGAAACAAATGATATAACTCATCTGTGGATTATAACAACAAAGTGAAAACTGAAGGAACAAATCAGCAGCAGACTCACAGAACCCAAGAATGGACTAACAGTTACCAAAGGGAAAGGGAATGGGAAGGATGGGTGGGAAAGAAGGGATGAGGGGATTAAGGGGCATTATGATTGGTACACACAATGTAGGGGTGGCATGGGGAAGTCAGTACAGCACAGAGAAGACAAGTAGCAAATCTGTACCATCTTATTATGATAGACAGTGACTGTAATGGTGCATGTGCTGGGGACTTGATAATTAGGGGAATGTAGTAACCACAATGTGGCTAATCTGATGTTATATCAATGATACAATAAAAAAATACACCATAAGAACTACAACACACTGTGGAAAGAAATTAAAGATATATATAAACAAAAAAAATATTGTAGTAATTTTGAATCTTAAGTTGTTTTTGTCACAATACCATCATAAGTTTATAAAAAAGACCACATTGTATGATTTATTTTGTGTTACTCATATTGTTACATTTTGATATAAAGCAAAAACCAAGAGATAAATCAAGAGATAAAATAAAATATCAATAGTAATGAACATTACCCTGAAGTTAGATATAATACAAATATTCTATAATATATTTCTCATAAAGATATCTAATTCATAAATAAGGAACAACGGTCAGGTTTTACTTTATATATGAAAATTTTTAAAGGATGTGGAGAAAGGGCAACCCTCGTACCTTGTTGGTGGAAATGTAAACTGGTGCAGCCACTGTGGAAAGCAGTACAGACGTTCATCAAATTCTAAAGAAAGACCACATGATTCTCTTGTAGGAATTTACCCAAGGAAAAAAAAATCTCTTATTTGAAAAGCTATAGGCACCTCTATGTTTATTGCTGCATTATTTACAAGAGTTGTTCATCAATAAGTGAATCAATAGAGCACTAATAATCACATTTGGTCTGGTGCCCCACGCACACCCAAGTAAACTCTTGAAAATTAAAAAAATAATAGATGAATGAATGAGGTGGAAGTGGGACATATATAATATAAAAGTATACAGCCATAAAAAAGAAAAAAATGTTGCCATTTGCGACAACATGGATAGATCTAGACAGCATTATGCACAGTGTAAAAAGTCATTCAGCAAAAGACAAATGCTTTCTTATTTCACTTACAGGAGGAAAGTAAATATAAAACAAAACAATATGAACAGAACTCCAAAACTTATAGACACTGAGAAGGTCTGGAGTTTACAATGGGGAATTGATTGGGACAGGTGGGTGAAACTTGTGTAGTAGATAAATAGGAACAAAATATCAACAATAATATCAATTAATCACAGAGATGAAAGTAAAGTATAGTGAATATAGTCAATAATCCTGTAACAAGTTCAAATGTTGATGGATAGTAACTACACTATTTCAGATGAGCACCTCATAATCTAGACAGTGGTTCAATCACCAATGTATACTTGAAAACAATATAATATTGTATGTCAACTATGCACCTCAATAAAAATGAATTACTTAATAAACACTCCTCAGTAAAAAAAAATTATAAAATATGTTTAATCCTTGGTGAAAGTAATAAAGAAATAGGCAAGTTATTACTACTGTAGAGTTTCAAAGAAAGCTTCTACTCTGTAGTAAATACATTTTGTTCTTCTTCATCTATCATCAATATAAGGGTAAAGAAAGCTTCTACTCTGTAGTAAATACATTTTGTTCTTCTTCATCTATCATCAATATAAGGGTATCTTTACTTCATGAAATTCTGTTGATACATTTTTATGGGATAATATATAAAGAAGACATCATTAGAAATGTTATGCCAAAAATATAATGTATTGGAAAAATAAAACACTGTTTCAAAACACAACTTTAAGAAAATTGGCTAGGAATATATGTCCTTTCTGACAAAATTCATAAATCTGGAGGATATTATATTAAGTGAAATAAGCTAGACACTGAAATCCAAACATGGTATGGTCTCACTTTTATATGAAAACTAAAATAATTAAACTCATAGAAGAGGGTAAAATGGAGGTAACTAGGGGCTTGAAAGAAGGGAAAATGGGCAGGTGATGGCCAAAGGGTGCAAACGCTTAATTATGCAAGATGAATCTTTCTGTAGATTAAACATGCAGCACAGTGGCTAGACCTAAAAACACCTTATTACATTCTGAAGTTTGCTCAGAGTGAGTGAGGAAACCTCCAGAGGTGATGGATGGGTCTGCGGTCTCATGGTGATGAAGGTTTCATGGGTTATTCTGATCCCCAAGGTCATCGAGTTGTATATATCAAACATTATATCCATCATACCTCAGTAAAATGATTTCTTAAAATTCGGTAAAACAAACTATTAGAATTAATATAATTCCAATTTCAGAATTTATTACATTATGAAAAGAAATTACCATTAGGAAATGATGTTTAAACAAAATTTACATGACCAAAAATAAACCCTTAGAAATTCTCTATTGAAAAGTCACAGTTCTTTACCCAGAAGCTGTACTACAAAAATTAAACACCTACTTAACTGAAGCATATACTTTTTCCTGGACTCAAAACTTGAATTCAAGTATAGTCATTCAAGAAGATTTAATGTTTATCCTGAAGTTTACACTGAAAGTGAAAAGGCGAAACATAAGGAAGTCTTAAATTCAAAGGGTTGAGATTACTTAAAGATGCTGAATAATAAGAAAAGCTGGGATACTTATATAATCCAGTATCAAGACTTCTTATACACATAAGTAATTACTGGATCAGTGAGACACACAGAGATCAGATGAAAGAACAGAATTCAAAAAGTGACCCACTCAGATACAGACAGTAGGTATATAACAAATGTGCTACTACAGAGACATGGGGGAATAGACCATCCTCTTAATAAATAATGGTGAATCAATCTGATAATACTATGGAAGTAATTATTCTTGACCTCTATCTCCAGTCATGCTTAAAAGGAAGACAATAGTAAAAGAATATAGAAATGTAAATAGCAAAACAATAAACCATCTAGAAAATATCAGAAATATATCTTCATGACCTTATGGTTAGAAGTTTTTTGACACTAAAAAAGAACCAGCTGTCATAATATTAGTAATGATAAATTGATATACATTAAATTTGATTAATTTTGAAAGATACCACAAAAATACAGAAAAATAAGAAGCCACTCAAGGACAGCCTACACGGAGCTGCATAAATGGAATTGGACTAAATACTTCCCTGTAGCTCTATGGGTATAACGAACTGACATACATTTGGGTATTTTCTCTAAACATCTCTTTTCCTTCATGACTAGAAGCTTAATGTATTAGAACAACACACACACACGTATATACACTTAGAGATTTACATAATCAATCCACCAATACTTCAGAATCTTTCAGACCTTGTGAGACCAACCTTCTATTTCTCATGTTTAGAATGTCCAGAACACAAGGAGACAAATATTCATTAAAGTAAACATGCTATATGCATGCATTTTTTCTACCTGAAACCAATAGCTTAGTATTAAAAAGACAAATTGAATGACCTGTGCATGGATTTTTGATATGTTGTCTCTAGAGCCCCTACAACTTCATGCACTTTACAACCTCACATTTATGAATGCTAATCACCCACTATGATGAACAAAAATAAGCCACCTGCATCATTTTGCTGAAGGAAAGCAACTGTACATTCTCCTGATATTTGTAAATCCCACTTCAGCCCCTAAGTCCACATTATATTTCCCAACTCTCCTCTTGTAAGCCATTGTCCTCGGAATAATGATATTTCATCTCCTTTACAGGTACTGCGTTAACTTGATAAAATATTCAAGTTCCTTGTTCTACAGCATTGTAATTTAAATTGCATATGGCTTGTTTTAATAAAAAATATTTTACCCTTAAGTATCCATTTATGAAACATGTATTGTCTATTCCTAATTCCTGCATATTTATCTTTTTTAAATAATTGCATCACCAGTTATCAGGATGTCTTAACCTGCAAGATACATGCTGGTAAATAGGCAAAAACATTTAGAAAACCTACCTTTCCAGAATATCAGCATTTGCAGAATATACTTACTAAGGATTTACCAAGTGTCCTTAGGATATAACAATATGCAGCCACCAAGAGAAAACAGGCTCCGTCCTTATTTGAAATTTAATACATCTACTGTTGCATTCATCCCACATTTTAGAAAATGTTCTTTAGCTATGGAAATATTGCTTTTTACAATATTCATTCCCAGAGAAAGTCTAAGACTGCACCATATAAAGAGCCAGAACCCAACCTCTTGCTACACACACATAACATACACCAAATTTACTCCTACACACAGAGCAAATCACCCTTAGGAATAAATCATGCCTGAGCAGACACCTTCTATAAAATGTGGGACAAATGAAGAAATAAAAGACTCCAATTCAGACCTTCAGCAAGGAGGCATATCACTAAGGGGCTAGAGCATAGACCAGCCTGCCCTGGGTCTGAAAAAACTCACAGTTTAGAGGATTTAAAGTTATTAGTGAAGATAATAGGTTTTTCACTTGTAGTACTGGCCAAATGGTGGGGGAGTCTCTAGAACTCTCTTCCAGTCTAGAGGCTCTGGTGAGTGCTAATGTTTATATAACCCCACACTCATTATTGGTTCTGTCTCCAACGTTCCTTGGCATTTTCTCTTAAACCCACTCTAACCAGTCAATGTCCCAGTACTGCACCATATGCCTCTCATCAAGGCAGTTAATGACCTTCAAATTGTTAATTGTAGTAGTTGTTTTCAGTCCATCACCATCAGAATATCAGCACGCCAGTTACTCCTATCACATTGAAATATCTTCTGAAATTCTCTCCCAGAAAAACACACATTCCTGATTTGTCAGATCTTGTAACCTTCAGAGCACATGCCCTTAAATGTTTGCAACTCAGAAATAGACAAACAACCAAATAAATACGGAAAAGGATGGGAAAACTCAACTCACAATATAGATGAACAAAGCCCAATAAGCACATGGCAATAATGCCCCCCAAACTATAATTATACAGTCAAAAATAAGATTAAAAATGTTGAATTTGGCAAGGATGTGCTGCAACAAGAACTCTCATTTCCCTTTGGTGGCATTGTGAGAAGATGCAGCAATGTCTCTTTAAATTAATAGCTGTTACTTAACAAATAAACATACATGCAGAACAATTCTATTCCTAGGTATTGACCAATGGAAATAACCCCATTTAAATATAAGGCTTTTAAAGAATATTCATAAAATACTGCTTGTAATAGCCCCAAACTGTAAGCTTCCCCTGTATCTGTCAGAAGAAGAATCAACAAATTCTTGTACATTCCCTCAGTGTCTTACTACTTAGCCACATTTAAAAACAAAGTAAAAAAAGAAAACCCTAAGGTGTCAGAAAAAACATAAAAATGTTATTTGGACTGGAAAAATCATATAGTAACCTCTAAATATATGAACATCAGACCAACTATTCTGGAAAAGAATCCCTGATAGTTGTTGCTTATGAAGGGTAGATATAGAGGGTGGCTGAGTTAGGGCATCAGGAATGTTTTGTAAAACAATTCCCTGATAACAGATTAGCACAGAACATGTGTATGTATTTTTGAAAAGCCATCAAATGATAAAATTCTAATGTACCAATAATAAAGGTTAATACAAAATGGTCATATGCCAAAATGTAAACCACAAACTATAAATCTCCTAGAGATGTTTCAAGACGACAGAATAGGAAGACCTTAAATTCACCTCCTCCCATGAACAAAATAAATTCACAGCTTCACATGGAATAATTAACCACTGATAAAGACTTCAGAACTATATGAACATCACCTCCACAGCAAAAGACAAAAGAGACACATCAAGGTTAGGAAAGGCACAGATAAAGTCATTCAATGAACCCCACCCAGATGCACTGACCCTGCACACAAGAGGGATCCGCACATATGGCACTTTCACTTGAAGGGTTTGGGTTCCATATTAGACATGCTGACCCAGGGTTGGCACCAGAAAGCCAAGCCACTCATATGTCTGGTTAGAAAATTATGGTGATTGAGTCCAGGAAAATCATAGAACTATAGGGAACAAAGATTCTACCCTTGAAGGACTTGTGAGCAGACCCTTTCACCCTGAGCTGCACTGCAAAAGCAGCAGAGTGAAAATTGTTGAGACAAAATGCAAGGGAGACCCACTTACTCATTTTAAAGGAACTTCCAGAGGGGCAGGAAACTTCAGGGTCTTCATCCAGGGATGGAAGCTCTGCTAAACTGTACATACTCACTGTCATCCTACCACTCCATGGATGGAGCTGACAGCCACCATTTTTGTTATCGTTCCTGTGGCTACTAATGCCAGTGGTGCTTTTTCCATCACCGATAGATCTGGGCTGGGTAAGTGCCCTGCCCATCCCATGTGAGCAGCCTCTGAGTGTCACATGGGTGCCCCACATCCCATCCATCCATGCAGAGACAGAGCCACATGAGGAGGAGTGACACAAGCCCCCTCCTCCAGGCTCCATAATGAAGATGCATGACCTATGACACAAATGTTTGCAAGGTAAACACCATTAAAATTAAAATTTTCATTTTTGTGAGGGATTCTGTGAGGAAACTGAAAAGGTAAGCCACTGCCTGGCGGAA
This sequence comes from Manis javanica, assembly GCF_040802235.1. Classification (NCBI taxonomy): domain Eukaryota; kingdom Metazoa; phylum Chordata; class Mammalia; order Pholidota; family Manidae; genus Manis; species Manis javanica. The sequence goes on along the minus strand of NC_133169.1, from coordinate 70,210,106 downwards.
AAACTGCCAAAAAAATTTTGCTTGAAGACCATACCTGAAAATATGTACTTAAAACTACACAAAGAAACCTCTCGTATTAAAAATTGTGCCAAGAACCTGATCACTCACCTTACCAAAAATCATGTAAACTTAATTAAGCATATAAATAAATGCTCTGTATTATCTGTCATCACAGAAATGTAAATTAAAACAACAATGAGACACCCCTGCACACACATTACAAAGGCCCAAATCCAGAAAACTGGCAACACCAAATGCTGTGAAGGATGATGAACAACTGGAGCTGTCACCCATCGCTGATGGGCATACAGAATGGGAGAGTCACATTGAAGGGTGTTGTTCCTTACAAAACTAAAGACAGACCATATGCTCCAGCAACTGCACTTAGTATTGTCTGAAGGGACGAAAAAAATTTGTCCACACAAAAATCTGGACAAGGATACTAGCACCAGCTTTATTCTCAATTCCCCAAATTGGAAGCAACCATGATATTCTTCAGTAGGTGAAGGGACAAATAAACTCTACAACATCCAACAACAGAAATCTGCCATCACTAAAAATAAATGAATGACCACATTTGTCTCTAATAGAAGTCGACCCTTCAATGCGGGGAGTCCCATCTGTTGAATGTGCTGGATAGAAATAAAAACAGAGAGACAAGCAAAGTGATCAGAGAGGAACATGTTCCAAACAAAACACAGGTAAAACATCAGAAAACAATCATCAATGAAATGGAGATAAGTGATTTACCTGAACAAAGGTTTGTATAATAATTGTGATAAATTACTCACCCAACATCGAAGAAGAATGGATGAAGTGACTTAAGACTTCAACAATGTGATGGATAATAGAAGAAAGCACTGAGGAGACATCACAGAGATGAACAATACAACAACTACACTGAATGATACACTAGAGGGGGTCAACGAAAAAGTAGATGAAAGGATCAGGGAAACTGAAGGTAGTGTAGGAGAACTCAGCCAAGAAGAGCAGCAAGGAAATTTAATGAAAAAAGTGGGCATAGGTTGAAGGACTTAAGGGACAAAACAAGTGGAACAACATTTTCATGCCTGGGGTCACAAAAAAAGAAGAGAGAGAAAAAGGAGTAGAAAACTTCTTTCAAAAAGTGGATGAAAATTTCCCTAACCTGGGGAAGGAAACATGTTTTGTTATCAGGGAAGGCTTGTGAATTCTAAACAAGATAAACCCAGGGACATAGAAGGAAGTATCTTTAAATTAAATTGTCAAGAGTTCTAAACAGAAAGCAGATGTTTTACCAGAAATGTTGCAGGCTGGAGGAGAGTGTCATGATACATCCAAATTAGAGAAAGCATTAAAATCTTCAAATCTAGAATAATCTACCTGGCAAAGTGATCCTTAAGAATTGAACATTAGATAAAGACTCAACAAAAGTTAAAGGTACAGGAATTTGCAGGTGATCCAAGAGCATCTTGTAGGAAGACCGTAAACCACTGCCTTCCGTGGACCCACCAATCCTGCACACACATATAGAGCTGTTCCTCTGGAAGAATAGCTGATGGCTGATTGGCAGTTTCTGTGCAACAAAATAAAGGAAGCGCAGAGAGGAGGATAGGAGAGACAGAGCCCCGGTAATGATGGTAAGCTCACTCTGTCACAGGGACCGGCATTAGAAGTGTATAACAAGGTGTGTGGAAAGACTCACCTGCCCATAACTATAGGATATAAAACAGTAGATTAAAGAGAAACTAGCATGTGGCAAATGGTTGAGGAACTGCTGAAACTATCTCCAGTGTCAGATGCCAATAAGAACCATTCTTTACATTCTCCATCCTTCTAGATACTGTTGGCAGGAGCAGGTGCTGTAGCTCTCCTGCTAGCGCCATGTTAGCATGCTCCTTGCCCCTGGCCCTCAGCAGCTCCAGCTGTCCCCCAAACCTGGCCAGAGCACAACAGGCTCTGAGTCCTTCTATATATGCCTACCCTGGCCCCAGACATTCCAACAGGGGGAGATATGGCACATTCCAGAAACAGAAAAGCCTAAAAAAGGCCCTTCTGTTCCAACATATCACCCCCATTGTGACACTCCCTGAGATCCCACACATTGGATAGATTCAGCAACAGCTATTCCATCGTGGTGGTCCTGGCATGGAGCCTCCTGGGATTCCCAATTCCACTACTTCTCCAGTCACATTGGTCTTCAAAGGCAGACTGGAGCAGGATACCAAGAATGCCGTGCACAGAGTACACCACCACCAACTCCAGGTGAATCATCAGCATTACCCAAGAAAAGCGAAATTTCAATAGATGCAGAAAACATGTTTGACAAAATCAAGATGAATTTATGAAAAAACACTCAATAAAGTGGGGGTTGAAAATACTTAGGTATTGAAGGGGATTACCATATTATTTGTCAATGTCATAAGCTTTTTTCTGATTGTGTGATGAGAATTATGTACCCATTCTTCTGCATATCTTAGATAAAGTCTCTTATTGGATACATTACTTGCAAATATTTTCTAAATATCTGTGGTTTGTTTTGTGATGTGTTGTTTATTTCTTCTTTTGTCACCAATGGAAAACTTTTGACAACACAAAATTGAGGAGTATTTCAGTAAATAATAAATAATGTATTACACCAAATAGCAAAGGTTTAAATAATGACAAAACATGAAACAAATGGTTGAAATTCTTAATTCCCTTAAGTATTTAAGGAATTTATGATTAACTTAATGAAAATATTATGAAGTATGAAGAGGGAAGAGACACATAGATGTTATATTTTAACCGTGACTGTTCAGGTATCAGTTTCTGTGAAAGCCAAGTCAATCCTTGAGGGGACTCCAGGTCCCTGAGATCTGAAAACATGATTCTGCTCTTTACCTGGGGGCCTCAAGGCCCAGAACATTCTTTGATAATTCTGGAATCTGTGAACTGCACATGGAAAAATGGGAAAGAAAGGACCCCATGGGAAAGACTGGAACTTGAACTTGAGGTTACTGAGTATTTCCCTGATGATTTCTTTTCTCAGCTCCTGGGATACCCCTCAGTGGACAGAGCTGCTAAACAACTAGAGGATTTCCCACAGAAGAGAATCTCCTTTTGACAGAAAAAAGGGTTTCTCTCTAATTCTTTGTCCATGATTTCAGCCTTTTTGTAAATGTTGCATATTTGAAATGTTCATCTCATACTTCAACACACTTTGGGAAGCTACTTCTAGATTCTAATCAGTACATTCCCTTCTCAAAATAATTTTCTCTCAAGTTGAATTTTATGTTCTTTATGTGATGCAGGCAAGACTTTAAGTACTTCCTACTGATTACATGTTTGTAATTATTACTCAGGTTTTCATCATTTTAAACAAAAAACAGAGAATAGATAAGGATAAGAATAAGTACATCTATTTAAGCAGGAAGAAATAATAAATCATGAAATTGATAATCCCTACAGAAAAGGTCATTTTTTCTAGATTTTGAAATCACTTCTTGTAACCTGCAATAGATCCTAACTTTAAAATATTAAAACCTGTCACTGAAATATAAAGAAATCTTTTAAAACCCTAGCTAATATAATTGTTAATATAAAAATGAATAAACAGGTTTAAGCGGAACATGGCAGTGTGAGTAGGACAGTGGGAATCTCCTCCCAAAAACATATATATTTTTTGAAAATACAACAAATACAACTAATCCTAAAAGAGAGACCAGAAGACACAGGACAACAGCCAGACTACAGTCACACGTGCAAGTGCCCAGCGCGTGGTGAAAGGGGTAAGGTACAACCCCCGTCCTGGCAGGACCTGAGTATGCCTCCCCCCAGCTCCCAGTGGGAGGGAGAGGGAGCCCAGGACTGCTGAACCCCCAGCCCCAGCCACCCGCACCAGAGCACAGACACAGTGCATGCATGGAGGGCTGGAAACTAGGGAAACAGGGCAGCAAGACCTCTGAGTGGGATCCGAAGCTGATGCCCCTGTGACAAAGAAAAGCGAGTGCTTTTTGAAAGTCTTAAAGGGACAGGGACATTACAGCTGGACAGAAACGACACAGGTCACAGCCCAGTGGCTGTAAATTACAGGGAAACCCAGGCACAGTAACCCTCTGGGTAACAGCTCTGAGACACCTCACGGAGGTAAAGAGCCAAACAGCCCCCGTCCTTTACCCCTCTGAGCGCTGTGAAAGCAGAGAAGCTGCCTAAGGCAGGGCTCACCCTCAGAAAGGGAGCTTACTCCATACCAGCCGAGCAAGACACAAAGACCCAGTCTACATGCAATTACCCAACACAAGCACCGAGGGGTAGCAGTTGTCCCAGAAAATAAAGGCCAGTAGCAAGTGAAAAGTTGGGCCCTCCCAGCTGACAGTCAATAGCACCTGTCAACATGAAAAGACAAAAAAATATGATCCAAACAAGACTAACCCAGAAAGCTTTGGCATCTGCTACATCTTCCACTGAGAAGGAACCTGGGGAGATAGATTTAACCAATCTTCCTGAAAAAGAATTCAAAACAAAAGTCATAACCATGCTGATGGACTTGCAGAGAAATATGCAAGAACTAAGGAAGGAGAATACAGAAATAAAACAACCTCTGGAAGGACTTAAAAACAGAATGGACAAGATGCAAGAGACCATTAATGGACTAGAAAACAGAGAAAGAACAAGAACACAGAGAAGCTGATGCAGAGAGAGATAAAAGGATCTCCAGAAAAGCAAGAATTCTAAGAGAGCTGAGTGACCAATCTAAACAGAGCAATATCCGCATTATAGGGGTACCAGAAGAAGAAGAGAAAAAGGGATAGAAAGTGTCTTTAAAGAAATACTTGCTGAGAACTTCCCCAAACTAGGGGAAGAAATGGCCTCTCAGACCATGGAGGTACACAGAACTCCCATGAGAAGGGATCCAAGGAGGGCAACACCAAGACACATAATAATTAAAATGGAAAAGATCAAAGACAAGGACAAAGTATTAAAGGCAGCCAGAGAGAAAAAAAAAGGTTACCTACAAAGGAAAACCCATCAGGCTATCATCAGACTTCTCAACAGGAACCCTACAGGCCAGAAGAGAATGGCATGATAAACTTAATGCAATGAAACAGAAGGGCCTCGAAACAAGACTACTGTATCCAGCACGAATATCATTTAAATATGAAGGAGGGATTAAACAATTCCCAGACAAGCAAAAGTTGAGGAATTTGCCTACCACAAACCACCTCTACAGGGCATCCTACAGGGACTGCTCTAGATGGGAGCACTCCTAAGAAGCGCACAGAACAAAAGACCCAACATATGAAGGGAGAAGGAGGAATAAGAAGGGAGAGAAATAAAGAAGCATCAGACTGTGTTTATAATAGCTCAAAAAGCGAGTTAAGTTAGGCAGTAAGATAGTAAAGAAGCTAACACTGAACCTTTTGTAACCACAAACTTAAAGCCTGCAATGGCAATAAGTACTTACCTTTCAATAATCACCCTAAATGTAAATGGACTGAATGCACAAATCAAAAGATACAGAGTAATAGAATGGATAAAAAAGCAAGACCCTTCCACATGCTGCTTACAAGAGACTCACCTCAAACCCAAAGACATGTACCGACTTAAAGTCAAGGGATGGAAAAAGATATTTCAGGCAAACAACAAAGAGAAGAAAGCAGCTGTTGCAATTCTGGTATCAGACAAAACAGACTTCAAAATAAAGACAGTAAGAAAAGACAAAGAAGGACATTACATAATGATAAAGGGCTCAATCCAACAAGAGGATATAACCATTATAAATATATATGCACCCAATACAGGAGCACCAACATACCTGAAACAAATACTAGCAGAACTAAAGGAGGAAATAGAATGGAATGCATTCATTCTAGGAGACTTCAACACACAACTCACTCCAAAGGACAGATCCACAAGACAGAAAATAAGAAAGGACACAGACACACTGAACAACACACTAGAACAGATGGACCTAATAGACATCTACAGAACTCTATATCCAAAAGGAACAGGATACACATTCTTCTCAAGTGCACATGGAACATTCTCCAGAATAGACCAAATACTAGGCCACAAAAAGAGCCTCAGTAAATTCCAAAAGATTGAAATCCTACCAAACAACTTTTCAGATTACAAAGGCATAAAACTGGAAATAAACTGTACAAAGAAAGCAAAAAGGCTCACAAACACATGGAGGCTTTACAAACCGTTCCTAAATGATCAATGGATCAATGACCATATCAAAATGGAGATCCAGCAATATACGGAAACAAGCGAAAACAACAACACTAAGGCCCAACTACTGTGGGACACAACAAAAACAGTCTTAAGAGGAAAGTATATAGCAATCCAGGCACACTTGAAGAAGGAAGAACAATCCCAAAGAAATGGTGTAATGTCACAATTATTGAAATTGGGAAAAGAAGAACAAATGAGGCCTAAGATCAGCAGAAGGAGGGACATAATAAGATCAGAGAAGAAATAAATAAAATTGAGAAGAATAAAACAATAGCAAAAATTAATGAAACCAAGAGCTGGTTCTTCAAGAAAATAAACAAAATAGATAATCGTCTAGCCAGACTTATTAAGAGGAAAATAGAGTCAACACAAATCAAAAGTATCAGAAACGAGAAAGGAAAAATTACGACGGACCCCACAGTAATACAAAGAATTATTAGAGAGTACTATGAAAACCTAAATGCTAACAAGCTGGGAAATCTAGGAGAAATGGACAACTTCCTAGAAATATACAACCTTCCAAGACTGATCCAGAAAGAAACAGACAGTCTAAACAGACCAATTACCAGCAACGAAATTGAAGCGGTAATCAAAAAACTACCAAAGAACAAAACCCCCGGTTCAGATAGATTCACCTCAGAATTTTATCAGACATACAGGGAAGAAATAATAGCCATTCTCCTTTAAGTTTTCCAAAAAATAGAAGAGGAGGGAATACTCCCAAACTCATTCTATGAAGCTAACATCACCCTAATACCAAAACCAGGCAAAGACCCCACCAAAAAAGAAAATTACAGACCAATATCGCTGATGAATGTAGATGAAAAAATACTCAATAAAATATTAGCAAACAGAATTAAACAGTATATCAAAAGGATCATACACCATGACCAAGTGGGATTCATCCCAGGCATGCAAGGATGGTACAACATTCAAAAGTCCATCAACATCAACCACCACATCAACTAAAAGAAAGACAAAAACCACATGATCATCTCCAGAGACGCTGTAAATGCATTTGACAAAGTTCAACATTCATTCATGATAAAAACTCTCAACAAACTGGGAATACAGGGCAAGTACTTCAACATAATAAAGGCCATTTATGATAAAACCACAGCCAACATTATCTCGAACAGCGAGAAGCTGAAAGCTTTTCCTCTGAGATCGGGAACCAGACAGGGATGCCCACTCTCCCCACTGTTATTTAATAGAGTACTGGAGGTCCTAGCCACGGCAATCAGACAAAACAAAAAAATACAAGGAATCCAGATTGGTAAAGAAGAAGGTTAACTGTCACTATGTGCAGATGACATGATACTGTACATAAAAAACCCTAAAGACTCCACCCCAAAACTACTAGAACTGATAACGGAATACAGCAAAGTTGCAGGATACAAAATTAACACACAGAAATCTGTCGCTTTCCTATACACTAACAATGAACTAACAGAAAGATAAATCAGGAAAACAACTCCATTGACAATTGCATCAAAAAAAAAATACATAGGAATAAACCTAACCAAAGAAGTGAAAGACTTATACTCTGAAAACTACAAGTCACTCTTAAGAGAAATTAAAGAGGACAATAACAGATGGAATCTTATCCCATGATCTTGCATAGGAAGAATTAACATTGTCAAAATGGCCATCCAGCCCAAAGCAATATACAGATTCGATGCAATCCCTATGAAACTACCAGCAACTTTCTTCAATGAATTGGAACAAATAATTCAAAAATTCATATGGAAACACCAAAGATCCCGAATAGCCAAAGCAATCCTGAGAAAGAAGAATAAAGTAGGGGGGATATCACTCCCCAACTTCAAGCTCTACTATAAAGTCACAATAATCAAGACTATTTGGTACTGGCCCAGGAACAGAGCCACAGACCAATGGAACAGACTAGAGAATCCAGACATTAACCCAGACATATATGGTCAATTAATATTTGATAAAGGAGCCATTGTCATACAATGGCAAAATGACAGTCTCTTCAACAGATGGTGCTGGCAAAACTGGACAGCTTCATGTAGGAGAATGAAACTGGACCATTCTCTCACCCCATATACAAAAGTAAACTCATAATACTTCAAAGACATGAATGTAAGTCATGAAACCATTAAACTTTTAGAAAAAAACATAGGCAAAGACCTCTTAGACATAAACATGAGTTACCTCTTCTTGAACATATCTCCCTGGGCAAGGATAACAACAGCATAAATGAACAAGTGGGACTATATTAAACTGAAAAGCTTCTGTAGAGCAAAAGACACCATCAATAGAACAAAAAGGAATCCTACAGTATCGGAGAATATATTTAAAAATGACAGATCCGATAAAGGCTTGATGTCCAGAATATATAAAGAGCTCACATGCCTCAACAAGCAAAAAACAAATAACTCAATTAAAAAATGGGCAGAGGAACTGAACAGACATTTCTCCAAAAAGGAAATACAAATGGCCAACAGACACATGAAAAGATGCTTCACATGGCTAATTATCAGAGAAATGCAAATTAAAACTACAATGAGGTATCACCTCACACCAGTAAGGATGGCTGCCATCCAAAAGACAAACAACAACAAATGTTGGTGAGGCTGTGGAGAAAGGGAACCCTGCTACACTGCTGGTGGGAATGTAAATTAGTTCAACCATTGTGGAAAGCAGTATGGAGGTGCATCAAAATGCTCAAAACAGACCTACCATTTGACCCAGGAATTCCACTCCTACGAATTTACCCTAAGAATGCAGCAATCAAGTTTGAGAAAAACAGATGCACCCCTATGTTTATCGCAGCACTTTTACAATAGCCAAGATTTGGAAGCAACCTAAATATCCCTCTGTAGATGAAAGGATAAAGAAGATGTGGTACATATACACAATGGAATACTACTCAGCGATAATAAGAGGGCAAATACTACCATTTGCAGCAACATGGATGGAGCTGGAGGGTATTATGCTCAGTGAAATAAGCCAAGTGGAGAGCGAGAAATATCAAATGATTTCACTCATCTGTGGAGTATAATAACAAAGGAAAAACTGAAGGAACAAAACAGCAGTGGAATCAAAGAACCCAAGAATTGACTAATAGGTACCAAAGGGAAAGGGACTGGGGAGGATGGTTGGGTAGGGAGGGATAAGGGGGGGGTAGAGAAGAAGTGGGGTATTAAGATTAGCATGCATGGGGGGGTGGGAGGAAGGGGAGGGCTGTACAACACAGAGAAGACAAGTAGAGATTCTACAACATTTTGCTATGCTGATGGACAGTGACTGTAAAGGGGTTTATAGGGGGGACCTGGTATAGGGGAGAGCCTAGTAAACATAATATTCGTCATGTAAGTGTAGATTAATGTAATCAAAATAAAAAGAAAGAAAATGGGGATTACTCCCTGATAGGATAAAACTAACTGTAAATCAAAGATTATTGCATGCTTTAAATATCCTTAATTTTGACCGCTTAAAGGGTGTAGATGATCAGCTGTGGAGGTACATTTTTCTGATAATATTCCTTTCTCTTAAAAAAAAAAAGCAGTTCTTGTGTTGTGACACAATGGTATAAAGGGCGTATAAAAGTGTAGGCAAAGGGTCTGTTTGTGTTTATACAGAGGATTAAAGCCTAATTTGGCTAACCAGAAAATGAACTAAGATATGATCTGAAAAAGAACTTCCAACATCATTACTCTCTGGATGACTCATACCAGAAGAGGATCATCAAAAACCCCAACAAAGTTCCAGGCGCTACTACAGCTGTAGGTGCACTCATCCCACTGGTTCCTGGTCTTGCCATGGGAATGAAGAAGGAGATATCTAAGCTGGCCTATGAATACAGTAAAACAACAAATTACGGGATCTATACTGTTGGAAATCAACCAAGAATTAGGAGAAGTGCAAATTGTAGCGCTCCAAAATCTTACAACTACAGACTATCTACTGTTAAAAGAACATATGGGATGTGAACAGTCCCCAGGAATGGGTTGTTATACTTTGCATGATTTCTCTCAGACTGTTCAAGTTCAGTTGGACAATCTCTACCAGAGTATAGATAAGTTTTCACAAATGCCTAAGGTGCCAGCTGCTTTTCTTGGTTTCACTTGAGATGGTTGGTAATTATAGGTCTGCTTTGGTTATGTAACTGTACTCCTATTATGCTAATGTGTGTGCACAATTTAATTAGTAGTTTTAAGCCTATACATGCTGAAGTTACTCTACAAGAAGATATGTCAAAGAAATAATCAATCTTCCCATGTTTTCTTCCGCCTGCTACTTCTATAACTTTTCTTCTTCCTACCTAATTACAACCCTTAAATAGAATTCGTGCCTCATATCAAATTTACCGAGTATCATAATTATTTCAAGTGGTAAAGATACCTCAATGTAAATGCTGGGCATAGAAGCCACAGGGCATAAATCTGCAAAGAAGTAAAAAGCTAACCTTTTCGAGCAATGAGGCTTCTCTCTCACTTACCAACTTTCCATTTCCCTGTATGGCCCCGGAAGATGACTGGTTAGCCAGAGACGGGTAAGAATCCTCAAGGGAGGAACAACCTATGACAGGCACAGTCGCAGGGGGGCCATCAGGTGAGAAATTGGGGATCAACAGAGGTGAGGCTTAGAACCTCATCCCCCCTGTTTTGAGAGAAATCTTCTGCATCCATGGATGTTTTATTGCCCTAGTCTAGCTTGGATTAACACATAGTCTACAGGCACACACTTGATCATCTACATTTGCTCTCTTACAACACTAAACTATGTTTTCTACCTTTATCTTGCATCTACCTACCACTTCAGAATTTTATTAAAAATAATAATAATAGAGAGAAATGTGGTATCCACATATAAATCAAGTATAAAAATCAAACGAATATTCATATTTGAACTGATTGTTTATATTTCATAATGCATGATCAAAACCGAAAGTTTCTGTGATGACTGCCCTTGTACTGTTCACCATGTAACTTATTGACTATGTAAGAATTTGTTCCCCATGTTAGAACTTGTTCGTTATGCTTCAGAAAATTGGAGACTGACGAAAATTAGGCTTGGGGTGGATTAATGATTGTGCATTGAGCATTGACTCCCCTATACAGCATTTTATTGTTGTTAACAACCATTTGATCAATAAATATGAGAGATGCCCTCTCAAAAAAAAAAAAAAAGAAAAAAGAAGTACAGACTTCCAATGTTAAAATAAATAAGTAAATGGGATGTAATGTATAGCATAAGGAAGATAGTCGAAATATTCTAACAACTTTGTATGGTGATAGCTGATAGCTAGAATTAGCATGTATATAAATGTTGAATCACTGTATTGTACACCTGAAACTAATGTAATACTGTGTGTCAACTACCCTTCAATAAAAAATAAAAAAAATGAATAAACATACAAAATGGAAGCATAAATTAGCAGTTTCTTTAGTATATTTTACATATGAATATTCAGTTAAGAATATGTCTGTGTAAGATGTAGTGACACTGTAAAAGACCTAATATTTAACCTTTACTAATAAAAAGTCTTGTCCTAGACAACTTTTTTATTGGTATCATTAATATACAATCACATGAGCAACATTGTGGTTACCAGATTTCCCCCATTGTCAAGTCCCCTCCACATACCCCAATACAGTCACTGTCCATCAGCATAGTAAGATGCTATAAAATCACTACTTGTCTTCCTGTTATATTGCCTTCTCTGTGCCCCCTGCCCCACATTATGCATGCTAGTAGTAATGCCCCTTTTTCCCTCTCATCCCTTCCTTCCCACCCACACTCCACAGTCCCTTTCCCTTTGGCCACTTTTAGTTCGGTCTTGGGTTCTGAGTCTGCTTCTGCTTTGTTCCTTCAGTTTTTGCTTTGTTCTTATGCTCCAAATATGAGTGAAATCATTTGGTACTTGTCTTTTCCACCTGGCTTTTTTCACTGAACATAATACCCTCAAGGCTCCATCCATGTTGCTGTAATGGTAGGATTTGTTTTCTTCTTATGGCTGAATAACATTCCATTGCGTATATGTACAACCTCTTCTTTAGCCATTCATCTATTGATGGACACTTAGGTTGATTCTATTTCTTGGCTATTGTAAATAGTGCTGTGATAAACACAGGGGTGCATATGTCTTTTTGAAACTGGGCTCCTTCATTCTTAGGATTAGTTCCTAGGAGTGGAATTTCTGGGTCAAATGTTATTTGTATTTTTAGTTTGGGGATGAACCTCCATACTGCTTTCCACAATGGTTCAACTAGTTTACATTCCCAGCAGCAGTGTAGGAGGCTTCCCCTTTCTCCACATCCTCGCCAACATTTGTTGTTGCTAGTCTTTTCTATGTTGGCCATCGTAGCTGGTGTGAGGTGATATCTCATTGTGGTTTTCATTTGCATTTCCCTGATAATTAGGGATGTGGAGCATCTTTTCATGTGCCTGTTGGTCATCTGAATTTCTTCTTTGGAGAAGTCTCTGTTCATATCCTCTGCCCAATTTTTACTAGGGTTATTTGGTTTTTGGGTGTTGAGGTGTGTGATTTCTTTATATATTTTGGATGTTAACCCCTTAGACAATTTTTTTATAATGGCACATAGAAAAGATTTTGCTTCTAGGTACTGAAAAAATTGATTTGGTAGATCAGCATCAGGGATTTTAATTCTATTGGAAATTTCCTAGCTTAATGTTGAGCTTCATTGTTAAGCTTGTCATTTTCCACCCAACCAGCATCACAAACAGAATGATTTTCCCTGAAGAAGACCTGTGGGTTTACTCCCTGGTCTGATTCGCCAGATCCCTGACTGGCAGCTACCCCTCCTGGTCTGCTCCCTCCTCCTCCCCTCCTGAGAGTTCTTGGAAGGACTCAGGGGAGACCCCAGAGCCTCAGAGCAGCAACCATGTGCCTTTTCAGAGAGTCGTGAGGTGGTCTTCCCTCAGTGAGAGGATAAGTGAGTTCCCCCTGTTCCGGGTAGGTTGGAGCCCTAATAGTACGTCCTTTACAATAGGTTAGAACAAATCTTCCTGGATGAAGTGAATCTATGAAGACTGGAGAGTTCACATCACATGTAAAATAGCTGTAATAAGGAAATGGCCTCTTTTATAGCAAAGTTTTTCAGAGATTAAAGGATGACCAAAATGTAAGTAACCTTTATTTAGCACTTTGGATAGGACAAAATAGTCCTTGCCTATAGAAAGAATTATTTTTCTAACATATGATCCAATTGAATGGTTAGGTGTGATCCTCCTTTCATCTGATATGTAGATATGTAGACCTGGATTCAAAACTCATATTTACTCTAAAATGATTATAAGTTTCATTGAAAATTTCAATTATTCCATCTCAGATACTATTAAAAGAGAAAAATTCCAGAGTTAAAAAAAGATGGTTGTGAGCTAAGTAAAAGCAGGCACACATGCACACACATGCAGGCAAGTAAAGGCTCAGTAATAGACACTCAAATAGGAAAGTGTAACTAGGAATCGGTATGGATAAAACCATTTGTCAAAACATACAGAAATAGAGTAAGTAGTATTTTTCCCTGTCCAAAAAGTTCCCAAATATAAAAAGTTACAGAGTAAAGTTAAAAATCAAAACACCTCTTTTATATACTTCAAGAAACTGTACTTTTGATACCTTTGCCCTTGTATTCTTAAGATCATCTTCCAATTTCATTTTTGAGAATAAATTTTGTCAATCCTTTGTATTTAATTTATGAGATAGATAGTGAACATTTTAAATTGTTATATATTGAAAACATATTCTGATAAGTGTGCTTTTATATAAAAATAAATTAACCCTACATAAAGATCATTCTGAATGCCAAAAAGGACAATGACTCATGAGCTCTTGCCAATCAAGACTAAACAATGATTAGAAACATTTATCAAGATTATAATACAGGAAAAATGTTTTCTGTGATTATTTATTTTTCTAAGTATCTCTTTAAAGGAGAGAAATATGTCCCTGTTATAGAATTCTGTTATAAAAGAGTTTATCTGACAAATGTAACCATATCTTAGAGTTTTTCAGATGTGTGTTTTAAAGCACCATCGTCATTACCAGAATAGGCTTTATCTTCATCAGAGAATGAGCTGTTCTGAGTATTTCAGCTCTGAAATTAGTTGTATGTGTAGAATTGCAGTGTGGCCACTCAAACCCAGTGGTTCTATGTAGAGGTGCCTCAGTATTTCTTCTGCTACCAAGAGACGTCGTCTAGGAACCACAAAAAGAACACCAGCATTTTTCTGTCTCAGCACTCAGATGCTCTGGGTCAGGAAGCTTCCAACCCCAGGAAATCACATAGCCTGGGAGCAGCTCGACCTGGGAATGAGCTTGCTATGATCTTTGACAAATTCTGCATCACTGGACAGTCATGATTCGGACTCCAGACACAGTATAGTTTTCTAAGCCAGAGCAAAACTTGATGCTGACATATCCTAGGAGACTGAGTTATATTTGCTGATTCATATCCACATGCAGTCCAGGTTCAGGTCAGATTTGGAAATCTATAAATATATACAGATATTTACAAGTTTATTGTCAGAATTTAATATTTAGCTCAATATAAAGAAACATATACGTTTTATAAATGTGCTTATATACACACTGTGAAATAATCAACACAATTTAGATAATATATTGACACAAGTCTATACCAATTTCCTTTATTTTTGTGATTTTAGTTACAGAAAACAACTCACTCTTGGGGACCACACCACTGGATGAGATGACCAACAATACAGGCATCACTGAGTTCCTCCTCCTGGGATTATCGGAGGACCAGAAGATGCAAACCCTACACGGTGTCCTGTTCCTCATGGTCTACCTGGCAGCCCTGTTTGGAAATGGGCTCATCATCATGCTCATCACTTGGGATTCTCAGCTTCACACACCCATGTACTTCTTCCTGAAGAACCTGTCACTCATAGATCTCTGCTACATCTCTGTCACTGTTCCTAAATTTGCTCTCAATTCCATGATAAACAGGAACAAAATATCCTTGCTTGGATGTGTCTTCCAGGTGCTGTTTTTTGAGACTTTGGGTACTGCTGAAATAGTCATCCTCACAGTGATGTCCTATGATCGCTATGTGGCCATCTGTCGTCCGCTGCACTATGAGACCATCATGAACAAGGGGGCCTGTGGGCGGATGGTGGTGGCTTCATACCTCAGTGGGGGTGTCTCTGGAGCCATGCACACAGCAGCAACCTTTTGTACAACTTTTAGTTCCAATAAGATCCATCATTTTTTCTGCGATATCCCTCAGATTATTTTGATCTCAGACTCCAAAATGAATATAAATGAGGCATCAGTGACTGCATTCAGTGCAAGTACTGCACTGGTTTGTTTCCTCTCTATTTTATATTCCTATGTGCACATCTTCTCTGCAGTCTCAAGGATCTCCTCCCTGGACGGCAGGTCCAAAGCCCTCTCCACCTGCCTCCCTCACCTGGCTGTTGTGACTTTGTTTCTTTCAATAGGTGCCGTGGCCTACCTGAAGCCAGCCTCTGAGGGTAGGTCAGACCTAGACATCACTCTGTCTGTGTTTTACACAGTGGTGCCTCCATCATTGAATCCCATCATTTACAGCCTTAGAAACAAGGACATAAAACTGACTATAAGGAAATTCCTTGAAATTGTAGCATTTAAGTCAAGTTAATTATATCCAGGTTGTATAGAAAGAAGTTTCTTGTTAGCTCCAAGTTATTTTCTTTAAAAATTTACAATTTATGTTGTGGGGATGTATCTTAAAATTAACATATTATTTAGCCACTTGGGATTAGGGATAGAGCTGACATTGAAGAATGTTCTTCAGACAAATGCAGAAAGCACAGATATCAGTGGAACATGATTATTGTGGTATATTTTTGGCAGTGGCTAATAAAGTCTATTTAGCAATATTAATAAAAAGATTACAAAGAAATCTGACTTCCGAGTTGAAATGCCAAAATGTGCATATTAATATTTTCAAAAATCATTGCATCAGGTGTGTTCTTTACAAACAAAATCCAATGAAATTGGAACAACCTGGGCCTCCACAAAACATAAAGATTCTATAATTTAGAAAGTATAATTTCCCTATATATTTCCTAGATTTGGGGTGATCTTACTGTCGTATCATTTCCTGCCCAATGAAGCATGTCCATCTGTTCCCAGAATCTCAGTGTGCACAGAGGGGCCCATGTATGAACCCCTGGCTCTTGGTATTCAGACTTCTAGACTGAGATATTCCATTTTATCTTCATCATATAAAAATGAAGTTTTTCTCCCCCTTGCAGGCTCATGTGTAATTAGAAATGGCAGGGGTGGGAGCGGGGAGGGAAGGCTCCTTTCTCCTGTGACATTGCTTGTTTCCTCCTCACAACACCCTGGTGCGCAAGCAGGACCCTACACATGATGATGGGGCTGCAGGCCACTGTGTGCTGTGCTCACTCGCTGCTCCACATGCTGCTGACACTGCACGTTCTGATCTGCCTCACGGGCCAGTTTGCTCTGATTCCCTGTCCTGTTTATGACACTTTGTACAAAAAGCCTCCATTGTACCTCCTTTTGAATGTGTAGTTAAGTTCTGGGCCACGTCTGAGGAGAAGTGACATGAAGCTTAAGGGATATGTCCTCATGGTCAGAAGCCCCTTCCTTTTTCCCTCCGTGATTCTCAAGGAAATGCAGCTGTCATGTGGGGCCCTGGGGAGCAGGCCCATGAGCCTGGCATCTTGGATATTCACTTAACCAGTGACCCCACCATTCCAGGAATTTCCAACAGGACCCTGATGCTATAACCTACTGTGCTCAGGATTTTATCATCAATGCAATGAAACATATAATATAATTTTAGTATAATAAACACTGGGTAGGAATAAACACATGTTCCCTTATTTTTTGTGTATATTATGTTATGAAAAATTCTTTTCTACATATGAAATACAGGAAAACCTGCCAGTTACAACAACATAGATATTCCTGAAAGTCACTTTATTAAGTGAAATAAGCCAGACATAGAAAGACAAATATGTGATCTGAATTTTGTGTCAAATCTAAAATAGTCAAACACACAGAGGAAGATAGTAAAATTGTGGTTGCTAGAGGCTGAAAAGAAAGACTATGGGAAGGTTATTTTCAAAAGAGCAAACATTCAGTCATGAAAATGAGTAATTCTGGAGATCCAATATAAAGAAACCTATATGTAGCTAACAGTATTGTACACTTAAATATTGCTAACAGAGTAGATCTTCTTACTATAAAAAAAGAATACTGAAAGGAGCAAGAGGAAACTGACAGCTGATGGTTCTGGCTCTGGCCTCGGTGATGGTGACAGCGTCAGGGCGATGCAACTTCCCTCATACTAACTGAGTTGTTCTCATTAAGTATGGGTGGAATTTATATGTCAATCATGCCTCAGTAAACTGATATTTTAAAATCTGTACTCAAATGATTAGAATGAATAAAGATCTGTATATTAAAACATGATTCCATTATAAACAAAATACATTAGATATTATTTTAAAGTATTGTTTACAACAGGACAAAAGAATAAACATTTAGAAATAATCCACCAAAAAAGCACAAATCTTTATTCTAAAACTATACAATTAAAGAACACCACATAGTGAAGGATGCTTTTTTAATGTATACAAAATTTGAATTCATGTTTGCATCAACTCCACTCCATCAAGAAGTTTTAATGTTCTCTTCAGTTTTTCTGTTTCTTCCTGGGTCAGTCTGGGAGAGTGGTATTTTCCTAGAAAGTTGTCCATTACTTCTAGGTTGTCAATTTATTGTCATATAATGTTTCATATTATGCTGCAATAATTCTTTGTGTTTCTGTGGTGTCTTCTGCGATTATTCCTTCTTCATTTCTCATTTTGTTTATGTGTGTACCCTATACTTCTCTTCATAACTGTGCCATTTCTATTTTGTTTATTTCCTCAAAGAACCAGCTCCTGGTTTCACTGATTTTTTCTATTGCTTTATTACTTTCTATTTTATTTATTTTTGCTCTGATTTCATTTTGTCACCCCTTCTACTAATTTGGGCTTCATTTCTTCTTCTTTTTTTTTCTAGCCTCTTTAATTACAAGTTTCTAGTTGGTTTCTTTTAGATTGTTCTTGTTTTTTGAGGTAAGCCTCCATTTCTATGTACTTTCTTCTTAGAATTGCCTTTACTGCATCGCACAGGTTTTGGGCTGTTGAGTTTTATTTTAATTGATCTCCATGAATTGCTTGATTTCTGTTTTAATTTGATCATTGATCCATTGATTACTTAGAAATGTTGTTAGCCTCCATGTGTTTGTAGGCTTTTTAATTTCTTTGGGCAATTCATTTGTCATTTCATACCAATGTGGTCTGAGAAGTTGCTTGATAGAATTTCAGTCTTTTTGAATTGATTGAGGCTCTCTTTATCCCCTAGTATGTGATCTATTATGGAGAACATTCCATGGGAACTTGAGAAAAACATGCATCCTGCTTCTATTGACAGGAATGTTCTGTAGATGTCTGTTAAACCATCTGGCGTAATGGATAGTTCTGTCCATCTTTTTCCTTTCTTATTTTCTGCCTGGTTGATCTGTCTATTGTTTTGGGTGTTGTTTAAAGTCTCCTAAAATGAATATGTTGCAGTCTATTTTCCCCTTTAATTCTGTTAGTATTTGTTTCACATATGTAGGTGCTCCTGTGTTGGGTGCATAGATATTTATAATGGTTATATCCTCTTGTTGGACTGACCCCTTTATCATTATGTAATGTCCTTCTTTGTCTCATTTCACTTTCTCTGTTTTGAAATCTATTTTGTATGAAATAGCTACTATACGGTATGTGGAGTGCCTGGGCCGTGGTTTTTGTGCACGTGGAGCTGACTGGAAGCAAACAGGCTAGAAGACTTCTAAGTTTTCAAGAGAATTGTCCAGTAAGGGAAACCAGTCGCCCTGACCATTTAATGGACCCAGCATTGCAGTCTGGTCTTTCACAGGGAAGAAATGGTTCTATCTTGTTCAATCTGGTGTTATTCTGGGTCAGCTAAACTTATGAGCTAGTCTCAACTATAAATTTTGTAATTTTTGTCTGTCAGAAGAAGAGAATCTCTTCTTTCTCTGGCCAAAGAATTGCTAACAAAACCACTAACTCCGACAGGATCTTTGACTTAATGTTTCATGTGGAAAAACAACAAAAATAAACAAACAACTTGATTTTAGAATGAGCAAAGGACTTGAACACTAATTTCTCCAAAGAAGATATACAAGTGTCCTAGAGGCTCATGAAAAGAAGTTCACCATCACTAATCACCAGAGAAGTGCAAATCAAAACCACAATGGATTCCACTTCACACCCATTAGGATGGCTACTATCAAAAAAGCCAAAAGTAAGTGGGGGTGAGGGTGTGGAGAAACTGGAACCCCTTTTCATTGCCAGTGGAAATGGGGACCTGCACAGCCACCGCGGCATACTTACGGTGCTTCTGCAAAAATCTAAACGTAGCATTACCAGAGGATCCAGCAATTTCACTGCCAGACAGATACTCAAAACAACTGAAAAGAGGGACTCAGCTATTTGCACAACCGTGTTCATAACCACAAGATGGATGCAAGCCAAGTGTCTACTAATGGCTGAAGAGATAAGCAAAATACGGCAGATACATACAGTGAAATACTATCCAGTCTTAAAGGGAATGTCTGACATATGACAATGTAAATGAACCTTGAGGACATAATGATAAACGAAAAAGCCAGCCACAAAAGGACAAATACTGTATGACTGCATTCATATGAGGCGCTTAGAGGAGTTGGATTCATAAGCCAGTAGAAGGTGGCTGCTCAGGGCTGAGGGGCAAATGAAGGCTCTTCCCTGGCTATGGACTTCATAAGATGCAGAAATTCTGAGAATAGATGGTAAGGGAGATGTTCTTAGAGGGCAGGAGGCCACAACTTTCCCCCTGATTGTGCTGACTGGAATGTGACTGGGGTGTGCAGATATTTGGGAGCATGCCAGGAGCCTGGTATCCTGGACATCCACTGACCCACGACACAGCATTGACGGATTTCCAACAGAAACGCCCACCTACAGTCACCAAAAGGTACAGACACCAATTTTACATTGCACAAGCAGGAAACTAACACAATGCTGTAAAACAGAGAGCTGAATTATGATTTAATGATGGTGACACTGAGAAAACTAATTTTGATTCAGGTAATCATCATCATTAACAGAAGGGGACAGACATACAGTAGAAATCTCAGGATGATTCCATTTATAAGAAACATAAAAATATGCATACAAATTGATCATTTAAGGTCAATTTATTGTTTGTCCAGTGATGGATAGCTTAATGACTGAAATGAGACAAAGACGATACTCTTAGAATGGATGGATACTTTTTCTTGATTTGGGTTCTGATTAAAATGGTGTGTTAAGCTTGTAAAAATGATCAAGTCATATACTTATGATATCTTCTTATTGTTATAATTTAATATAATGAAAAAATCTAGAAGTTTGTCCATAAGCCAAAGAAAAAGGAAGAAGGGAATCTCAATGTCAAAATGAGCATCACACTGACATGAGATATAATGCAAATACTCTATAGTGTTTCTCATTGGGTAAACCTAAGTCATGATCAAAAACAAACATGTGGGTTTCACTTTGCATTTAGAAATTTTAAATGGATGGTAATCAGTGGCCAAATTATTAACTTAAAATTTTAAAAAGAGCACAGGAAATTTATCACAAAATGAGTATAAACACTGTAACAAAGATATTATCAGTAAAGAGCAAAGTAAAAGAGCTTACAAATGAAACAAATCCTACCATTTGCAACAAAATGGATGGAGCTGGAGGGTATTATTCTCAGTGAATTATGTCAGGAAGAGAAAGACAAATACCAAATGATTTCCCTTATTTGTGGAGTATAACAATGTACAAAACTGAAGGAACAAAATAGCAGGAGACTCACATGTTCCATGAAGGGACTAGTGATTACCAAAGGGGAGGGATGGGGGAAGGCAGGTGATGAGGGAGGGAGATGGGGATAGTGGGGTATCATGGTTGGTGCACATGGTGTGTGTCAGGCCACTGGGAAGACAGTTTATCTCAGAGAAGACAAATAGGGACTGTGGTATCTTACTACACTGATGGACAGTGACTGCAATGTGGTATGGAGGGGACTCAATAATAAGGGTGAGTGTAATAACCACATTGTTTTTCTTGTGAAACCTTCATAAGAGTGTATATCAATGATACCTTAATAAAAAACTATATCACATGCACAAAAAAGCTTACAAATATTAAACATGGAAATAATACTGCAAATTTGAAAACTCTAACAAAATTAATAAATCATTGGGGAAACTGATGAAGGAAGAAGCAAGTTACTACTGTTGCGAAGCTTCTATTCTGCCCTGTAGGTGTGTCCTATTGCTTTACATCATCAATATAGGGATATGTTTATTTCATTATATTTTATTGATTTATACTTATGAGGTACACAATTTTATAGGAAAATATATCAAGAAGACATATTAGAAATGTTAGAACAAATACATAACCTATTGGAAAAATAAAACACTATTTTCAACATATTCACCACAATGAACATAAGAAAATAATAGAAAAAAGAATATTTCTGCATCTATTAAATAATTTTCAATTAAAAACATTCTAAATGATAAGATTCAAGACATAAATATTTGTTAGAATTAAATAATAAAGAGAAACAAGATATCCCTATGGAGTGAAGTAACAGTATAGAATATACAGTCAATTAGTTCTGTAACATTTTCTACACTAACAGACAGTAACTACACTAGTTGGGATAAGGATTTAATAATGCATATAACTATTGAATAACTATGTTGCATATTTTAAGCAATATAAATTTGCATATAAACTATACTCAATAAAATATATAAAAAATAATCTGTTATTTTAGTAAAATTCAACTATCCCTTCTAATTAAAAACATCTCAGAAAAAAAGGAATGCTAGGACGATCTTTTTTTCTGACAATAACTATAACAAACATCAAACCAGATGAATTTGAAATGCTTTTTTTCTGTTTAGAATTCAAGAAAAAGATAAGGATGATATAATCTAAACTTACTCTAAATTTCTAGGCCAATGTAAGAAAATATAGAAAATATTATTTATAACAAACATTGGGATAAAAGAAACAAAGTTATACTTATTGTGCATAATGAAAAAGTATTAAAAATATTCAGTACCTGAAAAGTAGGAAAACCTGCTATTTGCAACGAAATGGATAAACCCAGATCGTATGCTAAGTGAAATGGGCCAGACACCTAAGGACAAATACTGGATAACCTCACTTTCATGTAGAAACTAAAATAGTCAAACTCATAGAAACAGATTTAAATGGCATTCACCAAGAATTGGGACAGGGGGATGATGGCAAAGAGAGGTGGGTGATGGACAAAGACTGCAAACCTTCAGTCACACATGATGAGTAAGTTTTGGAGATCCCCTGTACTGCATAGTCTATAACTAACAATACCCAATAGGACGGAAGGTTTAGGGAACACCGTGTTGTAACAGACTGCTTGCTGAGGAAATGTATTTAGGCTTATTAGAAATCTGTATCTTTCCCAAATCTAAGTCTGATGGACAATCGCTGTGTGAAATAGAGATTTTGGAAAGACTGAAATATCCTGATAATGAAAGAACTGAAACAAAACATAAGATTATGTGAATATAAAGAGTATCTTCCCAAAGTGAGTGACCACAAATGGCACCAGGCATTGCTGTGTTTGCCATGTGTATTATTTGCCACAAGTATTTTGCATTTTCTAAGCATGTGTGATTGCACAGTTTGACTATTTACATAACCAGTATTTTCCAACTACTCTCACATTTTCAGGGAGAAAATGTAATCAGTCTTTCTCCAATGATGCTAATTGCTGTTCTCTATATGGACTTTTTCTAACGTTTTAACATTTTTTTCCCTTAACATAGAGAAATGTCCAATGTAAAGTCAAACTGCTTCCATGAGAGAGTTTCCTTTTGAATATATAACATTATTGTTGGTAGAAAGCACTCTACAGCATACATAAATGTATGATATGTGGAGAAGTTGGGAAAAAGTATCTGTCAGTGGCGTTTCAGATGACAGAAGAGGGTATGTGGCTGTGGACCAGTGGTGGGTGGAGAAGTGTGTTGGGGTGCAAGAAACTGGGTGCTGTTCCAAGCAGAAACTTGGTGGGCAGCCACCTGGTGAAGGTATGGTAGGTCTTGTTGGCAAACCCACTTAGAAAGCCAATAAAACTTACCTTGGCAACATTCTCCTCTACCTACTGCCATGTCACCCCTCACCAGCAGTCATCCATTGAAAAAGAAAGGAAACCCCTAGATCTAGAGGATTTCCCAACATCATCTGCTGACAAACATAATTTCAGTCAACAAAATTAAAATGTTTATGGGATCCAGGTTGCTTAACACAAGGCAGCCCAGAATGGGATACAATGGAGCTGAGAGGCA
Organism: Manis javanica; assembly: GCF_040802235.1. Taxonomy (NCBI): domain Eukaryota; kingdom Metazoa; phylum Chordata; class Mammalia; order Pholidota; family Manidae; genus Manis; species Manis javanica. The sequence continues at coordinate 70,186,455 of NC_133169.1, read as the reverse complement.
GTACTGAGGATATAGAGGTGATTAAATGGTGCACCACAGGCACTGCCTCCTCTATCCTGAATGCTACCTTCAAGATTCAGAAACCACATACACAGCTCTGGGTTTTTCACCATAGAGGGAAAGTATCACTCTTCTCATCTGTGGCCAATTCCTCCCTTTCTGCAGTAGCTCTCATCCTCTCCCGGCATCTAGGTAGTCCCTCCAGGAATTGCTCTCTTTATCTAATTTGCATCATAGCACTTTTTTGGTCCTCTACTTGATTATTCCAATTGTCTTGTAAATATATAAATATAGCATTTTATATATTTTTAGAACAATCTCTTTACATTAAGTGCTCCTGAAAATTATCAAAAAACATCTGTTCTGATTCATAAAAGTTAGAAGAAGGAAAACAATAGAAAAGTTTAACCAATGGAAGTGTTGGTTTATTATGAGAAAACATACATTTCGAATTGCTGCCTAGGCTTTTTATAGTATGACAGCCTTGCTCACAATCAGAGTCTGATCATTTAGACAAAGAACTGAGCTTCATAGTCCCACAATTCCCACTGTGCTTTCCCAGGCCACCATTTAAAATAATAAATTAGAGTTGAGCCTGCAAAATGTTAGAGTCTCCCCCACAGTCACTAATAATTATTAGGTGCTCCCCACCCCACTCTCTACCTTTTGCTCAGTCATGACCTGGGAGGCAGGAGTTCCTTTAGCTGGGGTTTGGAAGCAATAAATTATAACTTTTCTTACTTTTTGTGTGTATATTAAAATTTACTTCAATCTGGGGGTTTTCTTGTCATCAAAATGAGACCTCAGATGCGGAGGGTTATTTCTGACAATCTAGTATATGAAAATAGTGTCACTTTATTCAGCGTGCCATAATATTCATGTATTTAATTAATAAATAACTTACAGGCTGTATGGCATGTGAGGCTTATTTGAAAATATCAACAATATTAACAACACCTAAAAAAAGTAATGAAAACAGAGAAGACACAATAGAACCTTGTAAATGAAACAGGAGTTATCATTTACAACTGATACCACTGAAATGCAAAGTTCATAATAAGCTACTATGAAAAATCATATAACAGTGAGGAGTCAGCAGAGGAGGAGGTCACTGTGAAAACCTCTTCCAAAGTGCACACCAAGGAAGGAACTACATTAAGCATCAACAAATCTCAAAGTGACCTGAAGACTGCAGAAGAGACTTTCTACACATGGCAAAGATAAAGGGGCAGAACCATGATCAATTGGGATTCATGATGTTCCCCCATCCCAGCCTAGAAGCAGGAGGGAGAGTAATGGGGTGGAAAACAGGTAAATGTTGAAGAGCATGGCCAAACTGGCACTGGGGATCTGCTCTGGGAAGACAAGTTCACATTTCACTGGGCTTTTATGATTAATGAGGCTGGGCAGTAGGGAGAACAGGGTCACTACTGGGGACTGAGCCTCTGTCACTTATAAAGGCAGTCATTTCCTGTTGGTCCCAATAAGACCCAACACAGCAGCAGCATTTTGAAAAATATGCCAGCCTTGGGAAGTGTGCAGCAGGGATGGGGATATGAGAGAGCTCCCTCCAGAGGAGAAAGAGCAGAAGTATGATGCTTCTCCAGGCCTCCTTCAGCCCACGAGTCAGCACAAGCAGGAGCCAGCTCCAAATGCTCCATCTCCCTCACTGGCAGCACAAACCCTAACAACTAAAGGAAAAGGCACTAGAAAAAGAAGACTAAACAAAGCCAATAGGTAGTAGAAGGAGGGACATAATAAAGATCAGAAAAATAAATAAATAAAACAGAGACTACATGACCTGGCTCTTTGAGAAGGTAAAGAAAACAGACAAATAGTCATACTTACCAAGAAAAAAAGGAGAGGACACAGAAACAAAATCAGACATGAAAATGAAGTTACATATCACATAAATTTAAAAAGTTATATGAAAATTATAGAAACTATATAGCAGTAAATTGGGCAGCCTAGAAAAATGGGATAAAGTTCTAGAAATGTACAATTATCCAAGACTGATCCATAAATAAAAAGAAAATTTGAACAAATTAACAGGAATGACATAGAAAAGGTAAAAAAAGAAACCTCCCAGGAAGGAACATAGCAGAACCAGATGGCTTCAAGGGTGAATTCTACCAAACATTTAAACAGCTAATCTCTATACACCTAAAGAATTCTAATAAATAGAAGAAAAGAGAATTCTTCCAATCTCATTCTATGAGACCAGAATTACTTTAATACCAAAAATACATTATAAAAATTATAGAACAGTGTTCCTGATAAGTGTGGGTGCAAAAATCATCCACAAGATATTAGCACACCAAATTAAAAATACATCAATATAATCACTCATCATAACCAAGTGGGAATAATTCCAGGGAGACTAGGATTATAAAATATTCACAAATCAATCAATGTGAAACAGTACATTATCAAAATGAAGGATAAAAATCATTATTATTTCATAAATGACCAAAAATTATTTCACAAAATTCAAAGTACATTCAAACTAAAAAATCTAAACAAAGTAGGTATCCTTCAACATAATGAAGATCATTTATGGTAAACAAAAACTAACATGCTCAACATGAAGAGCTGAAATAATTCCATTGATTATTTAGGAGCATGTTGCTAAGCCTCCATGTATTTGTGGGATTTTTCATTTTCTTTGCATAATTTACTTCTTATTTTGTATCTTTGTGGTTAGAGAAGCTGGTTCATTCAATTTCAATCTTTTTGAGTTTACTGAGGCTGTTTTTGTGGCCTAATATAAGATCTATTCTTGAAAATGGTCCATGTGCACTTGAGAAGAATGTGTATCCAGCTGTTTTTGGCTGGATTGTTCTGCAGATGTCTGTTACATTCAACTGTTCCAATGTGTTGTCGTTCAGTGCCTCTTTCTCCTTACTTATTTTCTGTCTGGTTGATCTGTCCTATAGAATGAGTGGTATGTTGAAGTCTCCTAAAATGAATGCATTGCATTCTATTTCCCTCTTTAATTCTGTTAGTATTCGTTTCACATATGTAGGTGCTCCTACATTGGGTGCATAGATATTCATATTGGTTATATCTTCTGGTTGAATTGACCACTTTATCATTATGTAATGCTATTGTCTCTTGTTCTTTTCTTTGTTAGTATGCTATTACAAACACAATCTAAAGATTCCTTATTTTCCCTCCTTTTTCTTCCTCCTCCATTCTTTATATATTAGGTATCATATTCTGTACTCTTTGTCTATCCTTTGACTGACTTTGGGGTTAGTTGATTTGATTTTGTATCTGCTTAGTAATTAATTGTATTACTTTCTTCACTGTGGTTTTATTTCCTCTGGTGACAGATATTTAGCCTTAGGAACACTTCCATCTATAACAGTCCCTCCAAGATACACTGTACAGATGGTTTGTGAGAGGTAAATTCTCTCAGCTTTTGCTTATCTGGAAATTGTTTAATTGCTCCTCAAATTTAAATGATAATCTTTCCAGGTAGAATATTCTTGGCAAGAGGCCCTTCAGTTTCATTGCATTAAATATATCGTGACACTCCCTTCCAGCCTGTAAGGTTTCTGTTGAGAAGTCTGATGACATCCTGATGAGTTTTCCTTTGTAGGTGATTTTTTCTCTCTAGATGCTTTTAATTACTCTGTCCTTCTCCTTGATCTTTGCCATTTTAATTATTATATGTCTTGGTGTTTTCTTCCTTGGGTCCCTTGTGTTGGGAGTTCTGTGTTCCTCCATCATCTGAGAGACTATCTTCCCCAGATTGGGGAAGTTTTCAGAAATTACCTCCTCATCTTCTGGTACCCCTATAATGTGAATATTGCTCCATTTCAATTGGTCACACAGTTCTCTTAATATTTTTTCATGCCTAGAGATTGTTTTTTCTCTCTGTTCCTCAGCTTCTTTGTATTCCTCTTCTCTAATTTCAATTCCATATACCATCTCCTCTTCATCTAATCTGCTTTTAAATTCCTCCATTGTATGTTTCATTTCAGATATTGTATTCCTTAATGATTGAATCTCAGTCCTAAATTCTTCCCTGAATTCTTGAAATTTTTTCTGTATCTGCATGAGCATGTTTATGATTTTTATTTTGAAATCTCTTTCAGGAAGATTGATGATTTCAGTTTCACTTGGACATATTTCTGGTGTTTGTGGGATTTTGGTTTGAATCAGGTTCCTTTGACATTTCATATTTGTATGTGGTGCTCCCTAGTGCCCAGAAGCTCTACTCTCTGGAGTTGCTAAGCCTCTGGAGCGATGTTGCAGGTCACAGGGTCATGGCGCTGGTGCCTGGGGTTAGGAAAGAACTGTTTGCTGATTCCCAGCTGTTGTGCCTGTCTCCAATGCCAGAACCAGTGGGCCAAGCACATAGATATAAGCCTCTATGCTTTGCATTTTTAGCTGTTGTAGGAGGGGCCTTCCTCTAGCTGACCTGATTCCATGGCTGCTGCTTTGTGAGCCTGTGCTAGCTGGGAGGAAGGTGTAGCAGGCTGCATATCATGGTGGGGTCCCTCGTAGCTATGTAGCCATCCATGGAAATGGAGCACCTGAAGCTCCTAAAAGTTCCCAACCTGCTGAGCAGCGTGCACTGGACAATTTTGTCCACATGTCCTTTCTTTTGAGCAACAAGCTCTGTGAAATCCTTGCCCCTTTAGCAGCCCTCTCACTGTTAGGAAGTCTCCCAGACTGCCCTCCTTTCTTTTATTCCTGAGCAACCAGAAATGGATACCTGTTTTCTATAAGCGGCTGGAATCTGTCTCTCCAAGTATTTCTCATATTTTAACTTTCCAAGCCTACTAATCTCCAGAACAACATGCAATGTAGGTTCATGCTCCTAGAGGAGATCTCCAGGGCTGGGTGTTCAGCAGTCCTAGGCTCCGCCTCCTCCCCACACTGTTTCTCTTCCTCCTGCCAGTGAGCTGTGGTGGGGGAAGGGCTTGGGTCCTGCTGAGTCATGGCTTTGGTATGTTACCCTGTTCTGTGAGATCTGTTCTTTTCTCAAGATTTACACAATCTGGCACTGCCTTCTTCCCTGTTGTTCTTTTAGGATTAGTTGAATTAACTATATTTTCATATTATATGTGGTTTTGGGAGGAGGCCTCTCTCTCACCTCTCACACCACCATCTTTAATCCACTCTCATCTTTTCCATCTTAAATATGGTTAGGGTTCTTCTCCCCATACAAATGTTGCACGCCAGGTATATCATATTGTTTTGTACAAGATTTACTCTCTAACAATCCTCCAAGTCCCTCACCTCCAGTGGGGATCCCACCACTTCTGAAGCCACCATCACTGCTTTTCCTCACAGATGTTATCTTGTAAATATGAGTGTTCAGGTCTCATTTTCTGTGAAAACTAAATCAAATCTGGAAGGGGCTCCAGATCCCTGAGCTCTGAAAATACAACTGTGCTCTTTACCTGGGGGCGAAGAGCATTAATAAAAAGGCCCCGTGGGAAAGGCTGGAACTTGAACCTGAGGTTAGCAAGTATTTCCCTGATGATTTATTTTCTCAGTTCCTTGAGCTTCTTCTCAGTAGAAGAGGTGCCAATGAACTTGAGAATTTCTCACAGAAGAGAATTTCCTACTAATAGAAAGAAGGGGTTCTCTCTAATTCTTTGTCCATGATTTCAGCCCTCTTGTCAGTGTTATATGTCTGAAATGTGTATCACCTACTTCTACACACATTGGGAAACGACATCTGGGTTTTTAAGCAGTGCATTCCCTCCTCAAAAATTTTTCTCTCAACTTGAATTTTATGTTCTTTATGTGCCTGAGGCAGTATTTTAAGCACTTCCTACTCATTGTATATTTTCAATTATTACTCTTGCTTTCAGCATTTAAGAAAACAGAGGATAGATAACAAGTAAAATAAGAATAAGCACATCTATTTCAGCATGAGGAAATAATAATTCATGAAATTGATAATCCCTAAAGAATATGTTAATTTTTCTAGATTTCTGAAATAACTTCTTATAACTAGCAATAGATTCTAATTTAAAAATATTGATACCTGGCACTGAAATACAAATAATATAAACACTCTTTTAAAAACCCCTAGGTAATATAATTTTAATATAAAACCCAAGAAGCATAGACAATGAAGGCAGAAATTAGCTCAAATGATTTCTTAAGTATATTCCACATATTATGAATACTCAATTAAAGATATGTCTGTGTAAGATGTGGAGACACTGTAAAGAACTAATACTTAACTTTTTCTTATGAAAATTCTTGTTCAAGACAACAGCTTTTTTGTAATGGCTCACAGAAAACATTTGCACTTCTAGGTACTGAAAGAATTAATTTGGTAGATCAGCATCAAGGATTTTAACTCTCTCTGAGATTTCCTAGATTAATGTTGAGCTACTTTGTTAAGCCTGTCCTTTTCCACCCAACCAACATCATAAAAGAAATGCTTTTCCCTGAGGCAGACCTGTGGGTTTACTCCCTGGTCTGATTCCCCAGGTCCCTGACTGGCAGCTGCCCTCCTGGTCTGCTCCCTCCTCCTCCTCTCCTGGGAGTTCTTGGGAGGACTCAGGGGGGACCCCAGAGCTGTGACCATGTGCCTTTTCTTAAGGAGTCATGAAATTATCTTTTGTCAGTGAGCGAATAAGTGAGTTCCCCCTATTCCGGGTGGGTTGGAGGCCTAATACTACTTTCTATTACAATAGATTAGAACAAATCTTCCAGGATGAAGAGAATCTTCACATCACGTACAAAATTTTTGTAATAAGGAAACAGCAAAGCTTTTCGGAAATTAAAGCATGATCAAAAAGTAAGTAACCTTTATTTAGGACTTTTGGATAGAACAAATATGCCTTGTCTATACAAAGGATTATTTTTCTGACATATTAACCAATTGTACTGGTAGGTTTGATCCTTTCATCTGATATGTAGATATGTAGATCCTGATTCAAAACCTATATTTACTCTAAAATGATCATGAGTTTCATTAAAAATTTTAATTATTTAGTGTCAAATACAATTAAAAGAGAAAAGTCCCAGAGTTAAAAAGATAGTTGTGAGCATAGGTAAAAGCAGACACACATGCATACACACATAGGAATGCTAAAGCACACTCATATACATGTGAATAGGGAAGTATAAGAATGTGGTATGTATAAAGCCATTTGTCAAAACATACACAGAAATACAGTAAGTAACATTTTTTTCTGTCCCAATGAGTTCCAAAATAGAACAAAAAGTCACACAGTAAAGTTAAAAATCAAAACACCTCTTATATCCTTCAAGAACCTGTAACTTTGGGTACCTTCGCCTATGTATTCTTAAAACCAACTTCCAATTTCATTTTTGAGAATAAGTTCTGCCATTATATAGTATTTAATTTATTAAATAGATAATGAACATTTTAAATTAATGTTATATATTGAAGATATATTCTAATAAGTATGTTTTATTTACATATAAATTAACCCTACAGGTCATTCTGTAAGCCAGAAAGGACAATGACTCTTGCCAACCAAGATTAAACAATGATTAGAAACATTGATCAAAATTATAATACAGGAAAAAGGTTTCTCTGTGATTATTTCTTTTCCAAAGCTCTCTTTAAAATAAATTTGGAGAGAAATATCTCACTGTTCTAGAATTTTGTTATAAAAGAATTTATCTGCCAAATGTATCCACATCTTAGGGCTTTTCACATGTGTGTTTTACAGCACCACCTCCATTACCAGAATATGCTTTATCCTCATCAGAGAATGAGCTTCTGTGAGTATTTTAGCTATGAAATTAGTTTTATGTGTAGAATTGCAGTGTGGCCACTCAAACCCAGTGGTTTTATGTAGAGATCCCTCAGTATTTCTTCTGCTACCAAGAGGAGTGGTGTCCACAAAAAGGACACCAGAATTTCCTGTCTCAGTGCTCAGATGCTCTGGGTCAGGGAACTTCCAACCCCAGGAGGCCACAGAGCCTGGGAGCGGCTCGACCTGCGAATGAGCCTGCCCACGATCTTTCACAAATTCTGCATCACTGGACAGTTACGATCCAGACTCCAGACACAGTACAGTTTTTTAAGCCACAAAATATTTGGTGCTGACACATCAGACTAGGGGACTGAGTTCCATTTGCTGATTCATATACACATGCAATCCAGCCTCAGATTGGATTTGGAAATCTATAAATGTACTCAGGTATTATAGAAATGTTTCCATCACTTTTTCATGTGCTCCATTTCATGGTTGAATCCTTTGTATTTGTTTGGACTTTATCAAAGCCATTTGAAGATGAGGAAAAAATTGCTGTTTTATTTCTTAGATAATTGAGACAGAGACAGTGAACAAAAGTCAGGAACATTTGAATAATAGGCAATGGTATTTAAGGTCATGGCCAGAGGAGGAACAAAGGTAATTTTTGGTGACCCATGGAATTTTAGGTTAGAAGTTTTGCTATTCTTCCTATTGAATTCAGAAAATTTCTTAGAAATCTGAAAAAGCTGATATTAGAGGTGGAGGATCCTATAATCTAGACCCAGGGTGGAGTAAACAAATAAACTGGAAAGAATATATTCTGAAAGTGTAAACACAAACAGTAAGTGATACATAATTAATTCTTATTTAAAAACAGAACTGGAAGAACTTACACATGCTTCAAATTGAGAAAACATTCTCTTTTTCCTGCCCTTTATACCCAAATATTTAAGTGCAGTATCTGCACACGTACTTAAACACCCTTTCTATCGGTGAGAACGGCAGGATCTAGTGGCATGAAGTTGTTAGCACAAATCAAATGGTCTTGTTCTAGTTTTCTATAATTTAACATTCATGTTGGGATAAAATTAAACTTATCATCTATTGTTTTCTAATCTACATCTATTGCCTTCAGCCTGCCAAGATCTCCCTATGCTGTGTGTCTCCTCAGAGAACAGGGACGCATAGATATCAGTGAAACCACATTCCTGTCTGAACTCTGCCATTTACTGGTTATGTCCCTTTACACTGGGGCTCGAGGTGGGGGAACAGTCACCCGTTCTCTGTCTTACTATGCTCAGTTCTGAAATCATAGCAATAGTGGCACCTTACTCTCTGTTCACAGTGAAGACTAAAATTATTGATAAGTAACAACTTTAACATCTTCAACAATTCATTAGTGATGATGACCATCACCAATTCCAAAATCATTTTATTAGTAAAATGCTTCAGGGACTTCTAAAAATATGTTAATTAATTTAGTGCCTATAAGAGTTCTGCACCATATTAATGATTAGGAACAGAGTTTAAGTAACTTGACAAATGTCTATTAGTAGTAAGGATAAACAATAAGGAATATACACAAAATTGTTAGTAGCCTTGCTCTTAACCACTACATTCAACTTTGCCTGATGCACAATAAATACTAAATGTCTATTATCAGTGTTTAATAATAATGAAAATAAATAATAAATTCTTATTTTAACTGTCTTATTTTGTAGCTGCTTATAGACATAAATGATTACTATGTTACACATGTTATATAAAAATATGCCTATTGTCCCTGATAAACTCTCACTACATATCATCTCTTGCTAACTGTCATAACACTTAGTCATCTATAACATCAATCAAATACCACAAGTATTTGACATAGTAATCTATAACATTAATCAAAAACCACAAGTTAACTCACCCATGAAATGACAGATTCAAACTGAAACAAGAATTTTTCTAATCCCTGATCTTTCCTTTCTCCTAAATTATATGAATTTTAGAGTCCTTAAAAGCCTGTAAAAATTTCCACTTTTTTTCCAAGTGAACTGGCTAAAATTCAGAAATGAATTATATTATTTGAAAACTTTCTGCACAATACAGGAATATTCCAAAATGTATTTGATAAATCTTGAAAATTGGGCTTTTTTTTGGCTATAACTTTAAAATGTATACTGCCATTTATTATTTTTCAAATATTAAAATCACAGGGATCCTTTCTGAGTGTGAAAAATTCTGACTTCTCAATGTTAAAGTATTTTTAACTGTGGCAAAATACAGGTAACATACATTTTCCATCTTACATTGTTAAGTGTACAGTCAAGTGGTGGTAAAAAGTAACATCTCCAACCCCCATCATCTCCCCACCCATCTCCAGATGGTCTCCTTCTGTAAAACTAAAATTCTGCATTAAATAAACAATAGCTCCAAGGTGCTTCATCCCCTCAACCCTTCCCATCAGAGTTTAGTCTCTGTATATATGCATTTATTCCAGGGACCCCATATTAATGGAATTATGCTGCATTTCTCATTGTGTGACTAGGTTATTTTAATGACCATATTGTACTCAAGGCTAATTCATGTTTAAAGATAAGAAATAACAGAAAGAACAATACCTATGTACATAATGACAATGTGTAAATAAGTTTCCAGGAAGACCTTGGTTTCACCTTCTGCTTGGGTTTTCTCAGAACTGTTTTTACACTGTGAGGTAGAGTTTCCTGTATCAGCTTGAATGGAACTTTGGTGCATTTCTTCCTAACTCAGTGTTAGGTAAAATACGTTGGGGGGTTGGTGCAGCCATAATGGTGAAGATAATCCCACTGGATCCTACAAACATTAAATGGTCACCTCATCCATCCGCCCAGCCCCTTTTAACTTTTCTGCTTCCATCACTATAACAGAAAGCCAATGCGTCACTGCAGCTTGGATTCACTAAAGTTAATTACGCTCCTGGAATTAAAACCTTAACATCTTAATCTATTTTTTGAAACTACTCTCCCCGTTTCATTTTTCACATTTTTTAGTTTAATTGGCCAATACAGATATGTATATGTCTATTGTCAATATTTAATATTTAAAATTACAAAGATACAGATATACATTTTATAAATATGCTTATATACACACTGTGAAATAATCAACACAGTTGAGATACTAGGTTGGCACATGTAGATACCATTTTCATTTAATTCTATGATTTTAATTACAGAAAACAACTCACTCTTGGGGACCACACCACTGGACGAGATGACCAACAATACAGGCATCACTGAGTTTCTCATTCTGGGATTCTCTGAGGACCCGAGGATGCAATCCCTGCAGGGTTTCCTGTTCCTTGTGGCTTACCTGGCATCCTTGTTAGGAAATGGACTCATCATCATTCTCATCACTTGGTGTCCTCAGCTTCACACACCCATGTACTTCTTCCTGAAGAATCTATCACTCATAGATCTCTGCTACATCTCTGACACTGTTCCTAAATTTGCTCTCAACTCGCTAATGAACAGGAATACAATATCCTTCATTGGATGCGTATTGCAGGTGCTGTTCTTTGTGAGTTTTTGTTCTGCTGAACTGGCCATCCTCACAGTGATGTCCTATGACCGCTACGTGGCCATCTGCCGTCCGCTGCACTATGAGACCATCATGAACAAGGGGGCCTGTGGGTGGATGGTGGTGGCTTCATACATCAGTGCGGGCATCTCTGGAGCCATGCACACGGCAGCAACCTTTTCCACTACTTTTACTTCCAACAAAATACATCATTTCTTCTGCGATATCCCTCAGATTATTTTGATCTCAGACTCCAAAATGAACATAAATGAAGCATCAGTGACAGCATTTGTTACAAGTATCTCACTAGTTTGTTTCCTTTCTATTTTATATTCCTATGTGCACATCTTCTCTGCTGTCTCAAGGATCTCCTCCCTGGAGGGCAGGTCCAAAGCCCTTTCCACCTGCCTCCCTCATCTGGTTGTTGTGACTGTGTATTTTTCAACAGGTGCCTTGGCCTACCTGAAGCCAGCCTCTGAGTTGAGGTCAGACCTAGATATCATTCTGTCTGTGTTTTACACAGTGGTGCCTCCATCCCTGAATCCCATCATTTACAGCCTTAGAAACAAGGACATAAAACTGACTCTGGAGAAAGTCCTTGGAATTGTAGCATTTAAGTCAAATTAAATATATTCAGGTAGATTAGAAAGAAGTTTCTCTTTAGTACCAAGGGATATTATTTTAACATTGTAGAAATTATGTGATGGGGACATATCTTAAAATTAACATATAACTTTACCCACTTGGGATAAGGGATAGAGGTGACATTGAAGAATGTTCTTCAGACGCATGGAGAAAATACAGATATCAGTGGAACATGATTATTCTGGTATGTTTTTGGCAGCGGCTAACAAAGTCACTTTAGCAATATTAATAAAAAGACTTAAAAGAAATCTAGACTTTGTAGTAGAAATGCCAACAAATGAAGGTATTAATAATATTTTTATTTTGGGCAATAACTTCAGAAACTATTGCATCAGCAGTGTTCTTTATATACACAATCCAGTGAAATTGGAACAATCTGGACTTCCACAAATGAGAGTGATTCTACAATTTAGAAAACAAAATTTTCCTGTATATTTCCTAGATTTGGGTGATCTTACTGCTGTATCATTTCCTGACCAATGAAGCATGTCCTTCTGTTCCCAGAATCTCAGTGGGCACAGATTGGCCCAGACATGAGCCCCTGCTTGTTGGTATATAGACTTTTAGACTGAGAAATTTTATCCTGTATCAAAGTGAAGTTTTTCTCCCCCTGCAGGCTCATGTGTAATTAGAAACGGCAGGGCTGGGAGGGTGGAGGGAAGGCTCCTTCCTCCTGTAACTGTGCTTGCTTCCTCCTGATGACAGCCCGGTGCCCAAGGAGGCTCCTGCACATGGTGATGAGGCTGCAGGCCACTGTGTGCTGTGCTCACTCCCTGCTCCACATGCTGCTGACACTGCACGTTCTGATCTGCCTCACGTGCCAACACTGCTGTGATTCCCGGTGCTCTTCATGATGCTTTGTTTTTTCAAAACCCTCCATCGCACCTAGTTGTGAATATGTAATTAAGTTCTGTGCAATGTCTGAGATGTTGTGACATGAAGCTTAAGGGACATGTCCTCATGGTCAGGGGCCCCCGTCCTCCTTACCCCATGGTGCTCATGGGATGCAGCTGTGGTGTGGGGCCCTGGGAAGCATGCCCATGAGCCTGGCATCCTGGATATTCACCTAACCAGTGACCCAGCCATTTAGGAATTTCCAACAAGTACCTGATCCTATAACCTACTTGTACTCAGGATTTCCTCATTAATGCAATAAAATATATAAAATAATTTTAGTATAATAAACAAATGCATCCTTATTGTGTATATTATGTTATGAAGAATACTTTTCTACATATAAAATGTAGGAAAACCTGCCAGTTACAGAGGTAGAATTTCCACTGTGACTGCGGGCATCGAGGCTCAGGTGCTGAGAAAGCCCAGTCAAATCCAGGTTACCCCAGATGCCTGCCCCCGGAGAGTGTGGCTCTGCTCCTTCCTTGGGTGTATGATGACCCACATGATCCCATACTAATTCTGTGACTCTGTGACCTGTGCATGGAGTAGATGATAAAAGGGTCACTTGGTAAAGCCTGGAACTTCAACCCAATGTTAAGTAGTATTTGCTGGATGTGGTCATTTTCTTTTCCAAGCTCCTTGAGCTTTCCCTCAGTTTACAAAGCTGTCCTCCAACTTTCCTGATCTCTTTTCCTATATAGAAAATTATTCTTTCTGAGAAAAAGAAATGATCCATTCCAATCCGTTCTCCAAGACTTGAGTCTTTTTACAGCTGTTACATTTCTGCAACGTGAAGCTCAAATTTTCACACACTTCGGCAAAGTAATACTGGATTTCTAAACAGGGTATATCCTGCTCAAACAATTTTTCTCTGGAGTTGTTTTATATGTTCTTTACGAAAAGCAGAGATTATTTTAAGCAGTTTCTATACTGCACATTTACAATTATTATTTTAATTTTTCTAATTTTAAAGAAAAGTATTACAGTATCACAAGTAATAGAAGAATAATTACATCTATTTCAGTGGGCAGAAGTAAGTTATTATTACATGAAATTAATCATTCCAGAGGGAAACATGTTACTCATGCTACATTTTCACAAGTAGGTGTTGTAACTGGCCACTAGATTGTAATTTAAAATTTTAACACCTGTAAATGAAATACAAATAAAGTGAGTCATTTTTAAAGAACACCTTATCAATATATTTTTTCATTTAAAATCAAGGAAGCATGAACCATGATGTCAGGAATGGACTTAAATGGATTCTTTAGGATATTCCACATAATATGAATATTCATTTAGTGTACATGTCTGTGAAAGTAGACATATAATTACTTGTACATATAATTAATATTTTATTAAGAATAATTATATATATTAAAGATCTACTATTTAACTTCTTATACAAATTATTGTTCTAGCTGAACAAGTGTTTTAGATCAGCCATAAGCAAGGTTTGTAGATTTATATACTCAAATGATTAATTTGGTAGCCCAGCATCAGGGATTTTTGAGATTTCTTAGTTTAATGTTCAGTTGCTCTGTTGAGCCCGTCATGTTCTCCCCAACCAGTATCACAACAGGAACACTTTCCCCTCAGTAGACCTCTGCATTTATTCTCAGTTTTAGCTCCCCAGGGCCCCAGACTACAACCACCTCCATTTCATCTCTCCAGTCCCAACTCTACCCCTCCTGGGTGTTCTTGAAAGGACTTAGGGGACACACCACCACCTCATTGAGGGAACAATTCACCTTTTCCTTAGAATACCTTGAGGAGGTTCTTTTCTCCATGAGAGGATAACAGTTCTCCCAGTTCCTGCTGGGATACAGTCTGCTACTAATTTCTATTACATTAGATGAGAACAAATCTTCCTGGATGAAGAGAATCTATGAAGAGTGAAGAGCTTAAAACACATGTGTAATTCCTGTAGTGAGGTAATAGTTTATTTTACAGCCTGGATTTTCAGAGATAAACACACAAGGACCATGTAAGTAAGAACTATTTGATATTTGAGGGTGGATGAAATTTTCCTTGTCTGTATTAAAAACATTATTTTTCTAATATATTATCCAATTAAATTACTGTGGTCCTTTCTTTGTACATGTGTACACCCTAATGCAAAAGCTGTATTTATCCTCAAATGAACATGAATATTATTGAATATTTCAACTTTTGCCTCAGATACAATTAAAAAAAACAACCAGAGTTAAAAAAGACAGTTGCGAACATAAGGGAAAATCAGACAGGCACATATACACACAAAAAGGAAAACAGAGTTAGGAATATAATACAGATAAAATCACTTTTTAAATATAATTACTTCACAGAAACACAGTAAGTTGGGTTTTTTCCTGCCTAAATATGTTCCTAAATATAACTAAATTTTGTCAGTAAAATAAAAATCAAAATGTATACATCATTTATGGGACCCTGTAGCCTCTACATTCATTAAGCCTATCCTACAGATGGATAAAATTAATTCTGACACAGGCATTTCATTTATGAGAATGTTGTATACTTTTTAAATAATGTTATGTATTCAAAATATATCCTGATTAGAAGTTTCTTATTTACACATAAATTATTTCCACATATCACTCTACAAGCTAGGAAAGGAAATGACTCACAAGTTCTCACCGATCATATTAAGTAATTATTAGAAGCAGTGTTTCTCAAAATTATAATACAAATGAAATGGGTATGTCTTTCTTTATCCCTTTGTCTATGGCTCTCTATAAATTAGAGGATTTATGGAGAACTCTTTCTTTTCCATTTTTCCCTTACAAAAGAAACTGACAAACGTATACACATCTTAGGGCTTTATAAATGTGTGCTTTACAGCATTATCCCCAATACATTGCTGTGCTTTACTCTTGCCAGAAAAAGAAAAAATTGTGAGTTTTTACCACTTAAATTACTTTGCTGGGCAGAACTGAAATATGGATACTAACACATGGCACTTTTATGCAGAGATGCTTCAACATTTTAACTACCTCCATACAAGTGGAGCCCAGGGTCCATGAAAATGACAACAGCATTTTCATGCCTCATATTGAGGAGTGTCAGACTTCAGGAGGCTGAGCAGGCCTGGAGAGGCCAGACTGAGAAGGAGCCTGCCCACTACCTCTGGCAAATGCTGCCCATTAGGCCACAGTTAACAAAGCCCTCAGATATTTAAGAGTTTTCAGAGCCACAGAAATCTTTGACACTCTGACAGAGTATACTGGGAAATGGAACTATACTTGCTATTTCATTAACATACATAGACAATCCAGGTGCATGTGGAATCTGGAAATGTATTAACATAATTAGGCATTATCAGAGATGTTTAAATCCCTATCTTCGTGGACTCCATTTCATAGATGAATCCTTTGGTACATGTTTGCACTTTATAAAACCACTTAGAGATAAGGAAGGATTAGCTGTGTTATAGCTCTGATAATTAAGGCATAGGCAATGAACAGATGCCAGGAACTAAGTGCTTCATTAATGGCTAAGGGTGTTTAAGACCACCAGGAGAGAGGAGGAGGAAATGCACTTTTTGTTGAGGCCTGTAACTTTTTTTATTAGTTTTATTTTGGTATCATTAATCTATAATTACATGAAAAACATTATGTTTACTAGGTTCACCCCTTCACCAAGTCCCCTCCACATACCCGTTCACGGTCACTGTCCATCAACATAGTATGATGCTGTAAAATCACTACTTGTCGCTCTGTGTTGCACAGCTCTCCGAGTGGCCCCACACATTATACATGTTAATCGTAATGACCCTTTCTTTTTTCCCTCCCTTATCTCTCCCTTCCCACCCATCCTACCCAGTCCCTTTCCCTTTGGCAACTGTTAGTCAATTATTGGGTTTGTGCTTCTGCTGCTGTTTTGTTCCTTTAGTTTTCCTTCTAATACACGTATGAGTGAAATCATTTGGTACTTGTCTTTCTCCGCCTGGCCTATTTCACTGAGCATAATACCCTCTAGCTCCATCCATGTTGTTGCAAATTGTAGGATCTGATTTTTCTTATGGCTGAGTAATATTCCATTGTATATACATACCACATCTTCTTTATCCATTCTTCTACAGATGGACATTTAGGTTGCTTCTATATCTTGGCTATTGTAAATAGTGCAGCAATAAACATAGGGGTGCACCTGACTTTTTCAAACTGAAGTGTTACATTCCTGGGGTAAATTCCTAGAAGTGGAATTCCTGGGTCAAATGGTATTTCTATTTTGAGCACTTTGAGGAACTTCCATACGGTTTTCCACAATGGTTGAACTAATTTACATTCCCACCAGCAGTGTAGGAAGGTTCCCCTTTCTCCACAACCTCGCCAACATTTGTTGTTCATCTTTTGGATGGTAGCCATCATTACTGGTGTGAGATGATATCTCATTGTGGTTTTAATTTGCATTTCTCTGATAACAAGCGATGTGGAGCATCTTTTCTTGTGTCTGTTGGCCATCTGAATTTCTTTAGAGAACTGTCTATTCAGCTAATTTGCCCATTTTTTAACTGGATTATTTCCTTTTTGTTTGTTGAGGTGTGTGATTCTATTTCCTCCTTTTAATCTGTTAGTATTTGTTGGTGCTCCTGTATTAGCTGCATATATATTTATAATGCTTATTTCCTCTTGTTGGACTGAGCCCTTTATCATTATGTAATGTCCTTCTTCATCTTTTGTTACTTTATTTTGAAGTCTATTGTCTGATACTAGTATTGCAACACCTGCTTTTTTCTCTCTGTTGTTTGCATGAAATATCTTTTTCTATCCCTTGACTTTAAGTCTGTGCATGTCTTTGGGTTTGAGGTAGTCTCTAGTAAGCAGCATATGGATGGGTCTTGCTTTTTTATCCATTCCATTTCTCTGTGTCTTTTGATTGGTACATTCAGTCCATTTACATTTAGGGTGATTATTGAAAGGTATGTACTGATTGCCATTGCAGGCCTTAAGATTGTGGTTACCAAAGGTTCAAGGTTAGCTTCTTTACTACCTTACTGTCTAACTTAACTTGCTTATTTAGCTATTATAAACACGGTCTGATGATTCTTTATTTCTCTCCCTTCTTATTCCTCCTCCTTCCTTCTTCATATGTTGGGTGTTTTGTTCTCTGCTCTTTCTAGGAGTGCTCCCATCTATAGCCGTTCCCATAAGATGCCCTGTATAGGTGGTTTGTGGGGGGCAAATTCCCTCAACTTTTGCTTGTCTGGGTATTGTTTAACCCCTACTTCACATTTAAATGATAATCTTGCTGGATACAGTATTCTTGGTTCGAGGCCCTTCTGTTTCATTGCATTAAGTATATCATGCCATTCTCTTCTGGAGGCCAGCAATTTTGAGTTAGATTTTTTGCCATCACTCCTACCTAGGACAGGAAGTTTCCTATGTGTTATGAAACAGCTGAAACTGTAAGTAATGGAACAATGACATCTAAAGTAAGCAAATAGTCTGGCAAATTATCCTGAAAATGTGGAAGACACATAGTATGTGATAATTATCTCAATTAAAAAACACAACTAGGAGAATTTACACATGCCTGTAATTGACATAATGTTCTCTTCTTCCCCTTTACTCACCAATATTTAAGGGCACAAGCTGCACATCTATAAATACTCCCTGTCTGTCCTGAGCAAATGACGATAACTACTGCAATGAAGTTGGTAGCAGTAACCAGATGGACGATCCTATATTTCTATTATCTAACATACATTTTGGGCTAAATAAACAACCTTTTATTTAGGTTATACACACATTGCCCCCTTCCTGCCAAGAACTCTCTGTGTTGTGCTGTGTGTTTTTGCAGAGGACAAGCAGAAATGGAAGACAGAGGAACCACTTAGCAGTATCATCTCTGCCATTTACAGGCCGTGCCCCACGACACTGGGGGAGGTCAGGAGCTGTTGGCCTCTCTTTGTATTACTGTCCTCAGCTGTGAAATGACAGTAGTATTTAAATCTTCTGTTTATTGAGAAAATTAAAATTAATAATAAATAACATGTTCAGGGGCTCTCTTGTCCCCTCCAGGCGTGAGCCAGGAGCTCTGTCCTCTCGCTTTCTCTCTAAATAAAGCCTCTTATTTATTAATAATAAATCTTATTAATAATAATAATAATAATAGTAAATAACATGTTCAACATCACCAACAGTTCAGTGCTGATGATGACCATCACCATTGCCAAAATCTTCCAGTCAACAAAGGGTTTCAGTAACTTCTTTACATTAACTCATTTAGTGCCTAGAACAGTCCTGCAAGAAGTGATAAAACAAACACAAGGGTTTATGCAACTTGGCAACTTCCTATGTGTGGTGAGCAGCAGTGAGAAGTGCACAGTGCTGGCTTCTACCACTATGCTTTTTCAATCGCTATACTTAACTTTCTGAGGCACAATAAATACTAAGCAAAAGTTACCTGTTATTCGTCTTATTTAGTATCTGTTTATACTGAATGTTTACCTTATGGCAAATAATGTGTACACAGTACTCCTATTGTTCAATAAATTTCTATAGGACTTCACTTATAACCTTTTGTTAATTAGTTGTAAAATTTAGTCACTTAAAATATTCACAAAGTTTCACAAACTAAATCACCCAGTTCAAGGCAGACAGATTGAAAACCAAAATGTTTCTAACCCCTGGCCCTAGTCCTTTCTTCTGCATTATACTGAATCTGAGACTCCTTATTATAAACCAATAAAGAATTCCCCCTTTATTTCCAATGAAGCTGGCTAAAATTCAGAAGTTCATTAAATTAATATCTTTTGTACAAATTAGAAGCATTCTGATAATGGGAATATTTATCTGGCTATTATTTTAGAATGTATCTTACAATTCATGTTTCATACTTCATTCATTTTAGAGAGATCATTGTTGAAAGTTAGAAGTTTATTAAACTAATTTAATTTTGGGAAATGGCAGAAACAATAAGAAATCTTAACTATTTTTAACTGTATTTCTGTGCTGGTGACTACACTCACATTGCTGGGCATCCATTCACCATCCATTTCCAGAACTACTTCACACTGAGAAGCTGAAACTATCCCAGTAAAGCATAACTCCACATTCCATTCTCCCCAAGAACTCAACAATCATCATGTGCTTTCTGTGTATACAATCTTACTGTAGGTACCACACTTCAATGGAATCACAGTGTTTATCATTTCTAACTAGATTACGTTGATGGATTCAAGACTCACTCATCTTCAAAGACAATAAAACCAAGAAATAAAATAAAAAACTATGAGCAAGTAAATAACTTTGCAGGAAAACCTTGGTATTTGCTTTCTACTTTGGTTTCATTTGAAACTCTTTTATACAGATGTGCTGGAGTTTCTTCTAACAGCTAGAAGTGTATATTGAAAATAACTTACTTTGTGTTAGTGGATATCACTTTGGTAATTTGATAAAGCAATAAATGGAAATACATCACATAAATTTGCAAATGCTGAAAGATCAGCTCATTCATCCATCACAGACATTGTCACACATAAATGAGCCAGTCACAATAACACAAAACCAATAAATAGATCAGTGCAACTGGGAACTTGAAAGAGTAATCTCCATCCTTAGACATACAAATTAATACCTTAATTTCGAAAGAACCCACTACATGTATTTTATTTTTCCTTTTTGAGGTATAAGAAAATAAAAGCATTGTATATATTTATAGGGTTCAACTTGACATATAGGAATACATATGCTTTATATATATATGTAAATACACACAAATGGTTTGTGAGATATTGACCAGAGGTAAGATAATTAACACATCCATTAACACAAGTAGGCAGCATATTGTTTTCTGTGTGTTGATTGCAGTACACAGCTCACTCTTGGGGAGCCACTGGATGTCAATCAACCACACAGATGTCAAGTAGTTTTTTCTTCTGGGATTGTCTTATTATCCAAGGATTCAAACCCTACATGGTGTCCTGTTCCTCATGGCTTACCTGGCGGCCCTGTTTGGAAATGAACTCATCATTACCCTTAGTACTTGGGATCCTCAGCTTCACACACCCATGTACTTCTTCCTGAAGAACCTGTCATTCATAGATCTCTGCTACATTTCTGTCACTGTTCCTTAATTTGTTCTTAACTCTCTGATGAAAAGGAACAAAATATCTCTCCTGGGATGTGTTTTCCAAGTCCTTTTTTTTGAGTTTTGCTTTGGCTGAAGTAGCTATTCTCACAGTGATGTCCTATGACCGCTACGTGGCCATCTGCCATCCACTGCACCATGAGACCATCATGAACAAGGGGGCCTGTGGATGGATGGTGGTGGCTTCTTACATCAGTGGAGGGGTCTCTGGAGCCATGCGCATGGCAGCAACATTTTCCACAACCTTTACTTCCAACAAAATGCATCATTTCTTCTGTGATATCCCTCATATTATTTTGATCTCACAGTCCAAAATGAGCACAAATGAAGCATCAGTTTCAGCATTCACTGCAAGTATTTCTTTAGCTTGTTTCATCTTCATTTTATATTCCTATGTGCACATCTTCTCTGCTGTCTTAAGGATCTCCTCCCTGGAGGGCAGGTCCAAAGCCCTCTCCACATGCCTCCCTCATTGGCTGTTGTGACTGTGTTTGTTTCAACAGGTGCCCTGGCCTATCTGAAGCCAGCTTCTGAGTCAAGGACCATTCTCGATATTTTGTCTATATTTTACACAGTGGTGCCTCCGTCTTTCAATCCCAACATATACAGCCTAAGAAACAAGGATATAAAAGATTCTGGGAAAAGTCCTAGGAATTGTTGCATTTAAGTTAAATTAAATATATTTGGGTAGTTTAAGAAGAGATTCTTCATTCCCAAGACACATTTTTAGTCAGATTTTTCCTTTTACCCAGGTTAGATGTATTTTAACAATAATGTGGTATGTTAGCTGTTTGGGATTAGCGATAGAGCTCCCATTGCAGAATGTTATTCAGACAAACACAAGGAAACAGAAATATCAGTGGAGCACAATTAGTGTGGTATGTTTGGTCAGTTGTTAACAACATTTACTTAGCAATATATATACAATTTTAAAACCCAGATTTTCTAATTGATAACACAGAAGTTACTAACAATATACTTTTTAATTCAATGTTTTTTATAGTATTGCCTTGACAATTTTCTTTACTAGATATAATCCAATGTAATTTTTACAACCTGGGTCTCCACAAGCCAGAGTGATGCTACATTTTAGAAAGATATGTGTTTCCTCAGTGTTGGGTGGCCTTCCTGCTGTATCATTTCCTGACAAGTGGGAGCACATCCATCAGGTCCCGGAATCTCTGTGCTCAGCACAGACCAGGTATGAAATGCTTGCCATTGGTATTTTTATCATCAGCCTGAAAAATATCCTTTTATCATTATAATGCATAAATGAAACCTCCCTACGCCTCCTATGCTTACACATAAAGAAAAATTGCTAGGATGGGAGGCTGGAGGAAAGCCTCCTTTTTCCTAGTGTTTCACTTTCTTCCTCTTGACAACAGCCAGCTGCCCATATGTGAGGCCTCAACAAGGTGATGAGGCTGAGGCCGTCTGCGCACCATGCTGTCCCACTGCACCCCCATGCTGCTCACAGTGCACATTCAGCAAGCACTCCAGTCATGAGTGCTTTGATTTGCCTGTGCTGGTCATGAAATTCGGTTACTAGACAAGGCCTCCATTGCAGCTCTTTGTGTACATTTTATTAAGTTCAGGGAACTGTCTGAGGCTAAGGGATATGGAAGCTGAGAGAGCTGTCCTCACAGCTCAGGATCCACTCCTTACCCCTATGATACTAACAGGAATACGGCTGTGGTGTGGGGGCCCTGGGGAGCATGCATATGAAACTGGCATCTACCGGCCCATGACAACAGAAGTGCCCGTCTAAATGAACCAAATGACATGTACAGGAATCTCACATTGCACAAACGAAACTAGCATAATGCTAAAAACTAGTATTATGATTTATTGATGGCAACATTGAGGAGAAAATTATTCAGATAATTACCACCATAAGGAAAAAGAAACTGACATAAAGTAAAACTCATAGGATGGTTTTCCTTATAAAAAACAATGTTCCTTGTTTGGAAAAGGTTTACATGCAGTTTGGAGCAGGGGATGTGCTATTTATCAGTCCATCAGTCAGGGTGTCCAGGGTACATCTGGTTACTGTCTTACATGCCTATGTACTTCCTGGTGCCATCTATGCATGAGAAGAGGGAACAGATTATCACTCACTCTCCAAAGGAATTCTGGCAAGGACATGGGAATGAATTTCTATTTTACACTTTGCTATAAAGAAAAAAATTAAGAATGTGGACATAATTCAAAGTCAAATACAGAAAAATCTCTGTACATACATTGACCTGAGATATATTGAAAATACACTATAATGTTTCTCATAGGATACACCTAAGTCATGATTAAAGAGAAATGCTCAGTGAAATAAGCCAGGCGGAGAAAGACAAGTACCAAATGATTTCACTCATATGTGGAGGATAAGAACAAAGGAAAACTGAAGGAACAAAATGGCAGCAGAATCACAGAACCCAAGAATAGACTAAGTTACCAAAGGGAAAGGGACTGGGGACGATGGGTGGGAAGGGAGGTAGGGATAAGGGAGGGGGAGAAAGGGGGCACTACGATTAGTATGTATAATGTGGGGGGAGGCACAGGGAGGGCTGTGCAACACAGAGAAGACAAGTAGTGATTTTACAGCATCTTACTAAGCTGATAGACAGTGACTGTGAAGGGGTATGTGGGGGGGACTTGGTGAAGGGGGAAGCCTAGTAAACATAATGTACTTCATGTAATTATACATTAATGATACAAAAATTTTAAAAATGGTCATGTTTAACCTTATATATAACAAATTTTAAAAGAATCAATATCAAAGGTCACATCATTATCTGAAAATTAATGAAACACAGGTAACAACACAAAGAAAAGAAAATAAACAGTATAGAACAGATAATATTAGTAAAAAGTAAATTAAAATATACAACACATTACAAATGCTTAAAATGGAAGAATACAGGAACTTTGAAAACACTAATAAAATTAAAACCATTTGAAACTGACTTTGTAGTAATAAAGAAACAAAGGAAGCTTGTACTCTTTTGATGTGTTTTGTTGCTTTTCTTGTGTGGTCAATACAGGGGTATATTTATTTCATATTTTATTTACATATGCATTTACAAATTTACAATTTTATGGGAAAATACACCAAGAACAATATCAGTCTTATGTCAAAACAAAATATTGGATTAATGAAACATTATTCTAATACCAAATTGGCATAAGAAAAATAATCTTTTTGTATTTATTAAATTAATTTTCAATTAAAAACATTCTAAATGAGAAAACTCAAGACGTCATTATTGAATTGACCCTTGCTCCTTCCTTGCGGACCTGATGACCCTGGGATTCCATGACAGCCCTGGGCCCCTGTGAGCTGTGCAGAGAACTTGAACTTGATGTTAACGAGTATTTCCCTGATGGGATCATTGTCTTTTCTCAGCTTCTTGAACTTCCTTCCAGTGGAGAGAGATGAATTCCAGTTTCTCAAGCTCCTTCTCAGAAAAGATAATCTCCTTTAGATATAATAAGAGGTTCTCTGCAATTCTTTATGCACTTCTTAAGATTTCCTCTTGTAGAAGCTGCATATCTGTTAAGTATACCTTATATTTCTGCACACTTTGGGGGCTACTTCTGGATTTCTAAGCAGAGTATTTCCTCCTCAAACAATTTTCTCTAGATTTAAATTTTATATTCTTTATGTGATTCAGGCAGTAATTTAAGCAGCTACTCACACATTGTACATTTGCAATGATTACTTTACATCAGTGTAAAGAGAAAAGATGCCAGAGTATAACTAATATACTAGGGGTAAGTTCATCACTTTTAGAAGGAGGAAATAGTAATTATATGACATTATTTCTGTCTGCAGAAAACACATGTTAATCTTGTTAAATAATTAAATTTAGTTGTGTCGTCATTAGATCCTAATTTAAAAATATTAATATCTGTAACTGAAATATAAATAAAAACAAAATCTGTGATTTGAAGATACATGCACCCGTATGATTACTGTAGCATTGCTATAATAGTCAACACAGGACAACACCCAAAATGTCCGTCAATGTGAATGGATAAAGAAGAGGTGGTACATATCCATAATGGAATGTTATTCAGTCATAGAAAAGATGGAAATCCTGCCATTTGTGAAAACATGGGTGGACCTAGAGGGTATTACGCTATATGAAATAAGTTGGGCAGAAATAGAGAAATGCCATAGATTTCATTTATTTGTGAAATGTAAAAACAAAACAAAATGAACAAAACAGCAGTAGATTCATTGACACTGAGAAGTAACTAGTGGTTCCCATGGGGAAGGGTATGAGGTCTGTGGGTGAAATAGGTAAATAGGTTTAAGAGGCACAAAATCTCAATCATAAAAATTAGTCATGGCGATGAAAATACAGCATAGAGAATATAGGCCGTAATCATGTAACACCTTCCCATGTTGACACATAGCAACCACTCTAGTTGGGGTGAGCATTAGTAAAGTATATAATAGTCAAATCACTATTTTAAAACACGAAACCAATATAATATTGTATATCAACTATAATTTTAAGAAAAAGGAAGTAAGGAAAGAAAGAAACTTTTAAAGAAATACTAGGTTATATAATTTTGATAAAACACCAAAGACACATGCACTGTGAAGTCGGGAATAAGCTTAAATGGACTCTAATATATCTCATATATTATGAATATTCAGTTAAGTGTATATGTCAGTGTAAGTATACATATGGAAACATATAAGAGACCTAATACTTAACATTTATTTATAAAAATTACAGATCTAGGTAACAGATTTTTATAATGGTTCATAGGCAAACTATTTTGCTAGCTCAGCTTCAGGGATTTAACTCTCTTGGAGGTTTCTTAGCTTAATGATGGGCTGTTATTAAGCCTGTCTCTTTCTCACAAACCAACATCACAAAAGAAATACTTTACCTTAAGGTGACCTGGGGATCCACTCTCTGCTTTAATTCCCCACGTTGTCAAACTACAGGTCCCTCTCCTGTTCCATCTCCCCTCTCCTGGGTGTTCTTGTATGGACTTAGGGGACACATCACCACCTTATAGTTACAACAATTCACCTTTTCCTCAGAGCACACAGAAGTGGTTTTTCTCACAGTGGTGTAACTGAGTTCACCCTGTTCCTGTTGAGACACAAGTCCACCAGTTCTTTCTACTACACTGGATGAGAATGAATCTTCCTGGATGAAGGGAATCTCTGAAGATCAGAGCATTCAAGTCAGATGTGAAATTGCTGGAATAAGGATGTTAGCCCCTTCTATATCCCATATTGTCAGAGATTGATCCATTGTCACCATGTAAGTAACACCTATATGGCACTTTTGAAGAGATAAAATACTCTTATCTAGAGAAGGAAAATTACTATTTTGTTAACATATTTTGCAATTAAATGGCTGTATGTGCTCCTTTTCCTTGTAGATATTTAGACTATGATTTAAAAACTATGTTTATTCTAACACAAACTTGAATATTATTGAAAACTAAAATTATTTTGTCTCAGATACAACTAAAAGAGAAAATCCCTAGAGTTACAAAAAAAACTGTGAGCTTATGGAAAAATAGACAAACACATAAGCACATGCTTCAATGCCTATACATGCACATAAACACACACACACACACAAATAGTAAAATTGGCTTAGGAATGTGGTATGAAGTGATTTTGCCCAATTATAATGAAGTCACTAAAATATAGTACATGAAAAATTTTTCTGCCTATATGTACTCCTAAATATAACACATAAAATATTAAAATCAAATATTCTCACTTCTAATCCACAGTAACCTATAGTCTATGTTACCTCTGCTCACACATTCTTAAAATCCATCCACCACCAAACATATTATTAAAATGAATTCTGGGAATGTTTTACTTTTAATATAAGAACAAATTAGTGTACATTTTAAGTTAATGTTACATATTCAAAATACATTCCCGTTAGAATGCTTTGTATTTACACATAAATTAATCCTGTGGATCATTCTGCAAGCCAGGAAGGGAAATTATTTGCTATCTATCACCAATCATTTTTAAACAATTAAAAGATGCAGCATTTACTGAAATTATAATGCAAAAACAAATGGGTTTGTTCTCTCATTTCCCTGTGTCCATGGCTCACTCTAAAATAGCAGACTTAGAAAGAACTCTGTCAATCTTGTACTCTTCTCTTATAAAAGAAATTATCTGACAAGTGTATTCACATCTCAGAGCTTTTTCAATATTTTTTTAGAGTACTACCTCCTTTATAGGACTATGCTTCCTCCTTGTCAGAAAACAGAGAATTGTATGTTCTCAGCACTGAAATTATTGTGTAATTGCATTGTGGAAACAAAAACACAGCGCTTTTATATAGAGATGCTTCAGTTCAATCTACCACCAGGATAGGTGCATCCAGCGTCCACAAACACAATGAGTAATTCACGTCTCAGCACTCGGATGCTCTGGCTCAGGGAGCCTCAGAGTCCAGGAGACTGGAAAAGTGGGAGGGCCTGACCTGAGAATGAGGCAGCCTGTATCTCTGGCAAATACTACACCTTTGGGACAGTGTGGATCCAGCCTTCAGACATGCTACGGTTTTCTCAGACACAGCTACTGTTGACACTGTGGCACATAATGTGGGAAGACTGAGCTATATTTGCTGATTCGCCCACACATGCAATCCAGCTGCACGTGGGATTGGGAAATCCATACAGTAAGGGAGTACCAGAGATGTTTCCCACCCCAGTTACATGGTCTGCATTTCATTAATGGATCCTTTGTTATTCATGAAATTGTTTGGTCTTTATAAAACCATTTTGTAATGAAGAATTGGCTCTATTATATCATTGATAATTAAGACACAAGAATTGAACAAATGTCAGGAATTGTTTCTCCCAATAAAAGGTGATGGTACTCAATATGACAGCCAGAGGAAGAGGACATACAATTTTTGCTGAGAACTGTAATTTTGAGTTAGAATTCTTACCATTCCTCCTACTTAAGACAGTATATTTCCTATTCATTAAGAAATAGTAGAACTATAGGTGGTAGAACTATGTCATCTAGACCCAGAATTAAGTAAGCAGACTTTGAGAAGAAATATTCTGAACATGTTAACATAAATAACATGTGATCTACAAAAAATGCTTATTTTTAAACACAAGAATTTAACGTGTCTCTAATTGAGATGAGGTTTCCCTTCCTCCCCGTTACTCGCCAATATTTAAGTGCACCAGCTGCACAGATATGAACACACCCTCTGCCCCAGTGAGAATGGCAGGAACTGAGGTGGAGCTGCAGCAGCGATCCACAGCCAGGTCTTATTTTCCAATCATTAAAATGTATTTTGGGTTAAAAAAATAACTTTTATTCTTTGCTAAACTACATTTAGAGCCTCCAGCCTGCCAACAGCTCTTGATAATGTGCAACTTTGCAGAGAACAGGCAGGCACAGAAATCAGAAAAACACTTCCCCACCCACTCTGGCATTTACTGGCTTTGCCCCTTGACATTGGGGCAGGAGGCGGGGAAGCTGTCCACCTACCTATGTTTTACTATCCTCACCTGTGATGTGACAATAATATTGGTACCTTACTTTCTTGTTTGCTGAGCAGATTAAAATTAATAATAAGCAATCTTCAATAACTCAAAGTTTATACTATCCCTATTGCCAAATCTTGTTTTAATATTGTGCTTCAAAAACTTCTGAATATCTATTAACAAATTCAGTACCTAGAATACTCCTGAAATAAAATTATTTAGGCACAGAAGCTTTATGTAACTAAGCAAATGTCCATGGTCTGTGAGGAACAATTGGACATCACAGACCTAAAAATTTTGGCTTCAGCAGCCTTGCTTTCTGCCACTATATTTTACTTTCCATGAGAAACAATAAATATTAAATGATTGTTACCTATTATAGTAATTTTCTTATTTAGTAGCTTTTTATACACTGAATTTTTACCTGTGTCAGATAGTGAATACCGATTATGCCTCTTCTAGTTCATAAACCCATGGGACTTCACATTATAATCTCTTGCTAACTAGATCTAAAACTAAGTTACCTAACATATTAGGCAAATTTTCAAGGTATCTCATGAGTAGAAGGCACTCAGATTGCAAACTAGACACTTTCTAATCCCTGGTCCGTGTTCTTTCTGCTATATTAAACTGATTCTCAGAGACTTCATTATAAACCTGAAAAGGATTTCCCCCTTTTCTCCAAACGACCTGTCTGAAATTCAGAAATTTCTTAAAATTTAAAAATATCTCCTGCACAAATCAGAAAATATCTGAAAAATATATGACATGTAGGAAAAAAACATGATTTTTCAGGGTGTTTTCTTTAAAATACACTCTAACATTTACCCTTCCTGACCCATTCATTTTAGAGGGAATGCATTCTCAAAGTTTAAATAAAAACTTTTACACATCCAGGCTAAATTACTTGTAACTATGGGAAAATACCAATGACATATGATTTACATCGCAAATAGTTTTATGTGCACAGCCTGGTGGTCAGCAACCATGTTCACTGTCCATCTCCGGAACTGTTTATCTTTGCAAAACTGAAACTCTGTACCAATTAAACAAGAATTCCAAGTTCCTTTACCATCTCCTCACCTCCCAATCACCATTTAATCTGTGTCCATATAAATTTAACTACACTAGGTACCTCATACAAGGGGGATCACACAATATTTATCATTTTGTGATGCAATTTCTAAATCAGTATAATATTCTCATGGCTCATTAATCCATAAAGTTATAAATAAAACTAACAAGAAAATTAATTATTATGCACATAATGAAAATATTTAAATAAGTTTCCAGGAATTCCTTGGTTTTAGCTTGCTGCGTTGGTTTTATTTGAAATTATAATAATGCACTGGAGTTTCTGGTATCAGCTGAAGAGAAATTCTCAGCATGTTACTCACTGTTGTGAGTCATGTTGGTGAAGTGACACAACCACGATGGAAACATTAACACCACAGAAACTGATAAACACAGAAAGCTCATCCTATTATGCCAGCACTTGCTAAACATTGAGGAGCCCATTACTATAACATAAAACCAATCACTCTCTGCAACTATGACTTAGAAATATTAATATCCTCAATTAGAAACAACCAAATAACCTGCACTTTTTAAAAGCTATTCCATTTATTCTATTTTTGCACCTTCTTGGGGTCTATTAGACAAATAAAATTTTATCTATTTCATGTGTAAAACAATATGTAGATGTATATATATATATATATATATATATATATATATATATATATATTATACATACTTTTATGTGTGTTTATACACATGCAATTTGTGAAATAATCAATGCAGAGAATGTATGTATTTACACAGGAAGGTAAATTTTTCCTTCATTTCCATGTGTTTGATTACAATGTGCAGATCACTTAGAGAACTTGCATTGAACAAGATGATCAATCACACTGGAGTCACTGAGTTTCACCTTCCGGGATTCTCTGAGGACCCGAGGAGGCAAATCCTACATGGTTTCCTCTTCCTCATGGCTTACCTGGCAGCTGCGGTAGGAAAGCTTGGGATCCTCAGCTTCACACACCCATGTACTTCTTCCTGAAGAATCTGTCACTCACAGACCTCTGCTACATTTCCGACACTGTTCCTAAATTTGTTCTCAACTCCCTGATGAACAGGAACACAATATCTTTCCTTGGATGTATTTCACAGGTGCTTTTTTTGTTTGAGTTTTGCTTCTGCTGAAGTAGCCATCCTCACAGTGATGTCCTATGACCGCTATGTGGCCGTCTGCTGTCCGCTGCACTATGAGACCATCATGACAAAGGGAGCCTGTGGGCAGATGTTGATGGCTTCATACATCAGTGCAGTGGTCTCTGGAGCCATGCACACAGGAGCAACATTTTCCACAACTTTTATTTCCAATAACATCCATACTTTCTTCTGTGATATACCTCAGATTATTTTGATCTCAGACTCCAAAATGAACATAAGCAAAGTGTCACTGACAGCATTCACTGCATGTATCTCACTAGCTTGTTTCATCTCTATTTTATATTCTTATGTGAACATCTTCTCTGCTGTCTTAAGAATCTCCTCCCAGGAGGGCAGGTCCAAAGCCCTCTCCACCTGCCTCCCTCATCTGGTTGTTGTGACTTTGTTTCTTTGCACAGCTGCCCTGGCCTACCTGAAGCCATCCTCTGAGGTGAGGTCAGACCTAGATATTACTCTGTCTGTGTTTTACACAGTGGTGCCTCCATCATTGAATCCCATCATTTACAGCCTTAGAAACAAAGACTTAAAACGGACTCTGGGAAAAGTCTTTAGAATTGTAGTATTTAAGTCAAATTAAATATAATTGGGTAGTTTAGGGAGAGGTGCTCTTTAGTTCTATACACATATTATTTTGAACTTTGCCACTGACATAATAGGTATGTATCACAACATGAATGTGCTATTTGAAGCATTTCAGATTAGTGATAGATCTATCATTGCAGAATGTAATTCAGAAATATGAAAAAAATAAAATCAGATATATTAGTGGAACACTGATTGTGCTGTGCTTTGGGCAGTAGCTAATAATTATCACACATGAAGTGTATAAACAGTATGACAAAGATGGTAGCATTAAAAAGCAAAATAACAAATACAAGCTTACACATGATAAACATTGGTAAAAAGATTGAAAGTTTGAAAACACTAAAAAAATTAAGAAATGCCTGATGAAATGGATGAAGAAATAGTCTAGTTACTACCTCTTGTAAAGGATCAGAGTAAGATTTCTATTCTAATCAAGATATGTTCTATTGCTTTTCATAAGTGATCCATACAGGGGTATATTTATTTCATTATCTTTCATTGATTTATACTTATGATGTGTGTAATTTTTATGGGAAAATATATCATGAAGATACAATTAGAAATATTACACCAAACATATAAAATTGTAAAAATGAAACACTATTCTAACATCTTCTGCAAAATTAACATAGGAATAGGAAAAATAATGTTTCTGCATATTTTAATTAACCAAATTTTCAAATAAAACATTCTATATGAGATGATTCAAAACATCATTACTTAATTCTAAAAAATATTTGAGAAAAGAAATCTCATAGAATAAAAATATAGTATAGAGAATATACTCATTCAGTGTTGAACATTTTCTATGGTGACAGATAGTAATGACACCAGTTAGGGTAAAGATTTAATAAGGTTTATAACTGTTGAATAACTACATTGCATATTTTAAATAATATAATATTGTACATCAACTATACTTCATGATAAATATATCAGAAATGAATCAAAGCTATTTGAGTAAAATTAAATAAACCCTTCTAATTAAAAATATGTCAGGAAAAGGAAAGCTTGACCATATTTTTTTCTAATAAAGGGTAACTATAACAACAAACGTCAAACTTGAGACATAAATTTGAAATATTCTTTTCTTCTGTTATGAATTCAAGAAAAACACACTGATATTATAACTAAATCTTACTCTGAATTTCCTGGACAATGTAATAAGATGTAGAAAATAATAATTTTTATAACAAATATTGTGAAAAAAAGAAACAAAATTGTACCTGTTGTGTAAATTATCAAAAATATTCCACCACAAGAGAAGTAGGAAAACCTACTATTTGAAACAAAATGTATACACCGAGAAGATATTGTACTAAATGAAGTAGGTCAGAGAAGGACAAATACTGTATAAACTCACTTTCATGCAGGTATTAAAATAGACAAACTCATAGAGGCAGAGGTTTAAGTGGCATTCACCAGGAATTGGGGAGGGAGGATGATGGTCAGACGTAGATGAAGGCGAGGGACAGAAAACTTTCAGTCATGCACTATGAGTAAGTTTTGGAGATGCACTATTCAGCATACAGTCCATAGCTGACAATACCCAATAAGATGGAAGGTTTAGGGAAGACTGTGTTGTAAGAGAATGCTTGCTGAGGAAATGAATTTGGGCTCATTAACAATTCATTTCTTTCCCCAATCTAAGACTGATGGACAACCATGATGTGAAATAGAGATTTTGAGAAGATAGAAATATCCTGATAATTGAAGAAATTAAATAAAATACAGGGTGATGTGAATATAAAGAGTATCTTCCCAAATTGAGCAACCAATGAACGGAATCATGTATTGCTCTTTCTGCAGGTATTTTGGCTTTTCTAAGCACATATGATTGCATGTTGTTGACAATCGACATAATCAGTGTTTTACAATTACCCTCATATTTTCAGAGAGAGAACGTAATGAGTATTTTCCCAATGACATTCATTGTTACACTCTGAATAGATTATTCCCAGTGTTTTAACATTTTTTCCATTTGACAAAGAGAAATTTCCAATATAGAGTCTGACTGCATCCATGAAAGAGTTTCCTTTTTAATATATACCATTATTGATGATAGAAAGAAAACTATACAGCATACAAAAATATCTGTTATGGGGAAAAGTTGCAAAAATTTCCAGTCAATGGTATTTCAGATGACAGAAGAGGGTATGTGGCTGTGGAACAGTAGTGGGTGGAGCAGTGTGTTGAGGTGCACAGGCTGGGTGCACAGAAACTGTGTGCAGGGATGACAGCAGAACTTGCTGGGCAGCCACCTGGTGAAGCGATGGTAGGCTTTTCTGGGGAAGCCACCTAGAATAAAGTAAAACTTACTTTGAAAACACTCTCCTCTACTTACTTCCAAGTCACCACTCACTAGCAGTCATCTTATTGAAAGAGAAAGGAAACATCTAGATCTGAGAAGACAAGCCCGTTCATTTTGTGTGATCTCTCAACACCATCTACTGACAAACATAATTTCAGTCATCAAAATTGAAATGTTTATGGGATCCAGATTTCTTATCCCAAGGCAACCCAGAATGGGATAACTTGGGACTGAGAGGCAATACTGAGGATATAGAAGTGCTCAGATGATACATCACAGGCATTGCCTTCTCTGCTCTGACTACTACCTTCAAGATTTAGAAATCACATACTCAGCACTCCGTTTTTAACCATAGAGGGAAATATATCAACCCATTTGTCTATGGTCAATTCCTCCCTTTCTTTACTAGCTCTCATCTTCTCTCCCAGCATCTAGGAAATCCACCCAGGAGATGTTCTGTTTATCTATCTCACATCATAACGTTTTTTCTAAATGGTTATTTCAAAATTGTCTTGCAAATATAGCATTTTAATGATTTTATAATAACGTCTACCTTAAATGCTCCTGAAAACTATGAAAACACAATTCTTCTGCCATTCACAAAAAATATCCTTGAAAAGTTTTCCCAGAGCAGACTCCAACCCTCCCCTTCTATGTCCTCTTAAGCCCCCTCTGACTGCCTCCAAAACTCCACAATACATGTCTTGTGAAGTTAATTGATGACTTTCACACCTTCATAAATTTCACTACATTAATGTTAGGAGTTATTTTTCAGCCCGCATCGTACTTGACCCATCACCATGAGAATATCACAGCTTTGGTTACTTCTTTCTCATTGAAACAGATTAAAATTGGCTTCCAAAACAATAAATATTCCTAATTATTTGGTCCTCAAACCTTAAAAATAATCTCAGCTGGAATGCTTGTATTGACTGCTGCCCTTTTGAAATTCAAAGTGTAACATTTATATCTCAAAGTCACAGAGAAAAATGCATGTTCTTCTTAGTTGTTCCTTCCATGATGACTCATCCTACCATCCACCAGTGGTTGCAAAGTGCCTGTCACACCTTGAGGAAATGGGCACTTGTGGATTAGCTGAGAGCAGCCATAAGGAAAGTTTAGCCTAATCAAAATTATTTTCCATATTTACCCACTGACTAGAAGATGTATGCAGGGCTCCAATAGATGTTGCAGGAGCTGGGTATGAAAAATATCACCTATATTATGTGCACCCCAGGCCCTGATGAGTACTTATTAATCATAAGAATGAGAAATTTGGTGCTCCATAAAGCACCCCCAACCTCCCTTTGGGTCCCTAGTGAGTATTCTAGCCCCTGACATAGGGAAACCCATAAGTGAGGCTACTCATTCTTTAGCAAATCTGGGGGAGGTTGAAACAATAAGGGAACAAAAGGAAATATGGGCTATGACTGAAGAGAGAGGTGCAAAGGGCCCCAAGAAAGTTTTGAGGACCCACACATAGGTTTATTTGATAAAGGCCAAGGTAGTGGGAAAAAAAAAAACTTGATGGGAAGCCCAACAGGATCTTGTTAGAACAGTGGCACCAATTGAAGTCAGAACAGCAATTCTAGCTTCTGAGTTCCAAGACACAGAAGCCAGAGGCAAAGCCCCATGTCCAGCCTCTGTCCATGAAAGACTTTCTGGGGACAGTACTCAGGGTCTGCCTGGGCCGTCACCCCCACAGGAAGACCACTAGGCATCACAGTTTGACTGACAGGGTGGATCAAAACCCCCACCTTGGTGGATGTGGTGAGGACTGGAACCACATGTAGAATTAGCAATTCATTGGCCCCCATGAATGTACAAGATGTTCTGGTGCTGGTGGACACAGGAGCTGAATGTTCTCTGATTTATGACAACTCTGAGCATTTTCCTGAGACTCACGCTGTGATAGATGGCTATGGGGGTAAGGCAATTAGAATGAAGAAAGCACCAATCTCATTGGGAGTAGAGAGTTTAACCCCAAAACGTTATACTATGTACTTTCTCCCATCCCTGAATATATTTGAGGGGTCTATAACCTGCAGGGCCTGTGGTTACAGACCACTGCAGGTGAGCTCAGACTGAGAATACATGTGTTAAAGTCAATTGTGAGGGGGCATGCTTATCACCCTTCTGTAACTCCCACAGGGACGGGGGTGAAAGTCTGGTATACTAGTCCAGGATGAGGTCCCATTCCTATCTTGAATGCATCCAACCTGATGGACAAGATTTGCCTATGCTGGTGTCATTAAAATGTGTATATTATCACCCTTAAGGTTATTTTTTCTACACTTTTGACCTGGACCCACACCCTGGCTGCAGCTGCCACATGATGCTTGCTCTGAACTCCCTACCCGTTTAGCTACTAACCACCTATGGAATGGGTGAGCTTTGGACTTAATCTGCATAGGACTTTGAAAGTATCTGAATCCTCCAGTTTGAAGATTATTATGATTTTAGTGCTGTTGCTACTATAGGTTATTAATCTGGTTACAGTGCTCCAGTTTTCTCACACAGGGGCATTGTAGAAGAAGGGGAATGAGTAGAGTGTAAGCTAAGGTTTCTGGAGGGGTGGATTTTGGGTATTGCAATATTTCCAGAATCTCTTGCCTGGCCTTAGTGCATCTCCATATCAATAGGTGATTCCAAGAAGTGGAGAGAAGTAGTCCATCTCCATGTTAATAGCTAATTACAAGGACAAGCAAGGGCATATCTGGACCAGAAAGGTTGAATGGGGTCCCTTTTTTTCTGCACCTGGGTGGTGAGTGACATGGGAGAGCAGATGTGGATGACTACTTGTAAGCAATAAACAGGTTTCTCCAATTTATTTCACCCTTTGACTAATTTCAGTTTCAAAGGGATTTTGCCACAGGATTTCCCCCAGAGTTATACCCACAAAAGAGATTTCCAGAGAAGGAAGGATACAATATCAGAAATGAAACACAATGGAGGGATTTTATAGCAGAGTTTTCACAGGTTGAAGAAGTTGTAAATGATTTGGTAATTAGGGGGAAAGAAAACAATAAAGGAAAAAATAAACAGAGAAAAAGGATGCACAGTAATGAAAGAATAAGACAGCTGTGTGACCAATCCTAATGCAATGATATTCACAAAATAGAGGTGCATGAAGGAGAAAGAGAGAGAAAGGGATAGAAAGCCTCTGTGAGGAAATAATTGTGGAAAATATCCCCTATCTGGGAAAGGAATTAGATATCCAGGTCTTGAAAGCACAGAGAGCCCTTAACAAAAGGAACCCAAGAAGACAACACCATGATGTGTAATAGTTAAAATGGGAAAGATCAAGTACAATGAGTAAGTATTGAAACCAGCAAGAGAGGAAAAGATTATGTACAAAGGAAACCTGATCAGGCTTTCAGCAGACTACTCATCAGAAAATTTACATGCCAGAAGGGAATGACATGATATATTTAATGTAATGAAACAGAGGACCTTCAACCAAGAATACTCTAATCAGCAAGATTATCATCTACATTTGATGCAGAGATTAAACAATTGTCAGATGAACAAAAATTGAAGAAATTCACCACCACTAATCCAGCCTTACTGGGTATGTTAAAGGGACTGTTCTATACGGGAATGTTCCTAAGGATAAATATCTGCCACCAGTGCAAATAAATCTACAGAAAAGGTAGTAGACCAAGCAAGTGTGAAAATAAATCAAAATAAACAACTCACAAAATAAGTCAAGGTATACAAAAAAATGTAGAATATGACACAATGCATAAAATGTGGAGGAGGGCCACTCAAGGACAATCTACAAGGAGCTGCATAAATGGCACTGTCTTAAATACTTCCTTGTAGCTCCATGAGCACTACAAATGGACAGACATTTAGGTATTTTCTCTAAACATCTCTTCTACTTCATGACTTGAAACTTAATGTATTAGAACATACATACACACACACATCTATACACACAGATCTACATAATTTATTCACAAACATATCAGAATTGCTTGGCTCTTGTGAAATCTACCTTTTATTTCTCATGTTTAGAATGTCCAGAAAACAAAGAGCCAAATATTAAATAAAGCAAACATGTTATGTGCATGCAATTTTTCTACCTGAACCACTAGCTTCGTATCAAAAATATAAATTGGATGACTTATGCATGGATTTGTTGATATGTTGTTTCTAGAGCCCCTACAACTTCATACAATTTACAACCTCACATTTATGAATCCAATCACCCTGTTATGAAAGACAAAGATCAGCTGCCTGCATTATTTTGCTGAAGTAAAAGGTTTTTATATTTTCCTGATATTTGTAAATTCCACTTCAACCCATTAAGTCCATGTAAGTACATTTCCAAGTTCTATTCTTATAAGCCACTCTCCCTGAAATAATGGTATTTCATCTCCTTTTTTTTGGTACTGAGCAAACTGGATAAAAGTATCCAAGTTGTCTTGTTTTAGAGCATTGTAAATTAAATTGCATATTGCTTGTCTTAATAAAAAAATATGTTGCCCTCATAAATCCATTTATGAAATATGTATTCTCAATTCTCACTTCCTGTATAAGTATCATTTTAAAATAATTGTATAACCAATAAAAATGATGTCTTAACATGCAAGTTACACATTGGTAAACAAGCAAGAACATTTAGCAACCCTACATTATCCTTTCCAGGGTATCAACATTTACAGAACATACTTCCTAAGGATTTATCAAGTATCATTAATATTATAATATGCAAAACACCCAAAGATGACAGGCTCTTTGTTTAATTGAAATTTAATGCATCTACTGTTGCTTTCATTGCTCATTTTAGAAAATTTTCTTTAACCATGGAAATATTACTGTTTAAAATATTCATTCCTGGAGGCATTCCAAATTTGCAGGACATAAAGAGCCAGAACCAGGCCTCCTGCTGCACACACATACACCAAATCTGCTCCTACACACAGAGCAAATCATTCTTAGGAG
Source organism: Manis javanica (assembly GCF_040802235.1). Classification (NCBI taxonomy): domain Eukaryota; kingdom Metazoa; phylum Chordata; class Mammalia; order Pholidota; family Manidae; genus Manis; species Manis javanica. The sequence continues at coordinate 70,147,974 of NC_133169.1, read as the reverse complement.
GAAATAAGGTATGACCAGACACCTTCTACGCAATGTGGGATAAGTGATCAAATAAAAAAATCACAGGACAGATGGAGACATTACTAAAGGAGACCCATCTCCAAGTCAGCCCTTCAGTAAGGAGGTATATCACTGAAGGACTAAAGCATGCATTGACCTGCCGTCGGTCAGAAAAACTCACACTTTATGGGGTTTAAGAGACTAACACACTATTAGTGAAGGTAACAGATTTTTCAATACAGTACTGGCCAAATGTTGGGGGAACTACTAAAACACGCTTCAGGACCACACACATTATTGTTCTGTCTCCAACCATCCCATGCTATTTTCTCTTAAGCACACAATGACCAGTCAGTGTCCCAAATACTGCACCCTGCACCTCTCATCAAGGCAGTTAATGACCTTCAAATCGTTAATTCTAGTAGTTGATTACAGTCCACATCTTACGTGGTCAATCCCTATGAAAATATTAGCACTTCAGTTACTCCTATCACATTGAAATAGCTTCTGACATTTTCTCCCAGCATACACATTAGTGATTTGTTAGATCTTGAAATCTTTAAAACACCTGCCCTTAAGTGCTTGCAACTCAGAGATAGACAAATGACCAAATAACGGTGGGAAAGGATTGGAAAACTCATCTCACAGTGGAAGATGAGCAAAGCCCAATAAGCACAGATAATAATCCCCCCAAAATTGTAATTGCATAATTATAAATAAGATTAAAATACTGAATTTGATGAGGATATTCTGCAACAAGAACTCTCATTTCCTTTAGGTGGCATTGTGAGAAGGTACAACAATATCTCTTTAAATTAATGGCAGTTACTTATCAAACAAACACATGCAGATCAATTTTATTCCTAGGTATTGTCTAATGGAAATGAGCCCCTTTGAATAAAAGGCTTCTAAAAGAATTTTCATAAAATGCTTTCTGCAGTTGCCCCAAAATGTAAGCAACTGATCTGTCTGTCAATTGAAGAATCAGCAAATTCTGGCACATTCCCTCAGTGTCTTACTACCAGCCATGTTAAAAAGAGAAAGAAAGAAAACTCTACTGACATTGGTAACAGGTAGGTGAGTATCAAAATGTTATTTGGACTAAAAAATCATATGGTGGAGTCTACATATATGAAGATCAGTTCAAACTATTCTGGAAAAGAATCCCTAATAGTTGTTGCTAATGAAGGGAAGATACAGACGGTGGCTGAGTTAGGGCATCAGGAATATTTTGTGAAACAATTTCCTGATATGGATTTGTACTGGAAATGAGTATGCATTTTTGAAAACCCATCAAATGATAAATTTCTAATGTATAAATAATAAAGGTTAATACAAAATGGGTGGTATACCAAAATATAAAACACAAACTATAAATTACCTGGAGGGTGTTTCATGATGACAGAGTAGGAAGACCCAAAATTCACCTCCTCCCATGTACACAGCAAATTCAAGCTCCATATGGAATAATTATCCACTGATAAAGACCTGAGAACTATATGAACAGCACCTCCACAGCAAAAGACAAAAGAGATATATCAAGGTTAGGAGAGGCATAGAAAAACTCTTTCATGGAACCCCACCCAGATGCCCTGACCCTGCACAGAAGATAAATCCCAAAATATGGCACTTTCACTTGAAGGGATTGTGTTCCACATCAGACACCCTGACCCTGGGTTGGCACCAGGAAGATAAGCCCTTCATATGTCTGTTTTTCAAAATCAACAGTGATTGATTCCAGGAAAATCATAGAACTATAGGGAACAAAGATTCTTGAAGGACTCATGACCAGACCCAGTCACCCTGAGGTCCAGTGCCAATCCAATAGAGTGAAAATTGTCAATACAAAATGCAAGGGAGATACACTTACTCATTTTAAAGGCACTTTCAGAGATGCAGGAAAATGCAGGGACTTCATCCACGGATGGAATCTCTGGGAAACAATATATTCTCAGGCTCATTCTACCATTGCATGGATGGAGCTGACAAACACCAAAGAGCACAGTTAGTAAAAGAAATGCTTTAATACCAATCAGAGTGGAAATAAGTGAAATACAGAGTAAAAGTGTACAATAGAAAAAAATCAATGAAACTAATAAATGGTTCCTTGAAAAGTTAAATAAATTCTGTAAGTTTCTGGCAAGACCAATGAAAAACAGAGAGAGACCAAATAAATAAAAACAGAAGTATGAAAGTGTAAAAGTTATAACTGATGCCACAGAAAGGCAAAAGATCATATAAACAACTATGCTCATATGAACATATTATGAATAATTTTTTGTCAATGAATTAGAAAATCTAGAAGAAATGGGTTAAATGTTGGAGATATAAAATCTTCCAAGAATGAATTGTGAGGAAATAAAAAGTCAGAATAGGCTAATTAAAATAATGAAATTGAATCACTAATTTAAAAACTCCGAAAATAGGGCCCAGCAGTGGACAGTTTTACAAGTACATTTTACTAAACATGTAAAGGACAAACATGTATCCTTCACAAAATACTCCTAAAATATTTAAAATTAAGGAATACTTCCAAAATTATTCTGTATGGTCAGCATAACACTGATTACAAAATGAATGACTACTCAGAGAAAATTCTTAACTAATATGCTGATGAACATAGATGTGACAACCCTCAACAAATTAGCAAACTGAAATCAGCAATACATTAAAAAGATCAGACATCACTATCAAATAGGTATTCCAAGGATGCACAGATTGTGCAGATCTCCAGATCAACCACTGAGGTACACATATGAACAACATGAAGGCTGAAAATCATATGATCACCTCAATAGATGCATAAAAAGCATCTTTTGACAAATTCAACATCAATTTCTGTTAAAAACTCTCAACAAAATGGGTACTTAAGAGACATTCCCTACAATTACAGTCTCATATATGAACAACCTACTGCTAACTTTATTGTCAATGGCAAAGAAAAGCTGAAAGATTTTCCTCTTAGATCAGGCATAAGACAAAGATATCGAACTTGGCTACTTTTATTTCATATAACACTGAAAGACCTCTCCACAGCAATCATACAATAAAAGCAAACAAAATACATCCAAAGTGGAAAGGAAGAAATAAAACTGTTGCTAATTGTAGATGACTTTTTACTTTATGTGGGAAATCTTAAAGACTCCAACAAAACTCTATTAGAGTTAATATGAATTAAATCACAGAATACAGAACTGACATACAGAAATCAGTTGTATTATTGTACAGTCATAATTATCAGGAAAAACAGTTAAGAAAATGAACTCTTTTATAACTGAAGAAAAATAATACAATTTTTAAAATATTTTAACCATCAGGAGAATGACCGTGTATTAAAAATGAAAATACAGAAATTGAAAAAGCATAAATAATATTCAAGATACTTCATGCTCATAGATTGGAAAAGTTAATATTGTTAAAATGTCCATACTACACAAAGTATCTACAGATTGAATGCAATTTCTAACAAATTTCCAATGGCATATTTCACAAAAGTAGGGCAAATGATCCTTACATTTTTATTCAACAAATGAACCCAGATTGTCATAGAAATCTTGAGAAAGAACAAACCTGGATATGGCTTGGTCCCTGTGTTCAAACTATACTCTTAGGCTATAGTAACCAAAACAGTGTGGTATTTTCCAAAAAGGAAACACATAAATCAATGAAGAAAATAGAAATCCTAGACATAGGTCCACATGTATAGTTGATTAATATGTGACAAAAGATCCATGAATATATACCTGGGATGTACACATGGGAGACTGAATAAATGAGGTTGGGAATGCTGAGCAGCCTCAAGCAAAATAATGAAACTGTACTGCTGTCTTACACACTATGCAAGAGTGACTCAAAATAATCTCAACACTTTAATGTAAGACCTGAAATCATTAAACCCCTAGGAAAAAACCTCATGCAGTGAGTTGCTTGATATAGGTCTGGAAAATGATTTTTTATATAACACCAAAATTAAGTAATAAAAATAGCTAGTTCACTAGCCTTTTTCTTGTTTTATTTTAACAGGTTAAGTATGACTGACATATAATAAGCTGCATATATTTTTGTGCACAAATTGATAATGTGCATGAAAAATTGTACATACTTTTGAAATCTTTACCCTAAGTCTAAATAAACATAAACATCTCCCCATATAGTTTCCATGAGCCCTATGTTCATCCCTACATTTGGCTTTCCCTGTCTTCCAAATGCCCAGCATCTGATCTGCTTTCTCTGACTATATACATGTTCGAATTCTCTAGTTATACGTAAATGAAGCAGGTAATTGTTTTTGTTAGTCTTCATCACAAATCATAATAATTCTGCATTTCATCCATGAGGTTGTGTACATCAATAGTTTATTCATTTATTGCAAAATATTTTTTGGATGTAGGATGTATCACACTTCATTTACCCATTCTCTTTTGGTGGGCATATATATTGTTTCCAGTTTCAGCCTATTAAAACTAAACTACTGGAAAATATTTCTGGTCAGGTGTTTCTGATTACCCAGCATAAATACTTAGGTGTGGAAGGCCTATATCACATTATTTGTCAATGTTTTAAGGATTTTTCAGATTGTGTGATGGAAATTATGAGTCCATTCTTCTTTACATCCTAAAGTCTCTTATTGCATATATTACTTGCAAATATTTTTCCAAATCGGTGGTTAATGTTGTGATGTGTTGTATATTTGCACCTTTTGTATCAAGGCTAATGTTGTTTTGACTGCACAAAACTGAGGAATGTTTCAGTGAACAACAAATAATACCTTACACAAAATAACAAACGTTTAAGAAAATGACAAAAACAAAACCAAGGCTGAAATTCTGAATTCCCTTAATTATTCAAGAAAATTCTGGTTAAGCAAATGAAAATATTATGAAGTATGAAGAGGGAAGAGACTCATAGATATTATCTTGTAACTTTGAGTGTTCAGGTAGCAGTTTCTGTGAAAAGCAAGTCAAATCTGGAGGGCACCTCAGATCCCTGAGCCCCAAAAATATGACCTTACTCTTTACTTGGGAACCTCAAGGCCCTGAGTATTTTATGATAATTCTGGAATCTGTGACCTGCACATGGAGCAGCTGTAACTAAAGGGCCCTGTGGAACACTTTGGAACTTGAACTTGATGTTAGCAAGTATTTCCCTGATTTCTTTTCTTAGCTCATAGAGCTTCCTCTCAGTGGACCTAGGTGCCAACCAACTTGAGAAATTCTCACAGAAGAGAATCTCCCAACTTGAGAAATTCTCAAAGGAGACAATCTCCTTTCATTCTTTTTTTTTTTTTTTTTGAGAGGGCATCTCTCATATTTATTGATCAAATAGTTGTTAACAAAAATAAAATTCTGTATGGGGGGGGTCAATGCTCAATGCACAGTCATTAATCCATCTCAAGCCTAGTTCTCTTCAGTCTCCAATCTTCTGAAGCATAACGAACAAGTTCTTACATGGTAGACGAATTCTTACATAGTGAATAAGTTCTTTCATGGTGAACAGTAGAAGGGCAGTCATCACAGAAACTTTCGGTTTTGATCACGCATTATGAACTATAAACAATAAGGTAAAATATGAATATTAGTTTGATTTTTATACTTGATTTATATGTGAATCTCACATTTCTGCCTTTATTATTATTTTTATTTTTAATAAACTGCTGAAGTGGTACGTAGATGCAAGATAAAGGAAGAAAACATAGTTTAGTGTTGAAAGAGAGCAATTGTAGATGATCAGGTGTGTGCCTGTAGACGATGTGCTAATCTGAGCTAGACAACAGCAATAAAACATTCATGGATGCAGAAGCTTCCTCTCAACACGGGGGGGGAGGTGAGGTTCTAAGCTTCGCCACTGTTGTTCCCCAATTTCTCACCTAATGGCCCCCCTGCGACTCTGCCTGTCTTAGGTTGTTCCTCCCTTGAGGAAACTTACCCGTCTCTGGCTAACCAGTCATCTTCTGGGGCCATACAGAGAAATGTAAAGTTGGTAAGTGAGAGAGAAGCCATATTGTTTGAGAAGGTTACCTTTTAGTTCTTTGCAGATTTATGCCCTGTGGCTTCTATGCCCAGCACTTGTCTCGAGGTATCTTTACCACCTGGAGGAATTATGATACTCGGTAAATTCAAAATGAGGCACGAATTCTATTTAAGGGTTGTAATTAGTGAGGAAGAAGAAAAGCTATAGAGGGAGCATATGGAAGAAAACATGGGAGGATTGATTATTTCTTTGACACATCTTCTTGTAGAGTACCTTAAGTATGTATAAGTTTTAAACTACTAACTAACTTGTGCACACATATTAACATAATAAGAATACGGTGACATAAACAAAGCAAATCTATAATTACCAGCCATCTCCAGTGAAGCCAAGAAAACCATTTAGACACCCTAGGCATTTGTGAAAATTAGTCTATGATATGATGGATATTGTCCAACTGTACTTTAACAGTCTGAGAGAAGTCAGACAAATTAAAGCAACCCATTTCTGGGATCTGTTCACATCCCATATGTTCTTTTAACCATAGATAGTCTATAGTCGTAAGATTTTGGAGTGCTACAATTTGCACCCCTCCTAACTCCTGATTGAGTTCCAACTGTACAGATCCGGTCAAATTCGTTGTCTCACTGTATGCACATGCCAGCCTAGACATCTCCCTCCTCATTCCAATGGCAAGTCCAGGAAATGGTGGGGTGGACGCAGGCACAACCGCAGCATCGCCCAGATCCCTGTGGAGGCTTTTTGATGATCATCCCCCGGCACGAGTCCTCCAGAGAGTGCTGATGCCAGAAGCTCCTCCTCATATCGTATCTTAGTTCATTTTCTGGGTAGCCAAGCTAGGCCTTGATCTTCTGCATAGAAACAAACAGACCCTTTGCCCACACTTTGACATGCCCTCTATACCACTGTGTGGAACTCACTGGAGGTCAGTACACAGGAACTTATTTTTTTTTTAATCTTTCATCTACACTTACATGAAGAATACTATTTTTACTATGCTCTCCCCTATATCAGGTCCCACCTAAAAACCACATTACGGTCACTGTCCATCAGCATAGCAAAATGTAGAATCACTACTTGTCCTCTCTGTGTTGTACAGCCCTCCCTCCCCTTTCTCACTCCTCCCACTATGCATGCTAATCTTAATACCCCCCTTCTTCATCCCCCCATCCCCCCCGCCCACCCATCCTCCCCAGTTCCTTTCCCTTTGGTACCTGTTAGTCCATTTTTGGATTCTGTAATTCCACTTCTGTTTTTTTCCTTCAGTTTTTCCTTTGTTCTTATACTCCTCAGATGAGTGAAATCATTTGGTATTTTTCTTTCTCTGCTTGGCTTATTTCACTGAGCATAATACTCTCCAGCTCTATCCATGTTGCTGCAAATCATAGGAATTTTCCTCTTCTTATGGCTGAGTAGCATTCCATTGTGTATATGTACCACATCTTCTTTATCCATTCATTTACCGATGGACATTTAGGTTGCTTCCAATTCTTGGCTATTCTAAATAGTGCTGCGATAAACATAGGGGTGCATCTGTCTTTCTCAAATTTGATTGCTGCGTTCTTAGGGTAAATTCCTAGGAGTGGAATTCCTGGATCAAATGGTAGGTCTGTTTTGAGCATTTTGATGAACCTCCATACTGGTTTCCACAATGGTTGAACTAATTTACATTCCCACCAGCAATGTAGGAGGGTTCCCCTTTCTCCACAGCCTCACCAACATTTGTTGTTTTTTGTCGTTTGGATGGCAGCTATCCTTACTGGTGTGAGGTGATACCTCATTGTAGTTTTAATTTTCATTTCTCTGATAATTAGCGATGTGGAGCATCTTTTCATGTGTCTGTTGGCCATCTGTATTTCTTTTTTAGAGAACTGTCTGTTCAGTTCCTCTGCCCATTTTTTAATTGGGTTATTTGTTTTTTGTTTGTTGAGGCATGTGAGCTCATTATATATTCTGGACGTCAAGCCTTTATTGGATCTGTCATTTTCAAATATATTCACCCATACTGTAGGGTTCCTTTTTGTTCTATTGATGGTGTCTTTCACTATACAGAAACTTTTCAGCTTAATGTAGTCCCACTTGCTCATTTTTGCTGTTGTTTTCCTTGCCCGGGGAGATATGTTCAAGAAGAGGTCACTCATGTTTATGTCTAATAGGTTTTTGCCTATGTTTTTTCCAAGAGCTTAATGCTTTCATGACTTACATTCAGGTCTTTGATCCATTTTGAGTTTACCTTTGTATATGGGGTAAGACAAAGGTCCAGTTTCATTCTCTTACATGTAGCTGTCCAGTTTTGCCAGCACCATCTGTTGAAGAGACTGTCATTTTGCCATTGTATGCCCATGGCTCCTTTATCAAATATTAATTGACCATATATGTTTGTGTTAATTGCTGGAGTCTCTAATCTGTTCCAATGGTCTGTGGCTCTGTTCTTGTGCCAGTACCAAATGTCTTGATTACAGTGGCTTTGTAGTAGAGCTTGAAGTTGGGGAGTGAGATCCCCCCAACTTTATTCTTCTTTCTCAGTATTGCTTTGGCTATTCAGGGTCTTTGGTGTTTCCATATGAATTTTTGAATTATTTGTTCCAATTCATTGAAGAATGTTGCTGGTAATTTGATAGGGATTGAATCAAATTTGTATATTGCTTTAGGCAGGATGGCGATTATTACGATATTAATTCTACCTAGCCATGAGCAGGGGATGAGTTTCCATTTGTTAGTGTCCCCTTTAATTTCTCTTAAGAGTGACTTGTAGTTTTCAGAGTATAAGTCTTTCACTTCTTTGGTTAGGTTTATTCCTAGGTATTTTATTCTTTTTGATGCAATGGTGAATGGAATTGTTTTCCTGATTTCTCTTTCTATTGATTCATTGTTAGTGTATAGGAAAGCCACAGATTCCTGTGTGTTAATTTTGTATCCTGCAACTTTGCTGTATTCCGATATCAGTTCCAGTAGTTTTGGAGTGGAGTCTTTAGGGTTTTTTATGTACAATATCATATCATCTGCAAATAGTGAGAGTTTAACTTCTTTACCAATCTGGATTCCTTGTATGTCTTTGTTTTGTCTGATTGCCGTGGCTAAGACATCCACTACTATGTTAAATAACAGTGGGGAGAGTGGGCATCCCTGTCTGGTTCCCGATCTCTGAGGAAATGCTTTCAGTTTCACGCTGTTCAGTATAATGTGGGCTGTGAGTTTATCATGTATAGCCTTTATTATGTTGAGGTACTTGCCCTCTATTCCCATTTTGCTGAGAGTTTTTATCATGAATGGATGTTGAATTTTGTCAAATGCTTTTTCAGCATCTATGCAGATTATCATGTGGTTTTTGTCTTTCTTTTTGTTGATGTGGTGGATGATGTTGGTGGATTTTCGAATGTTGTACCATCCTTGCACCCCTGGGATGAATCCCACTTGGTCGTGGTGTATGATCCTTTTGATACATTCTTGAATTCTGTTTGCTAATATTTTATTGAGTATTTTTGCTTGTACATTCATCAGGGATATTGGTCTGTAATTTTCTTTTTTGGTGGGATCTTTGCCTGGTTTTGGTATTTGGGTGACGTTGACTTCATAGAATGAGTTTGGGAGTATTCCATCCTCTCCTATTTTTTGGAACACTTTAAGGAGAATGGGTATTATGTCTTCTCTGTGTGTCTGATAAAATTCCCAGGTAAATCCGTCCTGCCCTGGGGTTTTGTTCTTGGGTATGTTTTTGATTACTATTTCAATTTCTTTGCTCGTAATTGGTTTGTTTAACTTTTGTGTTTCTTCCTTGGTCAGTCTTGGGAGGTTGTACTTTTCTAGGAAGTTGTCCATTTCTTCTAAGTTTTCCAGCTTGTTGGTGTATCGGTTTTCATAGTAGTCTTTAATAATTCTTTGTATTTCTGTGGGGTCTGTCGTGATTTTTCCATTCTCATTTCTGATTATGTTGATTTGTGTTGATTCTCTTTATCTCTTAATAAGTTTGGCTAGAGGCTTATCTCTTTTGTTTATTTTCTCAAAGAACCAGCTCTTGGTTTCGTTGATTTTTGCTTTTGTTTTATTCTTCTCAATTTTGTTTATTTCTTCTCTGATCTTTATTATGTCCCTCCTTCTGCTGACTTTAGGCCTCATTTGTTCTTCTTTTTCCAGTTTCGACAGTTGTGATGTTAGACTATTCATTTGGGATTGTTCTTCCTTCTTCAAGTGTGCCTTATATACTTTCCTCTTAAGACTGCATTTGCTGCATCCCACAGAAGTTGGGCTTTGTTTTGTTGCTGTCATTTGTTTCTTTATATTCCTTGATCTCTATTTTGATTGGTTCTTTGATCCATTGATTATTTAGAAGCATGTTGTTAGGCCTCCATGTGTTTGTCAGCCTTTTTGTTTTCTTTGTAGAATTTATTTCTACTTTTATACCTTTGTGGTCTGAAAAATTGGTTGGTAGAATTTCAATACTTTGGAATTTACTGAGGCTCTTTTTGTGACCTAGTATGTGGTCTATTCTGGAGAATGTTCCATGTGCACTTGAGAAGAATGCATATCCTGTTGCTTTTGGATGTAGAGTTCTATAGATGTCTGTTAGGTCCATCTGTTCTAGTGTCTTGTTCAATGCCTGTGTGTCCTTACTTATTTTCTGCCCAGTGGATCTATCCTTTGGGGTGAGTAGTGTGTTGAAGTCTCCTAAGATGAATGCATTGCAGTCTATTTCCCTCTTAGTTCTGTTAGTACTTGTTTCACAAATGCTGGTGCTCCTGTGTTGGGTGTACATGTATTTAGGATGGTTATATCCTCTTGTTGTACTGAGTCCTTTATCATTATGTAGTGTCCTTCTTTATCTCTGTTACTTTCTTTGTTTTGAAGTCTATTTTGTCTGATATTAGTACTGCAACCCCTGCTTTCTTTTCACTGTTGTTCTGAACTATGTTTTTCCATCCTTTGACTTTTAGTCTGTGCTTGTCTTTGGGTTTGAGGTGAGTTTCTTGTAAGCAGCATATAGATGGCTCTTGCTTTTTTTATCCATTCTATTACTCTGTGTCTTCTCATTGGTGCATTAAGTCTATTTACATTTAGGGTGACTATTGAGAGTTATGTACTTATTGCCATTGCAGGCTTTAGATTAGTGGTTACCAAAGGTTCAAGGTTAGCTTCTTTAGTATCTTACTGCCTAACTTAGCTCGCTTATTGACCTGTTATATACACTGTCTGGAGATTCTTTTCTTCTCTCTCTTCTTATTCCTCCTCCTCCATTATTCATATGTTGTATGTTTTTTTCTGTGCTTTTTTTTATGAGTGCTCCCATCTAGAGCAGTCCTTCTAAGATGCCCTGTAGAGGTGGTTTGTGAGAAGCAAATTCCCTTAGCTTTTACATGTCTGGGTATTGTTTAATCCCGCCATCATATTTAAATGATAGTCGTGCTGGATACAGTATCCTTGGTTCAAGGCCCTTCTGTTTCATTGCTTTCAATATATCATGCCATTCTCTTCTGGCCTGTAGGGTTTCTGTTGAGAATTCTGATGTTAACCTGATGGGTTTTCCTTCATAGGTGACCTTTTTCTCTCTAGCTGCTTTTAAAACTCTTTCCTTGTCCTTGACCCTTGCCATTTTAATTATTATGTGTCTTGGTATTGTCCTCCTTGGATCCTTTCTGTTGGGGGATCTGTATATTTCTCTTTTCTGCTCGATTATTTCCTCCCCCAGTTTGGGGAAGTTTTCAGCAATTATTTCTTCAAAGAGACTTTCTATCCCTTTTCCTCTTTCTTCTTCTTCTGCTACCCCCATAATACGAATATTATTCCTTTTAGATTGGTCACATAGTTCTCTTAGTGTTGTTTCATTCCTGGAGATCCTTTTATCTCTCTCTCTATGTCAGCTTCTATACGTTCCTGTTCTCTGGTTTCTAGTCCTTCAATAGCCTCTTGCATCTTATGCATTCTGCTTATAAATCCTTCCAAGGATTGTTTCACTTCTGTGATCTCCTTCCTGACATCTGTGATCTCCCTCTGGACTTCATCCCATTGCTCCTGCATTTTTCTCTGAATCTCTGTCAGCATGTTCATGATTTTTATTTTGAATTCTTTTTCAGGATGACTGGTTAGGTCTCTCTCCTTCTCAGGTGTTGTCTCTGTGATCTTTTTCTGCCTGTAGTTTTGCCTTTTCATTGTGATAGAGATAGTTTGCAGAGCTGGTATGAGTGACAGCTGGAAGAGCTTTCCTTCTCTTTGGTTTGCGGCCTTCCTCTCCTGGGAGAATAGTGACCTCTAGTGGCTTATGTTTGGCAGCTGTGCATAGACAGGGCTTCTGCTACCTTCCCGGTTGCTATGGAGTTTATATCTGCTTTATCTGTGGGCGTGGCCTGGCTGGGGCTGCCCCTCCAAAATGGTGGAGCCCCGTTGGATTTGGGAGGGGCCAGGAGGATATTTATCTCTGTAATGGGCCTCTGTGCTCCCTGTTGCCCAGGGGTTTAGAGTGCCCAGAGATCCCCCGATTCCCTGCCTCTGGGCTAAGTGTCCTGTCCTGCTCCTTTAAGACTTCCAAAAAGCACTCTCCAAACCAAAACAACAACAGCAATAACGAAAGAGGGGAAAAAAAAAGGAAAAAAACACAGGATTTTCTTTGTCCTCAGATGCCAGTCTCAGGCACCTGCTCACCGGTCTTGCTGCCCTGTTTCCCTAATATTGGGGTCCCTGTCCCCTTAAGGCTTCCAAAAAGCACTCGCCAAAAAAAAAGGGGGAAAAGGCGCAATTTTCTTTTTCCTCAGGTGCTTGTCTCAGGCACCCGCTCACCAGTCTTGCTGCCCTTTTTCCCTAGTTTTGGGGTCCCTGTCCCTTTAAAGCTTCCAAAAAGCACTCGCAAAAAAAAAGAGAAAAACTCGCGATATTCTTTGTCCTCAGGCTCCAGTCTCAGGCACCCGCTCACCGGTCTTGCTGCCCTTTTTCCCTAGTTTTGGGGTCCCTGTCCCTTTAAGGCTTCCAAATATCACTCACCAAGAAAAAAAGGAAAAAACATGCAATTTTCTTTGTCCTCAGGCACCAGTTTCAGGCACCTGCTCACCGGTCTTGCTGCCCTGTTTCCCTAGTATTGGGGTCCCTGTCCCTTTAAGGCTTCCCAAAAGCACTCGCCAAAAAAAAAAAGGGAAAAACGCGCGATATTCTTTGTCCTCAGGCGCCGGTCTCAGGCACCCGCTCACTTTAGGCTTCCAAAAAGCACTCGCCAAAAATAAACGGAAAAACACGCGATTTTCCTTGTCCTCAGGCACCGGTCTCCAGCAACCGCGAACTGGTCTTGCTGCCCTGTTTATCTAGTATTGGGGTCCCTGTCCCTTTAAGGCTTCCAAATAGCACTTGCCAAAAAAAAAAAGGGAAAAACATGCAATTTTCTTTGTCCTCAGGTGCCGGTCTCTGGCACCCACTCACTGGTCTTGCTGCCCTGTTTCCCTAATATTGGGGTCCCTGTCCCTTTAAGGCTTCCAAAAAGCACTCACCAAAAAAGAAGGGGGAAACGCACGGTATTCTTTGTCCTCAGGCGCCAGTCTCAGGCACCCACTCACCGGTCTTGCTCCCCTGTTTCCCTAGTACTGGGGTCCCTGTCCCTTTAGGGCTTCCAAAAAGCACTCACCAAAAAAAAAGAAAAAACCACTCCAGTTTCTGGCCACTTACCGGGAGCCGGGGGGAGGGGCGCTCGGGTCCCACCGGGCCGGGGCTTGTATCTTACCCCCTTCGTGAGGTGCTGGGTTCTCGCATGTGTGGATGTGGTCTAGATGTTGCCCTGTGTCCTCTGGTCTCTATTTTAGGAAGTTTTCTTTGTTATATTTTCATAATTCTATGTGGTTTTAGGAGGAGAGTTCCTGTGCTCCACTCATGCCGCCATCTTAGCTCCGCCCCAGCCGACAATCTCCTTTTGATAGAAAGAAGGGTTTCTCCCTAATTCCTTGTCCACGATTTCAGCCTTCTAAAGGTTACATATCTGAAATGTTTCTAAACATCTCATATTTCTAAACACTTTTGGAAACTACTTGTAGGTTTCTTAGCAGTGCATTCCCTCCTCAAAAACTTTCTCTGGAATTGAATTTTATGTTCTTTATATGATTCAGGCAGTATGTTAAGCATTTCCTACTCATTATACATTTTCAATGATTATGCTTGTTTTTCATCATGTTAAAGAAAAAATGTAACAAGATAATACATCAAATAAGAATAAGTACATCTATTTCAGCAGAAGGAATAATTCATGAAATTGATAATCCTTGCAGAAAATACATTTATTTTTCTAGATTTTTAAAATCACTTCTTGTAAGTAGTACTAGATCATAATTTTAAAACATGAATACATGTAACTGAAATATAAATGAGATAAATACTGTTTAATATCCCTAGGTAATATAATTTTTAATACAAAACCAAAGAAACATGCACAATGAAGGCAGAAAGTAGCTCAAATGTGTCTTTAGTATATTCCACATATTATGAATACTCAATTAAGTATATGTCTGTGTCAGATATAGGGATATTGTAAAGACCCAATAACTTTGAATTATAAAAATTCTTACTCTAAACAACTTTTTGTAGTGACTCACAGAGAAGGTTTTGCACTTTTAGGTACTGGAAAAATTAATTTGGTAGATCAGCATCAGGGACTAACTTTCTCAGAGATTTCCTAGCTTAATGTTGAGCTTCATTGTTAAGCCTGACCTTTTCCACCCAACCAATGTTACAAAGAAATTCTTTTCCCTGAAGCAGACCTGTGGGTTTACTCCCTGGTCTGATTCCCCAGGTCCCTGACTGGCAGCTGCCCCTCCTGGTCTGCTCCCTCCTCCTCCTCTCCTGGGAGTTCTTGGACCAGAGCCTCAGAGCTGTAACCATGTGCCTTTTCTTAGAGAGCCACAAGGTGGTCTCCCTCAGTGAGAGGATAACTGAGTTCCCCCTGCTGTGGATGGGTAGGAGACCTAATACTACTTCCCATTACAAAAGATTAGAACAAATCTTCCTGGATGAAGAGAATCTCTGAAGACTGGAGAGTTCAAGTCACATGCAAAATTGTTGCAATAAAGACATAGTCTTCAGAGCAAAGCTTTTCAGAGATTCATGAATGGTCAAAAAGTAAGTAACCTTTACTTAGCAATTTTGGATAGGATAAAATACTCCTTGACTATAGAAAGTATTATTTTTGCAAACATATTGTCCTATTGAATGGTTAGGTGTGATTCTTTCACCTGAAGAACTGTAGACTCTGATTCAAAATCCTACATTTATTCTAAAATGATCGTGTGTTTTATTGAAAATTTCAATTATTTTGTCTCAGATACAGTAGAGAAAGAAAAATCTCATAGTTAAAAAATGTGTGCATAAGGAAAAGAAGACACACACTCATACACAGGCATGTGTGCTAAAGCACACTCATATAAACACAAACAGGAAAGTATACTAAGGAATCACTATGGATAAAGACATTTGTCAAAACAAACACAGAAATACAGTAAGTAGTACTTTTTCTGGTTCCACTGATTTCCCAAATATAACAAAAAAGCATACAGTAAAGTTAAAACTCTAAACATCTCATATCCTTCAAGAACATGTAGTTTTTGGTACCTTTGCTTATGTATTCTTAGAGCCATCTTCCAATTTCATGGTTGAGAAAAATTCTTGCATTTTTTTGTGTTTAATTTGTGAGAAGGTGAAAATTTTAATGTTCCATATTCAAAATGTATTCTGAGATGTATATTTTTATTTACATATAAGTTAACCCTACAGATCATTCTGTAAACCAGAAAGGGAAATGATTCACAAGTTCTCACCCACCATGATTAAACAGTGATAAGGAAAAACATTTAACAAAATTCTAATACAGATAAAATGGTTTCTCTGTGATTATCTCTGTACAAGTCTCTAAAATAGACGTGGGGAGAAATAACCCACTATTTTAGTGATTTATTATAAAATAATTTATCTGAAAAATGTATCAACATCTTAGGGCTTTTCATATGTGTTTTAAAGTACCATCTCCATTACCAGAATATGTTTTATCTTGTGAGAGAATGAACAATTGTGAATATTTTATCCCTGAAATTAGTTTGATGTGCAGAATTGCATTATGGAAATTAAAACACAGTGCTTTTATGTCTCAGCATTTCTTCTGCCACCAAGAGAAGTGGTGTCCAGGATCCAAAAAAGTGACAACAGCATTTTTCTCTCTCAGCGCTCAGATGCTCTGGATGAGGGAGCTTCCCACCCCAGGATGCCACATAGAGTAGGAGCAGCTCGAGCTTAGAATGAGCCTGCCAACTATCTTTGACAAATTCTGCATCACTTGGCAGTCATGATGTGGAATCCAGACACAGTACTGTTTTCTAAGCCACAACAATAGTTAGTGCTGACACATCAGACTAGGGGACCGAGTTACATTTGCTGATTCATATACACACGCAATCCAGGTTCAGGTGGGATTTGGAAATCTATAAATGTACTCAGGCATTATTAGAAATGTTTCCAGCACTTTCTTCATGGGCTCCATTTAATGGATGAATCCGTTGTTATTTGTTGGGACTTCATAAAGCCATTTAAATATGAGGGAAAACTGCTATATTATATCTTAGATAATTAATACAGAGACACTAAACAAACAGTTCAGAGCACTGTCTGTCAACAACAGGCAATGGTATTTAAGGCCATGATCAGAAGAGGAGAAAACATAATTTTGTTGAGTCCTGGAATTTTCAGTTAAAAGTTTAGCCATTCTTCCTATTGAATTCAGAAAATTTCATATAAATTGGAAAAAGCTGAAAGTAAAGGTGGAGGATCCTGTCATCTAGACCCAGGGTGAAGTAAACAATCTGGGAACAATATATTCTGAAAGTGTAAACACAAGTAGCAGTTGATGCCTACTTAATTCTTATTAAAAAAAACTCGAAGATTTAATATGCTCTAATTGAGACAATGATCTCTTTTCCTGCCCTTCATTCACCAACATTTAAGTCCACCAGCTGAACACATATATAAACATGCTTTCCATCCAAGACAATGGCAGGAAATACTGAGATAAAGTTGTTTGCACCACTCAAATAGCCTCGTTCTAGTTTTCTATACTTCAATATACATGTTGGGTTAAAATTAAACCTATCTTTTATTGTTTTCTAAACTACATCTATTGTCTCCAACCTGCCAGTATCTCCCTAGGCTGTGTGTCTCTTCACAGAACAGGGATGCATAGAAGTCCATGAAACCACCTTCCTCTCCCACCTCTGCAATTTCACTGGCTGTGTCCCTTTACATTGGGTCTGGAGCTGGGGGAACAGTCACCCTCTCTCTCTTACTACCCTAAGTTGTGAAATTATAACAGTATTGACACCTTATTTTCTTGTTCAATGTGAAGACTAAAATTATTAAGAAATAAGAACTTCAACATCTTCAACAATTCATTAGTGATGATGACCATCACCAATGACAAAATTATTTTACTAGTAAAGTTCTTCAGAGACTTCTAAATACATATTCATTAATTTAGTGCCAAAAATTTTCCTGTATCAATTAAATGACTTAGTCCCAGAAGGGTAATGTAAGTGACAAATGTTTAGAACTAGCAAGGAACAATATTAAGGAACACACACAAAAATGTGGGTAGCCTTGTTTTTAACCACTACATTGTAACTTTACCTGATACACAATAAATACTAAATGAATGTCTTTTAAAAATGTCTAATAATAAATACTTATTACTTTCACTCTTATATTATCTACTTATAGGTATTGATGTTTACCTCATTCCAAATACTGTATAAACAATATGCCTATTCCTCTTAAGAAACTTCCATGGGACTCCACATGTAATGTCTTGATAATTGTCATACAAATTACTCACCTGTAATGTTAAAAAAGTATCACAAGGTGACTCACCCCCTGTGTGGCAGACTCAGCCTGAAAACCAGAATTTTTCTGGCCCCTGATCTGTCCTTTCTCCTATATTACAAGAATCTCACAGTCCTCATTATAAACTTGTACAAAATTCCCCCTTTTTTCCCCAAAGTAATCTGGCTGAAAGTCAGAAATGGATTAACTTAACTGAATACCTTCTTTACAAATCAGAAAAGTTCAAACAAAATATCTGACAAATGTTCAAAATTGGGCATGTTTTTTATTCTGTGACTTTACAATAAGAACTAACATTTATCTTTCTTCAAATATTTATATCACAGGAATCTTTTCCAAGTGTTAGAAAAATTTGGCTCTTCAATCTTAAATTATTCTAATTGTGGTTAAAATACAGGTCACATAAATTTTCCATCCTAACCATTGTTAAGTGTCCAGTCAAATGGTGGTAACTAGTCACATAGTGGGACAACCATCTTCACACTCATCTCCAGAACTGTTTCTGTTTTGCAAACCTGAAAGTCTGTATTCATTAAATAAAGACTTCAAGTTCCTTTATCCCACAAGCCCTTCCCATCACCATCTAGTCTCTGTCTATATGAATTTATTGAAGGACCCCATATAAATGGAATCATATAGCATATCACACTTTGTGTCTGGATTATTTCAATGACCATGCTGTACTCAAGGCTAACTCATGCTTAAAGATAACAAATAACACCAAGAAGCAATATTAAATATCTATGCACTTAATGAGAATGTGTAAATAAGTTTCCAGGAATACCTTGGTCTTTACTTGCACCTTAGGTTTTCTTTGTAACAGTTTTTATGCTATGAGATAGTTTCCTGTAACTGCTTGGAGAGAAATTTGGGGTATTTCTTCCTAACTCAGTGTTAGGTATGGCACATCGGTGAGCTGTTGCAGCCATAATGCTGATAATAACACCATTAGATTTGACAAACATTAAATGGTGTCCTTATCCAGCTATGCTAGTCACTTGTTAAACATTTATGCACCCATCACTATAATAGAAAACCAAAGCATCTCTGAAGCTTGGAATCATTAAAGTTAATTACACTGCTAGAATTACAACTTTATCAACTTAATGTTTTACTAAAATTGTACCCTATATTTTATTATTTTATTTTCATACTTTTACATTAATTGGCAAATAAAATATATGTTTAATGGGTACTACGTATATAGAGATATGCATATGAATTATATATATGCTTACACAAAGATTGTGAAATAATGACCACAGATCAGATAATTTATACATCCTTTAGCACAGCTGGTACTGTTTTCCTTTATCCCTATGATTTTGATTACAGAAAACAGTTTCCTCTTGGGAATATGTCATTGCATGAAATGATCAATCACACAGGAGTCACTGAGTTCCTCCTCCTGGGATTCTCTGAGGACCCCAGGATGCAAACCCTCCATGGCTGCCTGTTCCTCGTGGCTTACCTGGCAGCCCTGTTAGGAAATGGCCTCATCATCATTCTCATTACTTGGGATCCTCAGCTTGACACACCCATGTACTTCTTCCTGAAGGACCTGTCATTCATAGATCTCTGCTACATCTCTGTCACTGTTCCTAAATTTGCTCTCAACTCCCTCATGAATAGGAACAAAATATCCTTCCTTGGATGCATCTTCCAGGTGCTGTTCTTTGTGAGTTTTTGTTCTGCTGAAATAGTCATCCTCACAGTGATGTCCTATGACCGTTATGTGGCCATCTGCCGTCCGCTGCACTATGAGACCATCATGACCAAAGGGGCCTGTGGGCGGATGGTGGTGGCTTCATACATCACTGTGGGTGTCTATGGAGCCATGCACACTGCCTTGACTTTTTCCACAACTTTTCGTTCCAATAAAATCCATCATTTCTTCTGTGATATTCCTCAAATTATTTTGATTTCAGAAACCAAAATGAATATAAATGAAGTGTCAGTAACTGCACTTAGTGCAGGTATTGCACTGGCTTGTTTCATCTCTATCTTATATTCCTATGTGCACATCTTCTCTGCTGTCTCAAGGATCTCCTCCCTGGAGGCCAGGTCCAAAGCCCTGTCCACCTGCCTTCCTCATGTGATTGTTGTGACTGTGTTTCTTACAACAAGTGCCGTGGCCTACCTGAAGCCAGCCTCTGAGGTGAGGACAGACCTAGATATTACTCTGTCTGTGTTTTACACAGTGATGCCTCCATCATTGAATCCCATCATATACAGCCTTAGAAACAGGGACATAAAATTGACTGTATTGAAAGTCCTTGGAATTATACAATTTAAGTCAGATTAATGTATTTGATTATTTTAGAGAGAGGTCCCTCCTTAATTACAAGATATATCATTTTAAGATTTTACCCCTTAAATAATGGGGAAGTGTCTTAAAGGTAATGTAGCATTTTACCACTTGGGAATATTCTTCAGACACATGGAAATAATATATGGAGATATCAGTGGAACATAACTACTGTGATATATTTTGAGTAGTGGCTAGTAAAATTTATTTAGCAATATTAATAAAGACTTTTCAAAGTAATCTAGAATTCCCACTTGACAAGCCAACATAAGAAGATATTAATAATATGACTGTTATTTAGTAAAATAGTTTTGAAAATATATTGCATCAGCAGTGTTTTTTTAATGAAAAAAAAAACACTATAATTGGTCCTCCACAAGCCAGAACGATTCTGCAAGTTTGAAAATAATATTGAGATTCATATTTCCTAGATTTGGTGTGACATTACTGCTGTATCATATCATAGCTAATGAAGCAGGTTTAACTGTTCCCAGAAACTCAATGTGCACAGAGTCGTCTAGAAATGAATCCCTGGCCCTTGAAATCCAGACTGTAAGATTCCATTTTATGTTTATCATATACTGATGAAGTTCTTCTACCCCTCCTAGGCTCATATGCAATTAGAAATGACAGGGGTAGGACGGTGGAGGGAAGGCTCATTTCCACCAGCCGTTTACTTTCTTTTTTTTAATTGAAGTATCACTGATATACAATCTTATATTAGTTTCTAGTGTACAACACAGTGTTTCAACAGTTACCTGTATTATTAAATCGTCTTCTTCCTGACAACAGTCTGGTGCCCAAGAAGGACCCTACATGTGATGATAGGGCTGTAGGCCACTGTGTTCTGTGCTCACTCACTGGTCCACACGCTGCTGACATTGCACATCTTGATCTGCCTCACGTGCCAATTCTGCTGAGATTCCCTGTGTTCTTCATGATACCTTGTTTGTACAAAACCCTCCATTGCACCTAGTTGTGAATAAGTAATTGAGTTCTGCACAATGTCTGAGGCGGAGTGACATGAAACCTAAGGGACATATTCTCATGGTCAGGAGCCCCTCCTCCTTTCCCCCCGTGGTGCTCACGGGAATGCGGCTGTGGTGTGGGACCCTGGGGAGCATGCCCATGACCCTGGCATCCTGGATACTTAACCAGTGACACAGCCATTCCAGGAATTTTCAACAGGACCCCGATGCTGTAAACTAAATGTGCCATGAACTCCCTTGTCACATCATTTTAATAAAGCAAACACTGGGGAAAAAATATCAGGAAATGTGTCCTTATTGTATACACAGAAAATTTCATGAAAACATTTTTCTATATCTAAAACGTAGAAAAATCTGCCAGTTTCAACAACATGGGTATGCCCAGAAGTCATACTGTAATGAGAAATGAACCACGCACAGAAAGACAAATGTGTGATCTGACTTTAACATCAAATATAAAATAGTCAAAACTCACAGAAGCAGAGAATAAAATGGTGGTTCCCAGTAACTGAGGAAAGGGGAAAATGGACAGATTATGGTCAAAGTGGACAAACCATTAGCCATACAAATGAAGAATTCTGGAGATCCATTATAAGGCAAACTATATACAGCTAACAATATTGCACACTGAAATATTGCTAAGAGGGTAGATCTTATGTTAAATATTATTGCCACAAAAATACTACTACTTAGAGAGGCATGAGGGATGTGCGGAAAATGACAATTTCCAGAATCTCCCACCTGGCTTTAGTCCATTTACATATCAATAGGTGTTTCCCATTGCAACCTCCTGCAGCTTCCAGGGCAAGGGGTGGAGACATAGTGGCCAATGTCTCCTCCCCTCTGTCTGTGGTACATAATCATTCTGGTGTCTGCCAGTCACCGAGGACCCACTAGTGGAGTTCCCCAAGCATAGCTAGTGAGTTTGAGCAAGCTGTGAGCAATAAAAAATGGTTTCTCCCACCCTTCCCTAACCCTTGACTTACTCTGTTTTCACCTTTCATGGGGGATTTGCCCCAGTCCAGGAACAGCCTTCCCCCCAGAGCTGTATCTGTCATAGGTGGAAGGATACAGAGAACCAAAAATCTGTCTTCATGGGAGCAGTGTTTGGGAGGGCTGCCCCTATAGATGGTAGGCACATACCCTTGGACCACTTTTGGGTGGTGGGAATTCACCTAGGGATTCCTCCTTAGGGATGTGGTATAGGATAAGTTGGCTCCTACAGGAATGGGCCCCGTCCCAGAATTGGAGAAGGTTGGGCACACTAAAGGCAGAGAACTTGGCCCTCCACTGAATGGGGGACTCCTTCGGAGATCTGAGTGGTCTCAGGGTGGGAGAAAATATGGAATGGTTGTTTCTTGCATCATTGGAAAGCCTTATCAAGTAGAGACGTACTTCAGCATTGATTGGAAGAACAGTGGGATGAGCTGTGGGGTGCTCTGTAAAAGGATCAAAAGCTATTGAGAACTGAGATGGTGTGACTGAGAGACATACAGTGGGGCTGCAGGGAGCTGCAGACTGGACCTACTGGAATACCAGGCATCTTCAAGTATAGGGGCTTTCCTGTCTGATAAGGACTTTTGGCTACTAACGGCACAAAAGCAAGTTCTTTCTGCTTTCCACTGGTACATCACTGGCATCAAAAAGCATTGGAGTTCTCCACTTAACAGGCTAATGGAAAGGATGCTACGGTGCTGTAATACGTGGCACATTTGGCCAGTGTAGCCATCTGTGCCACACCACTCCATGGCATTTCAGTACAGACTTGCACCTACCCTGCAATGGGATAGGTGGTTTTTATCTTGGTCAAAGCTGTTCTGGTGAGGGGCTCCATAGCCAGCAAGGAATGGAACACAGCAGGCAGTTGCTTCTCTGTCAAGAGTACCAGAACTCTGTTTCTATCCATAGTTGTAGTCAGAATCCAACAGGTTGGCATGTCCATTCAAGCCACTACCAAAGGCCCCATCCATAACCACCTTTGGTTACATGAACATCTAGCTCACAGGGCCTTGATGAGTCCATTACACTCAAGGTCTGTACGGCCTTGACTGCTCACTTAGCAGCAGTAAAAGCAGCTGCACATGTCTCATCCCAGTCCCACCTGATGCCCTTTCATACCAACCAGTATAAGGGCTACAGAATTTGTACCAAATGTGGGATAAACACTCTACAGTAGCCCAAAAGACCCACAATCTTTTGCAATATTGCCACAGTGGTAGGGGTGGGGATAGCCGGAATCTTGTCTATTACGGTTTCTATGATGACTTTAGTTTTACCAAAACAGACAACCCCCGAGAATTTTACTGAGAAACCAGGTCCCTGAACCATGGTGCTGTTCACAGCCCATCCTTTCTCCTGTAGATATTGCAGCAGCCTAGGAACTGCCCCTTCTAAATCTGCAAGAGAATCAGACATGAGCATGATATCACCAATGCAGTAATATAACCACACTGTTGGTCATTTCTTCCATGTGGACACGTCCTGGGCTACAAGTCTGTGACAAATGGTGGAACTATGGAGATATCCCTGTGGAAAGACAGTGAATGTCCATTGCCAGCCTTCCAACATGAAGG